>NC_134318.1:5369882-6100640 GCF_964195595.1 Calonectris borealis | reverse complement strand
TTATACAATTAAAGATTAATTATGTTCCCAAAAGCCTGCGTAGTTCATGTTAGAGGACTTAGGATAAAATGTCTCATTAATAAGAGATGGGGGTAAAAAGGGGTTGGTCTCCTTTCTCTTTTTGTTTTGGCTGATCTGAGAAGGAAGGATCATTTCCAGCTCTCCGGGGCTTGCTGCAGTGCTTGCCGCCAGTTTGCCCACTCACCCCAAACCTTAACACCCGTCTCCGTCAAAATGGTCGCTCATATCGACGGAGCACTCTCCACCCAAGAAAAATGGAAATCATTTCTCTCCATTCCTAACACCTCTGTGTTAGGATCAGTAGGTGCGCTGGTAAGCAAGGAGATACTAGGATTTGAAAAGGATTTTTTTAAAAGAGAAGGGGGACGAGTTGCATTTATTTCTGTAGAATGAAGTCTTTGCAAACATGAAGAAACAAATGAAATGCTGGGATGTGCCAGTCCCGCCAGCAGCCCTGGAAGTCAAACCTTTACACAAAACAGCCAAAGGAAGAGCCTTTCAAATACTTGTTTATATTATCTCTGCACACCACAACCTGTTTTTCTTACAAAACACATGTACTTCAAAGGAAAAATTAGTTAATGAGACCAACCCTCCCCCAGCCCTCCTCTTGCCTCCCACAGCCTCAGGCACATCGGACCAGAAAGACAATCAGAAAGTCCCAGAAGACACTGCCCAGGTCAAGGGCCCTCCATTTGTACACTGCTAGAAGTGAAGCAAAACCCTTGTACCAAAGCACTTTGTATTCCCTTGGCTTTTTTAAGACCTACCACCTCTCGTGTGCCCGAGCGTGTGTGCTTCCCAGGGAGAACGCTGCTAGAACTATTGATTTTTGGTAATGTAGCTGTACTTTCTGAGAGTAAACATGCTACAAGATTTAGAGGACGACCACAGACGTATTTTTCTGCTCTCGTCTCAAGCTGGCTTCTCACCGATGCTTCTTCGCTCCCTGAGGCTCCCCACGACAGAAGCCACCGGACGCCAGGCGTGGGGATCACAGCCGAGCCACCGTACGGCCGAGATCTGCCTCGGGCAGTGGGGAGGGAGGCCCCTCAAACATCATCCTCTGAGACCCCCGAAACACCGGGAGCTGGCTTCCCGTCATGGAAGCATCCTGCGCTTGGGTCCCCGGGGGCTCGGGAAGAGATTTCAGAAGGCCAAGCCTCTACTTTTGACTTTCACTTCTATTTATCTTGGGGAGAAGCCAAGCAGAGCTGAGAAAGATATTTATATCTCCCCTCTCTCCCCAGCCACCACGGAAACGCTCTGGTTTCAGAGGAGGCCTGTAGCACAGCTGATGAAATGCCTTCTATAAAAGCGTTTTAGCATTTTTTATTCTGGGCCAGGAAAGAAGATACCTGGAGGTTGTTACACTTCACGCGCAGACACTGATAACCCTAAGACTTGCCTAGTCCCCCTCCTGTCCCTTCCCATGGGTGCCAAGGGCCCACCTTTCCCCAAAAAGGCTGCAGGGAGCACGAGGAGGCGCGGATCAGGAGCAGCTAGGAGGGAGGCGTGCAATCACCCGCACGGTTACCGAAAGCCGTGTCATTTGATTGGAGTGGGACGTGAGGCTCAGCAAAAGCGCAGTAATTCTATAAATCCAAACACGCTGAAGGATTTACGTCCTCACTGCCTAAAGAATAAATAAGAGGTTGGGGGTTGGGATTTTTTTTTTTTTTTTTAAATATTATAAATGAAAATGAACCTGATGGAGGTAAAGGTCAGCTTATGAAGTCAACACCACACACGCCGTGCAAGCTACTAACTCCCATCAAGGGAATAGCACTTACCAGACTAAGTGCCCTCTGTCTCCCTGCTGCCTTTCCAAATTAAATTAGAACCGAATAAGGAAAGAGCGTTGTTAACTTTTAACCCCAGACCCAGCAACTCTAAAGCAGACGTGCCAGAGATGTGCCCTGCCTTTCAAACCGCAGCCAAAGGCTCAGAAACCTTGCGAGGATGCCTAGAAGGACACGGCATCTCCCATGGGGAGGATGCGGGAGCCTAGAGAGCAGCACAGCATCCTCCCAGGAGCATCATCCCAGGACCTGCAGGGGATGCCAGGGACTGCAGCCACGCCGCCTTCCCTGAAAGCCATGAGTCCCTGAGAGAGGGAGTGTACTGGTCCACGGATAACCCATATTTCACATGTCAGCCTGCAAACTACCGTAGGCCCACGTGTGCAAGCGCTTCTCCTTCTCCCTCTCCCTTCTGGGGCGCCGGGTCCAAGGACACAACTGCGCAGGTAACGATGAAAGGCAGGCAGCCCTGCAGTAGCTCCCAGAAAGCAAGCTTTTCTCCTTTTCTCTCCCAAAGTCACTTATTCTGAGCCAGGAAAAGCCAGCAGCACGCCTGTCATTTCTAACATGCCAATTTCTCTCACTTAAGACAATTCTGTTCAGATGCTGGAAACCCTTCTTCCTCCGAGGTCCGTTCCCCTCTATTACCCACAAATTACACAGCAGGGCTCCCTTGGGGTGCGACAATCATTTTCTGAAGGAAGACAGAGGTTGAAGACTTATTTTGGGAGAGAAAGAATCACACATCAAACCGCTCGCTCCTTGCAAACCTGAGCCAAAAACGCTAGTACAAACTTCCGCCCCCAAACCACAACAACTTCCTTATCAAAGGCAGAGCAATAGATCAAAACCAGGATGCCTCTTTTCCGCATTTTTCCCCCTTTTGCCTAAGCCTGTAAAGTAGGTTTTACCAAAGCACTGTAGAAACAAATGCAAAGGAAGACGATTCCTCGACGAAGCAGTTAAAACATATGTCTAAATGATGTTGTGTTCCTGAGTGCGGGTATTTATCACGCAGCCATCCTCGGGGCTCGCTTCCCGCAGACAACCCTCCCAGAATGAGACAGCACCTTTGTGTTCAAACCTGGAAACAACAGTAATAAATCATGGCGCTAATCCACGTAAGGACAGCAGCGACGTGTTTCAGCTCCGGTTATGAAGAGTGGAGATGCCAACACAAACTGGTGCTTTTAAATCACCTGTCACGGGCTCAACAAGCATGAGAAATATTAATGGATTCACCTGGAGAGGCCCTGGACAGCGGGAGGACAAAATAAGTCCAGACAAGGGAAGGGAGTAAGAGGTATTTAAAACTTCCTTCACGTAATCTCTGGCTTGCACTCATGCTGCCTGGCCTGGATTTTGCTGCTACCATCAGGATTATTGATCAGTTTTTAAAGCCTTACATCATCTACGGTAGTCAGCCAAAAAGGACCCATCCTGAATTAATAAAAAGTCCAAGCAGCTCTGCTGAGAGCCTCGGTGCTCAGAAATGCCGAGGGAACAGCGATTCACTGCAATGCCTTGCAATTAAAAACTATCACCGAAGAGCAGCATTATCATAGGATAAAATGCATACATACCCCCCCAGTCTGCGGGGAGCTCGCTTTGTTGTGAACTCCAGCCACAGAAAGCAGTGCCTTAGGGTAGGGGTATTATAGATTAACAGTACAAAACTGTCCCCGGTGAATCAGCGCTGCGGGCGAGCAGAGGCATGTAATGTCATTAGCCTGTGACCAATCAGCCTAAGAAACCTGGCTGCCCTCGGCTGGGAGCTGAGGGGGGGTCACGTTTTCCATATCTGGAACAAGCACAGAAATTAGCAACTTCTGAGACGCGGGAAGGAAGAGGCTCGCAGCTCCGGGAACCTGCGGCTGCGGATGAGCTCACTGTCATTCCTGCTGCGCAGTCCACGCTGAGGACAGGACGCCAGCAATCCCTTCTCCTCTGTTTTGCTCAGGTTGAAGGTGTTTATCCACCAAAAGATCCCTTCCAGGAAGGCATGTGAACAGGCTGAGCACCACTCGTCTCTGCCTCCATGGGAGAATATGTGCAGGAGGATCACTTTTGATAGGCAACCCAGCGCTATGGCCATGCAAGATCGTGCCGGGAATCAGGGTCCAGCAGCAGACAGCAGCGTGGAGAGAGCTCAAACCAGGAGATTAAACTCAAGCTTCAGAGGAGCCGCAGGCTTTACAGCTTCATCTGCTCTGCACGCAGTGACAACAGTCACCAGCTCGCCCGGCGGCAGCCGCTACCCGCTGCGTGTCCTGATCGGGAGCAGCGGTGAATGAAGAAACAAACTCAGAAAGCCGGGAGGGACGGGAGGTTGCTTTCTGTGGGAAATCAGCATGCTACGGTGCCGTTATCCCCTTCGGGGAAGGGAAGAAGCAAACAAAATCCGCTGACAAGCATGGAGAAAAATTAAGCGGCATTTATGAAGAGGTGCCTCAACATGGAGCAATGAAACCTGTTTGTTTTCAGACTCTCTGCATCCTCCCCTGGAAATTCCTGGCAGTACTCACAGCAGAGCATGACCCCAACACCCCAAACCCTTCTTGCACTATCTTACACTACAAGGGAGGAGAGGGACACAGACAGGATCAGACCACGAGCTGTGACTTGCCCAAATAAACATCAGGCTATTTTTCCATCTCATAAGGGATGATACATTTGAATTAATGCTCGTATAACAGCTTGGGACGGAAAACACTGCAGAAGAGCAGAGAACAATTGCTCTTCCAAATCATCTGGCTAAAGCACAACTGCGGTACCCATGCCAGCTGCAGCAGGGAAGGCGCCAACTCCTCAGCAAACTGCTCTGTTACAGAGCTGATACCAGCATTAAGCAAAAAGGATTGATTGAGGAAAAGTTACTGATGGCAAAAAACATGGATGGATTAAAAATTAAAAAAAAAAAAAAAAAAGAAAATATATTTAGAAATGTGAAAGTAACACTTAGAAACACTGATGGACTCTAGGAGGAGTCCACTGAACTCCAGCAAACTCCATTCATCTGAGCTCTTCTGATTAACCTCCTTTGCTGCACGAACCACAGCCTCCAACCCTGCTTTTGGGATCCCACCTACCAGCTTAATGCGCCTCACCCCTGCGACCTCCCACGCAGACCTGTCAGGGTCTCTCAGGTCTGAGCAGCACCTCTGTCGCTCCTCGGCGGGCTGACTCGTGAACACAGTTCAGCGACGGAAAGCTGTTGGTAAAAGTGGGACCTCAAGGGCCAGCCTGCCCGTGCCCCGTTTCGGCTTTGCGGATTTATGCTACCAACACCTTCCTTTTAACTACCCCGATGGCCTACAGAAGGCCGTCACCTCCACAGCAAGAAAGGGCAGAAGCTGCCCCCGTTCCCAGGCTGCAGTCCGTGCTGGCAGAGCTCCTTCTTCCTCATCCTGAGAAACGCACCAAAACCCTTTCCATTTGCAACCTAAACTCCCCCAAACTACGACAGACAAACCCCACATCAAATCCCCTGTGGCTTCCAGGAGATGAGACACAACCGGGCAACGTGTCAAGATCTGGGGAGTTTGTTCAATTAATAGATTTTTTTTTCTTCTGTTTTCAACTTTCAAAATATGTTTTCTGAAACAGTTTGGTGCCAAAAAAAAAAACTATCGGATCCCTGTATTATTCACTCTGGACACCACTCCGCCAATGATTATCTGTCAGAGGTTTAGTTGTGTTTGGAAGCTTGCCAGCAATAATGCACGAGAAGTGTAGGAAAAGCAGGTAGATGGGCACTCATCCAGAGAGGCGGCTCTTCCCCGGTTCCCCCTCTCCTCTCCA
The DNA here is from genome assembly GCF_964195595.1 of Calonectris borealis. Taxonomy (NCBI): domain Eukaryota; kingdom Metazoa; phylum Chordata; class Aves; order Procellariiformes; family Procellariidae; genus Calonectris; species Calonectris borealis. The sequence goes on along the minus strand of NC_134318.1, from coordinate 6,095,016 downwards.
ACTGCTTCCTTTTCACAGCTTTTTAAAGGACCGCTGGCCAGGCACCCAACACCTTCCATTACTGCGCAGGTGTTACAGGATTAAGACATCGTGCAGAGTGGCAAGGCAAGGGTGGAAGCGAGGGCTAGGAAGGGCAGAGAGGGGAGGCAGGCGTCACCTGGGCCATCACCACGAGCACGCTGCCTGCACCAAGGCCTCCAAGCGTCAGCCACAGAGCTCGGCGGGCGTACGCGGATGGTTTGTTTTGTGCTGCAAGTGTGCAGCTGGCTCTGGAGTGTCTCTCCATCACCAATATAGCACCGAGTCCTTCCACCCAGATAACGCGAGGAACAGCCCTTCCCCTCTCATTTTCTTTCAACCTCTGGCAGGTTTTAAAAGGTGGCAGCAGAGGCCCTTTCACCTCATTTCCCTTAGGAAGAATAAAGCATGCAGACTTCAGGAGGGAGAAAATCTGGCCATTAAAGTCTCAGCAGCTTATCTTTTGGGAGCGCAGCTGATCTGTATCATAAGCAAAGCACTAACTCCTTTATCGTTTGCTTTCAGCTTGCTACTACTCAAGTCATTTCTATCTGCAAGCTTTGCCATGAACAACCAAGACCTGAAACTACAAACAAGCGAGCATCTTGGGTTAGCACAAGCCTAACACAGGATGTAAGTTGGGGGTATCTCCTCAGGACACAGGAAAAAAAGCCCTTCCAATTAAATCAAACCTTTCCGATGCCGTCCCTCAGAAAGCAATAACGATATAACCATCTCTATCTGGAAAAGTACCACCAATGTAAGAGCAAGAAGCATGTATGGAGTTTGGGGAGAACAATCCTAGGTGTATAGGATAGGAGGTTTCTTTTTTACATTTTTATTTTACTGAGCCAAAGTATATGCCACATAAATGCCAAGAAGCTTTTGGTATGTTCACAAATGCCATCTCATGGGTGTTTTGCATATATTTCACGCAGCAATCGTAAAGGGACAGGCTGAAGAAAGGACCAAAAGAGGTCATCGGCTCCACCTTCCCCAAGGCAGGAGGAGCTCATTGCTAGCAGATCCTGAACTAACATCTCCGCTCCCTCCAAAGAACCGAGACCCCCATTTCTGCTGTTCCTCTAGGGCAGTGCTTCATTATCCTTCCTGTTACAAAGATCTTCCTAACACCTACTTTGAACCTCTTGCTGCAATGTAAGCCCATTATTTCTTGCCCTACCATCAGAGATAAAGTATCCACTACTGGCAAAAGCTTTCACATGCTTAAAGCGTTTTTCCTATGTGTTTTCCTCCTCCTTAATCAGCCTCAAAACAACTCTAAGTCTTTCAGTCTCAGCTCGCAGACATTTTCTTCTTGTTGCCTTCTGGGCTCTTTGCACCCATCCATGGTGCCCAAAACTGGACAAGTACTTCAGGTGGGGGTTGAGTGCTAAGCGTAGTCAGAGGTTTACTTTACGGACATTTGTCTCTTTCTTTTATTTCCACAGACCCACTCAGCTAGCTTGTGCTCTGGAGCAGTCCCCCATAACCCAAACCCTGGTCCGTGGGGCTGGTATCGAGGCAGTTCTCTGTCCTGCACCGATGCCACCGCTCCCTCCTGGACCTGCCCTTGTTCGCAGCAGCCCATTTGTTTCTGCCTGATTTCTCAAGATCATTCGGAGCTCTGTTCCCTCCTACTAACGTGTGCAATTCTCCTGCCTCTCCTGAGCTGGGTTTCATCTGCAGACCTAAGAGAAGCATGCTTCATACCGTCCCTAACACCCTCCTGACCTCCACGGGTGGGAAGGGTACGAGGTTTCCAGCTGAGCTCTGCGAACATGGAAGCAGCCGATCCTTCTCCTCTGCTGCCATGCAAAACCTCAGCTCTTCATAAAACTGGAGCAAAGCCACCTCAGCTGCCAGAGGGTGATGCAGCAGTGGGGAGGGTGACATTCAGCAATAGTCTAAATTAATTTGTCAGGCCTGATTTCTTGCAAATAAAACTATTTGGGGCCAGATGCAGGCCTTTGTTCAGCTGAGATCCTCTCCCTCCAGGGCCCCCCCCCCTTCACAAGCCAAATCTAGAGATGCTTCTGCTGCTGCCATACTGCAAAACCTTTGCTTTAGCTCAGGATTTTGGGTCCGTTCCCCCCCCGCACCACAAATCCATGAAAATTCATGCGCTTGAGGAAATCAAACCCTAGTTGCTATGGTGAAAGGCATTCTGCAAACTAAAAAACAAATACAAGTGGGACATTTGGAGGTTACCGGATTTTTGCACATCTTTCAGACAAGAATAAAAAAAACCTCCAGCAAATTAAAGGCTCCGCTAACTTCCCAGACCCTGCTACGCCTCAAACATGAGGGATTTACAGTACAACTTGTTTAAGGAAATGAATAATCAAGCACTGCGTTTCTCTAAAGAAGCCTCATGCCCATGGCTCCTAGCACTGCCTATTATAGCAAAGGCAGCAACAGTTTTTAAGAGCTGGGCTTCGGCTTTGCTGCAGAGATGCCAGGAGGCTTGAGATGCATCCAGGAAGACCAGGACAAGGAGCTCCCATCAATGTAACCCACTTGCTACACTCACCAAACCACTAAGAGGAGGAGCCCAGCTACGGAGCCAGTAAATTAATTCGGATAGACCTGGGAAATTATCCGGCGGAAGGGTCAGAGCACCTTTGGGATGATTTGCCTACTTTTGCTAATCAATGTGTTCTTTCTTTTTTTTTTCCACTTAATGTGCTGGGTCCCTGTCTTCTACTAAGGCACCGCTGTAATTCAACCCCTGCCAGCTCCACCGAGAAAAATTGTCCTCTTAAGATCAAAGAGGTGATGCTGTCTCAGCTGGCTGGTGGCAGAACAGCGGTCTCAGGGAAATGAGGAGGCAGGATGCCCACTGGGTGGGAGGCAGAGGCACCCACAGCACCTCCAAAACGGCCAAAATGCTGGGCTGGAGGGGACTGCGGCGGTGCCGGGGGGCACAGAGCAGCACACTGCTTTGCTCTCCTACGGCAACTGCAGGCAGCCCTGCCCAGAAGGGACAAGGAGACTCAGAAACTTTATAACCCTCTCAGCAAATCCTCCCTCTTGCAGCACTCACGGTTCCTGCTAAAATTAAGTCAGAGAGGCGCTGAGCACCTCTGAAAAAAAAGAGGCTTCTCCCCTTTACGGTAAGGTCACCAAACGGATCTCTGTCACATGCGGGCAAGTTAGCACAAACCTTCTGCACTTCCTGCACTGCGTTCTCCTCAGTGCGGCGTCTCAGCCTTCTCTCAATACCTCCAACGCCGCCTCATAGCTCTGCTCCAAGGCACAAACACTCCAACAAAGATATTTTCCCTCTATTGTCTAGTCTGATTTTTCAAATGCCACTTCAGATTCCCGTTTCACTGAATGCAAATACTGTGAATAAGGCTTTTTTTTCCTGAAGAATGTCATTCGTAGGAAAGCATTTTCATGGCAACCCCAATTTAATCTCCTTTTTTCCGAAGATCATACAAATGTTGATCTCCAGCCTCATCTGCTCAACTGCCACATCCTCCCATCCCACTGTTGCTCTAATTGCGCACTGCTGAGCCCCCTCGATCGTTTCAGTATCCCTCAATAATGGCAGGATCAGAACTGAAGGCAAAAATCCTCTCCTCTGCGAAGCGGCATTACAGTCTTTCATTTCTGCTTTTGATTCTTCTGTAAAACCGAGGCGAGGAAAGCACTGGCTTATTTCTGATACAGTGATGTTGCACCACAATCTCTTATTCAGTCTGTTCTCACCCCAGTGGATTTTTGTTTGGTATTTTTAACTCTAAACTTTCCAAGCAGCCACCTCTCTTTAGGTACTTGTTCCAGTTGCCAGTCCTACTTTGGATATATACCTTTTTCACCTCACTGAGGATAACAAGATGTTCTTACCCTTTCCGAACACCGGGCCAGTCTTGATCTCACCTAACACAGGTTCTTTGGCTCTTTGATTTCACCTCAGCTTAAAAAGACACCAGGAAAAGACTGTCTCCTTAAATTCACTAGTAAAAGTTACACAGAAAAGGCCTGGGCAGATGGCAGCAGAACACAAGAAGCACTCCTCATCTGCAAGCGGAGTTGATAACGGTGGGTCTACACAGGGGCAGATATGATTTTGTTTAGCGCTTGGTGGGTTTGGGGTATTTTGAGGGGTTAGGGGGTTTATCCAGGACAAGATTTTTCTTTTTCATTGTATCTCTCTACATGGCACTGCATCAAATGTCTTAAACTGAACTACTGTACGCCACAGCCACTGCGCTATTCTCACCCAGCAACATAAAAATGCTAACAGAGAACCCTACCAGATTTGTTTGCTATGACCAGCTCTCTGCTAGCCCTGGTATATCAGTCAGTGAATGCACTTTCCCCCTGCTCCAAGTGAAAGCAGAGACGGTCCCATAATTTAATACCCTGTATGCTGGCTTCAAAAGAGAAGGAGTCTCATCGAATCACACCTTGTCCGACCTAGAAGCCCTCCCCCAGAGCAGTTCTGCAGCCCGGACACTCTGCTCCCGCTGCTGGACCAGGGCACGGCAGCATGTGTCACTGCATCGACTGATCCAGTTCCCAGTCTTGCATCCCAGCTTAAAGTCTCCCCTAATGCCCTAAGACATAGGATGTGCAGCTTTCCGCTGTTGTACCTCAGTAGCTGTTCCCTCAATATTTAATCTTGTAAGCTGTTAATGCACAGATCTGTGCCAAGCGGCAGGGTTCATCTTTTTCTGTACTCAAAATTTGCTTCCCTCTTGTTTGAATGCAGCAAAGGCCACCCTTTTTCTCCTCAAACCTCAAATCAAAAATCATTTCATTTTAACGCAGTGAGAGTCCAGGCGGTTTTCTTACTACTGTAAGCCTTCCTTTCCTTTAAAAGTATAATAGAAAATTTTGGCCAGGTGCATTTCTTTGCGTTTTTATTTATTCACCACAGCCTTAGTTTTTTCACTAAGTGAAATAAATAAAAGCCCAGAGGCAGCCAAGCCTCGTCTCCGGAGATACAGGCAGCTGCCCCAGCCGCCTCTATGCCAGGGCTGTGCCGCTTGGCCAGCTGCAACGCAGGGCACGCAGCCACCGCCTGGGAGGACACAGAGGGAGGCAAGACAGAGGGGCTGCCAAACCAGCATCTCCCCGAAGCCAGCCCGCCCGCCCGCCCGGCCCTTCTCTCACGGGGAAGGAGCTGCGGCTGTCTTTCAGCTGTGAATTGCTGCCCCTTCCCTCCACTCTCCAAGAGACGATCCACCTGGTTCCCGAGCGGAGCAAGAGTTCAGTACGTGACTCAGATGTTCAAAGGAGTCGATCAGCTAGCCACTAGCCACATATTGCTCCATATGAAGCGGTTAATAAAGCATGCCCAGCTTCTTGGGACTAGATTAGACAAGCACAAAGCTAAAGCGTTTACCACTTTTGTGGGAGACACAAATCACCCAGCTGTTGGGGCACACACTCCCTTGAGCTTTCAGCTAGGCCAGGGAGCCTTTTTCATGGATATTCTTCAAGACAGAAGTAATTTAAACTCCCAAACGCAACTCATCCTACAGGATCTATTTTCTGAGCAGTGTGGGAAGGTACCGGCCTGCATAACCATTTATTAGCACAAATAGGAGTGTATGTTTAACTCTGCGGAATGGGTAGAACAAAGGATTATTAAATAAAATTCCGATTAGTTCTGCTGAAAGCAAAATACCAGCTGGAGCCTGGGGTAACGCAGGCATGCTATCAGCAAACATGTGCTGCCAGCGCATCTGCACACGCACACACCAGTTCTGACCACGGGGGAGCCTCAGACGGGAACAGCAGAAGCGAGGCGTCCCCATCGTGCTCTGTGCTCTGATAGCTCAGGTCCTGCCCTCCGCTAGGCAAAGCCTTTGGCCCGACAGCGCCGGTCATAGCTGCATGACGGGAATGAGAGCGACGAAACCCAAGTTTTCCGACTTGATGCCCTCCTACCAGTAGCCGGGCTTTGTTGGCTTTCCAAGTGGGAACACTGCCACTCAACACAGCTATCGCAGAGTCCCACCGCTTGGAAACGCGTGCACGGCACATCGCTCTACCTACAAGGGGACGGTGCCCGCAAGCCAGCCTGCCTAACTGCAGCCATATTCATTAACAGCCTGTCGTTTAGATCCTATTGCAAAAGTTAATGAAGCCACTTTGCGAGAGGGCAGCCTCCCTGAGCAGAAGATAAATAATGTATATAAAAGGGGGCTGGGAGGGAACTGGCGCATCCTTGCAAGGTCATGCTAGAATGCATCAGTGGCTGGCTGAGGCTGGGCTCCTCTGGTAAGAAGCCTGGAGCTATTTATGACTCATGTAATTAATTAATGCCAACGGGCGTTCTGCTGCAGGCACGTGGGAGACCAAAGGGAAATACGAAGCGAGCAGGTTAGGAAATGTAGTGGAGGTGGGGGAGAAGGATGACATTTCTTGCGGTAAGACATGCTTTGAAGTAATTATCAACAGTCCAAACAGCCAGCAGCAATTTTGGCTACAACAGTACAAAATCAATTAGGAGCTTTAAAAACGCATCGGCTCATGTTTCAGAGAGCAGCAAGAATAAAAAGTAGCCATCTGAGGTAGGGCAGTTGCATTTCTAAGCGCCGCACACCACCAGACCCCCAGATCCTCAGACCCCACAGTGCAGTCCAGAAATGGTGTGACCAGTAGAGGGAGCATCGTTAATGCCTTCCAAATCGTAAATGTTTTTGGATGAGGAGCATTAAGGAAGACTGACGGTTTGATTTTCCACCTCTCTAAAGTCTGAGGACAAGTTTAACAGATTCAAGAGAAAGGAGCACAGGGCAAAGTGAAATGCGGGCGTACGCCTTGCAAGCTGAGTCCCTGCAGGCACTCAGGGCTCCTGACATACACCTCCTTCCCTTTCTGGAGCCCAGCTCTCAGACGCTGGGAGCTAACCAAAACTCGCGGATTACATTAAGAAAGGGACCAAGCCTGTGGCTTTCCTGCTTCAGTTTGCAATACTGCAGTCTCACACCAAACACTCAACATGTGGCGATGCTGAGTCACAACACCGCGCTTGCACAGACCATTTGAGGACAATGAGAGCTTAACCTAATTTTGTCCCTTTGTTTGTCCTCTGCGCAGAGGGGATCAATCAGTTCCACTCCCTGCCTTCAGATCCCCATGCATCCAGTGCCTAATATATTATACAGCAAAACTGTAAACACAAATAAAACGCACCCTTTCCCTCCTCTGGGGACCTAAAGTCCTCCTGGGCTGTCCAACTCCCACCCTGCCTGCATCCTCCCTCATGACTCTTTGTTGCCAGAATATCTTCTATCAGTTCCCAAATGTATTCAGGCATTGTCCCATCTCCCTCTTATCATAGCTGCCTGCAACAAATCCCCTCACACAATGAGGATTGCAAATTTGCTTACAACCCAGTGTTGTTTTCCATTTCTGCTTCTCTGTGCTTGTCTTTTCTCTCTGGACACTTGCAGGGGCCAAGCACCACAGCACCAGTCTGACATTGCCGTCCGGATGAGCAGCAGAGGCTGCCTGCCATCTCAACCCTGGCGGGCAAAGCCTGGGAGGCTGCAGGATGCTCCCCTTCGAGCCTTACCCACCTCCACAGTCTGGGGGATCTTGCCTCCTACCCTCTGATCACTGCCAAAGCCCTCAGATCTTGGCTGGTGGGACTCACTACCGCTATCTGCTATTTTTCTGGAGCAAAACCATGCAAATCACAGCAAGGATTAAAAAAAAGAAGAAAAGAGTAAGTGAAATGGCAGTCAGTTTTAGTTTCATAAATATCTATGAGTGAGTAGAACAAGAGTAACAAAGTACTCCTTTCTGGTGGGCTGAGAATCGACACGAGCCTGAGTCTCCAGAGTAAAACACGAGCGAAGTAAACGACAACACGAACACCCACTTAGCATTCGTGCTACATACTCCTGATCTGAGCCTCACCAGCTTTAAGAACGCTTCTGTTAAATACTGTAATGCTCCCAATTACGAGTGATCTGGATTGTTTATTTTCTAAACAGATTTCCCCCCCCAGGAGATCCCATAAGCCTAAGACAAAAGCAGTCTTGAAGAGGTGTTTCAACCTCTTTTGGCTATACAATATCCACAGCTGGCTCGATTTCCCTAACTGTTTCATACTGACCTTGAGGATATTTCGGCCATTAAACGACTCCCGTTCCTTGGAAGATGATTTACCAGTCATTGTATTGTTTCGCTCTTCAGCTGTAAAGAGAAAAGCCACCCACCAGAATGAGCTTCAGATGGGAGAACTGTCTGTGCTGTACTTCACCCCCCACTCCCTCCCTCCCCAAAGTCAGCTGCCAGCTAACATACCATCTTTGCCCAGTTCTTAGTGCAAAAACACTTCCACTTTGGTTTTAAACAGAACAAGGCTGAATACAGAGGAATTGGTGCCTTTACCGGGATCACCTACGTTACCTGGAGGAAAGACCCTAAATCATAGCTACTGCTAGGGCGATTCTGTAGGGCTGATGGCTCAGTGCAACACACCTGCTTCTCCCTGGCTGATTTGAATCCCACATCCTGCCAGGGTTAGAGTCAGCACTGCGAGCGCTTGCATCGCCTGGAACAGCACCAAATACCAGACTGAGCATGCGAACACAATGCCAGGCACGATCCGGACAGCACCTATACAAACCTCTGCTGCCTGCTCCGGGAAGCACATACATGTGGTGTGTATGCTTCTGCGGGGTGGGCATGCAGCCACACACACAGACATTAAGAATAGCAACCTAGGCCTATAGCAACTGCCAAATGCCTACGTCTCATATCCATTTCCCCAGAACATGCCTGGATTTTTATATAATCCCTAAGTACGTGATCTGTTCTTTCCACAGGACCTCTGCCTCACTCAGTGAATATATTCAATATTTCTTTTTCGTCTCCAGCATTAACTATGAAGTCCCACTCACACCTAGCACGCTATTCAAATCCTGTATTGAATATAAAGCGACTTCTATGGCTATGCGTGTAATGCGCTCATTGTGCCTGAACGCCTCACGTGCCTCATGGGGTTGTTCAGAATATAGACTCATAATGCCAGACGCAGCTGCCCGTGTGCCTCCCCTAACAGAGAGCCACATCAGCACTTTGGGCTTACATTTTCACCAATTTTCAGGGCTCAATTTGAGAGAGCTACGCCCCATCTTTTCAGGGCTTCTACCGCCTGAGTATGCTTATCTGACTTTAGTAGCAGCCATCCCCAAAGTCTGCTGCTGGGTGCACAGAAAACTGTAACACAAACCATCTGCTGTTATCACTGTCCGTACAGAGACTCACAGAGTAACTGGAGAATACTCGACGTAACCTGTCGGCATTGCACAGAGGCCACTATGCCAGAGAAAGCTACAAAAAGCTTTAGTGTAATGCTGTTAAGGCTTGCAAACTACACACCAGTGCCAGAGCATATGCATGTTTGCACATGGAGAACAAGGCTGTAATAAACTGCCCCTCCCTAAATGCAACGCATCTGAGGCTGCTTTATAAAGTAATGCGATAAGAACGATGCTGCAGACTGCTAGAGCAGACAATCTTTTGGCAGAGACAGCAGACACTATACACTCAATAACAGCTCATATTCAGCCTCGTAGCCGTCTGAATCTGATTTAATGAGAATGACACTGGAACCACGTTCCTAAACCAACGGGCAATCTTTAACTTGACCAAAGAGGATCACATTTTCATCTTGTTTAAAGGTCAGCACAGCACATCGAGTTGTTACTGAATTTCAGTTCAATGTTGGGGCACAGAGAGCCCAAGGTACTTGAATGCATTCCTCTCTGGCCCAGATCTTATGAGTGCTACTGGGCGATAGTGTTTCTGAAGCTATGACAAAGAATCTTAGAAAAGATCCAGAAAGTGCTCAAAGCATGCCTGCCTTCTCCAGCTCTGCCGATTGCTTTTTCATTTCCTTCTGGGTTTTATTTAGTGACATCCCCCCAAAACCTTGTAGGTACTTTTGAGATCAAGAAAAATCACAAAATTTTAAAAAAGAAACATAAAAGCCAACAAAAGCATTCCCCAATTCAGAGGTACTACTTTAAATGCATTTATCAGTGAGGATGAGGGATACGCACCACTTGGATCTTTCCTGAAGAGAGTGTTCATGACTGTAGCATGCAGTTTCACTCTATCCCATTCTTTAAGCATCAGGCCAGAGGCCACAAACCTTTCCACCAGTTGATCAGCCATCACCTGCAACCTGGGAAGGCAAAACCAGAAAGTACAGAGCAGTGTAAACCAAGAAGAAACCCCCACATCGTCAGCTTTTTGCTTTTCAGCCAGGGAGGGCAGCATGTGTGAAATGAAGTCTCTGCACGCACACGGGGCAAGGGAGCTAGTCTCTGATGGAAAGTGAACAGAGCCATCAGGATTCAGCTCTAATGCAAGAAGTTCTGGCTGTTTCGCAAAGCTCCCTCGGCGATCACTTCTGCTGCAAACATTCCACGAAGAAGGGCAGATTTAGCATAGCAGAGAGCTTGTTCGCAGTGGCAGATGTTATTGGGACTTGAAGAATGCAGCTCTCTACTGCCAGGAATCACAAATGCTAAAATCTGCAGACCCCCAGGGGGGGCTTAGGCACCTTGATTCCTGGAGGACCTGCTCTGCTCAGGGACCACGACCTGTACAGTGCACCAGGCCAGATCTTGGACCTTCTCTGTCCCAAATAAGCAACCCAGTCACTGGGCTTAATTTCTGGGAGAGCCCAGAAGGTGCTGACAAAGGGCACAAACGCAGACAGCACATCCTGGTGAATGCTCCAGCTTTGGAGCTACTGAGCAAACAGAATCAAAGGACTTATTGCCACCTTCTTGTTTGGCCTCGGTCGGGGATGAAAGTGGCCGTGGCTGCCGGGATCTGCGGGCAGACCTGTCCTAGGATAGGCAGCAGGAGCAAGCAAGTGATCAGAGCAATGCGCTCACATATCCTATGTCTAAAGAGCTAAAGGAACTTCCAGGCTGCTGCTGTCCCCCCCCAGATTTCTGCAGTACCTGAGCCTTACCAAAAGCAGCAAGGATGTGCTAGAACAAGAGTTTCCCATCCCCGAAAACACAGCGAGAGAGTATTACTCTGTGCAGAAGAATTTGGGCTTCTCTCACCACGTCCAAGGGATTAGGCAGCTCTCTGCTCCACCAGGTCCCACCACTTTGGCGTCTCAGCTGCAGCGGGAGAGGCAGAGCGTGGCCTCTCTGAGGCTGGCCCCCAGAGCCCAGGGCTGCCACGCTCCGGATGCCAGCTCCTACCCCACCGACGGTTTTGTACTGCCCCTCATGGGCTGCCAGCCCCCATGTGACGATTTCAAGACTCTCAAACTACCAATTGTCATGGTTTTCTACCACTTTCTGGCTTTACATCAGTGATTTTTAAAATTAGCAATGACAAAGATTAAATGAATATCATTACAGACAATACTAAAACAAATTAACAGAGAATAGCTCAAGTGAAAATGGTGCTTTATTACATTATAAAGTTAATCAAGGAAATAAAACAAATTAGAATGAATTATAATGGAAATTATTTGCCATGTGGGAAGCATCAGACCATGATCCCTCTCTCAGTCTGAGCCATTACATGTGCAGAAGGGCTTGCCAACCCCTAATTCTGTCTACAGTTATGCAAGCTACGTCAGGGTAAATCAAATCTCCTGCTTTATAGCTTAAGCTGATCAAGATCATCCAAAGATCAGGAAGGAACTCCACCCCTCAGCCATGCCAGGAACTACACAGAGCTAGCAAGATGTCTTGCATGAGACAGGAAGGCACACACCTCTCTTAAACGCGGGCCGCAGCAGTCTGATCCAGCACAGCAAACCACGTGGCTGCCGCTCTCCTCTAGTATTGGCCTTGCAGCTGAGAAACTCTGCTTTCTACCCGCTTTCCCCATTTCCCTGAGCAAAGCACAGCAGGCTTTAGCAGGCAAGAGGTGCATGGAGCTGCTCAGCAATGATCTGTCTAGCAGACCAGAAAACAAAGCAGAGTCTTCTGGAGGGATCACCATTTGTCCCCTCTTTATAATCACCATTTGTCCAACACCGTGACCGCTGAAATCTCAAAGGAAGCAAAAGAAGCTTTCACTGCTCTCCATCAACACAAAAATATCTTCTTTCCCCTCTGCAAAGCTAAATGTTTTCTGGGTGCTTGCTAACAGTTAAGGAACTATATTAGGGGCGAAGTGCCAGCTGAATTAATTTGCAGGTGAGGGCAGGACCAGCCTGGGCCAAGGATAAAAGCTTAAAATCGCTTGGCCTTCTCTGAGCACGCTGCCATGCAAAAAGCAAAAAAGGTGTTGCAGAAGCGAAGTCTGGCAGCCTCCAGGTGCCATGCAAAGCACAAGATCTGGGTTTGGTCAAAACCTCAGCTAAGAGAGCTCTGTGAAGGACAGAGGAGATATCGGCCCTTTCTCGGGGGGTCATTTTCAGTTTCAGGGCAGGGTGGATTTGAAGACCTCATTTCTCTCCCCTGCCAGAATCAGCTCTGCCACCCCTAACGCACATCAGCATTTTCTGCTAGCATTATGGCTAAGTGGGTTCTCAGCAGAACGGATACGGCTGGCATCTGAAGCAGACCACAGTGCTAGCACCAACAATTCAAGCTGTCTCCAGACGCAGGCAGACATCGCTGCCTCACTTTAGGCCCTACTTAAGCTCTACAGGATTTCTCTACCAGCTCCTCAGGTCACAGACTTATTTTCAGATGCAAGCAGACTCGCAAGCACTGCACCTCAGAGATGATCCAGAGCTCGGTGACTCAGGAGAAAAGAGGCCCGTACATCTCACCTCTTTCAGGGTAGGACAGACTTCAAAGTGGAAGAGCCGAGAAGAGGAAAAGATTTCAATTCCTACTGCCTCCCAGCACTTCTTACATTTTCATTTTCCCACCCATTTCCTTATCCCACTTCCGATCTCTTACTTCAACACAGCCTCCAAAGTGCGGTTTTAAGCAGGGGGCCCCCCTTGTCTCCTCAGCCCTAAGGGAAAGGAGATGCCAGAACATGTTCTTTCTTCCCTGAGCCAGTCCCTGCTCAGAGCCTCCCTCCTCCAGCTGCACTGCTCCGTGCTCCCCTGCTAGCTCCTGCTATCCTCTAGCAACGGGAACAGATACAAAAGGGCAGCACTGCCAGAAAAAGAGAAGGATAAGGCTCAAGGAGAGAAGGCTAAAGCTCTTTTGGCTACTCTCCTATCCCCTTCCGCACCCATCTCACAACCTGCAGCACGGAGTACAACAGCTCTTATGTTTCCCCAGTCTTCCAGAAAGCACTAAGAGAAAAGACGGTGCTGCCGCTGGTGACGTATTTGTCAAAAACGAGATGGAGGAAGGTTGTCCAGTCACCGCCACATCCCAGGTAGCACTGTTTGTATAGCTAAAGCCATCAGCCACACTGGCGAACAGCACAAACACAAGCACTGACACCAACCAGGCTTCGAGACTTCACACCAGCAGCTCAGAAGACAGACATTTCACACCCAGCGCCTGTTCCAGGCTGCTTACAGACACAAAAACCAACTCTGTTACCAAGTTGTGCTTTTCTGAGGACCTTCTGGTGTAACTGGGGTTTAAGAATAATTAAGTGCTGCAGAATATGCCAGGCTGTCCCGATTAATCTGGATTGCAGGTTGGGAACTAGACAGCAGAGGCCAAGTTGTCCTGCCTTCTAAGTCGTCTCAGGAGTATCTCCTTGGCCATCTTATCACTGCGCGAGCCACGACACCATTATTCAATCTGACAGACTGCTACAGAAACAAATGACATCTTTCAGGTGCAACACCAGTGACTGATTTAAAGAGCAAACACATCACTGCCTCAACCGGTTTAGGAAGCAAGAATGATTTCATCTTCCTGACTGCCGGCCCAAGGACTGCTAGCAGTACCCACCAGCTTCAGACGGCAGAGGGTTTCTCTGCCACACCGCTACTGCTGCTGTGGCGAGGAGGGATGAAAGAAAGGAGCATGGGGAACTCACCTGTCCGAGCCATCCTTCATGTGGACTTTGGCATAAAGGACGTCTGTCATGGCAGGGTCATCGTTCATGTACTCCACTCCTGCCACCTCCACGGTCAGGGGCTTGCCTCCAGCAATTTGGCTAAAATGTAAGAAATCTCTTATTGTTAAAAAGCAAAACATCACACCTGCTTTTGAAATACAACGCATAGTACTCCTCATGCACACACCAAATATTTGGTTTTACTAAGGGAATGACAGAAAATACATTTTTTGCTATAGTTAAACACAACTTTGAGGTTAAGCGGGACTTAAATGCTATACAGACCATATGGGGCAGTGAACTCCACTGAGTTGTTCTTTTCTTTCCCATATCTTTCAGGTTGTTTGCGCTGAAAAAACTCCCCTTTGCAGAAAAAGGCTCCCTCATTTCTAAAGCTCAAAAGGCTACAGCTGCTATTGTCTCATCATCTCAAGAAATACTTAAAAACATTTAAACTCATACATTCAGTGTTTTAGACACACACTAAGTCAACTTGTCTGTGTTCACAGGTCATCTCAACGCAGAGATCTCCATTTACATTTCAGAAAACCCATCAGCAATAAAATGGTACAAGTTCTCATTCCAGAGAAGCTCTCCTGCCTTCCCTGTGAAGAGAGCGATCGTGACACAAAGTCTCCAGCTTGTTGATTTTCGCTGGGAAAAGTTCTCGATACAGAATGCAGTTTTATGTACATTTCAACATCCACTTACAAATGCTGGAAGTAAATAGAGCTGTTTTAAAATCAGCTCCAGCTACTCTTGCAGGAAGGCGAAACCGAAAATGCGTGCAGGATATAATATGCACTCCCACACCTGCAAACACACTGTGAAGTGTATCTGCTTCCAAACACGCCGCCTCCTTGCCTTTACCACCAGAACATCACAGGGAGGCAGGGTGCCGCAGCGAAAGCTCCCTCTGAGTAAGTGCCGTTGAGGTCTCGTGGAAAGTACAGGGAGTGTCTGGGCAGGCAGAAGTAATAAACACGAGTTAACAATGTGAGCGCGACTTTGCTTAACCTTGCTCGCTTCTGTTCAGCCTGCCCTAGAGACTGCTTTTGAGGTTCTCGGCAAAGCTTCCCAGGTGGAATAAAGAGAGCATGATTTCCCCTTACACTACGTTTACTGGGAGGAAAACAGGACAAGTACACTGTCATGCACGTGAGACCAAGAGCATTTGAGGCCATATATTCTAAAAAGGGTCAAAAAGGGCACATCTACCTTCACACGGCACTGCCTGCATTTAGAAAAGTAAATGATCGCTAATGAAGGTTTACATGGGTGGAAGGGAGCCTAAATTAATTTTCAAAGTATATTTATTTGGGTGCGGCAGGGGAAATAACCAAAAGGTTATACTCAAGTGTTGATTCCCCCTCCACTAAAGGAAATGGAGGGTAGAAATTTTGTCTGCCTCAGTTCAAGCCACTTATGAGGAAGCTGGCACTTTCCAAATACAGGCAGAGCCTTCCCCTGGAAACACACTTGCATTTCTGTTCAACAGCTGAACAACTGGAGCCGTCATTTTAACAGCTGAGGTATGAATTTTGGCCAGGCATTAATTCCCACAGACATTAGCTGGCACAGCGTAGCTAATTCTTCAGGCACCGAGGCAATAAATAAATAAATAAATGAATGAAAATCAAGGATCCGTGCTCTATGTGCAAAGGCTTCGCAGAAATAAATAAATAAATAACCCAATCCCTCAGGCCATCTCCAATTTCTAAGCTGACCAGAGATAAGCTAATTACAGTGTCATTCAACCACATTTACAGTTAAAGCCCTAACATCTGCAGCTCGGTATTAACAGGCAGCAAAAAAGCCCCGCTCCTGGAGCAGCACTGAACGTTTCAGACTGATTACTCACACGGCTCATGCTGGTTTCCCTGCACACAGCTCCCCGCATCAAGAAATGCATGTCAAGGACACCTCAGCATCTGCTCTGAGGCAGGAGGGAAGCAGCGTGCCAGAGCCCACTGCAGGCAATGCGCGAAGGTAATGGAGCCCGTCCCTCCCTCTGCAGCAGGCAGGGGACAACAGCAAAAATTGCTCACACAAAAATAAGGGGGACGCATGTGAGAAAAAGAAATGAGTAGAGCAGGTTTTCAGGGAATGCTGAGGGTTTGAGCTGAGCTGCGAGATGCTGTTAGACTTTTTGCGACTGCTTGGTGATTTCTGCTGCTCCCATTTGAAATATTTCAGCCTTTTTCTAAATTTCTGGAGTTGAGATAGACTATTGAGCTGCTTTTCTCTTCGCTGTCCCTTGTCAAAGACAGCTTGCTGCTTTTCCCCCACTCATGCCCTTGGTGATGACATCCCTTTTTTATCACTTACTCCACAAAGTCCTCTTTGCATCGCTGTAGGAGGTCACATGCTTTCTGGATCTCTTGCTCATTCAGAAGTACCAGCGTCCCAAGAGTCAGGTGAAGCTTTGCAGGGTTCTGGAACAGGCTGCTGCTGACCCCGTGATCCTACAAATCAGTCAATCAATCATATACAGGTGTCTTATCTCATCCACACACACACACCCCTCCATCAGAGGGAAAAATGCTAGAGAGAACAGGTACCAAGCCACTGCCATCAAATCTTTTATCTCTGCATCACTGGTCGGGTTGGTAGTGACTCGAAGTTGAAACGAGTAACAGAATTTCACAGGCTTTGCGAGCAAGCGAGCTCAGCCTGGCAGGCGAGGCGTAGCCCCCCATCGCACACACGCTCCCTGCCTGCCTTTTCATCGGAGCTGCTGAACGGCAGCCTGGAAGCCCGTTACGACAGGCTCTAACTCAGAACCCAGGAACAGCAGCACTCACTCGTACGGGGTTTCAAGAGGAGACTTCCACAGCTGTCAAAGCGGCAGCTGCCACCAGCAACAAACTCAACACAAGTCAGCACAGATTTAAAACTTGAGTTAAGTCCATTTTTTTGTGCGAAAAAGCTGGAACCAGCTGTAGTGACGACTCTAAATGGTCTCTAAATCCTGTCTAAACACAGGTTGCACCTCACAACACAAGCACAGCTAATACCAGCTCCGATAATTACATTTTTCGTGTTCCCATGTGCCCTATAGTTTGCCAAGATGAATTAAGTTTAAATTCCCTTTATAAGAAGAGTTACGTGTCGTTGCTGGGGAAGAACTGTTCCCAGGTGGAGCAGTGGTTACATTCAGCTTTAAAAAACATGCTCTTTTGTTCTAGGATATTTATAAAAATACCTCGAGGATGGTTAACACACCCATATTAAAACAATTATTTCCACTTAGTGGCCATTTCCCATCAGCACATTAAATAACCTCCACTTTTAACTCCAGCAGAAGCCAACACCACTTGCCAGGCCACTGAAGCCTTTCTCTGTCTGAAAAAAGTCCACCGACTGAGAATGACAGCTTTGAAGTTTCTAGCTGTGCTTCAGAGTTTGAAATAAAATCTTTCAGATGTTTAAACACTGCAGTATCTCAGCCCGTCAGAGTTTAATGCCCCACATCTCACTCAGCATTTTTCATGTCTAATGACACTATCCATACTCTTTACAGCCGTGCTGATGGGCCGGACTAGAGACGAGCCAGCCTGCCACACAGAGGTCAGGGGCTTGCTCCAGCAGCCGCAAGCTGGCAAAGCGTGGTGGTCCCCAGAAAAGAGAGAGCATGTACCTACCTTCCTCTGCTGCTAATTACTTTATTGCTGACTGAAACCCCAAATTGTACCATGCTAGTAGTGGCAAAGCAGGCTGCAAACCTCAGCACCGTGCAGCAGCCTGAAACAAGCACAGACTAACTACCTCAGGCACATCAGGAGCAGAGGAAAGAGGGACGGCTCCATCCCACTTCTCCCCACCTTCCCCTCTCTGCAGTAAAAGCCTTTCAGCTTCCTTTAATTCATACTGCTGTTAACATGCATGACAGGACATGATTTCTCTCCGTCAGCCTTTTTTCTCCAATGGTATCTGTAGCCAGAGGATATTTGGCCCATCACAAAACAATAGCTCGGGTAACAGAAAACTGGGAGAAAGTTCGGTTTATCCTTGCCACGGACAACCAGCCGATGTCAGTCCCACAGTGCACACAGATGATGTACAGTAATGAGAACGTAGTTCACAGGTCAGAAAGCAAAAGCTCTACCCTCATTTTCTGCCCCAGCACGATTTGTACTGTAAACATCAACCTGCCCCAAATGCGGCATTTTCCCCTGAGCTTTCCAACACCTGAGTGTGGGCTGAGAGCTGACAAAGTGATGGCACGTCACCTCCACAAGCCACGCTACCGCTGCTGGGGAGATTAGCAGGGAAGAGCAGTGCACAGTGAGCAGGCCAAGACCTAGATAATCTTGCTAGTTTATTCCCTAGTATTTCAGACAGCTCCTAAAAACCTTTCTTACACCCCTGCTCTTTCACAGGCCAGCAGATCCCACTTCTCCCACACATAAAATAGATGCCACGTCAGAGGTAGCTCTCCCTGGAACAGGCAATGTTTCTGCAGGCGTCTTAGCAGCCCTTCATGGCTGGATGCTGCTTGCCGAGATGCAAAAAAGCTTGAACCCACTTATTCTAATCCCCGATTATGATATGCTATCAGCAACCGCCGTGTCGCCTCACGGGAAGCCACCCTGTCCACTGGTATGAGCCTTCTGCAACCTGACCAGCAGGGCCAGACAACAGCAATGCAGAGCCTAGAAATACCTGTTCATAACTACTGTTAAGGAAAAACCACGTTCTCATCCAGGGAGGATGAGCCCAAGAGACGTGATCCTGTCAACGATTCTGGGGCTTTATGGACATCTTCCAAATACCGAAGGAACCCTCCCAAGGTAAGCTACAACCGTAAGAGCAGGGCTGAGGTTCAGCATCGGAGACGGGCACAGGGATCCACCAGGATCTAAGCCATGCTCTCTGAGTGCCTCTCGGTGACAAGCTCCTCTTTCACCCGTTTTCTCCCCTGTGCAGTGGAAGGCGGGCACTCCTCATAGCACAAGTCGCAGTGGCTTGTGGCAAGCGGTGGTTTCCAGCCCTAATGAAAGCAGAGCACCGGATTAGGGGAGGCGAGGTGTCGCAGCGGGGAATCCCCATATTCTACAGGGGAATCTGAAAGCAGTGTATTTGCAGGAACTTGTTGGCAGATACAAACACATAAAACAGACTCCATTGTCTCTCTAAAAATTTACTGTTCAAACTTGGGTTCTCTAAGGTGTACCTGAGAGGCAGGAAGAATATCCCCTTTACGCACCATCCCTATGTGATGACTGTGCATTTTAGCTTATGCCTCTCCCTGACACTGCCCTGTCATGGTCAAAAAAACAACTCATTTCCACTCAGCCTTAAAAATTCATTTATTTCCTCCCTGCTGCTACTTAGACTTCGACCTTTGCTCTCCTCCTTTAGAAGGAACACAGAAAGGGTTTTATCTGGAGTCTTCACCTCTCTTTGCAAAGCCCAAGCACACTGTTCCTCCAAATCTAAGGCCCCAAATCTAGTAGGGAAACCATAGACCACAACGCGCTTCAGGCCTCCTACATGACAAGGCAAGGGATCAAACTCCTTAGCTCTTCCTCCCTGGCTGCATCCTCTCTGCTGTCTCAAGAGCTTCCAATATTTGCAGACAGCTTCATGTTTTTGATTTTTTTTCTTAATAGCAGGACACTGCATGCCAGCTATATGCCCTCTCCCACCCTGATCCACAAACAAAGGAGCGAGCCAGAAAAACAGCATTTCCTCAGAACTGACTGAAGAGCTGCAGGCTGAAAAACCCCGCCCATTTTCTGTCCCTCCCACTCCGAGATATAATATCTCATTAGCAATGTTTGATATTTACAGGTTGCCATATATTACAGCAATCATATTTCTTTTCCGTGCTACGTCTGCAGCCTGTTAAGACTGCAAATGCTGCGTTTGCACAGCTCTGAAAGACCCAACTGTGATTTTTCACAGCAATATTACTGCAAAGTCTCTTCCCTTTTCCACCTGCATACTCAGACGGACATCTCAGTCCTCCTCACTCTGACACCTACATGACTGTGCGAGGAGAATTCCAAGGTCATCCCGTCATCCAGACCTCCCACTGCACCACATCAGCAATGAGCCTGTCCAGGTGAGCCACCTCCCCATTTTTATATCAAATTAGCCTGAAAAGAGCCTCCTCTCGGCCCTGCTTCACTGTCTGGCTGCCCTGACCATACTATAGCGTGAATGACACCTGAAGTATTCCCTACCTCAACACAAGGTTCATTTTAAAAAAGGTCTTAAAGATGAAAAAAAAAAGTTAGAAAGCATATACCCATCGACATAACCCTATGCTATAAAATATAAATGAATGGTTGTCATGGTAACTGCTTCAGAGAGAAATAGAGTCACTCACAAATGCTCAATGGCCAGAAGAAATCCTCACACACGCACACCTGGTCCTTTCCCTTCCTTACTGTTATTACCGAGCTTCATTCAAAGACTGGAGTTTACCTAATTCTGCAATGTTTCACTCCAGCAAATTGCAACAGGAAGAGAAGCACACCGCTTCTGTCACTGAAACCTATTCAGATTTCTCCAAGTATCCTGAGAAATCCTGTTGCTTTGGACAAATCTATAAGCTCTCTTATTGCTCTGTGAGGCACCGTTTTGAATTACTGTTTTTCATTACTGATGCGCTTTCTAGCAGACCCTGCTGTGAGATAAAGTGGTATTAGAGTGGCATTACCGGCTGGCGGAGTGATTGAGAGACATACGGGGCAGCAATATACTCCTTGAACTAACAGGCAGCAATATATCTAGAAACCCTTTTGCTCATACCAGGAGAAGGAAGGGCAGAAAAATAAAGCACCATATATTCCTAGGCTAACATATGCAATCCCCCCAAATACCTGCCACTGACAGAATTCCACATTTCAAACTGAAAATGGAAAGTCTAGAGCTGATGTAAGCAGTACCAGGAACATTTCAGGCCCTCCTGAGAGGCACAGGGGACCGAGCAGTACTAACACGACGCCGCAGCTCCCAGGCCGGGGTACCTTGTGCCGACGCAGTGTAGAGAGCAGGAACTACAGCCGCAGACCTTCTGCCTGCACCCATATAGACGTGTCCTGCTGTAGGGCAGCTTCAGCTGCCACTGTTCTGGGATATTCCCGAAAGTACCTTGATGACTCGGCAGCAGCAAAATGTCCTGAGTGCCGCACTTTCTCGGAGATATTGCTATTACTGGTATTAGGAGGATTCATGCCTGGGTGCTGGTTCTGAGTACAGTTCAAGTCCAAGGTTACTGAAAGCCAGAAGCAGCTGTTAGGCTGAAATGTGTTCCCACGTGCACGCCTACGCTGCAGGATCCCTAACCATGAAGCAGAGCCTTACAGGACTCGGTGCTGTCCAGACACAGAACAAAAACATTGTGGGAGAGACAGAAGGTCAGGCAAGAGGAAGAAAAATTAACATCACCAGCCTGGCCAGCAGTGGTCTCAGCACTCCTCTGACCAAGCTTGGGTTTCTGCAGCTTTCTAGGACAAGGAGCACGCAAAGGTTTGCAGATGTTCCCAGTCAGCTCCTTCTGAACGTGACTGACAGCACTGGGGAAAGCCCCAAGACAAATTTCTGAAAATGTTTCTAAGTGGATGGCAGACCTCCCTGCCTACCCAGGGATGCAAACTGATACTTACGAGCAAGCAAGAGACAAACAATGTGACAGAGACAGATCAGGAGGGGTCTGGAGAGCAAGTAAGATCACCAGCAGAGGCTGGGCCAATGGAGAGCTGCAGAGGTGCGACCAAAGCAGCAGGCTGGAAAAATGAGTGCTCTACAAGGAGAATAGCGAGTCCTGTGTGACGCCAGAGCGTTGCAGGAATAAAAACACAGGATGAGAGCATGGACCACAGCACTAGCTGCAAAGATGAATAAAAGAGGCCACAATACAGAGGTGCGACACTGAAGGGATTCGCGTGACACCGAGCAGCCTGGAAGCCAGAACCCCGCAAGACGTACGGGATGACACTGAGGTTACTGCCCTGCGCAGCAGGCAGATCTGGGTTTGCTGTCCACAGGGAGGGACAACCGAGATCCACAGGACCTGCTGGCAGACAGCTAGAGGGAGGAGGAGAATCGGATAAACGGAGTCCAGGATGCCAAGACTTCAAGCAGAGGGGGGCCAGCCATGTCTGAAAGGACTGACAAGTTGAGGGAGATCAAGTGAAAGGACTGTAACAGCCATAAGCCCAGCTAGAAGGGGATAAAGGGCAAGAGAAACACCAGACTGAAAGCAGCCATCCCAGTCCAGGGCCAACAGCTTGAACAGCCACTACCAGAGCCCCATGCTGAAGTTACCAGTCCCCCGAAGATCTGCTCCTCTCCCTGTAACTCTGCGGTGTCCCCCGACAAGGACTGGAACTAAAAACCAACAAAAGGAGCCAGGCCACCACTGGCGCCAGCCTGAGGTCCAACACTCTCTGTCCAGCTAACACTTTCTCAGGCTGTTTCCATTCCCCTGTCTTCAGGACTTTCCTTTAATAAAGGTAAGCTTTAATAAAGATAGCTGCGGCTGGCTAATGGAGATAGACGATCAAGACAGTGATATCTTCCTAGCCTGAGGAAAAGGTGCTCATGGCATTGCACTCGTTGCTAATCCCTGGATCTGTTGGCCAATTTCAGTTGTATTTAACAGCAGGTGGAAACCTGAGTGATAGAAAACTCCTAAGATATCATTCAAATAGGCAGCTGGGTGGAGAGGAGGGACAAACCAGAACTGCCAGGAAAGACAAGACTGCAAAGCCAACTCAGTTCCGCTCTTAGAGATGAGACAATTGACATGCAAGTGACCACAAAAACTTGAGCAAGATCTCCTATCTCCCCAAATATCAGATAATTCAAACCTAGAGCGCGAAGGCATAGGAAACTAAACTTCTTCAGCTGTGCTATCTGCAAGATCATATTTTCCCCTTTGAAAGGCACAAGCAGAAGTGACGGACATAAAGGTAATAATATCAGCCCGCAAAACCCTGCTGCGTGTATGCAATCTAACCTGCAGCGGCCACAAAAAGGAACTCTTCTCTCTTGCCTAGAGACGTCCTCCCAGCACTCAGAGGACATGGCAATTTAATAATACCATGCCTTCTCCTCAGTCTGACCCTGTGCACTGACATACCACTTCTGCCAAACTACACGGACGCTAAAATAAACCAGGGAATACACAGCTTTCGCTTCATTCTGTTCCTCATTTCCCTACGCCTATTTCCTGCTGCTCTCAGCATAAGATCTGAAGGCAAGGAGAAGGGACTGTCAGCACAGAGTCTCGTGGGGAAGAAGCGACGCGAGTAGATTTGCAGGATGGCATGTGCTACCAAGTCGTTTCTCGCTCAGCTCCAGTAATGACACCCATCTTCCTTCACTGTCAGTAGCCAAAAGAAAAGTGAAATAGAGAAGCAGCAGCAAACTTGTGAATTCCTACCTGGTTTCATGGTTATGTAGAAATCATATGAAATGTAGAAAGGTCCACTACATTATTTAGTGGCTTTCCTATTAAAAACAAAAAATGCCCAACCCTCTTTTGAATCTTAAATATCCTCCCACCTAGGAAAAACTCTAAGGAGAACAAAATATTTTACTAACAACTTACTAAGTAAGCCATTCCACTTTCCAGAAGATTTCACATCAGCACTCAACAAATTCACAGCAGATCCGCCAACTTAAGTAAAAGACCTGTTAAAAATACATTCCTAGGAAATCGAATAGAACAAGGCCTTCAAGGTAAACACTGAATAGCTATCTCAATAAATGAAATGGCACGCTGCTGAAGGGCTTCCACTTGATTTTAATTCTCAGGTGAATCCTTACCTTTGAGCATTTCTCCAACACTTCCTCCTTGAACTGCAGGAACTTCTCCTGGATGGCGGGCTGGTTGAGAGCGAAGGACAGGAAGTGTGTGAAGGGCTGCTTCTTACGGAAGCTGTCCAGGAGAACATCAATCCGCGTTCGGGCAGAGATGACACCGCTGCGATGCTGCCCTGTAATCACTACAAGGAAACAAAGCAATATCTGTCTGGCTTCCAGGAAGCTATAGTGGGACTACTGCCACCCGTGCCCGTGCAAAATAAAGAGTATTTGAATGGATCATGATTTTACACGATATTTATCCATGCACTTTAAAATATCAGTATTGGAGGATATTGTGAAGGTAAGAATGTTTCATCCAGGAGACGCCAGGAAGGAATTTGAAAAACCTGCACAACAGCACCTCTCTACTGTTAGCCCCGGGCTCACTGAAGAAGCGATAGGAATTAAAACCCCCAACCACGCACAGAGAAATCTCGCCAGACTCCCTGCTTGACTTAAAATGCCTAACACGGCTGTGCTTTCCTCTGTAAAGACAGGATGATGCCATCAAAAGTATCTCTCTGCTCTCAAGAAAGTCAGCTCTGAGTGCCCAAAAAAACAATAACTAAGAGTCTATCACCTCAGTGGCTCTTCAGATTTCTAGAGCATTATTTCAAGTTTTCATAAAGGCAGTCAAAGTGAAAAAGAAAAGAAAATCTATCAAAGATCACGATGGCCTATATCATTTGTGCATGCACTTCAAGGCACCAAACAGAGAACACTTGAGCTTGAAAGGAAAGAACTGCAAGGAGCAAAATTTTCTTGGCTTTCCTATTATTGCATGTTTTCAACATCTCTCAACTTTCCTAATAGTCCTTCACGGTTCTCAGGAAGAAGTCAAGACCCACTTCTTGAGAAGTATTACCACGTTCCTGTGCAGCACGACAGTTGGATCCCCCTGTCGCTTACTCCTCACAGCTCTGTCACGAACGTAACTGTACACCGTGCCAATTATCACCGGAGCGTGCGTAAGGGGCCCTCTGGATAACCACTCAGGCAGAAACCCGCACGGGCCAGCCCTTATGAGCAATGCCTCCCTTCTTTTTAAGTCACTGGAAGGAACATATGGTACAAGAAAGCCTGCTCGCACTACCAGGATCAAGTGACAACACCAGAAAGGCAGGAACGTCATCAAAACACTTCTCATATTAAAGCAGATGTTGAAGTTTATATCATGCATAAATATACAACACGGTATTTTTTCTGGATGTATATTACAGCTCGTTATTAATGAACATGATATTAATTTAAAAACAAAACAACAATAAAACCCCCAACACATTCAGGCCCAAAGTCCTCAAGCCAGTCATTTAAGGCCTAGAAGCGACTTCAGTGAGACTATTCAGAGACTTAAAATAGATATTTTTTTTCCCCAGAAAAAAACTTACACT
This sequence comes from Calonectris borealis, assembly GCF_964195595.1. Lineage (NCBI taxonomy): Eukaryota > Metazoa > Chordata > Aves > Procellariiformes > Procellariidae > Calonectris > Calonectris borealis. The sequence continues at coordinate 6,069,838 of NC_134318.1, read as the reverse complement.
GCTTTATACGGATCTATAGACAGGGAAAATAAACTCAGGAGAAAAGTGAAGTGATTTTCCAAGGGCCATAAATTGAGTCAGTGCCATGTCAGAAGCAGGAATTCAAGGAAAAACACTGCCTATGCCCCCTCCCCGCCCAAATTGCATCTGTGCAAGCGCCGATGAAAGAACACCCATTTTGTGCATGTTAAAGCTCACCAATTTCTCCTTCCACTCCAGGCTTGGGAATGCTGATGGAGGTTCGAGTCTCTGTTTCTAGTCTCTTCTTGGTTTCCCCTTTCTTCCCAATGATGTACCTGGAGGCGTAAAAGCGCAAGAGAGTCACTCACACAGCGTCGCTGGGCCATCCTCCATCAAGTGTGTCCAGCCAGCAGGTTAACCATGCCACAGGCAGCTGGGTCCCCCCCAATTCGGTATCTCCGTGCTAGAGGGATGCACACGCTCAGCCTCACGCGCCGGACCCGGTCCAGGCACAGAGGCTTCTCCCGGGACTCCGCGCGTGACCAGCCTAGGAGCACGGGATGATGTTGAACCATGGCTCACAACTGGCTTAAGCTAAAATAAGTCAATCGGTCCATAACAGCTCTGCCCAGCACATCCTGCCGCAGCTTGCTTGTCAGCTGGGTTATCCCTTTTTCCCATTACCCCAGCTGACAAAGAACTAAGGGCCTTTTTTCTGCTTTTTGCTTTGCTCAAGGTAGTCATCTGCCAGCATCCAAACACACAACAGAACACCTTTCCTTCCCTACATCTCAGTAAAACTATTCAGCCAACAAAACTGTCAAAAATAACTAGATAAAGCTTTGAACACTACAGGCTTCCCAGTAAACATCAGATTGGAGTCAACAGTCAATTCCAGCCGTGTGTGCTTTCTCTCAAAGCTTTCACAAGCTCCCCCTGCCAGGCTGCTCGCCCCAGTTCTTCCTCCCCTTCTCCCACCCTCCCTGACGCTTTTATGTTCAAGGGAAGAGATGCTCAAACACCCTCCTGCCAGCAAGAAAGCACCACCTGCTGTCTCTGTCACAGGGAAGGCTAGGAGTCAAGCGTGGCCCATCGGCACTAGAAAGCCATTGCCAATCTTCCCTTCCCAAATGCTAAAATCCACATCCACAAAAGGGAAAACGTTTCGGAGATCTGGCGCTTACCCCAACCTCAAAAAAAAAAAATATTCTGCGCTCAACCGCTTCCCAGCAGCAACTCAAATAAACCAGAAACACATAGGCTCACTTGTATAAGGGGCTGGGAACCTCCACTCTGCACTGGAAGCCTTTCTCGGTCTCTTCCACCACAAAGGCATCACAGGGTTCATCTGTGCAGTCACCGGGGCCTACCAGAAAGGAAAAAAAACCAGACCTTGTACAACCTCTGTAAAGTTTGACAGTGCTTTATGTAGGACAATAGTCTCACAGCTGCCTTCTCCCAAGGTTAAATAAAGGAAGAAACGGACTCCTCTCCGTTGCAGCTAACTGCTTTTTATTTTACCTTACTACCAGCTCCGGAAAACATAATGACTGCTTCTCAATTCCACCGGGCTGGGAGGCGTAGGAGAGCAGTAGTTACAGCCCAGGTTTTCTCTCAGTGGAAGTTGCGTAACGACCCAATGGGAATGGTCTCTTCTCCTGGCAGGGTGGAAGCCACCAGCCCATTCAGAGACCCGAGCAGGAATTTAAGGTCGCAGAATACAAATAAAAGGTGAGGCCAGTTTTGGTTCAAGGGTTCAGGCAGAGTGTTTTGGAAAAGAGAGAAATTCTCACACCCTCAGCATGGAGGAATAGATGCATCCTTTCATCCGTGGGCCATTCCGTCATGCCTGTTAGGACCAAACGTGATTTCCAGAAAGAGGCCATGGTTTCTATCTCCTCTCCAACACATACAGGGATGAATTTGGGTGGCAAGCAGCTTACTAAAGCTTTATTCAATCCACTGAAAGGCAGGGTGGGGGGGAGAAACAGGACACAACTGCCACAACCCTTTCCATTTGAGAAATAAAAGCTGAGCTTTTCTGTGCCCACGACTCATGCAGAATGACAACAAACATACAGGCAGAAAGATGAAGTAAAATACATCAGAACAGGAAGAATTTTGCCCCCAAAATAGGTAACACCTTCCGAAAGCCACATTATAAGAGGCCAGTTCTTCAAGGGGCAAACATTGCAAGGACAGAGGATCTTTAGCAAGCAGCTTCCACTCCTGCCATATCTGCAAATAATCACACTACTGAAAAGAAAGGCACTTCAGGGACCTGGGGAAAACAGATCTACTAAAAAAAAACCAGAAAACAGAGCTAATGTGTTCTCCCCTTTTACTGGAGATCTTTCACGGCCGGCAAGCAAACCGACAGTCAGCAGCACAGTCACCTAAACCCTACACGTTAGGTAACCGGGATTACATCCACTCTTTGGTCAGCAGGATCATCAGGGACCAAAGCAAAGCATTTTTCTCCCTCTTGAACACCTCACTCCACCACACGGGCAGGTCCTTGAGCACATAAAGGCATGAGAGAGAACACCAAGAGTTCCCCAGGTCCCCGGTGTCGACGCTTTCACCTGTAGCACGTCCTGACAGCACCACGGTCACCCCTCGCGCAGCACTCTTTACCTGCACAGAAATCCTCCTCCTCCTCCTCGTGCTGGTAGGCCTGCTCTTGAATAAGATTCTTCCTGTATATCCGGCCCCCGATCTTTATCAGGGTGGGCCGCAGAACGTCCATCCTGCTCCTCCTCCTAATGCAAAAACAAGGACAGCTTTGCTAACTTATGCCACGGAAAGGTAAATTTCGATGTTTCCTCGTGGATAATTTGTAAGAGGGATGGGGGGAGCTCTGAGGGGCTCGGCAGTAGAGTGAGGTCTGTACCTCCACAAGAGCAGTAACTCCTCCTATAAGTATAGGTGAGAAATTTCAGAAAAGCAATACCTTCTCAATCCTTATGTTACTCTTTCAAAGATTAAGTTTATGAGACCTTACAAGAATAGTCTTTGTCAGCTCGTAAAGCACAATCAAGTGAAAATGGGAAATTTAAGCAATGTAAGATAGGTAACGAAGCATCAGGTTTGTTGCCCCTGCAAGGAGGTCAGCAACCGATCACCGCTCTCCCTGAAGCTCACAGGTTTTAGCTAAAACTCATGCGGCCTCAGTCAATGTGCCATCTTAGCACACTGTTGAGGATTCTGAACAGTTTCACCTCGTTATTTTCCATAGCTGCAGACCAAAGAGACCCCCGCCTCTTGCGAGGAATCCCCTACAACACTGACCTCTCTCAAAATACCCACCATCCTCCACTGGTTTCTCAAAGGCTCAAGGAGGTTTTCAAAAGCAAACCCAGTTCCCTGGATCTGCTCGGGAGGCAGCTGGGGAAACAAAGCGCTCTGAGGGGTCGGCGCTGGCCGGTGTAAGTGCCCTCCACCTCAGAGCACTGTGGTAAGTTTGAGGCGTAGGGGTAAAAGTCTTACGCTACCCTGCATTATTCCAAATTACATTAGAAACATGGGGCACTAAGTTAAACTTTTTACAGCAGAGAACATTTAGTGGTGCACAAGCAACAGGGTGATCCAAAGAATTGGCAGTTGCCTGTCAGCGACTTCACATCTTCAGGGCTTGAATTTCCACGTTCACCGAAATTGTTAACATCGGGTATCTGTTTGCCCTGTTTTTAAAACAGAAATTTCTGTTCCTTAGAAAACAAAGTTTCCACCAAAAAATTCGCCTTCGTCAGAAGGTTTACTTGTCCACTACAAGAGAACCCGACAGGAAAAAATGAAGAGCTTCCCTCTGAAGATGAATTTATCCTAAACTGGATTTATTATATGGAGTGACATCACCTTCAGAAGGTTAATGCTTTTCCCCTCAATTAAAGTCCCACCTTCTGAAACGACTTACAACCACCTGGACTTACACCTAAATAAAAAGGCATTCCTGTAGTTCACGGGAAGAAGTGCAGACGCCAACCACGCGCAGAGGCAGACGGAATAAGCCATGAAAGAACACGCTGCTGTCGGGGTTGTTTTGTTTCCACCGGGGCTCGCGTTTTCCTTTTTAAATTGCAGAGCCGGTGTCACGATTTCTTGGCACAGGACTTTTAAGAACCTCGCCTCAGGCCCGGCGGGTAACGGCCGCCGCAGCCGTTGCCAAGGTTACCACTCCCCCCCCCCCCCCGCCGGAAGTAGGAAGCGGCTGCGCGCGCCCGCCCGCCCCAGCATGCACCGCGAGCGCGATCACGCGCGCCGCCTGCGCCAAGCCGTCCGGGAGCCCGGGTGAGGTTCGGAGGGGCCGGCGCGCCCCGGGAGCGGGAGGAGGGCGTCCCGGGAGGAGACGGGCGCTCGGCTGAACGGGAGCGGGGGGAGAGGCTGGCGCAGGGGACCTCACTCACCGGGAAGCAGCTCGCTACGGAAGCCGGGGAGGGGCCATGGCGCGAGAGAGCGAGGAGGGGCGGTGCCTGGGGCGGCGGTGCGCATGCGTAGGGGTTGGGGCGCCGCGCAGGCGCCCTGGCGCTACCGAGGCTGCTGCCCCCCCCCGGCCGGAGTGTGGGCAGGAGGCGCCGCGGCGCATGCGCAGTGCCGGCAGCCCCACCGCGGCCCCACCTCACAAGATGGCCGGCGCCTCAGGCCTGAGGCGATGGAGGTAGGGGCGTCGTCCTGGCCTGCCGGCCACCTCCTTTTGTTTGCCTCAGCCTAAAATAAAATAAAGACCCTGCTTCTATACCTAGGAGCCCGCCAGGCTTGTGAGCCCAGGTTGGCGTCATTTCAGTGCAAAGCGTCATCTCGCTTCCCTCACGAGCGGGGAGCTGGGCCTGCCCAGGTCTGTTGAAGAAGGTGTTGCTGGACGTATCATAGCCATATTAAAGGTTTCTTTTATCCAGGCATCTTCCTTCACAGCCTGTAAGCCCCCAGCCTCCTCTGAGCTGCTGTATTGTATTATACGCAGTAAATGAAACAACCTTGAGCTTAAGTATGAATGAACACCCGATTCCTAGTTGTGACAGCCTTTTAAAAACCCATTTTCTCCACTAAAAACGTGAGTGCTTTCCAAAGGCACTGTCTGCATAGCCTAAAGAGTCTGCAGAAGTGTATCAAATAGGTAGGATAATAGATATGTATTAAATGGGCTGGATAATTGGGAAGTGCTTATAAGTGGTTTGGAGGAGTAGCAAGTGCTGTCACAAGTGCCAAGCGACAGCTTTTTTACTATCGGACAGGTATGTGACAAGTTTTACGTACTCCCTCATGACAAATGTACAGCCAATACCTCTTAAAAACAAGGCTGAGAAAAGGGTATGCAAGAGACGACCAGGCTTGTGCTGTACAGGCAGGCAGTTGCTCAGCCCTTGCCCTTGTGTTAGGTCATGTGCAGTATTTTAAAAGCAAAAGCACATCTGGAGCAGCACAGAGAGCAGTTGCTGCAAATTAGGCGCAGCGTGGCTTCGTGCGGGATGCGGCACTGGAACTGGCAGTCCTGCGGGCTTCCAGGTTTTATGAGGCAGGAGGACTTTTTCCGTGTTTGTGCTCCTGGAAACAAGGCAAAAAAAAAAAAGACAAAAATATTTTTATGACCGTGGGGAGCGGGAGAAGTGCCAGGCAGCTGAAGGCCAGTGAATTCAGGCCAGCGACCTGTGCCAGGTTATTTTTATGCACGCTCCAATCGTCCGGCTGAATTCCCAGGCCCCCTTGTCCGAGGGGTCAGAGCGTAGGTTACCTTCAGTTTCTGGGTGCCACCGCGTGGTATGACAGCTAACTGCACCCGTCCCCGCAGCGGGCGCAGGCAGCCTCTCCCACGCACGAACCACCAGCGCTTTGAGGCTGCGGAGCCAGGGAGCGGGGGCGGCAGCCCAAAGCTGCGCTCGCTGGCTCTTCTTGGACCTCGCCGCCTTCATCTGCCATCAGATACGTGCGCGGTTGCTGGCTTTGCGCCCTGGGAAACTCCGAGACGCCCTTCCTAACTCTTGCTTTGCTCCCTTTTTGTTCTTTCAGGCTGGGACGGGGTGAAATGGCAGCCTCTTCCTCATCCTCTTCAGCCGGCGGAGTCAGCGGCAGCTCTGTAACAGGATCGGGGTTCAGCGTTTCAGACCTGGCGCCGCCCCGAAAAGCCCTCTTCACTTATCCCAAAGGAGCCGGGGAGATGCTGGAAGGTGATTGCTCCTGCCCTTCTCCTTCCCCGCTCCTCCTGGTGTGCAGGCAGCCCTGCAAGGGAGTTGCTGAGCTTGGCACCCTGCTGCCTTTTCGGACTTAAGCTGGCAAAAGCTGGAGGGAGGAAGGAAGCACCAGGGCTCGGGTGGGTCCTGAGCAGCGCCGGCTCTCCCACCAGTTGTCCATGAGGAAGTGATTTTTCTGGCAGTCACCTGTTTTTTAGCTCCATGACAACACTTCAGACGAGGAAGTGATCTACCTGAAAGGGAACATGACGGTGTTAATTGCTCATTGTTAGCTAATCCTTTGATGTCGGGCAGGAATTACTGTAAAGATAGCTGAGGCAGGAGTATTTTTCTTGGCAAAATGCGTTCTGGGGTTGGATTTGACTGGGCTAGTGCAGGAGGCAGCTTGTATCCCTGCTGGCCAGGAAACGTAAGGCTTGCTTTTGCCCTTGACCCGAGTTAAAACCTCGCCGCAGACGTCTGCGAGAGGATAAATCAGGACTAGACCTCTCTTTTAATCCTTCAAGGCTGAGCACGTTCCCCTTTTGGGCTCACTCTTGTCGGGGCGTTTCTCCAGGGCTACCTGTAGAGGGTCGGGGCTCTGATCCAGCGTGGGGGCGAGCGTTTGGGTGCCCGAGCCCTGCCACCCGCTTCGTCGGGGTTGCCTGAAGGAGGACCCAGGCACGTCGCAGCTGCACGTCCCTGCCCCTGCTCTGGGTGAGGGAGGAAGGGCAAGTCCTCAAGATGACAGGGTTAAGCCAAGGTCGGTCTGTCTGTCTCTGCTTCTCTTGAACTTCCCGTGTCACCATGCCGCACGCTTGATTGCGTGAGCCTGAAGTTCATTGGGGTGGTCCTGCAGCTCCGAAGTGACTGCGTTCCGGTAGAGACGAACGCGGCAGCGCAGGGCAGCTGGGAACTGATCGCTACATCGTTTAAGGACTGTTTTTATTACACATTAGAGCCCATATGCCAGTCTATTGAAGTAATTATGACTGAAGGCTTGCTCATAGAACTTAACGAGCCCTCAAAACAAATTAAAATAATGAAGCACTTCGTGTTACCAAATAGGCAGACAGCTGTTCCTCCTGAGAGCTACTCGGCAGGACGGCCGGGCTGGGGAGTCAGAGGAGAGGGAAGGGTATGTTTGAAAATAGCACGGGGCAGCACCAGCACAGCATTTTGACAGCTTGCGAGAGGATGCTCTGAGCACAGCGAAACCCTTCCCTCTTACCTGGAGTTCAGCTTCAGATTAGATTTGCCAGGGCCAGGGCCACTGTTTCTACCCTTAGTCTTTAAAATTGCTTCTCTTCCTCGTTTTTATGGCATGAAGCTTTTACCTGGTTTTGCTTTCGGCTGACCTGTTTACCAGTAACACGGCGGTTCGTCTGCTCTGGGTGGCGGCAACAACTAAACACTGTCCCTGTCGCAGGAAGCTTTAAGTTAGCTTTTTAATTTCTGAGATAAAAGGTGATACACCCATTCTTTCGTCAGGCAGGTGCTAGTGAGGTAGCTGCATACCAGTTTCCCCTTCAAAAATCCCCACTAACTGACTGATTTTTATTGTTACTTTAACTATCTTGCTTGTTTTTAAATAAACCCTTAGTTTTTGGGGTTTTTTTTAGAAGGAAGTAGTATAAACTATGTCAGTACTTGGCACACAATTAGCTATGTATTCCGGATTGCTTTATTTCTGAAACAGTGGTGTGATCAATTACTGATTTAGATGGCAAGATACCCATTATCTGAAATCCTTTATGCGGGGTTATGGTCTAAGCCTGTGGGAAATCATAAAGCATTATAAGGACACAAGCGTCTGAGCCCCGAGGGAATCGGAGACTGCCGTAATATTACCTGGCTTCACCTTAGCTTACCTTCTATTTAAAATGGACTAAAATTGCTTGACAGAGGGGATGTAATAGAATACCAACCGGGATCTCTCCCAGGTAGCACAGCCGTTCCCCAGCGGCACCGGGAGCCAGCCAAAGCCCCGCGCAGGATCCGAGCACGGGGCCGAACGGGCCAGAAACCGGTGCGCTGCACGCTCGGCACAGGGGAAAGTGTCGGAACGAGGCAAGTGGGGAAACCCACACCTCAAACATAAAAATAGCAGGTCGGCGGCATTCAGTTAAGGCTGCTCAGTCTTAAAACTCTCAGATTAAACCACCTCCCTTTTTCTGTTTACAGATGGCTCCGAAAGATTCCTCTGTGAATCTGTCTTCAGCTATCAGGTTGCATCTACATTAAAGCAAGTGAAACACGGTAAGCACCGAAGCGCCGTCTGTTTTAACTGCGTGATCGGGGAAGGTGGCAGGGGAGCGCGGAGAAAAGGCTGACATGTTCTCGGGTGCCGACCACAAAAAAGCAGAATAGCCTTTTAAGTTGGCGAATTAATGCTAAGTCAGACCATCATCGAGTCCTTTTGCAAGCCCTATGCAAAGCGACGGGAACCCACAGCCTGGGTGGGAACAGGCTGTGCCTTTCGAAGCTTGTTTTTCCATCGCTGTGTGCCGCGCTGCCTTCACGAGAGGTGAGGCCAGAAGAGGAGGTTATGGGCAGGAAACGCCCACGCTCTGATCTTGGCCCAGCGCTGACTGTCTCTTCGGCCTCGGGCAAAGAGACACTTGATTCCACCTTTGTTTCTCTGACCGAGCCCTCGTGACACCGGCAGGGTCAAGCGAGTTTTCCAGAGGTGCTCGGGAGACGGACACGGAGGTGCCTGGCGTGGCATGACCAGGCTGACTCCACTCCCGACCTCCCCAAGAAAGAGCCTTACGTCTTGTTTGAACTTCTGCGTCCCTCCCGGGGCCTTCGCCCGCCGACCGGGTGCCCGTAACTGAACGATGGGCTTGACTGCACAGCAGCTTTCGTTCTCAAGACGTTGGGCAGAGCTCAGCACTAGATCGCGCCCGCTGCTCGAGGGTCACATCCTTTCTGGTCTCCACCTCTTGTCGGCTAGAATGGGTACTTCCACGTGTTGTCTCAGACCGGAGAGGTTTCCTGTCCTCCCCCGGCGAGGGTTGTCAGGAGGAGGTCTGGGGGCGTGCAGCAGCTTGCAAGGCTGTGATCCTGTATTTCTGAACCGAAAAGCAAAGCTGAACTTCAGAGCCGTTGTTTCCGCAGCTCCGGCGGCTGTAGCTACCGGGGGCTGCTGCACAGACTGGCACCCTGATAAGCACCTGGTTTGTGGAGCACCGGTCGCCTCCCTCTAAGAAAGGGGCAAGGCTTAAAAAAAGATCGAGGTCATCGTTTTTTGGCTTGTTTGTTTGACAGTTCCCAAAAGCGCTCAGTTGCAGGAGGTGGAGTGAGAACAGTCCCTCTTAAAAGCACCCACTGCTGCAGTCAGCATAAATCACGCACATTTTATGTTACGCCTCTTGCTAGTAAGTCGGCTTGTACTGGGGTCTTTTTCCGAGAGGCCACTGCGCTGTTAAACTTCCAGCAGAGCCAAGAGAAGAAGGGCTATTCTCATCTCCGTACCACCGCAGCTGATTTAATTGAAAATGGAGCCTGCGTGCCCAACGCACAACCGGTTTGAAATAAAGCCGAGAGGAATGACTTGTCTTGGGGATCCCCAGGGAGGCAGCTCGTCTCTCCATGGGGACCTTCGTGTCATTAGCATGCTCTGACTGCAGAGCCTTTCTGCTACAGTCATCCAGGTCCTCCTCAAAGGACCTTCATTAAAACGAGAAGTTCCTCGTGCTGCGCCCAGCTCTACCGTGGGCTCTCTCTGAACTTCTCTGTTCTTTCGCACTATAAATATTTATGCTAAAGAAATGAGCTTCATCCTGTTTTCACCCCCATACGCTAATCGGCCTCGTGTTTCCCTGTTCGGACTTGAATTTACACGGCACGGGCAGGGATGGGTAAATACGCGTTCAGCGCCAAACGAGGCAGAAAAGCCTGTCCGTTTGCACAGGGCGTCGTGCAGAGTGGGTTTGTGTTCAAATCGGCTCGGTGGGTTTTATTCTACTCTCTTCCCCATTGACAGCTGGGAATTTGCATCTAATTGAAAGGTTTAATTGCGCTGTCATTGCAAACCACAGTTACCTTTGAACTTCTCGCAGATCAACAAGTCGCACGGATGGAAAAACTAGCCGGTCTGGTGGAAGAGCTGGAGGCAGATGAGTGGAGGTACAAGCCAATAGAGCAGCTCCTGGGGTTCACTCCCTCCTCGGGCTGAGCGTGTCTGGATCGCTGCTGTCAGGGAGCAGAAGAAAAACATTCTCTGGCCTGGCTTCAAAACACACCCCCGTTTATCAGGATGCTGACAGCTGCATCGGCAGGACTGGGTTTTGGGTTTTTTTTTTTAAGTTGGGAGTGGGGATCCCCCGTGAAGCTGCCAGTAAATGGAAATGATGGGATTCTTAAGTCATCTGCAGCGGTACAGGCTGGCAGGGCTCAGTTTCTCTAACTTAGAAGGTAGGATCAGTTTTACAGAACTCGGAGAATCACCTTATTGTTTAGGGAAGAGGGAAGACTTACAGTGTGGTGGCGGGGAAAGCAACCCAGTAACTCAGTCGGGCCGTTCCCAGTCGGGCCGTTCCCCGGTGCGTGGCCGAAGGCCTGGGCGATCCGCGGGCTGGGAAGCCTGCGTCTTTGCCCTGCTCAAGCCGGGCCTCTGCAGAAACGCTCTTCAGCCCTAGCCTAGTTGTTTTGGGGGATGACCGGGACGAGAACTGTCCCGGGTCGGTTGAGAGGGGGCAAGCGGTGACGCTTTCTCCAGAGGTACCTCGTGTATCGCCGAAGCTGTTTTCTCTCCATTGCTGTTTCCCTTGTGTCCGCACAGCGAGTGCTGGCAGGACACTGCTCTCTAATGCAGAAGCTCTATCTTTAATACCCCGAAACTCTTTTTCCTCTTTATTACGTGTTGGATTGCTCTGTGATAATAAAATAATTCTGTTTTTGAAACCGTTTACCTTTTCAAAGCTTGGTGTGGGGAGGTCTGATGAAAGAAACAATCAGCCGTGTGGTAGGTAACAGGAGGTTTAATGAAGCTCAGAGGCAGCCTGGCTGTTACGATGGTCAACTTAAGTTCAATTTAAAAAACCCCTCTGAGAGGAACCAAACCATACTTGCTTTACGCTCAAAAGTGGGTTGATTTAAATCGGGTTTTAATCCTGGTTTAACTCTGCCAGCAGAAAACCCTTATTTAAATCCATCCATTTTAATCATCTTGTTTTTCGTTTGTGCTTCACTTCTGTTCTCAAGGGGAGCTGGATTTCCATTTTCTGGCATAACATTTCAACATGTTAATTTTCCGTTGATTAGAGCCTTACCACCACGTTTTTGCTAGCCAGCAGGGGGATAGGCTCAGCACTGTATTTAAGCAATTGTATGACTTACTGCTCCAGATGCCTAATTCTTCCATTTTCAACATCTTATTTATGAGATTATTTTATTTTTACTCACTATTTCAGTCCAGCCACATCTGGATTGAAACAGATTAATTTGAGTCCATCCCCATCTTAGTTATATCACCAGCAATTCGTGTTCGCTAAAGCTAAGGGGAAAAATTGTGCAGACACATTCTGCGTTTGTTTCTGTTTATAAACGAGTTCTAGTATCAGAGTCAGCTTTTCGTGATCCAGAGCCACACGCTGCCCAACAGCCAGCCCCGATCTGCCGATGAAGCCCCAGTTCCAGCTCCGCACCCGTGGAAATTCACTGTACGGTTTCCGAAACCGCGTACGGGCGTTCTCACGTAAGGCTACAGCTCAGCTGAGACGTGTCCCACGCCGCCTGCCCCGTGCGCGGCCCGGAAAACCTCCTCCCCGGTCCTGGAGGGCCGCCAGCCCCTGCTCTGCGGGGGCCTCCTGCACAGTGAGCGGGTCCTCGGCCAGTATCGCTTTAAACGTGACGGCATTCGGTATTAAACCCCCATCCCAGATGGGGTTATTTTGAAAAGAAGGGAGCGTTGCAATCAACTTGTTTGTTTGTTTTATATCATCTATTTTTAATCCTGCTTACTCCAGCCACCTAAACTTACCTTGGCCAAACCTGCCAAAAATACCCCCGTATCTAGACAGCGTCGTGGGGTTTGGGAACGGAGCCGTGCGCCTTCTGCCGCCGACCACGCGGCAGCGCCCCGAGCCCCCTCGCTCGCCCCGAGTCCCACCCACTCCCCGACCCTACGTGCTGCAACCGGCGTAATCAGATGCAGAAAGAGCCTTTCCTTTTCACTGCTCGGCGTGAAACTTTTCCACTCCGCCAGCCCTCCGGGGATCGGCGCCTGCGGCTCTGCCAACGGGATGCAGTGCCCAAGCGTTGCCCGGTTCTCCCCGCAATCCCGGCACGTGCCGAAGGGCCCGAAACACGGCGGGGCTGAGATTTCCCCGGGGCAGCCCCCCCCCCCCCCGCCCTCCTCCCATCCCTTGTTTTCCAGCCGTTCCTCGGCGGCGTGCCGCGCTGGCGGCTGGACGGAGCAGGAGCAGGGAACGGCCCCGGCTCCGTGCCGTACATGGCTTGTTTGTATGCGCGCCCAGCACCAAAATAGACACATGTGCGAGAGCCATTCAGAGGAAGTGAAAAGTTCACCCTGTACAGTACTACAAATGCAAAAACATGTTGTTGGCCGTTCCCTCCTCCCGCTCGGTAAACACTTTATGTAAGGCGGCGAAAACCAGAGGGATTGCTGCACGGTGAAATAAAAAAACCCACCCCTGTGCTCCCCCTCCTCTAAACGCAGGTTTCCCCTGGCAGCTGGAAACCCCTCGGCTGCCCTATTTCTGCTTTGCGGATCTGTGGGGCAGAGCCGGCGATAACTATTCCTCCTCGGGGTTTTGAAGCACCGTTCCCCTCACCTCGGGGGTCCCTGCCGCATGGCCGGGGGCTTGGCCAGCAGCTGGGGGGCTGTTTGGGGGCTGCAGCTGGGAGCGGAGCGGCAGGGGGGGAAGGGAAGCCCGTCAGCTGCGAGCAAAAGTTGATGCGGGGAGGGGAGGGAAAATAAAAAGCAGCTGAACAAAGAGCCCCGTTCAGGGCTGCTGGTTGGTTTTCCTGTGGGTGCTCGCAGCAGAACGTTATGTACCGGCGCGCAGGCCCCGCTCGCATCTCCCCTCCCCGGCTCCTCGCGCTGCTGGCCGCGGCCCCAGCGCCGGGGACGGTGCCAAGGCACGCGCTCGCCTTGCCGCCCGGCCGAAACGCCCGGCCGGGGAGGGCCTCTCCCCGCTCCGAGGATGCGGGAGTGTGGGGCAGCAACCCCGGCAGCCCCCCGCAAAACACCGGCCCCCAGTTTTTGCCAGGGACGGGGCAAAAGCATCCAAGGGGAGATGAATTTCACAGCCCCCACCCTGCAAACGGCACGGTGCCGACCCGGTGCTCGGCATCTCAGCTGCCAAAACCCGTCCACCGTCCTCCTCGGCCGCACGTTCCTTGTTTCTCCGCCCGACTCCCGCACGTCGCGGGCAGGCAGCCTGCCTGCAGCTGCTTGTCCCCGAGGCGAGAGATGGGCCCGAAAGGTTTGGCTGCGGTGGAGACCTGCCCGGCCGGCGGCACGCCGGGACCTGCCGCGGCGTCCCACCCAGCCCGCAGCTTTCAGCTCGCCCGTCAGAGCTGGCCACGGGCTCAGCGCGGTGGTGTAGGATACGCGGGGTCACCTCTCGTGTGCCCGTCACCCCCTGCCACGACCGGGGACTCGGTGACCGAGGACGGGGCCAGAGAGGGTGCAAGGAACACCCACCCTGCAGGCATTTAGGGGACACCCCGAAAACCACGGCCTCAGCCCCTTCGTTACATTCCCCACGTGAATGCTTGGACACAGAGGATCACACCAGCCTCGGTGCCAACCCCGGCTGGTGATCGCGTGCCAAAATAATGTGTAAATCTACCTAAAAGCGGTTTTTTTGCACCATGGAGCTGCTGGGAACCAACGTGAGGACGGGGACTACACCAGTGGCAGCCATCCCATGGGGCAGGAATTTGCCCCCCAGCATACGTTGGGCACGGTTTGCACTCGACGTGCGCAGAGGCACTCACTGAGCCCCCCAGTACATCTCCTCCCTTCCTCCTCCCCCTCCTCCTCCTCCTCCTCCTCCCCAGCCCCCTCCCCCTGCAGCCCTGCAAAACCGCTGAGCTCAGCACATCCCGGGCAGGGGCCCAGCCAGGACCCTCCCCAACGCCAGCCGCCCCCGCCGGCTCCCGCTTAACCCTTTGCAAAGCCGGCCGGGCTGGAAATCGGAGTGATCGAGCAAATCTCATCGTGATGGGGGCAGGGGGGGTCCCACAAGCTGCAGCCGGCCGGGAACAGGCAGTCCAGAAAGTTTCATCCATCATCCCGAAGCCCCGCTCTGCTCTCCCCAGAAAGGACGGCAGGTCGGGGGGGCGAAAGACACGCTGCTCGGCCACAAAAATCACGCTGGGTTCACGCCAGCAGCAGTACCCGGGGAGGGGAAGCGCAGGGCGTACTAATACTGTAGTTAAAACTTTGCTTTCTAGCCCCAAACCATTTCCAGAGGCTCTGCTGCAGAAGAGCAGCCCGGGTCGCAGCCGCTTTTGGGAAGGAAAACGAGCTGCAAGCCCCGCGACGCCTCCCCTCCCAGCAGAAGCACGAGCACGCAGCATCACGTTGGGATTATTTTATTTCAGAGATCAAAAATGACGTTTCACTTTAAAACTTGCCGTCACACCAGAGGCTGCTTGCTCCCCTGCCTACCAGGCGATGTTATGGCAAAGAAAGAAAAATATTTATGCTCGGCTTCAGAATTCAAGCTTATTTTTAGCAAGGCGCCTTCCCTGTGGTCCTTTACCTCTTCTTCGTTTATTTGCCGTTTTCCCCCTGTTTTGACCCCAAAGCCAGCAGTTCCTCATCTATTTTCAGCCTCACCCAGCGAACATTCATACCAATGACTTGGTGGTTGTGGGGAGAAAAAAATCCACGAGCTAGATTTTGTTAAAAACAGGATCCCAAGCACCATCCAACCATTCCCGAGCACGTGTGTGCATATTTCGCTGTATTGCGTGGCGAGTGCGCAAATATCGGTGTATATTTTTAACAGCTGGGGTTGCGGTTTGTTCATTTTTTGTCCCGAAAAGCAGAGCGGTAGCCCTGGACGCCGTGGGCGCAAGCCAGGGCTTGTTCCCAGCTCCCCGCACATCCCGTCCGCCCCGCTGCTCCCCAGGATGCTACCCGCTCCCCCGGCTTGGACCTCTGCTCCCGAAACGGCGACCGATTCAAGCCCCGCTTCTCCTTTGACCCCTAAAAAGCACTTTCCCCACCGCTACAGCTGCCGCTGGGTTGCCCGGACCCTCCGCACCCACCGCCCCGTGGCTCTTGGGTGGGAGAATTTGTCCCCGTCCCCGCCACCGCGGAGGTCACAGGCAGCGGGCGCGATGCCGGCGCGGGGGGCCTGTCCCCCTCGCTCCCGGCCGGCGTTTGCTCTCCGCCGTGTTTACCGCCGGGCTGTTATCAATCTCTGCTCAGGAAGGACAGTACCCAAGATAGCTCCCGGAGTGACTTCAGAGTGTGCTCAGCTCCTCCGATAAAGCCGCAGGCAGCGCGGCGGGAGGACAAACAAAGCCCTTTATCGCCAATTAATGGGCCTTCGGCTCCCCGCGCTCCTCGGGGTCTGGCTTCGGAGAGGTCACGTACGCAGGGGCAGGCACGCACGGACCTGGCGGGGGGACGCGCTTCCAGAGCGGAGGGCTCGGAGGAGGACGGCATCTCCCCCCCGTTTTACAGGACCGCTGGGGGAGGCAGATGGGGGTTACCCCCAGCCTGGCACCGAACAAACCCCCCTGTCCCAGCCTGGCCGTGCCCTGCTCCCGCCCCCCTCAGCCCCCTCCGATTTTTAACGCCCTTATTTTCTTAAGAAACCCGGACAAGGCCGGCTAAGGGGACGCTGGCACCCCCATCACCCGCAGCGCCTCCGGCCTCGGGCTCTGGGTTTGGTTTACAACCCGAAGCAGGGCAGCGGCCGCCGTGAGTCAGCCACGTCCCGTGCCCGGGCCACCTCTGCCGCTCGCAGCAGGATCGGGCCCTGCCGGTGCCCAGAAGACGAGGGTGACCAGCGGGCAGGCTGAGAACAACGCATACGAAACCCCTCACGGCCCCATCGCCTGCCGTCGGGTTTCGTGCCAGCCGGGGCCCGTTTCACAACCCAGGGCCTGGGCCTGTGTCCCCCCCTTGCCGCTGCTGTCCCCACCGGAACGTCTCTGAGGCCAAGCGGCGAGGCCTGGCATGGCGTCTGGCCCTGGGGGTGCCTGGGGTGAGGCCCAGGCCCAGGCTGGGCGCTGAGCTGGGGGCCGGCGTGAGGCCCAGGGACAAGCCAGGACCTCGGGGGGTGCCCAGGGCTGAGGCCCAGGCCCTGAGGGGGTGCCGGGGGGCGAGGCCCAGGCCCTGAGGGGATAGCAGGAGGCCGGGGAAGCCCGGCGAGAGCGGCCCGGCCCGGCCCGGCCCGGCCCGGCCCTCCTGATGCAACCCCCGGCGCCGTTTGCAGGGCCCGGGCCGGGTCCGGATCGGGGCCGAGCCGAGCGGAGCCGAGCAGAGCCGAGCGGAGCCGAGCGCGGCCGAGCGGAGCGGAGCGGTGGGGAGAGGGCGGGGCCTCCCTCTGTCACCGGGCAGGAGAGACGCCGCGGACGTGCCCCGCGCTCCCATTGGCGGGCGCGGGCTGGAGGGGCGTGGCCTCCCGCACCGCTCCTTATATAAGGCGGCCGGTGGGCGGCTGGCGGAGCAGAGCGGGCGGCGGAGGCGGCGGCGCCATGCCCGGGCTGTGGGAGCGGCTGGCGGGAGGCGAGCGGGGCCGCCTGGAGACCTCCGACTGCGAGTCGCTGGGCAGCACCTCCGGCTCGGAGGGAGGTGAGTGGGGGTTCCCGGGGGGAGCCCCCGTCCGGGGGTTCCTGAGGGGCGGGGGACATCCCTGAGGGGCTGGGGGTCCCTGAGGGGCTGGGGGTCCCTGAGGGGGGTGAGGGAGGGGGTGCTGTGCCAAGCCCCTGAGCCGCAGTTACACCCCCCAACCCCTGGGCTCGATGTCCCCCCGACAACCGTCAGACCCCAGCCCACCCCTCCCCGCGGTGCTGACCTGCCTCCTGTCCCCTCCGCAGACGCCGAGTACGCCAAGGAGGCCTCCCTGCCGGACCTGGACCTGCTGCACGACCCCGAGGACGAGCTGCTGTGCGCCAACCTGATGGACCTGGTCCAGGCCACGCTGGGCAGAGCCCCGCTGGGCGCCAAGCGCTGCTCCCGGCTCCTCATGCCGGCCCAGCTCCTGGCGCAGGTGAGGACGGAGCTGCTGCGCCTGGCCTGCAGCGAGCCCTGCGGGCTGCGCGGGGCCCTCCTCGACCTCTGCGTGGAGCACGGCAAGGCCTGCCACGACGTGGGGCACATCGCCGTGGACCCCGCCGTGGTGCCCACCTTCCAGCTCACCCTGGTGCTCCGGCTGGACTCCCGCCTCTGGCCCAAGATCCAGGGACTCTTCACCTCGGGGCCGGCTTTCACGCCGCTGAAGCTGAGCACGGGCTTCAGGGTCATCAAGAAGAAGCTGTACAGCTCCGAGCAGCTGCTCATAGAGGAGTGCTGACGGGCCCTGCCGGAGAAGGGACTTACCCAAATGCTTTGGAAGAGCCGGTTAGAGCGTGGCGGCTCCCGGCAGCCGCTGTAGTTTAGGTTAGGCTGGAGTAGGGCTGTAGGTGGAAGTAGTTTGGGCAGGCGGAGGTCCCCGCGGGGTGCCCGCCTGTGCCGGGGCGGAGCGGAACCGGGACCCAGGCGGAGGTCGCTTCCCACTGTTGATAATTGTGGGATGGATGCGGCAGCGGGGCTGCTGGGGGGCAGACGGTCTCCTCCTGTTGGCTGATTAATCATGGGGTGGTTTGGTTTTTTTTTTGTAGCAAGGATTGTAATCAATGGGGTTTCTGGGGGAGGGTGTGTGTGGGAGTGAGTGACGGCCGGGCTGGATCGAAGACAAAACCCCACCGCCGGCACCCGGGCGGCTCTGCACGGGCTGCGGGTAAGGCAGGACGGGGGGGGGGGCCCGAAATCACGTTGCGTCTTTGATCAGGAGAGGGAAGAGCGGTGGGAGAGGGGCGTGCGAGGTGACGCGGGGACGGAGGGCAGGACCCCTTGCCGTGGTCACTTCATTGGTTACAGTTTACACTCGTACACTTGATGTTCAAGTGCAAGACTTCCTATGCAATCATGTTGGGGTGTTTGTTTTTTACTTTTCTAATAAAAGCTGTCTTAATTGATAACCTGCTGTCTCCCTGTTGTCACTCGGGGCTGGAGAGGGATGATGCAACCGTTCCTGGCAGGTCCGAAATCCCCGCTGGCATCCTCGGGAAGCCTTTCCCTGGCACGGCAGGCCCTCTGCGGTGGGAGCTGAAGGTTTTGGGAATGGGGGGGAATCCCGCTGCGCCCGCTCCTAATTGCAGGCCATGGGGCTGTGACTCAGGGGGAGCTGAGTCAGGCCCCCGCGCCGGCCAGGTGCCTGCCTGTGCCCTGGGGAGGAGCACCCTGGCACCCCAGCAAGGGGCGGCTGCTCCTCCCCTGGGAGCTACGGGGGGGTTTTGGGCAGAAAACCAGGAGAATCGGCTAAAATTGGGAGGGAGATGGGGAGGGTCGCACACCTGCCAGGCAGAGCGCTCCCCAGCTCCAAACACACTCTGCAAAAATGAGACCAATTACCCAAGCCTGCAATTAGAGCCACTCGGAGAAAAGGCTTTCACTAACGTGTAATTAAGCTGCTTGGCAAACGAAGAGCCTGGCGGAAGGTGTGGGGGATAAACTCAGCCTGAAAAAAAAAAATTATTTCCATTCAAATGCAAGTTCATTCTGGCTCGAGCTTCTCTTGTTGGTTCCTTCCCCCCCCCCCCCCCCCCGGACAGACACTGACTTTCTGATGAAAATTTTCACCGAAAAAGTTGTTTCTGAAAAAAGACAACGCACAACCGGAGGGTTTGGAGCTGAGGTTGCTCACCCACCTTGGAGCACTCAGAGCAACAAGCAGTGCTGGGCAGATACAGCTGGAAACGCACCTTTACAAAGCCACATTGCAGGGGGGGGGTCCCCAAAATTTTGGGGACTGGGGTGTTTCTCAGAGGGTCACGTGCCAGAGCACTGCCCCCGCCTCCTCACGTGAGGGGCATCCCGGTGCCGGGATCAGGTGGCACGGTGCCCTGTGGGGTTGGCTGGTGGCAAAAGCAGCCTGGGAGCCACTGAGGGGGCTGGAAAGGAAACTCCAAACCCAAAGTTTTTTGGCAAAATCACAAGAGGAGCAGGTTTTGGCACCGCCGGCACGGGACGGAAACGGCACGTTGCTCCCCAGCTGCGGCGAGAGATTTACGGCGCGGTGACGGCAGCGGCACCGGCAGCTCAGCTCGGGCCCTGCTGAGACATACTGTGTCTTGAAGCTATATCTATAGCTCCATAAACATACGTATTTTTATATCTCGAGCTCCTAAGCATGCGGAGGGGATCACCCCGTGTCTCGCCAGCAGCAGCGTGGCCCCGGCTCGTCCCCTGCCAGCCCTCCCCAGTGGGCGAGGGACTCCGCGTCACTTTTTAATTATTATTACAAGCAGTAATCAGGGCTTTGCAGAAAACGCCGAGAAAACAAAAAAAAACCCCACCAAAACTCACAAAAGCAAACGCAGAGCGACAGGAGAGCCTCTTTGCCGGGGGATGGCGCCCAGCAAAACCCTCCGCGCGGGTCCACGTGCCCCCGTAACGCCCCATGGTCACAGCCCCAGCCGCGAGCGATGGCAGGTGAAGCTTGGCTTCTATTTATAGCAAAATGGCTTTTCCATGACAAACTGGGGGGCGATGTCAAGGTCCCTGGGGTTTGGCAGCTCCCTGGAAGGTGCCAGGAGCTTCCAGCCGGGCTGTATTTAGCCTCTCCTGGGGCGGGGGGCAGGCAGGGGGATATTTTGGGACTCGGGAGGCGGCGATGGGGCTATTTGTGGCATCAGCCCGGGGCTCCCGGGTGCCATCACGGTGCCTGGGAAAGGGAGATTTTTTTGGGGAGCATCAGCAGCAATAAGGCAAACGAGGATTTAAATCCCAGGGTAACGCTAAGCCCTCATGTTTTGCTGCCAAAAATGATGGTGGCGAGAAGCGGGGTGCCCTTCGCTCCCTCCCTGCCGGAGGAGGGTGCTCGTGGGGCACCTGCCTTCCCCTGCTGCCTCCCTGCCTTTGGCAGCTGTGCCAATTAAAAGCTTGGGCTAACGAGCTGCTGATTGGGGAAGGAGCTAATGGGCAGCCCAAATCGCCCGCACCTTTGGTGAGCAGGCAGGGACCAGCACACCGAAACGCAGAGCATCTCCCGTTGCGTCGGGCTGGGAATGACCCGAAATGCAGTAAAACCACCCCAAAAAACTGGGGTGTGGATGCACCTGATTGCAGAATTTAAAAAACCCCATGGAGCGGGGTCTGTGCCGGTGACACCGGGGGGGTTTGCCGGGCGGCTGCGTTGGGTCATGCCGGACTCTCCCGGCGTCGCGAGAGGCCGGCGGGGCTGACTCACCGCCGCTGCCGGGAACGCGGCGCCAAGGGGAAATGGCAGTGACGCGACCCCTGGCCTCTGAGAGAAAGGGAAAAAAGGGAAAAGGGGGAAAAAAAACCCACCCCAAAACCTGCAGCCCTTTGGCGCGCAGGGCTGGGGAGGAGGAGGAGGAGGAGGGAGCGCCGGCGGGGTCAAGCCTGCCCCAGGCGCTGCGGGAAAAGCCTTTTGCTGCCCTGGGGTGGGGGATGTGGGAAAGAGGGACCCATGTGGGAGCGCGGACCCCAAATCCGACCCCGAAGCTTTCGGGGCAGCAGCCGGCAGTTTCCGAGCCGCCGCCATCGGGAAGCACGGCCAAGCCAGCATTTCCGCCCAGGACAAAGGCGGCCCGAGCCTTCCTGCCCGGACGGGGACCCGGCCAAAGGGCACCCTAAAACGCCGGGACGTTCTCAGGGGGGGCACCGCCTCCTCTCCATCTTCTCCCCGTCCTTCCCTCTCCCGCGGCGGGGAGGCCCCCGCAGCGCTGGAGCTCCCAGGGACAGCAAAGAGGCCAAATTTCATTCACCGAGCGCCTGCGCGGATGCGACGAAGGCGGCGTGAAGGAGCTGTAAAACCGGAGCTGGCTGGGGCAGGGATCCGCAGGACACCAACAGAGCCGGAGCCTTTCACGTTATAAACATTTATTTATAGATGTACAATTGTATAATTAATTCTAAATCGAGAGATACAGCCTCTGTGAGCATCCGTTAGGATCTACGCCTTCTCGCTCGTTATTATCCATGGATATCTACTTGGGAAAAAAAAAAATCAGAAGGTTTTGGCGGGCAGGCTCTGGGCAAGGAATGCTGCTGTGCAAGACGCTCGCACCTTTTGCGAACATGATTTTCGTTTAACGCCCTCGCCACGATCTCTTCACGCCGGCTAGCCGGTGCCTCTAGTAAGAGCTATTTCCAAATGCCGTACTTCCACCCAATTCCTTCCAAAGGTGGAGGAATCATTAAAAAAAAAAAAAAAGAAAAAGAAGAAAAAAAACCCCTTAAAATCAGGTCCAAGTCGTGGTGGCTGTGGGACAGTAAGGCTTGCAGTTAACGGGAGGGCTGATATTTTGCAAAATAAATAAATAGAAGACGACAGAGCACATGGATTCTAACAATAAAGAAATGAAACCACCTTACCTCCCACCTCTTCCAGCCCCTGCCACCCTCCGGGAGCTGCCGCGCTTTTGATTCATTCCCCTGAGGGTGTCGGGGGACGGTTCTGACTGGAAATGTCCTTAGACAAAAATGATCTGCAGAGTACCAAAAAAAACCATAGTCCAGTTTATTCCACAGGAGGTAGCTCCGCTCGTGCCGGTTTTGCTTCGAAGAGACGGCTCCTAACCTGGAGCGCCCTCCCGCCGCCCTAACGCCGGTCCTGCCCGACGGCGATCGCGTGAGAGACGCGCTGCAGAGCTCAGGCGGGGTCCGAGGAGAGATCGGGCGCACCCTCCGATCTCCCCCGGCAAAACTTCTTTCAACAGAAGCAATAGAAAGCTCCGTTTCTTATGAATTAGCAGTATTTTACAGGTCTCCTCCAGGAAACATTAGAGATAGGGTGTCAAGGCCACAACCACGTTGCAAACGGGAGTGCTGGTGGGCGAGGAACCCCAAGTGTAGGACACACAAAAAAAAATCCCAACAAAGGGAGACGGCTCGTGGAAAGCCCTCTTTACAGAACGAATGCCGCACGCTGATTACGAGGCAAAATTAAAGCGGACTCTGCAAAAAAAGAAGTTATGTGCACAAATAAACCCAACGACTGATGAGTAAAAACCATCCAGGACAATCTTTCCCGTCACCGAGTGCGACGCCCGGGGCTCAGCTGACCCGCTGCAGCTTCTGCCAACGCTGCAAAACCACACCACAAATCTGGACACTTTCCCCGATTTCTTTCTTACCCCCTACAGATTTGGAATTTCTTTTACTAAAACCCGAAAGGCAGGTATCGACATCCCAAGCCACAGAACGCCGCTGTCCTCCAGAAGGCGAACTACAGTAACTGCGAAGCGATTCTTGTTTTAGTGTGTCAGGCAGGAAAGCGCTGCAGAGCGAGACACCCTGGGAAGAGACTTCCCGCTTCCCTGTTTACCAAACCAGGCAGAAAACAAAATAATTTAATCATCCAACCCCCTGCATAGTTTAAAAGTACAACATATATACAGCTATAAATTAATTCTAAATAGATTATATTTTCTTCTCTTTTTTCCTAAAGTTTTCTTTTATCACCAAATTGTCAAATTTCTCTCTCCGGCGGCAGTGACCAGCGCAGTCGCGAAGGGTCTCCTTTTGCTTCATGGCTTCTGCAGTTCGCTCGTGTTATTTTACACTCTACGCGTTTGTTCTCGGGGTTGTGGATCCCAGGAGCAACGAGACTGTCGCACGCTAGCGGTGTCGGAAGGGAAGGAGGAAGACGGGCAGCTTGATTTCCTGTCCTAATCGCTGCCTGAGACGTCGGTCAAATGGCGGAGACAGGCAGAAAGAGGGCAGTTGTGCGTTGCTAATTCTCCAATTCCATTTTTAAGATAAGGTTTGATTCTTTTAAATATCAAGTCTGTCACCTCGGCTCAGTGCACTTCACCAAAAGTCTTCAGGCATTTCAAGAGTCTGGGAACAAAAGCGGTAGCGGTGTCAGTCTCCGGACGATCGCACGTCACCGTACCTCCCCCATTCCTTCCCCCCTCCCCACTACAGGCAGCAGCTTTTTCAGTCGCGCTGTTTCCATCCGCAGCGGGCCCTCTGCCTAAGAGCAGCTCTCTTTTCAGACCACGGGTACAGAGAGGGAATTAAAGAAAAGCAGGTAATTAATGCCGGTCTATCGTCAAAGAAGAGGCGCAGTTATCAAAACAAGAGAGCGGGCGTATCAAGATAAGAATGGTTCCAAAAACAGGATACACCCAAAAAAAGGCCGAACGCGACCCAGAGGATTTGCTTTAAAGGCCAAACTTTCAGACACGCTCCCTTTGCCAAGGAAAATAAAAACCAAACAAAACCTCCCCTGCTAAACCTTGTGTCTACAAATCAAGCAGCTAGATGTCCACCGTCCCCAAGCCTTGGCAAGCCTAAATGGTGTCCGTACAACTAACGCTTGGTGCAAGCTTCACCTCCGATTTATTTTCTACAGAAACCCTGTTTTCAAATAATTTTGGGGTAGGAGGGACCTGTGTTTTACAGCCACCCCAGCAGTATCTGGTAGGCGAAATCAGCCCAGAAAATTAAGCAGAAAAAGGACTCCAAACTCCATGCCAATTTTTTTTCATTATTTTCGTGCAGCTCTCCCTGGACCCAGCACACGCGGTCTCACGCGTGCTATCCGGGCTCGCCTTAATTCAAGCTCTCCAACCCCCAACTCTTCCAGACTCCCCCTCAGCTGCTTTTACTTTGATTCCCAGTTTAACGCAGTAAGTTACTTCTACAACCTGCTGTGAACTCTGGCCATTTGCTTTGTTCTCCTCGAGTGGCATGGGAAGGCAAGGGGAGGGCAAGGAACCTCTGCTTGGTAGGAGTCCGTTCCCTGTCATCGTATTGCTTCAAGTGCCAGGGGATAACAGCTTTTTCAGTAAAACAGACAAGAAGGCAACCAAAAAAAGGTTCATTAAAATGTGGCGGCTGGCTGCCACGGCCGGTAAAAAAACTTCCAACCAGCCGAGGCGCACAGAGCCGCTGTATCGAAGGCGCAGTTGACAAGACCTCAGCTGAGTCGCCAACACGCCCGGGGCTTTTGCTCTGTTCCTAGAGACCCGACAGCGGCAGTGCCAGAGAAAACAGGGAGCTTGGAGAGAGCCGAGGGTGCCGACACGCAAACTAAACAAAATCAATTTCCCAATTAACGAGTGTACGCTTGAGGGAGGGGAGTGCTTCCCCCCGTGACGCGTGTGCATCCAGAGGAGACTCGTGAAGATCTGCGTCTCAAACAGAGATTTAAGTAAGTATGAAAAGCACTATCGTGCCCTGCTCCGCTGCCAGGGGAAGCATCACCGGCTCGTACTTAGACCTCTGCTGAGCGGGCAGGCGGTGACTATCCGTGCAGAGAGGCTTGAACGTCTGACAGTCTGCTACAGCTGGGGGTGCCCATCTTCTGTGCTCGCTGGTACAGATCCGAGTCTCCGAAGTAGCGTGCCCGGTACAACAAGCCTTCCTCTGCAGAGGGAAAAGCCCAGCGTTACAGACGCTGTGGAAGGAGACCCACCCGCCAGGTCACGTCCCACCACGGGCTGTGCTGGGAACAGGAGGCACCTCAAGTTCTTCAAGGCGAGATGAAGCACAGGATGAAGCTGAGGAAATGCCCCGTGCCCTTTAGGACAGGATAGGCGTAACGTTTGCCGACAGCTCATCCATCCCAAGGAAAGCCTTAGGAACCTGACGGGACCTGCCTCTAGTCCCAGGAGGCACATGAGGCAGCCTACACAAAGGTTACCCCAGCAGAAACGCAGAGGCTCAGAGCTGGGTGCATCGACCTCATCTGGCACCACTGGGGGCTCTGACAGCCCCTCCTGCCTCCCAGGCGGTCAGATCCTACCCCGGCCACTGCTCCGAGAGCTGTAATCATCACCTGCTGGGAACGGGCGGGCAGAGAAGTCGGGTCACCCCTGGGATTTGGCAAACAGTTTGCTGCCCTCGCCACGCTCTGCTGCCTGGCTAGATGGCCAGATCACCCCCGTCCCTCCCAACCCCCCGTGCCTTCAGCAGCAGGCAAGGCGACGTCCGTGCTGCCACCGCAGCCTTCGGAGCAGGGATGGGATGCGGGATGGAGGACACAGCAGACTTTCAGACACGGTCCTCGAACAACTAAAATATTACGCAGAGCTATCGGGGGCCTCCTGAAAATGAGATGACTGCAACCTTCCCCCTCCACTGGAAATCAGAGATATCCTAGTGACACGGCAGGGAACCTCCGGGGCAGAACTCCTGTCTGACCAGTTCTACAGCAGCATTAAAAAACAAAACAAAACAAAAAAACCCACATACTGGATTTGTCACAAATTCATAGACAGAAAAAAAAGCCAATAACACAGGAAATGTGCTCGCACCATGTTAAAGTATAACTTTAGCATAACTCAGTCCCCAATAAAAGACCTTTCTGAAGCCGACCTCGTGCAGCAGCCAAGACCCTCCGCTCCCGACCCCACACTACTCACTCTGCTGCTTCTCTTTCCAGCAGTTATTTCGAAGGTTTGCAATGTAGTCATCTTCCACGCTCCTTTCAACATTTTTCAGGTTCGTGCCCGTATATTCATCTGCAAAGTTCTCGGATACGTAGTAGACGACTTTCAAGTGCTCTGTCACTCTCCTCTGTATGTGACCCACAGACCTAGTTCAGGGAGAAGAGGCAGAACAGTGTAGGACATGCTTCAAGGGCAGAGGAGAAAGCTCCCAGCTCTTTACAATGCACAACATGCCACGATACCAAACCACTGAAAACATACATCACTCCTATGCATCCACAGACTTGAAGGTTTGGAAAGGAGAAGCATTTCTGGTGGAAATGAAACGCCAACACAGGGAGAGAAAACCTGCCAGGCCTCTAGCTAGGTGGGCAGAGCTCTGAATACAGACATAACTCTGAGGCAGATTGCCCAAGGCCTAAACCCACTTAAAATAAAGTGTTCATTAGAATTTTCAGCACTAATTAAACCTCTCTGCAATTTCCTTGCTGACGACACCACCATCTGTTTTTGGCGGCGAGCCCCAAGGATGGTTACAAAGCTCGGAGGCTGATGCCTGCGCGGTGCAGGGTGAGAGCAGCCAGCGAGGCAGAACGGTGCCCGCGCAGCGGAGCGCGGCAGCGCCGAGGTGAGGGCGGAGCAGGGGCTGGCTGTCACAGCTCCCCAGCAACCCCCTCTCGCTCGGCAAGGCTGCCCGTCGGTCGAACCCAGTCCCCTCTGCTAAGATATCTGCTAACCCCGAGAGCGTCAGCTTCCTCTACCACATCACATGCTGCAACGAACACTGTTGCTGCAAGAACAAAATTAGACCCGCTCTGCACTCCAGCCTGCGCCGACTAGTACAGAAAGCACTTTCTAGAAGGAAATCTCTACCCCTGTGGATTTGCATTTCAGACAGAGCCCTGTACTTATTTTCCTCAACACTCCAGCAAACCTAGAGATACTCACTAGGGCGTGTTTGCAAGCTGTAACACAGGACCTGTGCCCAAACGCTGGATTCATCAGGAACGGCTCCAACTGGAGATGTGCCCAAAGTTTCCCATAATAAATACCAGCTGGCTGCTGCATTAAAAGCAAGCCCGATTCTTAAGCCAGGTGTAAACATTAACTCATCCGGCTCGCCCTTCAGTCTGTTATCAGGGTTTACAGGAGTGATTCAAAGACTCCTGCACGTTTCATCAAGGTCCAGCACTCAGGGACGAGCGGTGGGTAACCGGATAGACTGAACATGACCAAAAAGCTCTCTTGGCATTTTTGAGGCAAAGGCTAACGCATCTCCGGCAGTGCCCGATGGCAGAGATGCAGTCTGGAAGAAGCTCAGCTCACTATTTTACCCGTCAAGACAGAGCCCTAAGCTCTCCCAAAGTTCATATTCCTCTTCTGTATAAAGATGAACTACAGAGGCTACAAAGTATGCCCTCAAAGGAGGAGTATTTAAGCTCACAGAGCTTCAGCAGCATGCTGGAGTGTGAAGCATGAAAATAAGGGCAGGAGCTGGCACAAGAAACCTGCCACCTGAAGTCAGACATGCAATTAAGTCAGGCAAATTCGATGAGGTGTTAATGAAGAGCCGGGTGGCACAGACAGGCCCACAACTAGACAGGTCTTTTGGCAGAAAGCTAGTTTTTGGAAGAGATTTACAAAGGCAACGGAGTGACAAATGGTTCTTTAGGACCATTCTGTCGCCTTTCTCAGCGACCAGCTTCACTATCAAGAAGTGGCATTAAAATCTCCGTGCGCCATTAAAACCTCACCAGGTTCAAAAGCTTCTCGCCTTCTGCTCACTGAGTTCAGCGCGGCGAGCTCCAGCTTTCCGCCAAACGACAGCCAAGCACAGCGTTTCCCTTTACATCAGGCAGCAAAAGGGGCCCGGCTGCCGGCGCGAGCGAGCAAGCAAGCAGCACCGCCTGCCGGCACAGCACGCCTTTTGCTCCCGAGCTAATTTCGTTTGAAGTGCCTTGGTCACTCAGGGAGAATGACAGAGGACTGGAACAGCTCATTTGCCACTCCTGTCCAAATCCAGACTTGCAAATCGGTTTGCTTGCTGCTCGTCAAGCACGCAGAGACAGGGACAGCACAGGGAACGGGGAACCGAGCAGCAGAGAAACCCCTGGGGCTCAGGGATGGCTTTCCTCTGACAGCTGACAAAGCTGGAAGCAAATCCCTGCCCACTTAAAAGCTGCCCTCCACTGAATGTCTTCTCGCCCCATAAACCGCCTCTTCACCAGTATAAGACAAACTGGTATACATATATCATGCTTAATTTTATAGTCCTACTATCAACTGCAGAAATCACATCTCAATACTCTTTAGCCTCTCAGAAGAACCCGCCACTGTGCCCTCTTCAAAACCGCTCCACTTTTCGGTTCCAAGCACAAATGTCACGGTCTTTACCTTGGACCTGAAAGCTAAGCTGGGTTTTACAGTATTTAACATCATCGATGGCAAATGTTGTCACCTGTGAAACTAAACAGGGGCCACTGGCTGTAACCAAGTCTACCCTCTTGAAATACACATAAGGAACTTGCACTGAAAATACATTAAGCTGTTGTCAAGAATGATGCAAGCAGCCAGAAATCAAGCCTGTTTTCTCATTCTTTGTTGGCACTGCAAAGTGAGTAAGAATAAAGACTCATTTCATTTGTCAGCCAAGTGAGCAGATCAGGGCATTTCCACAGGATCTAGCATAAAACAGCTTCACTTTCACATAGTAAATGTCTGGCCATAGCTATTTCATGGCAAGATTAGAGTTCAAAAACGGGATTACTCTGGGAGTGTCTTTTACTCTACAGGAGTGTCTTTTATACCTTCTTCTCTTCCTTTATTGCTTTGTACTAGGCATAAACTGAGGCTTTCATGAAGAACAGATCAGGCTTTTGTTTATCACACCCCAATTTAACTCTACATCTCAATTCATTCTGCATATGGGGTGTGGGTGCTGGGCTACAGTCTCTCGTCTGTCCCTTTCTAGGACAGACCCACAGCTGTGGGTATGGGCTGCATAAGGTCCCTGCTCCTCCCTTAGGCAAGTGAGCACCCTCCAACCTTCCCCACACCTTCCATCTCAAGACCTGTTTGAGAACCAGGAGGCCTTCACTGACGTGTGAGACATCTGGCAGCAAGAGCAACTGTGTGATGAGATAAAGCAACAACAACAAAAAAAAAAGACAGGAAAAACAGAGCGCCTAGATCCCTACCCCATCACGCCACCCTGCCCTCCAGAACCCACCCCCCTCCCCAGCTGGATAAGTTTTAGAGTAACGGGTACTAACGGCCTCTGGCTCAAACTGTAGGGTGGGCTGGAGACCATCATCTGGCTGAGAGCAGACACAATGATCAGGATGAGGATAGGCATCAGCTGGACAAACAACCCAAGGCCACCCTGAAGGAACAGAAACACACAGTGGAGTGCCACCCAATCACTTGTACACTAGGATCCCCTAGCATCGCTCTCCCTCCCTCCCAGCCCTAACACAACCTCGATTCTCCTGCTTTTTGCAGGCATTCGGCTTAGGAGGCACCCCAAAAGAACTGGGGGCAACCCAGCAGCTCACAGTTCCCCTCCAGAAAGGGCAGCGTGACTCCGAAGGTCCAAACCCACTGCCCCTTCTCCAGATGTGACAAAGGGCAGAGAGAACTGGCAGGGGGAACCTTGTGAGTGAATTTCAAAAGCCTCATGCCCATGTTTTGTTTTTCTAGAGCATATGTGGTTTCTGCCCTGCTTGTGCTAGTGAGCAGAACTGGTTTTATGGAAAGCCTTCTCCCCTCTTCAGTGTCAGATGAAAGTAATTCCCCCTCTACCTCATCTCCTGAGGTCCCTCCAGTTCCAGCAGAATACACTTTCCCCTT
Source organism: Calonectris borealis (assembly GCF_964195595.1). Lineage (NCBI taxonomy): Eukaryota > Metazoa > Chordata > Aves > Procellariiformes > Procellariidae > Calonectris > Calonectris borealis. The sequence goes on along the minus strand of NC_134318.1, from coordinate 6,040,241 downwards.
TAAGTTCTTGTTGTTTGTTTTTTAAAAAAAAATAATTGGCTATCACCAGAAAACAGTAATCTTCAATATATAACCCTGATCTCTTAAATAAGAAGTCCCTCATTCTCACTTCTCTAGACCAGAGGGCTTGGAGTCCTAGAGATATAATTGGATTTTCTGTGGTGAGAAAACATAAGAACAGCTCATGCTATAAAGCGTCTTCCTTGGTTAATTAAGCATCACAGATTAGAAACACCCCATCTTCAATACTGGAATAAAAGGGAGAACGAGTTCATGTTGGGAGGAGCCACGAGTATCCACATTATCTGAAAACTGGATTTACCTTTTGAAATTATAGAATTAAATCAGAAAGGAAATGCTTATCCTGTGGTAAAGACTGGTACACTTTACTGGTGCAATGTTATTTCAAGGCGGCACTGTTTCCAGACACACCAGTGTTTTCCCCACTGGACGACAGCTACGAGAGTCCCGGGAGAACAACCACCAGTAAATTAAACCGCAACTTGGTGTAAATTCTGAAGGCAGTTCACTTCCCACGACTCCAGATTTCTGTTCAGGGGGGTGGAAACAAGCAGGACTGTTTCACAAGACAGCCACACCAACCAGCTCGCAATTCATGTATCGGAAAAACCTTTAGACTCCCAGCCCCCGCCTGTTCTCCACTTACATCACCCTGATGTTCTCGTCTGTCCTGCCTCTGATGGTAGGTATATCGCATCCTGCCGTTGCTGTATACGTGAACATTACCTATAGGCAAAAGAAAACTGTTACACAAAAGTCAGAGCGCGTAAGACGGTGCTGGCTGGCCAGGAAGGAACCACAAAAGGTGGCCATGTTCCATGTCAGCCTCACCAGTAAAAACACAGTAGGAACAAGCAGACTGGGTGCTGACAACAGCAAATTCAGGAATTTTAACTTTGAACGTTGTCAGAATGGGCTTGATCTGTTTCTTTGGTCCGGGCCACACTCAGCAAAGATGTAGGAGATTGTAAAGGAATCCACGCGGTGCTCACACTTAGATCTGGTCTGCCGTTGCCACTGCTCTCAGTTCAGCCTACTTCACGTAGCCAGCAGCATGCCAGCCAGTTCAGAGCTGGAAGAAGGAGGGCACATCTGCCCGGCTGGCCTGCTTCCAGGCTGGAGCTGGGATGTCTCAGTGAAATGGTGATTTGGCAGACTTGGGCTATTCCCGAGATCCCTGCGTATGTCCCAGTGCACAAGGTGCCTGTCCATGGTTTTGGTCAGCAGGCCACATGGCCGAAGCCCCTGACTCAAGCCACTCCATCATGCTGTCTTGACAGGGATGGCTGTAGCTTTAGGGTGAGGCAGATATGGGACTCCAGCGGAGATTGATAAAAGAATTCAAACAAAAAAATTCTATTCATCAGCTGAAGCCAACATTTACAAAATGAGCTATATAAGCCACAGCTGAAAAAGGAGTATTCCTAAGGTGTAGCGAGCAGGTACGTCTGAAGGCGAACTGGTGGTGGGCACAGCGACCCACCTATAGGATTTTGTAGGATCATATGAAAATTCAGGTTGGAAGTGACCTCGGGAGGTCCAACCTCCTGCTCAAAGCAGGGTCAGCTATGTAGAGAGAATATCTCGTACAGGCCTCCTCGCTTCTAGTTGAATTTACTTTAGATTAAAAAATTACAATTACAAAAAGAAGTAATTTTGGTAGTTTTTCCACCCCAAAACCAGAGCTCTTCCATGTCTTGTTTTAAATGTCAAAACTACAGCTGAAAAGGGAGACCGGCTGAGAAAGCGGTCCTGAATTCTCTTGGGACAGTGAGGAAAGGAAAAAAAGATTGAGCTAAAATAGCACCCTGCTGTTTTTACTGGAGTAGCTTTACCTCTCTGACAGGCAGAACATGAATGCTGCAAAAGGCTTCAAGATGCCTTTGCAAGTACTTGACATTAGTGTGTTAATTCTTACATACCAGATAGAAAAAAGCTAGCAGAATAAATCTTCTCAATTGAAACAAAAACACTTATTTTTCCAAGTTGGTCCACAGAGGTCAAAGAACCACTGCCTCCACTGCCAGTCAAATCCGACTAGAGCAAATACAAGGGAGTCTTCTAAAATACCCTTATCCTTATATTAAATCTGTGTCTTTTTGATCAGAACTGATCAAGTGAAGGAACAGTCACTCGGTTCTTTCCTGCTACCCAAACCATGATCAGTACTGTGGATAGACAGGATGCAGATTTAATTTTCAATTCAAGAGGTTTAAATTACGCTCTAGAAATAACACTGTCCTCTTTTTTATGGGACACAGTGGAAAGAAGGAAGCGGACACTGATCTCAGAGAAACTGCTTCAGCTGCGTGGCAGAGCAGATATAGATCAAGAACAAGGCCCAGGCATTACCATAGTTTGTTCTGATGAGAAGACTTAACTTCTAAAACCACCAAGCAGAAAAGGCTTCTTCAAAATAGGATTATTTTTACAACTAGCCTTAAAGCAAGTCATTTTTTGTTCTAACATTCAACCCAACCTAGTACAGCTGATGTTGCCAGCATGCAAACAAATACCTGAAGCTGGGAAGAAGTCCAGCTCTGATGATATTACCTGCTGGATGCCGAGTTCTCCAAGTACCCATCTGAACAATTTAGAAAACTCTAGGTGTTTAGGTCATGTGTGAAGGAGAACTCTCTCTCACCAAACTCAGCAATCCTTGCACGGCCAAATAAACCACTACTGCATTGTTGCTCTGTCAAAAGGATTGGGTCCCATTCAAGAAATTAAGGTTTAACGTGCTTACTAGAAGGAAAACCACCACCAAAAAACATGTTGAAGAGGTCCTCGGGGGAGATGTCTGCCTCAAACCCGCGGTGGAAGTCCGAGTGATTGTGTCCGTGCCGAGCAGGGTTGAGTTTCTCGTCTCCAAACTGGTCATATTGCTTCCTCTTCTCTGGGTTGCTCAATACCGCGTACGCATTACCAATAGCTGAAATATTGACAATAAGGAAGCAATTAGCTTCTTTCTTCTACAGATAATACATTTAGCCCTGCAAACTGCCAGGACTTGCCTTTCTCATTACACAAATGAGATTCTCAGCTACCCACGTCTTTTCAACGGGCTACTTCAGCGGCGCAGCACTAGTACCTGGCACGCTTCTCTGGCAAACACAGACAGAAGGCAACCGCACCAAGAGACTCAATGAAAAAGGCCTTGACTAATTCAGGTGAGAAGTTACGATATGACTGGTATGAATTCGGTATATGTCCCTAGAGAAACCCTCTCAGATGAACGAAACTATGAATTGCGAAGGAAATACTGGTAGTAGAGCAGCTACATGTTTCACTTAATTCAACTTGTTATTTCTTTTGAACAACTAATGCCCAAATCCTTCAGCCGTAAGCAACTGTACAGGAAAACACAATTTTAGCTGACAAATTTTATTCAAAAGTGGCATTAGGGGAATTCAATGTCATAGCCTAAAACCAGAACTGCAAAGAATTTAAATACAGGCTAGATCCCTGAAAGAGACTTTAAAACCTCCCATAAAAGCTCGTAAGGAAACGTTGGCTAGAAGTTGTGTCTGTCAGCTACGAATTTCAAAATTTCCAGATGCCAGAAGTAAGGTGCATAATTACAAGGACTATTAACCAGTGCCTGTGACAGTGGAAATGTACTGGAACTAAACCCCCGCCAGTTCCCCAGGTCACGCTCCTTCCAACCTCAGCAGCACGTTTGAGCCTTTCTACCAGAACGTCTGCCTGCCACCCTCCTATTTCTGTACTTCTCTCTCGACACGTTCCCGCTTACCACTTCCCCTCTGTACCAACCTACCCAAGAGCCTCCCTACGTGACTGCAGAGCCCATCTTCTCTCCTCCCTGTGTCGTAAGGAGGCAAAAACCTTCATGGCAGTGGTTGCCTGGTGTGTAAGAGACAGAAGTGACAGAAAAGGGAGATACATGCCCTTTGGAGGAGATTAACTCCAAGATTCAACATTTTCCCAGTAGCCAGATTGAGGTGTACGGTTTCTTCTTGGACTAGAGATTTGGAGCGTGGAGTAATGTCAATACACTTGTTCTCCTCCTTGGTTATAATTAGTGCACACAGAGCAGACATTTCTACATCCAGGCAAGGAAGCCGGACGACAAGGACTGACTCTCAGCATATTCGCTTGTTCTTTCAAACTGTGCGGTTAAGCAACGAAAATGGAGCGGTTCAGGGTTTTGTTCGTTGTCTGCCTTTCTGCTGACAAAGCCCAAGAAACACCTCATTCCAAATCAGGATTTTAGCTCAAAGGAGCCAGGTTCAACTCTTCTTCCAACGTCAGCCAAAGGTAGTGATGCAAATCTGCTACAAGACAGACTGTAGCCAACTGCAACTACGGCCCGAAACAAGGTCTCGGGACAAGATGTAACGCTTTATCAGCTGTCACTGGGAAGACGAATGCCAAGACTTCAGCTAACACATCAACGTAAGAAAAAATTAACTAAAATCCTCATAGCAGTGCACGTTTCCCCCTTCACCCTCTGGAACCAAACAGCTGGACTTCAGCGACCCCTGCAAACTAGGAGCTCAGCTGGGGGGCTGAAGGACGGGGGAGCCAACGAGGCAAGGCTTGGAGGAGAGATAACCTGTGAGCAGATAGCTCTGCAGTGGGGGATAAAGGGCACCTTGCTTAACGCACGGCTTCTGCATGTAACTCTTGTCAAAGCCTTTGGCAAACATCGTTATTTAAGATTACAGGTGAAGAAACCTGCCTTTTGCCACTTAGCAAGGATTGAAGGGTAAACTATCGAACAGCGGCTTACTGCACAGGCAGCGTAGATAGATGTCTGCAGATGCTCACTCTTTAATCTGTCCCCCGTACTAAAACAGGCTCTCCCAAGTAGCTGAGGGTCAGCTCGTTATTTGCTAACAGCAACACACTTATCAGTTATGGATTTAAGTCTTAAAAGACTTGAACAAACCTTACATAAGACTTTTACTGCTGAATTCATGTCGACTAGAAGCTTACCTGAATACTGTATCAATACACTCACACCAGGCTAGCCTTGCTCCCTGCTCCAGCAGAAGTCTCACACATTTCACTTCCAGGACGGCCAGAATCAGACCACAGTATTTAAATGGCTTAACACTGCAAAATCAGTGCTGTACAACTGGTATCAAGAAGTTTTCCTTCTAGCTCAATGGTAATAATCAAAATTTCACAGCTCGCAAAGGAAAATGGGGTTATATGTTCCAAGCAATAGCATTTATCTTGGAAAATTACTCCAATTTTAAGGTATCTTATTACCCAGGAAACATCCCTGCTGCATTTGTAGAGAGGCCCTGAGAATCAGGCTCTTTACAGCAGAACTGAAGTTCCTGTTGACCTTTTTTGAATTCTGGCTGGGCTCAGCTGTACGGCTGGGGCAGTTTCACCCTAGAAATTTTCACCTGGGGTTTCTATCCACTAATTCCATCTGCAGCCTTTCGCAACGGTCAAGTGCCGAGTGCTTGCTTAGAAACCTGAAGGCTTACTGGCTGCCCGAAATGCTGGATGAGTGGAAGAGTCTAAATACCAGTTCTGAAGAAGACTGAGTTTCCTGCCATTGGGCCTGCCCAGCAACGCTTCTCTCGAGGGATTCGTGAACCCAAGGGCTGCCTTGGTGCTGCACAACTTACTGGGTTTCTGCTGGATTTGTCAGCAGACAGGGGTGCACCCAGGGACGGCTGCAGGACTCGGAGCTGTTAGGTGAATGCTCCTGCATCTCTCCAAAAAATAAAAAGGCGGTTAACATCCCAAGGGAATTTCCTCCTGAGAAGCGTGGCAGGAGGCTGGAGCAACACACAGGAAGGGCTGCTAGGAGAAAAGGAAGGAAGGCTTCTTCTTGTCTGACTAGCAGAGGTGAAGCCTATTCGTGGCCAACCTGTGTTTAGTATTTTAAGCTTAGAGTATACTTTGTTCATAATATAACCAGCTCAGAAGAAAAGATACAACTTTACTAAGAGCAGCTTTATTTCACTTTACCTGACTCGTGAGGTTGTTTTCAAGAGTTCTTGATAGCCTAACTCGGCACCATCGCCTGATAGTTGAGGGCAAATCACAGAGTTGGAAATGTTCTTTACCTTTAAATGCCTCTGTAGCCCCTGGTGCGTGGTTCTTGTCTGGGTGAAATTTCAGTGCAAGTTTCCGGTAAGCCTTTTTCAGGTCCTCATCAGAAGCTTCTCTGTTTACTCCCAGAATTTCATAGTAATCTTTGCATTGCTTTACCCTGCCAGTAGAGAGGGGAGAAAACACGGACAGTTGGTTTCAGCTGTGAAAACCACTTTACATTGAATACGTCGACTCTGCAACATCTCACGCATCACAGTTTCGATCGAAGTTGTTCAGCGAACTCTGGTTTACTCAGCTCTAATTCCTCAGAGGGTGACCCAATTTTTTTCACCGACTCATTCCCGCTGTGCCTGCATTACTAGCACACAAACACTCACAGAACAAGTCAAGCCAGTAGAGGTAGAAGGGCCTCTCCTCAGGCAATGATATCAACCGCTGAAGAATGTGATTGGCAAATAAGCTTCAGATTCATCATGCTCATGTTTTGGAGGCTATTTGGGAGGGACTACAAACGGCAGGCCGGGATCTGACAGATAGCTGGGCTATCGGCCTTTTTCCCCCTCTCCTCAGACTCAGTTAATTCACAGACCTAAAAATAACATCAGCTGAATTCTAGAGGAAGAAAGAGGGAGCTGCCCAGGCCTGTGTGAGCAGCCCAGCTCGTTCTGGGTACACTTGCAGCCCAGCGATGGTTCCTCCTCATGTGACTTCGATGAAACAGAATAGCGCAGGCTGGGTTTCTGGAGAAACGGATGACGTAACAAGCATCCCCGTAAGTCCATTAGCCAGAGCAGCTCTTGTGCAATTCAGACCATGCCCATAACCTTAAACAAAGTTTACCAAGTGACTGTGCCTGCAGTTCAGTCCTTCAACTTCCAGTATTTGCAAATGGTAGAAAGGAATAAAGACCAGCTTGAAACAGGGCTGGGAAAACCGGTGACTGGATAAACATGTCCTGGGACTTTCCAGCAGAAGCTTTAGAAGTGTACCGTGCTAATAGAGTGAAGCATCCTGCGGTGGATTTCTACTTTATCGGGCTCTAAAAGAGACCATGAGCAGAATATCATCAGAAGAGAGGAAGAAGGACGTGTCCTGCCACTTGCTACTACAGCAAAGCTTAGAGCAGGAGGGCTGCCTACTGCAAGCTACGAGCCGTGACTTCCACCTACAGGATCTCAGGACCACATGGGATTTTTCACAGTATTATTGCGTAACACTAAAGCAAACATTAATGTTAAGTCATGAGATGAATGCATCCAAAATGCCTCTTTGGACCTCAGCCTGGAAAAGGCCTACGTGCCTACAGTTCTAGCCCTCGTACATACCTTTGGGGGAAAAATCTCATCCCTCGTAGACCGAACCCAGCTGCCTCACAGGGCTGCTGTAGCTATAACTCCTCCTAGATACCTTTTTAAACACCTAATGAATGAAAAACCACTCGATACGGTTCAAAGCTGACCAGATCTCCTTACAACACAGCACAGAACATGAGTTGTTGTCCAACTCTACCTACTCTTTCTGTCTTCCTCCTTCATGTTCCATCATTACATCTTTCAAACATCGTGAAAAACAGACTGGTAATAATAATAATAAACTCAAACTACAAGTTGAAGCCATGGAGAGCTGCGCACACACCTCTTCACTGCATCCACCTGGTCCTGAGTGTAGCCCTTGGGGGCCTCCCCACCAGCCTCTCCGTTGGCCGACGGGAAGTCTCCGCTCATTTTCTTGAACTGGGAATTTGCGGACTCCCTGGATTGGGACTGGCCATTGGCTGATTGCTCGCTCTTGTTGAGTGATTCAAGCAGAACTGAAATGAGAAAAATGAAAAGGGAAAAAAAAAGTTAAGAGACTACCAAGCTCAATCTGCCCTTCCCACTCTCCCATAAAGAGACCCCTCTTCACCTCTGCCACCACTCTAAGACCCCCCATCCTTCGTCAGAAAGACCCTCACCTTTTCAACCAACCCTTGAGCTCCTGCTGCTTCTGGCCCAGATGTGAGGGCTGCTGCTGTAGACATTGCCTGCTTCTCCCAACGCACACAACCTCCACCAAAATCCCAGGCCCACCCAGCCGGACAGTCCGGCAGCCACAGTGGATCACCAAAGCAGTGCATCCTTGTCCTCTCCTTTTTTTCCCCACGTCTCTCCTTAACAGTGACGCATTTCCACATTTGTTCTGTAGCATATTATAAAGCATATTATTCTTCTTTATCTCCTGCCTTTGAGAGTCTACTGTGCTGGGCAAATTATGTGACAATGCCATATCTTTAGAAAGCTTAGAAAATAATACCGTGGGATGCCAGGGACACTCCCCTTTCGGGGACAGAGAGCTGCAGCACTGATTGCTGGCAGCACGGTAGGACCCGTAACACATGAGTCAGAAAGGTGCTTTGTTCTCTTGCGCTGTATTGGATGTGTGTAGAAGAAGCTGCAAAAACCATCTTCTCTCTCCGTTACCAAATATGAATTGCATAAATCCAGCTTCCCTTTTCTTAAGTGGGGTGCACAGTCATATTGGGTAAACTGCTGCAGACTATCGCCGCCTCCTTGCAAGGCTCAGACGCTGTCCTCTGTCCTTTTCAGCCGAGAGGGGACAAACATTCAGGCCTGGCCTAACCGCACAGGTGACAATGCTGTGAAACCAAGTGAGGCTCCTCCAAGCACAACGAATCTTTCCATCATGCATTTCCCTAGCAGCTGGATAGCGCCATCTTTTAGAACTATTTTTGTCCTTTTTTAACCAAATATCAGACCGATCTCTTCATGCCTGTAGTTTCTGAAGTTTACATATTGCACCCCCATTAAAAAGAATAGGCACGTGTAATACAATTAAAACCAGACAACATTATTTACAAAGGCATCAGTAACCTGACGAGCTTGCAGTCCTTTATCCAGAGCCTAGAACCGAGAAGGACGTTTCATCTCCTCCTGCAGATTGCACATTACAGACCTTGCACTATGGGGGTATCACGTTCTTTATGCAAGCGCAAACAACGCTTGCAGGCCAAGAGACGAGCCAAGATATCCTATCTGCCCCGCAGAGCTTGTAGGGGCAAGAAAAAACCGCTCGGTAATCCAACAGCCAATACAGGCAATTGTTACAGGACAAAGGATAAAAATGACAGCAGGCTAACAAGCAGCAACTCACTGGGTGAGCTTTGGAGCTTGGGGGCTTCACGGATTTCAGCTTTCAGAAAAATAAATCTTTCCCTCGCTCATATTCACACCACTAGAATGTTCACAAAATTACACAGTCTCTGCTTTTGTTCCTTCCAAACCCGGAGCAAACCACCAGGCACTTTTAAACCTCGTGTTGCGAGGCTGTCCCTACACCCACCCCACTCTTGCTGTTTCGGGCTCAGTTCCCTACAGCTTGCCAAGAGATTTTTGGTAGCGTAGTTCCCAAAACCAACCACACAAGTCCCCGTATGGCCACAGCTCAGTCCTGTTTTGCTCTACAGCCTCAGTCCTATCGCTCCTGCATCCCAAAGCCACGCTGGTCCTCCGTACAGTCACAGCACAGTGCAAATTCATAAACTACTGAAGCAGAGACTGCTGAATTAGTTTTCAGTTCTGCCAACTAAACTCCCCACCAAGCATGTGCTATGGACCACTCTTCCTCGCTTATTAGCCAACATTTGTTCAACTTCTGTTAATTTTTCCAAAATTCCCACCTGAAGGCAACCAGTAGGACTTTGTCTATAGCAGCGTGCCCGGCTGCATTTATGTAGGACAAGATTTGTGCTGAAATCCCCTTGCAAAGCCCGTTGCTGATCCTGTGACGACACCTGTAGGACCCAGCCAGGGTCAGAGTTTAAAGCGCCGGCTGTGCAAGGTCCACGTCACTGATCATTGCCAAACCCAACGTAACTCACGAGAAAGAGAAGAGATTTCCCAGGGGCACAGGGAAGACTCAACGACCACCACAGAATTGCGGAACCTTCGGCAACGTTTCCCAACTACGGACCCGAAGCGCACGGGCGAGGAACCAGCAGGACATCAAGCGAAGGGTCCTTGGACGGCAGCTCAGATGGGAAACTCGTACCAGCAGCTTGGTTGGGTCTGGCCACAAATTAGCACACTGTATTTAACATTAACTCGCCCTGCTGTGCCCCTTTCCTCCCCTATGCTCCAGTTCTGTAGCAGTACATATCCCACCTTTTATCCTGGCTGTCCCAGGCCACAGGATTAGGGCAAAATGTGACTGCTTTACACTGCAAACGGGTGCTTGCTGTCATCCAGATCTGCTTGTCTGGTAGATGCTCTAGCAGAGCTCCTCGGGAAGAGCAATCCTTCTCAGGGTGGGCCTTTCTATGTGCTATGCCACGCTTTTTCCTCCAAAAGTCACTTTTCCTACCCAGTAATTTCGCAGAAAGTATAAACTCTGAATGGGAAGTAAAACCACACCGCATGTACGACAGGCTGATACACTGCGTTTGAAGGAATGGAAAGAGGCCTGGTGCAACCAAACTGAGGATTACAGGAAGCCCTGGGCTCTCCGCAGGACAAACAAGCTGCAAAACACAGCTGAAGAACCAAAACTCAGATAAGGTCTGTCAAAAAGGAAAAAGAAAAAAAACTACAGCCCTTTGCATAAATTTCTGCAATGTAGGAACACATGAAGAAAGAATTGTGTTTGGCTGCTTCTACAAGCCACTTCCCAGTTGCTTTTGTGACACATTAATTACGTACGCCATAAAGCTTCCAGGAAATGAGATCGTTCCTCAAAACCCATAAAACTGGCAGAAGGTCTTCCAGAAGGAAGGTTGTTTTTTACGCGTGCTGAAACAAACTGCAGTAGCTGCGCTGTGGTCATCAACGGGGGTGTACGAAACGAGAAGCAACGCTTGCCGAGCAGAATAGCCGGGGAAAACACGCACACTTGAGCACGTAAGCTCAAACAAGGTCTGTTTGCCTGCCTTGCAAACCGCATGAAACCACTGCCCGCCGCTTCTCGGGCTGAGGTGCTCGAGAAGGGGATTCTGCAGCTTCACCCAGAGCCGGCGCGGTTGCACCTCTGCGGGAGGGACGGAGCTGCCGGAGAGCCCAAACGCCAGGAGAGGAGAGGAGGGAGGCCTTCTGCAGCCCCACCGAGAACTTCTTTTCCGCCTTGCCGAGCCCCTTCTCTCCCCACGCCGACATCCTCGCAGCCATGCTCCCACGAGCAACCGTGCCCGCGGCCCCACAGCCCGCCCGCGGGTCAGGGCCACAAGAACAGCGAGAATGTAGGGAGGTACTAAACCCACCGCGCTCTGCTCCTGGCGTACCTCTTCCCGCCCTCCTCTCTGGTCAGAAACCCTCTCCTCGCATCCCCACGCCCGCCCTAGTTAACGAAAGGGCCCGTGACTCGGTGAGGGGCAGCACCAGGGAGAGACACGCCACCGCTAACAGCGTACAGCCGGTAAAGAGCAGTCCCGGGGGGCACAGCAGCCCCGTCTCCCCCCGGGGAGGGTAAGACCGACGGCAGACGCCCGCCCGCCCGCCCCGAGCCCCTCACGGCGCCCCCCGCCCCTCCCCGTGGCGGACTCGCCTGCCCGGCCTGCCCCGCGCGGCCTCCCCCCCGCAGGGCGCACGGCGCAGGCGCGGTGCGGGTGAGAGGTCAGGCGCGGCGGCGCCCGGCGGCGGCGCAGGCCCCGCTCCCCCGGGCCACCCCCCCCCCCCCCCGCCCCGACACCCCCCCAGCTCCCCGGCGCTCACCGCGGACCCGCGGCGAGGGGTACAAACGCTGCGCCTTCTCCAGGAAGCGGCGGGCCTTGTCGGGCTGGTTGGCCTTGGCGGCGGCCAGCGCGATGCCGATGCACCGCTCCGCCTCGTCCCTGTTCGACTCCATGGCGGCGGCGGGCGGGCGGGGGGCCGAGGGGGCGGAGCCGCGCGCGGCCTGATGGCGTCACGGACGCGGCCGCGAGGCGGGGCCTAAGATGGCGCTGGGCGAGGGGAGGATCCCCGTTCCAAAATGGCGGCAGCCTGAGGGGAAGGCCTGAAGCAATAACGAGAGGAGCGAGCCCTGCTGTTGTGAGCAACACCTTTACACGATGCCTTACAGGGTACATAACATCTTTCAGCCCGTGCCCGGTACACAACGGCCATTCCCCACGGAATTTAAAAAAAGAGCACACTCTTACACCCCCAAGAGTCACACAGCATTTAGCCGACTGACATCCAGGGGTGCTCTCACCACCTGGCTGCTCCAGCCTCTGGCTGCGAGGTCCCAGCGGTACGGTCTATCCCACCGCTTCTTTCTTAGGAGCGACCTAGGAATTAAAATAAACCTCATGCCATTTTGTAATAACATTAAATAAAAGCGATCTGGGTGCAGCCCCACCAGCTCGCGCGATGCCCAGCTCTGCAGGGAGGGTGCATCACGAAGCAGAGTTGGCATGAGTAAGGAAAGTCCTTTTCTTTTTCCTGAGAAAGAGCAATATTAAGGGGCCAGCGGCAAGCAGAAGCTGCGAATACAACAGGCTTTGATTTCTAGCTTGGATTTACAAAAATCTCCCGTTACAAACAGTCTGGGCTCGGCCGAGCCTGGTGCCACCCCGCAGGTATCTGCAGCAGCGGCGGTGTTCGCCCGCAGGCGGTGGTGGCAGGGCTGAGACAGGGAAGGCGGGCGTTCCTCCCCGACCCCGCTACTGCTTGGGCATGGCGAAGTCCCACGCCGTCTCCTGGGCGCATTTCCACATCGCCCGCATGAGTCGCGTGAAGCCCATGTCCTTGGGCTTCTCCAAGCCTCTCATAAGGCGCTGCTTCATTATGGCAACAAACTCCTTGTTGCTCAGCTCGCCGTTCCCTGCAAGAAGAAAAAAAAAAAAAATTAGAAACACTAAAACCAACCTCCTCCCTGCATGCACTAACTTTAAAAGGCAGCAGCCACAAGTGTCATTTCTTGCAGAGGCTGAAATCACATTTGGCTTCAACCTCCCAAAATATCCTGCTGAGCAAGGGTTGCCGAACCACAGCGTTTTAATCCCAACCCTACGGACGCTGCCCTGCTTAGCCTGGCACCGCCATTTCTTGCAGGGCCCGGAGTGCTGGGGCTTGAAGACAGAAAAGCAAATGCAAAGCAAATGCCCATACACTCGTAGGAAACTCTCCGCTTCAACTGATTTAGGAAATTACAGGAGCACAGGTAACAGAGCACAAATTTTTCTTAATGGAATAGAAGGGAAGATTGATAAAGTAATGTAGTGAGGTTATTGAGAATTATGTCAGCTAAATTTAAGTCAAAAATAAGATTATAGTAAATTGGGGCAAATTTTATTCTGTAGTTGCTTAACCACCAATAAATTAAAACGTCTGGGATTTTTATTTAGGGCGCTGGTTGATCGGAGGGGACAGCAGCAAGCCACGGTGTGACCGACAGCCTGACGTCTGTCTGCTGAGGGGCTAATGCCTTCTGCCACGATGCCACACATATCCTGTTGCCTGTTTTGCTCCCCTGCCTACAGCTGACAGCACCGATTTTAGCTTCTGGGGCGCAGCACAGCAAAGCAACCCACCTTTAGGCACAGAAGAAATATGAGGGACATCAGCCCTCAAGAAACAAACCCGCCAGTGCCATGGGTTCCCCAGATCAAAGGAGAGAGAATCTCTCTGGCTGATACAGGGAACCACATTATATTTCATGAACGAGTTTCTTCATTGGAGAGCTTTTTTTCCTGCCTTACATCCGAATGCAAATCTGGGCAGCGAAATTCCAGCAAACTATCAAGGGGCAAATAAAATTCCCTCCAGTGCTGCAGGTTTTTGATGCGTGCATGGTAATGTCAATAAACACCGACAGAGTGAAAACACACACACACACACAAAAAAAAGAGGTGTCTGCGCCTGCGTTTCCACTTGATTCCTTCCTCACAGGGACTCCTCTGGCAACCACAGTCTTTCCCCCCAGAGGTTTGCTATCAAAATATTTAGCATATTCTCCTACGGGAAGATGCAAAGCGAGAATATTCGGCTATGCTTCGGTTGACTAATCTCCAGCCTGATCACCTGGCTTGAGGATTGTATCGGAAAGCAGCGCTGAAGCACAGAGAAAAATAAAACAAGAGATGCAACCTTCAAAAGGTGCAAAGAGGCAGGTGGGGCTGAAACCAAGAGGGACAACAAGGGATCAAATAATTAAAGATTTTTTTTTTTTTTTTATGTTCATATTTATATCAGAGAGCAAACAACTGTCTATGCATCAGAGGTGCCAGATCCTGGTGACTCTGCTGGAGAAGCAAGGTCTCTGGTTTTGGCTTGATAGCTTTGGGCAAATGCAGAATTTTGCTACTTTCCAAGTCTGAATTGCTGCCGTCATTCCCTGGTGGCAAAGACTCCACTAATTCTCATTAAATCAACTCGACTGCTTCAGTGTGGCAACAAGCTACCCCAAAGTGCTCGCATCCTCTGCAGGCCAGCAAAGCAACAAGCTTCCCAGCAGGGCACAGAGCTGCCATTAATTAAGCTGATATTTGTCTAGGACTTTGGAGATAATGAAGTACCTCATAGGCTCATTTCCAACACTGGAGCACAATAGCTCATTTTGTTAAACAAAATAGAGTTTTATGGGGAAAAAAAAAAAAAGAGCTGTGTAGCAAGCTGTGCGTGCCAAACGCTTGCATCCAGTACTTCAAGATCAACATCTCGGAAGCTGGGTACCATCAGATACCCTTCCTAGAAGGGCAGGAGCATCAGCACAGATCCATGGCCAAAGAGCGGACGGTATGGCAAGAAGAGCCAAGGCCATGGCAAGCTTGCATGGCTGGCATTTTTCCCCTGTATTTCTTCTTCTGGATCGACTCTCGCCCAGCCTGGCCGAGAGGAACGGGGCGAGGTTGGGGTCACTCACCATCGCAGTCGAAGAGCGCGAACACCACGTCGCACACGTGGTCGGAGAGCTCCACCTTGGCCACCGTCCTGGCCACTTGCTGCATCGTCACTGCAACAGAGAGAGGGCACAAGGTTAGCGAGATGTCGCGATCTGCCAACCGCAGCGAATGCGGGCAGAGGAGCGGAAGACTCTTGTTCCTCCATGGAAAACTGCCTTTACAAAAACGGTCATGTTCGAAGAGGCTTGAAGTAAGCTTTGTCCCCAGCCTCAACCCAAGCCTCAAAACCAGGCTCCTCAAAGCCTTCGTCTTCCTACTGCAACACCGTACGGGGTGTGGAGAGGCGGCTGGTAAGCACCGACGTGTTCAAGATAAACATTAAAAACATTGAGATGAGATGTTTTTTCCCCCCTTTGGTTACAAAATCAGAAGAAGTGTCAGCACTACCTCTCCTGACAGGCTTGATCAACAAGGCAGCTCCTTCTGACTGTGTCGCAAAGATGATACTCCATGAACCAACTATTCCAACAGGCTGGGAATAATAAAAACCGGTTTTCCTGTTAAGCAACCCAGGGCCAATAATTGCAGAACAAACCCATACACCCTCTCCCTGTGACAGGCTCTGCAGCAAGCAGACAAGGTTAACCTTGCAGTAAAATAAACAGTTGTAAGGAATTATTTCACTTCCCCCCCCAGACCAGCAGCTGAGCTCATCAGCAAAGAAGCAAGCGGTAGTTTTATTCATGCCTCTAGAAAAGAGCAATCCACGGAGCTATCAATCTGGCAGGGTTATGCAGTAGATTTTGCTGCATAAAGGGAAAAAAAACCCCACCCTCACTGGGCTGGTTTAGCTGTTTCCCTACATGTATTCGTGTGCTCTCTACTCTCCCTTTGACAGCTGCTAATTGAAGGAAGGAGGGGAGGTAAGAGCACAGTTGTCACTGTTTGTCAGGGCTGAAACACCCTGCTCCCTTCCAGATACTCGATAAAACAGAAAGGCTTTGCATGAACGTGAGTGTATTTTAAGTTGAATTGCTTCCCTACAAAGTCTGACCCGAGGAAACCCCATCCGGAGAGACTTTGCACTGCGGCAGCAAGCCCACAGCAACTGGGATGAACATTTAGCTGCGGAGCTAAGGCAAGAGAGGGAAGTGGCGCGACACAAAGATCAGGTTGAAACAAAAAAAAGCCTCTGCTTTTATCCACAGCATCCTTCTGGGTTCATGCACTCTGGTCCCTTTGCAGAGCTATTGGCCCTTCAGAAATTTTGAAGAGTTGTATGTCAGAAAGAAAGAAATAAGCACCCAATCTATACCATAACCAGATTAATTAGAAACTGCATAAAGTGTTTCTAACAGGATTTTTTTTTTTTTCCATGAGTTTTCAGATTATTGGTTCCTTCCACCCCATTTCTGCTCCCTTGAGTGAGGTTTGGGGTTTTCGGGGAGGAATCCACAGCCACCATTCTGTTCTCTTCCCCATATAAAATCCCTCCTTTTACTAAATAATGCCGGAGAAAACTGAAATTAAACAGAAGGTGGATTAAAACATATATAATCTCAAGTAGGCACCCAGGCACCCACTGTTTCCCTGTAATTATTCTTTTTGAGTTAAAATCCTTTCCACATGAGAGATGTAGCTCTGGTCTGCAGTTATCATAAGTCAGGATACGGCCGCTGCTTCTGTTGCATGTCCTGCTGGCAGCCAGAGCCTCCTCTAGGGCGGGCAGAGGCAATATAATCATTAAAGAAAACTTGAATTAACTTTGTTCCCCAGGCTTACGCCCG
Organism: Calonectris borealis; assembly: GCF_964195595.1. Classification (NCBI taxonomy): domain Eukaryota; kingdom Metazoa; phylum Chordata; class Aves; order Procellariiformes; family Procellariidae; genus Calonectris; species Calonectris borealis. The sequence goes on along the minus strand of NC_134318.1, from coordinate 6,023,582 downwards.
AACCTTGCCAGCTGAGCCGTGGGGAGACTGCACATCTCCCCCAGCCCACCCACACCAACCAGGCTGGCAGAATATACTGCGCCACACACGGCACAGCTCTCAAGAAAACCTGGATAGCAAAGGAAATGGGGGAATTAAATTTTAAGCGCAGGGACAGCCACCACGTCCGTGCATCCCTTTTCTTTCGTCTCTCTTCTTCTGAATATGTGCAGATTAGCCAGCAAGATGCAACACAATCGAATGAACTGCAACGCAAGCGAGCGGGCGCATTAGATGGCAGCAGCCCTCCAGAAAGGGCTTTAACGGTCCACCATTTAATTAGCTCACACTGACATCAAACGCTCACAATTAAATGACAAAGCTGCCTTCAGCTTTCACCCTTGACCTGAGAGGGAGGGACTGATGACCAGCACCACACACACCCCAAACCAGAGGAGAGGGTGACTATAAATTGCACAGGTATAATGCAGTATTTATAGGTTCTCTTTGATCAAACGCCACGAACATGAAGTGGTAGCAAACACCAGAGCCAAACAGTGGATGGCATAGTCCTTTTTACCACGATAAATGCCCTGCCTCTGGATTTTATATATGCCTTTGTAAAAGGCGCGTTTCTCCTCCCCAGTTAGGTGATGCTCATTCCCTAAATACAGTCCTGGCTCCAGCCAGCTGCAAAACATGCGCTGTAACTCCTACCTGCTGGGGGACTTCAGTAACATGTGTAAAGCTCAAGGAAAAAGAGGAGGTTTAGGTAAAAGAAAGAGTTTACCTAAACTTATTTCTCAGTTTATTTTTTCCCCCGAAAGTCCTTCTGCCGGGGAGGCACTTTAAAACACCTCAACTTTGGCAACGGCAGAGGTTTAAGTGCCGTAAACCATCTCTCACCTGAGACCCAGGCCTTCAGACAGCAAAAGCAAATCTGTATTTCCTCAGACAGCAACATCAAATTTCATTCAACTCTTTTTAAACGTAAATCTTCTTTAAAGGTGCTCAACCAAGCTTTGATACCATCCTCTCCTCCTCGTGCCCCAGGTACCCTACTGAAGTTATTTGCTATAGCCTTATACACAAAAAAAAAGTTGGAATGATTTCTTTAATTATAAGTCACCTTTTTCTGCTGAGTTTTCACCCCCCTCCTTCTATCACTACAGGGTATCACCTGATCCCTCCCTCCTCTTCAACATGTGCTTATGTATTTTTCACAGCTGCATTTTTACCAGCTGTAATTTGTACTTACAGCTGCCGATTGCTGCTTCCTCTCTTATTAATCTAACTGCGCAAGTGTCACCTCCATCACATTGTTCTTGCTCGATGCAAAAACTCTGCAAAAATTCACAGGGGCTGCGTGACTGTGCTGTGCTCGGTAACGATTTTGTTGGGTTTTAAGGAGTCGTAAGGAAGGGGAAAGTGTCTCTGCTTTCCACTTCGACGCACACCCTCCAGACTACAAGGTATCTCGGTGAGGCAAATAAAATTTAAGTAAGCCTCCCAGCATCATTTCTTTACCATTTCACAAAATGAAATAGGTGCTGTCTGGGGAAACATCTCCTAAAACAAAGCTTGTCCAGATTTGGGGTTTTGGGATGGCTTCATCCATCTCTACACAGGAAAGTCTCCTGGATTTTATACCACCGAAAATGAGTTCCACGTTTCTATCTTGAAAGCTATGCGGCTTTTCAAATTTCAAGTGTTAGTGTCTCCCACTGGTTCCTTTAATGAGCCATCTGAGTTACTTTATGTAAGTTTAGTGTCTGACACAGTTGTTTCTTTTGTTTCACTCCAATTCCCAGTACCGCACTGTGAGTAATGCCTCACCAAGCACTTACAAACAGGGCTTTTCTATGGGCCTTGCCAGATGGCAAGCTTCACTTTTTTCCCTCTGTCTTGAGATTAATCACATTTGGCCAAAATAATGGGCAGCTGGGCTGCTGCCTTCGTTTCCTGAACAGCATCCAGGGTGACGGGAGCTGGGCTCCCTGTCCTGGCAGTCCCAGGCTGCAGAGGCAGGACACATGTATTTTGGGCTCCCAGAAATCAGGCTACGTAGGGTCTCACGTTGATACTCACCTTTTATTGTAAGCATCCCAGCTGGAAACGATGGATGCTATCATTGGCAATATAGCTAGCAAAAATCTATTTGACTTTTTTCAAATCATTTGCATGTGTACATACTGGAATATTCATCCAGAAGAGAGATGTACAAACCCTACGCGATCCTGTGGCACAGCACATTTTTTCTTTTTCTTCTCAAAATGCGAGGCTGCAGCCCTGCAGCTGAGTAGAAACTGTTTTGACATCAAAGGGAGCGTAACTGAAAGTCATGGAGATCATGCTCCTGGGAAAAAAGCGGAGCTACCAGACCAAAGGCAGAGGCGATCCACTGTTTATGTAATATTCGCAGTCATAAATAAGTAAAAAAAAGGAGATTCCAACACATAAAGTGGTTTTTAAACTGAAAGGTATTCAGGATCTTCCAGGGGCTGTTGATCTATGGAGAGCTTGTCCTCAGGGTTACCGAGCTGATTTCTTAAAGCCTTGTGGACAGGCATCCTCTGCTGTGACGGAGCTTTGCCCAACAACTCGTTGCATCACTGCTCAAACACCGCGCCCTCATTGTGCACGTACTAAAACCAAACGGCAGGCGAGCTCCAGACCCCTCCTGCTTGAGGACACGGTGCCAAGCACTTCCAGGGTCCCTCTCCATCGGGACGCACACATACACACACGTCAACGCACTGGTGTGAGGGCAGCAAAGGCAACAACCCACGACCCTGACTTGCCTCTGCAGGACACCAGATTTCATCGTTCGACTCTTCTCCTTCTCACAAATTATCGCAAATACTCATCCAGGCTTTCTTCCACGCCCAGAGAGGCTGTGGCATCTCCACCTTGGAGATATCCAAAACCTGACTGTAGGCAGTCCTGGGCAAGCTGCTGTAGGCGACCCTGTTGGACTAGAGGGTCTCTAGAGATCCCTACCAACCTCACCTACGCTACTGAAGTCCTCCCCACCCAACTACCAGCGTTGACTACATGCCATTACTCCAGAGGAACAATCTGAGCTGTGCCTCCATGGGGGACCGACTTCTTTCATCCAGCTCCGAAGGCAGATTAAAGCAAGCAGCAATTCAATGGCAAATACATGCTGCACTCAAAACTCACCTCTACCTCCTTCCAAATTCCCTGTCAAGTCTGCAGCCGTTTCAAGCTCCATACTTCAAATAAAATGATCTCTCATTAACCCCTCCTGGGCTCCAGCCCCGCTCCGAGCCGGCTGAGCCACCGAAGCAAGCAGCGGGCTCAGCCATCTCCCCTCGCTTTGGCCCATCTCTAGCGAAGCGCATCTGTGCCTTGCCCTAAAACACAAAGGAGTTATACCGGGGCGCTCTGCCGGCGCCAGCAGCACAGCTGCTTGGAAAGTCTGGCCGCAGATGGTGCCAAAAAAAAAAAATGCAATTCACACCCTCGCCTCGAAAGGGGAATAAGCGGCAAATTCAGCTCCTGTCCTGCTGCCAGCTGTAAGCCCAGGCTGGGAAAATAATGCTTATGATTTAAGAGAATGACGGCTATTATATTTCTGGTAAAATGAAAGATGGACTAACAAAAATTCTGTGTGATATTCTATGCGTCATTAAAATACAGGTTTATGATCCTTTTTAGAAGAGGAGGCTACTTTAATCCAACACAGAAAACAGGTTGTCAAGCTATGGCTGTTTGGTGCCACCCATTTTTTTTTCCCCTCTTAAGTTTTAAATGGCCCTTCTAATATTCTAATAACGTTTGCTGCATTAGGTTCCCAGCAATTTATTTGATACACAAACTATCCTCTTCCTCCTCCCCATATGATGAGTAATTTTTACATTTGTTGGTTTTTAATAAGCAACCTTGTGAAAGCTTGACTTTTGCAAGAGTACACCCCATTTATTGCTTATTTGATTTGTGGGTACAATATCCAGACTCGGAGTGCACGCATATGGAAACAGGTAATGCATAGACAATTTACGTACGGGAACACATAGATCCCTGCTGCAGGGATTATTGCTGCAGCTTGCTTTGCACCTTCGTTAGGACCACAGCAAAACTTTCTTTTTATGCCTCCTGCCAGATATGCAGGAGCATCTCCGGGTTGAGCAGCACAGAAGGACGCGAGGGGTGATTCGTGTCAGCTACCACGCAAAGAGGGGATTTGCAGGATAACCCTCGCCTTCTGCCCGAGGAAATGTCTCCCGACAGCCAGGACCCCGCAGGCAGGGACGGGGGTCCGGGGACAGCTGAGGCTGCGAGCGGTTTGAAGCCATGCCCTGCACACCACCACACCTCCCCAAGGTTTCTTACTCCAGCCAAAGCAGTCCCAGCTCAATGGCTGTGGCTCCAGCACAAGCTCATTAATCGCACACAATTAAATGGCAATCACACCGATTTACGAACTGTGCCTGGACCTAAATACTCCACAAATACATATTCTGCAACTGGGCAATTGCTAATTTACTGTAGACACTGAGTAAATTGGATTCACTGGCCTATTACCTCCTCGTGGGACGCTGCAGAAAGGGCTCTGCACAGCAGCAGCACATCCGTACTTCACATTTTTACTTTTAAATGAAAGAAAAACCTATCAGATTCTTTTAACTTTAAATCTTAAGATAACGGTGATCTAAAACAAAGAGTACAGATGATTTCCCCCCAAAAATCAAAGACGAGGAGGGCTGTTGACACATGCAAGAAGAGATGTGACACGTTTGACTCCCTTTGTAATTCCACTGCCCAAAAACCTATTAATGTCTTCATATTGTCACAACAGCAGCGGTTGGAAGAATAGCTTACTTCCGAAACATTTAATTTTGCAGCTGCCTAAATACATCAGCTTTAACTTTCTAGCAGACAAGAGTTTCCACTTAGCCTAAAAAACTTTTAATGAGTTTGCCATTGTTTTTTTCATATTCCCAATCTGAGTGTTTTAAAAAAACAACTCTTAAAAAAAGATCTAGAAAAGAAAAGCACGTACTTGTGACAGATCCTGGCAGCAGAGAGTTGGACTTTCTTTCTTTTAGATATATGGTATTTTTTCTTTTTTCGTTTTGTTTTGTTTTTTAATTTTTTTTTTTTTTGATCTGTATGTCAGATCTGAGAACATAACTGATAAGGATTAGCTCAGAAAAGAAGAACATGATGAGATGAAGAAGGATATGGATCGGTCTGATCAATAATCCACACTATTACCAAGCTGCCCAGGAAACACCAGCTCTGAAGTTTATTCAGCCAGCTCCCCCAGCCACACGCAGCCTCTGGGCTGTGGGGACTGAAGAGAGCCTCCTCTGGACAAACTTCAATGCTCAGCCTGGGACCTCAGTGGGGTTCCAGTGCTTCCTTCTCTCCAGTGTGCCTGGGAGCTCCAAAGGTGCTTGTCACTACTTGGATTTCAGATCAGAAATGCAGTATCTGGCCACACAGCTCTTATTTCTAAGCAAAGCCTCTCATTTTTAAGCAAAACTGAAACAAAACAAGGGTTGAAACGTTCCTACCACCAGCTCCACTGCTGGTTAGTGCCTCTGCCGCGTCAATCACGGAGACCTCTACAGAAAATACAGTTTGCAAGAATACTTCTTATATACCGCTTGTCTTTGCCAACAGTAATTTTTCAAGTACTTTGTAAAAGGAGAAAAAACCTCACTCCAGAAGACAGGGATGAAGAAGAAACACTGGTGTGCCTGTGCTCTGGTCCCAGTGCCCGTGACACACTCACTAGGTCACCTTGCCTCTGCACGCATCAGGCCTGAATGGTCCTGCTAAAGATACCACCATGATATCACTGCTTACTAATCAGCCACCATGAAATCACCGCTTCCTAATCTATTCAGGCTATACATTTCAGACTTTTTTCCCCTCTATACCTCAAACTGGGGAAGTATAAAACCTGAAATCCCTCATTATCCATGGACGTAGCAAGTTAAACCTCTCATTACGGGGAGGAACTGCGATTTCGGTACATTTTTAACCTGTCAGCCTGGGCTCGTTCAACATCTTCCCAACTTCAAAGACATGGCAGAAGTCGCACTCCCTCAAGCTTTCAGCGCCCGTCCTCCGCGCAAGTTTTAATACCTTTATCAAGCGAAGCTCCAGCCATGTGGTAGAAGCTCAAAGCTGTGTCCACGTCATTTATGTTCTTCAGAAAAGTGAAGAAGCTCTCCACCTCCTCAAACGTCAGCCCCTAGGACAGAGAAAAGACGGTCTTACAGTGATGGGAAAAGGAGATCATGACAGTACCCGGATTATGAACAAAGTGACTCATCAGCCCAAAGCTGTAGCCAGAGGGGAATTCAACTGCACACTCAAAACACTCCTACCTTGGCACCTGTAGATATGGGTTGCCACCTGTACTTTTGTTAACCGCCTCTGCTCCCCTCCCGGCCCCACCAGTCGTGTGACAGGAAGGGACTTCCCCATGCACGGTCAGCGGTGGCAGAGACCGAAAAGCCTTTGGCCCTCGCTCCACAGCCAGCTCTTGCCCCGAAGAGCGGACGCACCGTGAGCCTGTGGTGGGGATGCAGGAGACCACTGCAAGGAGGTTCATTGATATATTTTTTTCAAGCCTGCACACTTGCAATGACAATAATGAAATGGTTCAAGCGCTGCACGGTCTCTCCCAAGAGATTTAGGGATCCCTGGGGGATCCACGTCTTACCCAGTGTCGCAGAAGGTGACACTGCAAACCACAGCACATATAGATGTGCCCCAGTTAGCTTTGCTGCTGGTGGCAGGATGGCTGCGGGGCTGGATCGCTGCCTGCCCTACTTACCGGCACAGTTGCCCGGGGCTTGGCTCACCCTGGGACAGGCAAGCTTGTGCTCGGTGAGCGCCTACAGCCACGCACCCTGATAGTCACAGAAACGCATCCTGAGATCCCCCAGCGCTGGCACCGCTGCATCACAGCACAGCTGACGGGCAGGCGGGGGATAAGCGACACGCTCCTCTCCGCACCGATCCGACCGGCGAGGAGCCTGCCGGGAGAGCAGCTGCCGACGAGTGCGGCTCCGGGACCCCCCATCTGATTGCACTACACAACACCCAATTTTATCGATCCTTTCAGCGCCAGCATGAGTGCTGGGACACGAGCTGCAGCTTCCAAACTCCCCCACCCTGCCAATGAAGGAGGTAAATCATCACCACAGTAATAACCACTCAGCCTTCCTCTCTGGAAGAGATAAATCAGCTTGTCGAGAGGAGTTCAGGTTCAGGCTCTTCCTGTCCTGTCTAGCATGACAGACTGATATAGCAAGATACTAAAAATCCCAACTGCATAACACGGCAAGGTTTCATGGAATAGCACACGTTCAGCGGGTACCGTCAAATATAAATTTATACGATCCGCTGTAACCCTGCTCAAAACTCTTCCCAACAACTTCTAATCAGGGAATAAGCCACCTATCTTTTTTTTGGGGAAAAAAAAAAGCACATTTTTTATGACCTTCTCATACAGACATGGTGCCTCTAGAATTGTAAGCAGAAGAATTACAGAAAATCTGCAGCTTGTTCCTATCTTCGCTGTAACTGAGTATGCGGCAACGCACTGCTGATGTACATTGCATAGCGTGCACACCGACAAATGCAACAGCAGGCTTTGTCAGCCCTGGATTCATCGATCAGATCAAAAATTATGAGATAGCAAAATGCACCCATGGACAACAGATCTGAAAAAAATCCCCAGTTACTGTATAGGGAGCTTTCTTTAAATGCATACCTGCTCCGCTTCCCAAGCGGCATGCTAAAAGATGCATGGCAGAATTAAATAAAATACTGTCCTAGCAAAAAATGAAATAAATCAGGTACTTTTGCAGGAAGGACTGCAAAGATTCCTCTGTTTTGTACAACAGATCTAGAGGAAAAAAGATCTTTGCCATTCAGACACCCATCTGCTTGCCTCCCTGCTTGCGCTTCCTGATTGACATGCTCCTGCCTGGGCGCAGAGTGCTACAAATGTGGAAAGCCTGCAGGAACCAGGAGGCATGCAGCCACTTTCAGGCCAGCAGAATGACACTGTGCGGTGGTTCACCTGCTCTGTTTGGGACATCCGAGGTTTGCGGTAGTGGCCGCAAAGCATCCCAGCAGCTATTCTAAGCAAAGAGCCCCAACTTTGCATTTTCCTGGAATTTTCCACCATGAAATGGCAGATGTCAAGGCCAAACAGCATTGCTGTCCGTGCAAAACGGGTCCTTGTTTAGTACCAGCTATTGCTTCAGCGGGTAACAGGGAAGGTTTACATGCTTACGCACGTAAACCTGTGATCCTTTCACCAGCTGAAAAAGCAAAACCAATGACGTACAGGGGTATCCTACAAATCTGGGCTTTCATGTGGACAGAGATACTGAATCTCTGTAGCAAAAGTGCTATCAGTATTATGAAATTTAATATTTTGTTGATGAATCCCACAGTTGAGGCTGGCATCAGCATTAACTCGTTTCCAGCAACCAAAATAAACATAAAATCAGAGACTGGGACAGCCTCAGAGTGGAACCGACAAGTTGACAGATGAATGATCACCTTCATCAGTCAGAAGTCAGAGTATGGGAATTTATCTATTCCCTGTCAATGTGTTTGTCAGCACTGCTCGGCTCTTCATAATTAATTCACGTCTCCATTGAAAGACCAACAGATGTTTCCATCATATAATAGAGGCTTGTGTTAATTTGGCTTCACAAGAAATTGCGTATCTGGAGAGCACTAGGGTAGCGATTATGGGATCTGGATGACGACTTCTTTCCAGGCATTTGTAGATCTAGCTGTTGATTCATAAGCCTGAATCCTTTCATCATTTAAGTAATATTAGTGATACATAAGCAGGCAGACTCCAGAAACGCATATCTGTTTGAAACATGCATCTTATGACAGCTCAAACACCTGCAAAAGTTAGGGCTTTTCACCTGGGAACCCAGGTTTCAGCCAGGGAGAATTACACCTCGCTCCCACCCTCTGCCATCTCAACAGAAAAATATGCTACGCAGCCCCCAAAGCACGTGTAGAAGATGACCCGAATCACTAGTTTCTGAAGAGTCAGCTTGGTTTTCTAGCAGTTAGGGAGACATAAACCAAAAAGCTTGCTTCTAAATACTACCGACGACTCAAGTCCTTTTTACTAAGAGAAAAGCAGCTGTGTAAGTATAACTCAAGGGGGAGGATCGTAAGCAATTTTAAACAAAGTACAGTGTGGCAGCTCCGCTGAATATGGAGGAGTTCACGTATCCAGGGTAAGATGGGATTTTTCCTCAAGAAAAATAAAAATGAAAGCAGATTATCAATTAATACAAGAAAACATGCCATTCCCCAAAGCAGGAACGTAGAATAATGATACTGGAAAACGGCTGAAGGTTGGATTAAAACCAGAGCTTTAACGTTTTGGAGGCTGCCAGCGTTGCGTTGTGCAGAAAAGGTAATTACATCAGACAATGAAGATGATGTTTGGCAGATTTTGTAAGAAAGCACTCACAAGGTAAATTGTATTTCCAAGGTAGAGCTTGCCGGGTAGGTTTGGTACAATTACTGCCATTCCCCTCCCAGCATCACACTATTAAAGTTGTTTTACTCCCACTTTCTTTGAAAAGCAATAGCAAGTGAAAGCCCCTACTGCTTTCGGCATAGAGGGGAGTTACAGCAGGTTAGTAAACTGTGCAGATAATGATACTAAGCTGCTATAAAAGTAGGCTAGTGAAACGTGAGAAGAAGGGATTTGGGGAAAAATTCTTCCTGCAAAACATGTTTGCATTGTAAACCTCTCTGACCTGCAAGGTTCAGTGACTGGCAAGTATTGCAGGATAAATGAAGCGGCTGGGTGGCTTTAACGTCTCACTGAGGTCCGGGAGCCGAAGGAAAAGCAGTGGATAGCACCGGCTCCGCTCCCTTTTTATACGATGGGAGTAAAGCAGCTGCTTGCTCTGCAGATGTCTGGCTTACAAATACAGAGGCAGAAGCAACGCCAGCGCTGAGCTTCTGCAGTTTCAAGTGGGAGAACACTCTCTGGCTTAATACTCCATTCATTTACAAAGAAAACTTTGCAAGCGCATCCCTGAATAAGTTATCCAGAAAGCTCGAAAGGCGGTTAACGTGATTCTGGTCACAGCAGTCCTGTTTCTAAAGAGATGGGGAAATTTAAGCTACATAAAAACACTGCCAGCTGCACCAGGGTGATCCAATCAAAGTACGTAAGTGTATTTAGATACAAAGTGCTGCGCACAAATCTGCAAGGGATATGGTCTTCTAAAACTCCAGAGGAAAAAAGAACCCCACAAACTTTCAAGAAAAGGTTCTCCTGTATAAAAGACAATGCAAAGTTAGGCACCAGGCTGGATTCTCCGTGAGCTAAAACCTGCTGAAGTGGAGGATTTCAGTGCCTGATTTCTCTAGCTCTGCATAAGCATTGACTTTGAGCTGCCCTGGCTGCAAAAAAGGCTCATCTGCCTCCAGTGCAAAGTGGCTCTCACTTCTTGCATCCTTTACATCTCCTTAAACCATTAAATATCTTGTACTTGTTAACAGAGAAGCCATCTCGTTTTAGGATTTTGGGTGTTTCATTCCCCCCGGACTAAGGAATCATGTGTTCTCCACCAACTCTGTTTCTTGCAAACGTCATTTTTTGTCCTATTCCCCAATTTCTCTCCTTGAAAGTCCTTGGAATAAAGAAAGAAAAAGGCTTGCTCTGTATCTGGTTATCTGCAAATAGAAACACAATCTGGCTTATTTGGGGATGAGGAATAAGGTAAAAACCAAAAGTTCCTTCTCTGCCACAGATGTCAGTGTCTTGGCTTACACATGAAAGGAAGAAAACATCTGCTGTAAGAAACCTTCCAAAATAATTCCCTCTGCCTAATTTCTCATACACCCAGTTACTGTTCTCATACACCCAGTTACTGTTCAATAATATATATATGTGTGTGTATATTTTTACATATATATTAAAAAAACCCAAATCATAGCAAAAGAATCGGCAGTTTAGGCACATTAACAACAGAGCTGATATTTTGTGTTAGATGCACATCACAGTTAAGTATTTTTTCCGTAAGAAATCAAATGATTCCTGTTAAAATTCTAGGGGAGCAGAGGTATTGGAAAAGCCGAATCTGCAGCGTCTCGCTCAAAGATCAAATAAACGGACACTACCTTGGAAAAATCAATGGTCTTATTTAAGCTGGCGACAAAGAGCTTGAGAAGTGAGACTTCCAAATATTAACACGCAATGTGTCTCGGCTCCGATGACACGTTGACACCATCTATTGATAACAGCCTATTAAATATTGAGCCCATTTTCCTACAAAACATGAGGGAATCTGCAAAAAAAATGCTCTTTCTGGCACCCCAAGGCCACGAGAAGCTGCAGGTATCACGGCTCCTCTGACAGGAACGCAACTCTGAGCATGACCTTTTGGCCAACTGGTTTCCTTCAGTTTTTAACTTTTTGGCATTATTTGCAGTTAATGGAGACCTATTAGTCTATGTGCCCCGCTGCTTCAGTATGCCCAAATTCTCTTCCAGCACCAGTCAAAGAGGGAGAAAATGGGGGGGAAAAAAGTCAGTGGAGTGGCTTCACGTGAACTGAGGATTCCTACACATCACAGGAGTCCAGTTAAGGCCCCAAAAAGGGACAAAAAAGGACTAGACTCTGGCCAACACCTGTGTTTTATAACACACTTTGCATCTAAACCAGTTAAGAAATAAACACCAGTTCTGACATCAGGAGGAAGCGGCTCTAAAATAGTCAAACCAACCCAATACGCAGCCAAAGACTTTCCATCCATTCTCATTTTGACAAATCACTTGTTTATAACCTCATTAATAAAAGAACAATCCATCTGTATAGAAACAGATGTGAAATTCTAATACTGAAGTAATTTAGCAGCCCATACCTGCCTTACTTGATAAAGCATGTCCTTTCAGTATGGATGTCTTACTCCAAGGTCTTTCACTAAATTAACGACTGTAGGATCTGCAACCTTATTCCTCTCCAAACCATGAGTAATTCAAGTAATTTTTCACCTAAGTTCATAACTGAATAATAAACTGCCCAGTCGCAGCACCTAATTAATCCAAGGTCGAGCCAGTAAGTAGGAATACGTCTTCAATGTTTATTCTGGCTCCAGACCCAGGGTGCCGTTCAGTGAATTTAAATTTTGAAAATTACAGCATCCATTTTAATAGGCACAAGCCTACACGCTGGTCTGGACACTGACCACTGCACTCCCACCTCCTCCATCTCCCCGCTGCTGGCAAAGTATTTATCATCTGCAAAGTCAGCGTGTCTCCCCACATGCTTAACAAGGTGCGTGTGCTTTTCTTAAGACGACGGAGATCACTTACTCATTTCCCAGCACGGTGCAGGACGGCTGCCCCCACCGCAACTTCCCCAATTTGCCACCGATGCCACTGACCTCTCCGTCTTGGAAGTGCTTCTTGAGCTGCTTCAACATGACAGTGAGCTTCTTGGACTGCACCCCGCTGTAGGCCAGCAGCATGCTGCCGAACTGCCGCTCCGTGATCCGCCCCTCCACCGGGTCGTGCCGCTCAAACTGGAAGGGGAAAAAGAAAAAACAAAGGGGGGATGAAAACAAGGCTGTGCAGCAGAAAGCTCCGTCCAGGGGAAGGGTGTAAAAAGGCACTGTAATAAAAAAAGAACATTGCAGGAAACACTGCTGAAGGAGAAATCCTAATGCATTTGAATATTCGCTTCCCCCAAGACTCTCTCCATCAATAAGTCAACATTTTCCCTATGTGCTATTCCTTGGATAACCTCTAGAAAAAGTTTTTGTATCCCGCCCTTCTGGTTTTTCGCGTTTGTAGAGCTGGACTTGAAAAGGCAGGATGATTACTTGAACTTGAAACCAAGCTAGTGTCCACAGGTCTCCAAAGGGGTGAAAAGCAAGAACAAATACTAAGGTATTTGTTAGGTTCTTCACAGGCACTTCCAGCTTGGACATCTGAATAAGCATCCAAAGAATTTGGCTGCTGCAGTGACATTTTCTGATTGATCAAAAATCTGCGCAGGACTGAGCTAACATGCAAATGTGTGCTTCAAAAGAAGTGTATGTAGGAGCTGTTCCGTGATCGCTATGAAGGGGGCTGGTGATTAATAAACCAGGAAAGAAAAACGTTGCAGAATCTATGTCTCATTGTAGCTCTTCTCTGCTCCAAGCCCTGTAGAGGCGGATTCAGCCAGGGAAGGTTCATGGAGGTCTCCAGACCTCACCTTCCGCAGTCCTAAGCCCTTCAAGACCCTTACGAATGCTGCTGTGAGGCCCCTGCAGAACTTCCCACAAGCCTTTCAACAGAGAAGGGTCTTCTCCATTAATCCATCTCTCCAGCACTAGTTTATGTTCTCCTGGCTTTCGCTGCAGGGGAGAAGGGAAGGGCAATTCTCCGGACTTGGGAAGGTGCTGGGTTTGAACATCACGTCTCTGTGAGATGAATAACGCAGATTTCATCTTCTCCTTTCCCCCCCCCCACCTCTCTGTGGCTCTAGAAACATCAGCGTTAGACTTCAACCGACTTCCGTTTCACAGATCTCAGCATTCAGGATCCCTTATTTGATTTCCTGCAAACTTATCAGAAAACATATGACCTACACTATAGCAGATCAGAAGCCAGAAGATGACATTTAACAACAAAATTAATTTTTAAACTCCTACAGAACAACTCAGTACCACTGACTTGACGTTATATTGCTTGGTGAGTTAACCATTTCTGCCTCAACCGCTCTTCTGTGCTTAATTACACAGCTAACACAAAAGCCAACGAGGCACCCGACCGAGATCAAGGTGGGGAGATGAAAGCCGGCAGATCCACCAGCCTTGCTTTCAATCCGTGTGTAGGCAGAGCTCCAGACATGGCTGGCTATATTTTCTTTTAATATATATGCTCTTTAGCTATGCTGTGTAACAACTAGGCTGCTTGCAAACAAGCTATTACAATTTCTATGCTATTGCCAAGTTGGGGGTAAATATTTTTTTAGTTATTAGCATATCGGCCAGACTTCTGCTGCTTTTCCCAGTGGGACACCAAATGATTCCTACTGCATTTGAAATGCGTGAAACGCCGGGGCTGGTGGGGTTTGGATGGACTACGCTGGCAGGAGGCAGCTCCCAGCTGGACAAATTCTGCTTCTTAACACCTTGTGCTTTCGCTCAAGTGGCCCACGCAGCATTTGGGAAAAAAGATGGCACTTTTTAATGTCGGCTGATACAGACATTGGGGTTTACTCACGATGCAAAACACCGGCCTCTCCCCTCCTCGTGTGCTGGAGAAAGGAGAGGGAAAACTCATTTGGAGGAAAAGTACGCGTTCTTCGTTAGAAAGCAGAGGTAGTCCTTTCTGCCATGTTTGAAGAATGCGAAGAAGTTTTACAATACCCAAGAGACACAAAAATTTGCAATCAGTGCTATTTCAAAAGCAGCACCGATGCTTTCTTCTACTAATAATATTCCGAATTTCAGCCCAAAAGACACAACCCGGTGTTTTTTCTACCAACCGCCTTCAAATATCCCAAGTTTTAGCAGAGCATGAGATAGCATCTTTTATTAAAGGATAAGAAAGGGATCTGAATATCTCAAATCAACCTCATAAGTGGTGAATATGCTTAGAAAAGTCTTGAGTCAGCACCTAAAAGCCCGCCGGTCCTCTGCCCCTGCCCTGCATTGAGGCCCGGGCATTGTGCAACTCCACAGGGTAACGCAAGCAGCACAGCTCCTTGCAGTCTTGCAGATGGAGAAATAAAAAAGGGCCAACTCCTCACAGTTTTTTTGTAGCTAGGCATTCAGAGAGTGGTCAGATTTGCACGACCGGACCAGAAGAGAAAAGTTAAAAAAGCAGGATTATTCTCCAAAGGGCCACGCTGAAGTAGTCTTAACAGGAGCACGATGAAGAAAAACATGGTTTGAGCCCAGCTTTCCTCTTTCCCATTTTCAGCCGTGACCCTGAGATGTTCAAAGCAATTGAGGGTGCTGCAGAGGGTCTCGGCGAGCCCTTCGGCTCCCCTCGCTTGGGTTTTCCCAAATAAAAGATGATGAAACACACCTATGGTTTAAGGATTACCTGGGGAAAGTTGGTACAGTAAGAATAATGCTGTAATTTCCAATCAATGTTTGCAGCCACGCAGCTGGGAGAAAGGCAGACAAGCATGCTTTAAGCAGGATTACTTGTAAAATTCAATGCAAACTAACTTCTGCATCCCAAATGTCACTATTGAAAACTGACAAACTAAGTTATTTAGCGGCACCTATTACTAAACATTTATAGCTAGAGAATAAGCAATGGGGAAAAATGCTTATTCCTCCTATGACTCACCTTCGCAGCTTCTGGTCCTCAGGGTGTTAGGGATTTCCTTGATGGGAAGCGGCAGCCGGACCGATATATCTAAAGAGCCACATGACCAATTTTTCCCCCAAGAGGTTGCCTGATGCCACTTGGCACCCGATAATCCTTTTACATTATGAAAACGAAGTGTACTGGCCCAAAAGTTTCCCGCCAGATACTACTGGCACGCTTTCAACCACGCAGGGAAAGGATGGACAGAGGTGTAGCAAAACACGCAAACTCTGGGTTTGGGCAATCTGGTCTAGACCAGGCACCGGGGATTCTTCTGTACTACAAGGCAAATAAAAACGAACAAGTGCTATTGCAACGGCTGTCAAAGACATGAGCCAAGGCAGGCAGGGAAAGCCCTTCTGGAGGCAAACCTTTCTACAGCATCTGTTAAAAATGACTCCAATATTCAAGTCAAAGATCTCACCGGCTCTCAGCAGCAGTATTGAAACGTGGAGCACAATTAACATGCTGATGCTTGCAGTATTTTTGGCGTCTTGCAAATTTATTGAAAATGAAGTAGAGCGCCCATCCTACTGCCATCGCCCTAATCTTGATCCCAGCAGTAGCAAGAGCCTCACCTGCAGCAGACCCACCGCATGAGACAAAAGAGCTTTAGTCTTTTGATTTATCACATAGGACAAAATAAAGATAAACCAAATACAAGGTGAAGGAAATAAAATAACTTATTTACACAAATCTCTTTAAAGTACGAAATTGTCCTGAGACCCTGTGAATTAACCAACTCACTCCCACTCCCTGTGGGCTCCAAAACTAGTTCCAACTTTTAATTTGTGCAGGTGGTCATCAAGTGCAGCGATGAGTCAAAACAGCATGCGAGTATTATTCTCAAGAAATAAAAAAGCCTGAAAACCATGGAATTAGTGTTTCTTATTCTGGGTTTACGTCACTTTCAAATGAACACCTCCAACATTAAACCGAAACACTCACAGATGCCCAAAGTCAGTTCCTGGCAGCCAAGCGTTATGCTCTCCCACACACAGGCACACAGCGGTGCTCATTGCAAAGGCCAGCCTAGAAAGGGGCTGGCAAGCGAGAGCTGGCCAACAGCCAGCTTCCAAATTCAAATATAATCACCACTGAACTGAGAAAAAGCAACGAAATCACGGTGATGGGTAAAGAAAGTTCAAAACTTACCTCCAAGCTAGTGTCAGATACGTTTACAGAAGGGATGAGCGGGGGATGTCACTTAAAGATGATGCAGAAAAAGAAAATATTTTGGTGAGAGAATTCTGTCTATTTTTTTCTGATATGTTTTTTTTTTCTGATATGTTTCTTCATTAAAAAGCGTGGCTTCAAATGATTTTTGAGTGGAAAAACCTTGATTTCAGCTTTTTTTTAAAAAAAAAAAAACAGCTACCCCTGACATCCCCTTTCCCACCTCCCTGTCTGGGAGCGGAGGTACCACATCTGTGCTCTCCTGCCTTCTCGAATGTCTTCTGGCCAACTGAACGCAGCTCGCCTGTCATCTCCACTTGAAAATGAAGGAGGGTGCAAGGCCTACAGTAATTTTTCTTTCAGTACTCAATACAGAGTCTATGAACAGTGTTAAGTGTTAAAATCCCCCGGGTATTTGAAAAGGCAGGAAAAATAGTGTCCTTTCCCAGGAAATCATGATCCTTTGCCTTCATGCATGCGATGTTATTGTACAGGTTATTTTTCCAGTCACTCAGTGGGGGAAAGAGAACCCAAACCCACAAGGATGGGATGCAGGGCAGAGCACGGTGAGATTTATTGTAAGAAAACAAGTCCTCTGACAGCCTTTTTCCTTTTCATATATCTTAAAGAAAGGAAAAGCACAGCCAAGGCAATCGCTCAGCTAGCATCGCAGGGCACCAGCCAGCGCGGGACGGAGCAATTCCCGTGCATGACACCCACCATCGGGAAACTGGGGAGGAAACAGGGGGGTCCTACCGCCTCCAAACTGCAGCCCCAAAATCTACGCACGCAACGCAGATGGCCAGCGAGTCCAACACCTCTGGAGCAGCTTCCACCTGCAGCCACTTGGTGCCAGCAGCGCACTCTGCATCCGCACACCGGCAAGGATACAGTGAATAATGAAATAAAACGCTCTCCAGTGCTCTTCCCGCAAGCCAGGACGCCCGAGATGCTGAAGAAATTAGCCTAAAATATAATAGGCAGTATTTTGAAATTCATTAAAAGCCAACGTGACACGCAAGGAAATCAAAGGTGTTTATGGGAGGGTAAGAAGGCAGGAGAAATGGGGCACAGCACTTCACTCTCCCACTGCCAACCCGACCCAGCTTCGCTAGGCCAGTCCCAGTAGCCAGTCCATATATCACATTAGGATACTTCCTACAATCATTTAGAAGACTACCCATAATTTTAAACATGTCTTGAATACTCCCACCCCTCAAAAAACCCCCCCATCAGACAGGATGAACATCTTCACGTCCCTCTATAAGCTGAAATGTGGGTAAGCTTAGCTTTCTGTCTGACTAAATAACCCTATTCTCTTTTCTTCAATGCATGGAGGAAAGCCTTCATCACATGAGGAAAGCAGAAGGCAAATAAACAGACAATTTTCTCTGCTTCCACATCCCCTTAATTGTGTAACTTTATAGAAAGGCAACAGAAGGATCCACCATAACATGACAGATCCATAATCCCTCTGCTTCCAGACTTCACTATTTTTTTCCCCACTAACTCAAATCCACCTTTTCCTGTGGGAAATCAAATGCCAGCTTCTGAGAAGCATCCAGCCTGAACCAATTCAGAGACACCACCACAAGAAACATCTTTATTCAAAAAAAACCCGCTGCAACTTCTTAAACACAGACATTGGTTTTCTTTCATCCCTCCTTCTGCCGCCACCAGCTGCAAGGCTTATTGCTGGGAAATGAAGCAGCTCTGATGGCTAAGGAGCCATCTGGCACGGGCAGGAGGACCTCCTCTGGGTCCTCCTTAACTGTGGACACGGGGCATCGCAAATGCTGCCGCGGACTCAGACCATCCGCCTCGTAAATGCAGACTTTTCCAATCTGAGAAACAACGGGGAAACCGGGAAATGTCATTTAAACCGGAGGTTTAGGGGACAAACAGCATCGTGTCTCTGAGCACAGACCTGCAGCCCTGGCGTGCCATATGTCGTGGGGTAAGGGCTGAATTGCCCCTTCCAGTTGAGGTTCGGTGCAGTGGGACGCGTGGCTTCGGCTGAGACACGGCAGTGTTTTGGAAAGAAAATGTAAGATGAAATTTTAACTTGCCCCCCAGGATATCCCTCATTCAGAAAAAGGTCAGGCTTGGGTACCAGACACTCCTCAGGGGAAGACTTCTTATTCCAGCTGACTCTCCTCTCTCCTCATTAAATTTGTCATGACCAATAGCATTAATATGGGAAATGTCTACCTAAAACCCCAGTGTTGAAACCCTGTCTAATCAGAGACTGCAAATATAAAAAACTGCTTAAAAACCAGGGAGCAGTGTACTGTCATTGCTGCCACCAGACTGAACTATGTCTGAGCGCAACACCAGCTCTGCAATTGCCCGGGGAGGGATGCCAGAGCACCAAAACCTTCAGAGAGGGCTCAGGATCACCGTGCAACCACAAATGGATGTAAAAACCTCACGCTTGAGAAATGGGATTTCTTCTCCTTCCTAACCTGGCATCGCATTTTTGGTCTGTACACTGAACGGTGGCTTATTTTGTTTTGCTTGCCTTGTTTGCTGAAGAAGATTGTTAAAATAACCGTCACGCCCTTCCAGTGGCTGCACTCGGCATAGGTTCAAACGGCATTTATGATCAACCAAAACCAGCAAGAGCCTCAAAGCCCATCGATGCGAGAGGGAAACACCTAGCTGTAATATGACGCAGCGTGATGAAATTTTTCCTAAAGCAACGCCAAAAGAAAAAGCAGTGGCACCTCCCATGCTGTTTGCCGATTACCTCTATGGTGCAACCCTTCCAGCAGCACCGCGGCCCCAGGGTGGGGAAATCAGCTCAGTCTGTGCTGTGGGACTTGAATCTATATTCCCCAGACTTATCCCGCGACGGGAATAGCAACTGCACGGACGAAGCGATACTCTGCACTGCTTTTTCTGCAATTATGCCCATACCTATCAGTGCACAGGCTCATCCGAGAGTTACTGCATGGCCTTATAGTCTATAAACACCAGGAAAGAATATGAAACATGGTCACATCACAGTTTTTTAAACACAAATACCACGAAGCATAGTACTCCTGCTGTGCAAGAATCAGGATCTTCACTTACTAGGTTTTTATTTTTCTGAAATACTCCTAAACCTATCTTCTGTAAATTTGATGTAGATATTCTTGAACTTCAAACTAACTGCAACCAGGCATCCTGGCGATATAATTTCTATCCTCTTAAAACACTTATATTAGCTAAATACCTACCTATATTCCAACAGGCTCTTAAATTTCTAGGAAGGCTTCTGCTAAAAACCAATCAAACAAACAATGTATTCCCTAAAATCTCAAAGCAAGCATCTAAAAAATCAATGTGTGTGCACCACTTCTTATTTCCAACTGAGATAGTAAAAAAAAAAAATCTACAGGGACTTTTCTATGGAGAGAAAAGTTGAGGGATGATTTTTGAGCTTATTTATGCTTGCTAAACAAACACCAATAGCAGAAATATTGCTAATGCTAATTCTGTCAGGTTTAGGGGTGCTTGAAAAAGGTGACCTGTTCTGAGAGCCGCGGTATGTGTAATAAGGAATCAAAAAGGTCTGGGAAATAATGATTTGTAGGGTAATATTCAGATTCACAATATATGTATTTGCTCAAAGCTTTATTTGACAGGCTGTAATACATTATTTATCTGCAAACTACTGCAGCACTGGCTCTGTTTACTGTTCTGGAGAAGCAGGCTGCCAAGATCTCTTGTCAAGTTGCATATAGAACTATGACAGAGGAAGAAAAAAAAAAAAACAACGGGGGAAAACACTGTACATCTTCCTAAACCCCAGCAACCTCCTCCGTCCAAGAAAAACTAATATATTTGGGAGCAAACTGTAGTGTTTGCACAGGCACCGAATTATCGCCAAAAAAAGAAAGCGAGTCAAAAGTTTCTGAAGACTTTTTACTTGGAAAGATCAAAGGTTTCAAAATATTAATTTTTGTTAATTATGCTGAAAGGTTCCAGTGCACATGGATCTAAAACACTCGGTTTTGCAAGGTGAAACCCAACCAGCTCCAGATACAGCCTCAGCGTACTGCACTGGCAGCCTGCAAACAGCCACTGGATGGGACCAACAAAGCCCAATTACATTATTTGGTAAAAACCAGTTGAAGAAACAGCTCTAAAGATTAACAGAGCTACCAACAGCAGGAGAAATGCAAACAGGAAGGATGTGGAGGAGGAAGCACCAAACCCAGCCTGAACCATGGTGCACAGGCTGTTCTGGGCATCTCCCTGCAATGCTGGGCAGCGCAAACCTGGGCGGTCCAGAGCTGGATAACCCGTACAGAGAAGCAAATCACGACCACCATGACCCACCTCCGATGCCTGGAGCAGGCTGAGAGGCTCCCTGCCTGCAGCACTGCAGCAGCTCCTGCCCTGGCATGCTGCAACACCGATCGCGCCGAGCTGGCACGCTGCCTACTGCTGATGGCAGTCCCTGCTCCACCGGGAATGGGCAGACAGCACCGCGAAGTCCTCGGGTTTGGAAATCACTTCTGAGCCTCGTAAAACTAGCCAGAGCATCGGAATTATTTAATTGCCTTCCCTACCTGATTCCCTGGACTCAAGCACAGGTTGTACAGCCGGATCAGGTCAGGAAAAAAAAGCTCCTAATGCTACTAGCAGCAGCTTGCTTCTCTTTTTTATCTTAAAGAAAAACATATGAAAGAAAAGGGAGCTATTTTCACACGAGAAAAATCCAATCTTCCAAATGCTTTCCCTGTTCACACTTTCCCTCTGCTCTCCATGAGCAGCTTAAGTGAATATGTAGCAGTCAGGTTAAAAATGTACATCTGTCAGCAGCAGTGCAATCCCAGCAGACCAGGTGTTTGATAAATGCTTTTGAAGTTTCACTGACCTTGGCACACCACTGCTGCCTGCAAGGGGAAGAAATTAATTCCAATCACCAGCAACTTGTTACACTTTAATGAGCAATTAAAAAAGGTTATGTAAAGATGGCCGCACCTGAAATTCATCCTCATGAATCAAAATAACTTCTTGCCAGCTCTGAAAAGATCTCTGAAATGATCTGCATTTTGAAATTTCATGCAGTGGAGGAATGAAAGGAAGGAAATATAAAGGAGAGGAATCAGTAATACTAAAGGGAAAGGACCGTCTGATAAATTAAAGGGAAGCACTCGCCTGACTGCTGGGATGGAGAGGGGGAAGAGATAAGCAGCCACCTTCCACTGCTGCTCCCCAGACCTGGCTCCATTACTGCCATTCCTGCCCCTGGCAACGCTCCCGGTACCTCGGCGCAAGGAATGGAGCAGCTTTTCCATCCTACACGCTCACTGAATGCGAAAAGAGCAAAGTTCAGAAGCAGTACGAGTTCCCAGCCCCCCAGCAGGGATACCCACAGGATGGCAGAGCCACAAGTACCGGAGCCAAACCATTACTCTGAGAAACACAAACAAAAATCTCCATGGAACTGATATACACAATTTTATTAAGAAATGTAGCGCTCTCACTGCCTGTTAGAGATTATGCTGTTTCTGCTTGACCTTGGCGCTCAATTTGCCAAGAAAAATAAGTTTGCAGCAGTTTGATTCAGCCTAGCAGGGAATCCTGCATCCTGCTCCCACGTCCTTAGTGCACCAACAGAAGCAAAGACAGGAGCTGAAGCCCAGACAGCAACGCGCAGAGGTGCGGCACAGCTCTGTCTTCAGAGCTTGAAAGGGGAAAGAGAGCAAGAGGACTAAAGCATTGGTTCGTATAGCAAAAGGATGAGGCAGAAGTCAGATACCTGCTACGAGAATTGCTCATCTGAAACTTCCCAACAAGCGATTTTAGCATGCTGTTGCCATGCAGGACTCGATTTGTATTTGTTTTGGGTCATGCTTAAGAAGCTGGCTGACATTCTCACCCAAGGAAGCGCAGCAAGCCCGTTGGGTGATAAACGTTTCGGTTCTTTCTGTGATTAATAAAACACATTGCCCACACTCCCGTAGTCGCTGTACTTGAGGGTGTATACAGGAAGATGGAAAACACGCAGCCCTAAACATCTGCTTTGATTTTTGTCAGCTAACCGGGACATTGCAAACGCCTCAGCAACGGCTCCACAATAACAAAACAAAGCCACAGAAGCTTCCGAGACGGTTCCCGCCTTTCCCACCTCGCTCACAGCACGAAACCCAGCACCAGCACGAAATCCTGTGCGTGTGCTGAGCTTGCCGGGCACGAGCTAGCGTTGGTCCGAAGCCTTCCTCTGTATGGGGCTTACGCGCCCAGGTACATCACCCAGCTCACGCAGCCGTACGGCTGCAGTCCCAGATGTTCACGCAGACGTCCCCAGCCTCTTGCCCATCAACTTTTGGGACTACCTCGCTCTTGGTAGAATTGCACACGGACAAAAGCATCTATGCTAGCTAGCTTATCCCTTCTAATTTATGGACTCGGTGATACAAACCTCCACACACACTCTCGTGGCAACGTAATTAATCTAAATACCGCTCTTGGGATTTTATTTGCAGGGGTCCTACAAAAGGTTCTGCTGCCTGCATGAGCGGAGGGCTCAGCGTGCTGCACTGCGGGAGCTCGGGAGTGGATTTACACACACTTGATAAACCAAAGGAGCCCGTTGTTACAGAGCAAAACCTTCTACTGCTACTAATGATGCAATAAATAGCAATTCCAATAAAATCCTCAAATGGCTTCCCCTGCAGAGCTGCTGCATCAACCGCATTTAAGTCACCCAGTTCAAGTACAAGCAAAGCAGCAGCATAAACCATAGTGGGTGTTTTCTCACCAGGCATTGCGATGGTTGCTTTTATCAGTCCATGAAGCACCCATCCCAAACGAGGAGATGGCAAAGCTGCTCCTGTGCATTTGGACGATGTCGCAGCAATGCTCACAAGCAGCTATAGCACCTCGACGCACATATATTGTCCCACCCGTGCCAGCTTCACTGGCACACTTCTGGACCACTGACTATTTTGGTCTTACTGACCACAGGACGTTCTCAGCTTGATGCTGGGTACCTGCTCAGTGTCACTGGCCTTAACCTCAGTGTGTTGGGGCTGCAACTGCTCGCTTGTTGCTGCTGATGGAGCGGACCCAGGTTACAACTAAGACACCATTTAAGAAGTGGCTGCCCGAGTGCTTTTACTTGATTTCAATCTAACAGGTACATTGAAGATGACCGCACAGCCAGACTCGGTCTCCCATTGCTCATGTAGGCTGAGTACGGAGTTGACTGAAGCAGAGCCCAAGGGCTGGTGCGCCCATCACGCCCCGAAGCACACCGGTTCGTGCCCCCAGGATGTCTCACCAAGCATTTCACAGCTGACGTGCAGATACTTGATGCGTTCTTACCATCCTGAGCCCCCCCAAGCCACCCCACCGCTGACACCTGACTCTTCTTCCACCTTTCAGAGTAAGGCACTGGAAGGGTTTGATTTTGCTGGCACAGACGATTTCCCCACTTGCTTTTGCAGCCTGTACTGGGGAAGTAGTAGTCAGGAATAGTGTTTATGGCATCTTCTGGTAGAGGCACAAAGCAGAGCTTTTGGTACCTCACCCGTGATGGTGAACCACTTACCCACCTACCGGCACTCTCCCTTCTTAATGAAAAAAAGGGACTGAAATTCAACCTGCCTTGCACCCAAACTAAACCTCTCCTGGTGCACATTTAAGCCTTTCATTACTTGCTCTGCTATTACTGATTGATGAAAATTACTTGCCTCAGCCTTCTTTATGGAGACTCCTCATGTTTACCAAGACAGTTTTATCTCCCTTCTGTCTTTCCTTTAAGCTGCACTTGCCACAGCCTCATAACTTATTCCTATTTTCCCGATTTTTTTCTCCATAGTAACATCCCACTCTGAATTCTTACCAAGCCTTTGGCCAACATTGGACAAAAACTGAATGCCAGCTTTTCCCCAAACCCTAACCAAGACAGTAAGTCAACCTGAAAGCTTCACGTGACCTTTTCCATTCACACGCCAAGACAGAAGCAGGCTGCCAGAAGCTTTGAATGCCATCAAAAACACAATGAGCTGCCCAAATCATTTTAACTGCCTGCCTAGAAATTCCCAGCTTACGTAAGTATACGCTGGGCTGTTACTCCTTAACTACAGAGTTCCCTGACGTGAAATTATTCACGGTGGTCAGATGATCCCATTTTTAACTGGAGACATCACAAAATTCTGTCATCCACAACACCTTCATGGCTATCCATCACGAAGTCATGGTCATCACCCTTATTTTTATTCCCTAAAACTTCTAACACATTAAACACAGAAGACGGAGTATACAGATCTGCGGGAATAAGCCTGATAACTCCTCTCTTCTTGGCATTAAAGCCATCACGGCTTTGTCCATCCCTGACTCTAGTAAGAAGTTCTGGGGGGGAAAAAGCCTCGACGTCAAGTTCCTCTTCCCTTCCGGAGCTGTTGTTTAAAGGTTATTGGCTACCAACATACCTTGAAGCTAGAGTCAGGGGATGACAATAGTGACACAGACCCAGAGCGTCTGCTCTCAGATGGAGACAGGTATGATCTCCAAGACATCCCATCCACTGACCCCTTCCTTCCCAATCTGCCTCTGCCAGCTGGGATTGACCAAGAGAAAGAGGTTCAGGCTGAACTTGGTATGTAACAGCACAAAGGGACAACTGGGTAGCAGAGGATCACGGCAGGAGGTCTCCCCTCGGTAAACAGATCTGATCCTCCACCGCTGTCTCCCATGTCTCTCGGCTTCATAGCATCCATCCTGCAGCTGCACGGGGGTCCGTAAGCGCACATTTGGTCTTTTGTCTTAGCAGAGAAGAAGCTCCTAGGCAACACACCAGAACACAAAAGTAAAAGCCAAGCTACTCCGGGCTCTTCTTCGGTTGCCTAAAAAGCGGCTGCTTTTTAATTGTATTTTCAGCTTATTAATATTCCTCTCCCTGCTCTAATTCTGTGCTTTCGCACCTATTCCCTCGCACAGCAGCCATTGTTTGCCCTTCACCACCCCCGGGGCTTGGACTGCCTCCCTCCCACTGCTCACGACCCAGCTACGGCGATTGTGCTGGAGGGGTAGGGACTCCCAGGCCGTGCGGTACATGTCCCGATGCCGCAGCCCCACCTCACCTTCCCGCTGAACCGCTCACCCTCTGCGATAAACAGAGGACCCGTGAGGCGCTTTAGGCTTTCTGTATTTAACGATCAGCCCGTCCTCCCCTCCCTCCCCACGGCATACTGAACAGTTTCAAAGCGTCTATCTTTTAACACCTCACACCACAGCCTCACTGGCGCACCCCAGGTGACTCAAACCATTCCTTAATACATTTGCACATCAGAGATGTCACAGTGACAGACACCTCGGGTAAGCGCCGCAACCAGGTCAGGAAATCACTAACGAAGAAGGCAAGCAATTTTTGTATCTGCCATTAATTGCCCCATTAAAGAGACAACTTCACAAGTGCTGGTTTGGCTTTTCATATGCAAGGACCATGTGAAGGGAGAGAAAGCAAGTAGGGGACTAAAGGAGGACACATAGATATAGAACTAGATATAGAACTGACAAAACTATTTAAGTACACAAAATCCACTACAGGACGCAGAGAAGGAGGAATTCATAAGAAAAAAGGGAAAACGTTACATCCCCCATCATTGTTCCCACGGTGGCCAGGCCAGCAGAGGAGCTGACGGTGAGCGGATCAGCAGGTAAAGGACAACGTTGTGAGACAGCACAGCTAACCATGTCAGAGACTGCCATAAGGGTGACTGAAAATAAAAATGTCTCATAGAAGTTTGATAGCAAATTGACATCCAAAAAGTCTGAGTTTTGGGCCCTTCCTTACAAAGCTTAGCCAATCCGACACTTGACAAACTTCCCTTTTCAGGGCAGTCAAAACAATTCAAGTTACTCTCTTCTTTCACCTAAATCACTGCAGCAGATAAAAAAATACGCGGTTAATTTCTGCAAACTTTGTTGCCTATGCTAACAAATCACTGAAAGTCTGTATCGGTCTGCGAGCCTGTATAAAAAAAAGGCAGAACCCAAAAAATCTTGAGTAAGCTGGTAACAATACAGTAGTTTTTAATACTTAGTACAAGATTACTCAATACCAACTACCCCAGCACTGTGACTCAGAACAAAAAGGCACTTGCCTTTCTGTCATTACCCTAAAACCAGATTGCGAAGCATTAGAAATGCCTTCTGAAACCAGAATATTTGTTAAGACAGGGTTAAAATCCAAAAGATCTAGGACTTTCTAAAAAGATATGTGCAGATGGAAGAGCATCCATCACCCCTTCTTCACAAAAACCAAACCAAGCAGCAACCGTATTGGCATTGGTCGTGAAAACAGGAGTTTCCAGGGTAAAGAAGTTACTCTCGCACCGCCTGTCGCAGAGCAGACACATAAAATAAGTGTTTTTCCAGATGGCAGCAATGACTTGTGGTACCTTTGCCATATTCTCACAGAATCCCATATTACTTCTCTTTGCTCCAGCGCTTGGAAGACCTTTTGCTTGGGAGGGACTGCTATGGGGGCATCCTTGATCCTCGGGTAAACAACGATCTGCAAAGATCCCTGTGTTTAAGCATAAGGATACACATCTGCATGAGGATCTGACTTTTCAACCTATCTGGCAAGCTCCTCCATGGGAAGCTGCATCCCACCACCTCGAAGCGTAGACCCCAGGTCACACCAGACTGAGACGTGGGGTTGCTCGAAGCCGTGCAGCACAACCTTGCCTCTCCAGCCGTGGCACCTCCTGCCAGGACGACAGCCCCACACCTAGAAGGCATAGGGCTGGATTAGTACCTGCTTCACCAATTCAGCTGAGAACAAATGCCCTCCCTGAGTAACTGTCAGGGAAACAATGTGCTATAGAAATCTCACTGCGGGCAAGCTGAAAAAAAAAAAATCTTTATTAAGGTCTTACACCATAGGCACATATCCCACTGCTGGCAGAAAGAGACCTGGGGAAATAAATGAAGACTAAATATGGAGATTAAATCACCGCTATTAGCAGGTTTTGGGTTGCCTTTCAGGGGTGACACAGATGTGGAGAACAAAGGGCTAACGCATCTTTTCTACATGCACTTACAGAATCGTAGAAAAATTTAGGCTGGAAGAGACCCACGGGCTGGCTGGGACTTCTCTTGGTCCACCAAGGACATGGGAATATCTAGGACAGACACTAATAAGCAGAAATAGCATAAACGATGATGTCATGTCCTATTCATCTTCCTAACTCAGAGTACTTTCAGTCAAAAGAAAAAAAAAAGCACCGTTCGAGCCCAATACCGCCTGTCCTAACAGGACATGTTATAGCTGCAGAGCCTGTCCAGACAAACTTGTCACCATTTGTCACACTAAGCGACAAGAAGAAGGAAGTTCTTCCGTAGGCGCTAACGCAAGGCAGTGCGAATGCAATGAAAAAACGGCGAGGACTTTGCCGGGAGCCTGTCCCATTCGGTGGGTTGGTTCCCGAGGTTCAGCCTTAGCTAAGCCGGGCCACCCCGCAACGCAACAAGGAGGCCACGGCTTCCTCAAAGTAGCCAAACCACAAAAAGTTGTCATAAGCCATTAAAAGCTCCTCCTCTCCCTTTGGCTGTAGTTACTTTTCTCATCCTTCCCTTCCCGCAACTGAGCTGATTGCTGAGTTTCCATAAAATGATGGAAAATGTACTTTCATCAAAAAAAATAAGCAGAAGGGAAGAAGAAAACACCAGGCCACGGTTACTTAAACATGCTGTCAACACTTAAGCCATAAGGAACATTGAAATGTTCAGGGCTTTGTTTGATCTAATTCCTCTGAGAAAGTTTCTGCTTGATCTTAACAAGAAATATGCATGAATATTTTGTTAAGAAAAAAAATGACCCAAACTCAGTAAGAGGAAAGTAGGTTCAGATGGTCAGAAACTATTGTTTCACCTTCACAGTCAGCAGAAGTGTATTAACTGCAGATATGCCTGGATCCTGAGCCAAAGGGAAAACAGCTTTAAAAAAGGTCTTACTTAAAGTATATTTCTTTTGGAAGAGAGAAAGCAAGCACCTCAAGTTTGAGAACAGAGGCACTGTGTCACTCAGGGGCTGCACCAGCCCCAGGAGATATTCTTTAGACCTGCTTACGGTGCATTTCCCCAAACCTTTCTGGAGTTCAGACACCGAACGTGAACAAAAACTGGTTTTCAAATTAACATCCCAGCTTTAGCTAATTTTGCTAAGCCAGCAAAGGATGAGTAAAGGGCACATGAGTTCAGCTGAGCCCCTGACAGATCTGCCACCAGCTCTTTTCTGCTCCTTCTTGTCCACCGGTAACACTAGCCATGCCAAGAGAAGGATCCAGAAATGATCTGCATGTGCAGTCGAGCATGAGGCTGACAAAGGACCACTGTGCTCAGAGGCTCACTACCCAAATAGACACATAAAACAAGGGAAGCCGTTACGTGAGTTACCTGATGCTCTGTAGTACAGTATTTCTTAGCGCCACTTGTCACGTTCTTCTGATTTGCACAGGTCAAGATAAATGCTCGAGGGATGTCTCTTCTCTGAACTACCATGTTTTTAAAGTGGCTGAGTTCATTAGAGCACTCCCTGGAAAAGGAGCAATGCAAACCCACCAGACACGTGTGTGAAAAGTGTGAAAAGCCGCTTAACCGTGAACAAACACATCAAATGTGAAACAAGAAGAGAAGGTGGGAGATCATGTCAGAAGAGATAAAAGCCAAAGAGGAGAGAGGCCATGTTGCATAATGCTGAGGACAGAAATAGGCCTGTATTGCCTAAATCGATGAGAACTATGAACAGAAAAATCAGGTGCTTTAGTATCATGAACTCAGGAAAAAATTAAGTTTGGCAGAACAGAACTGTTACCTTTGCATAAGTCAATTTTTCAGTTAAAACAAGTATCAAAAATGCTAAGCACAGCATGGTGCTGTGCTTAAGGGTGCCGTCAGGAATTCAGTAATGATGCCTTTATGATATTCGTTAACTTACCAAGACATAAATATCTTGTACTATCCCCAATTAATAACTAACATGTTAGAAAGGCAACTCACGTTCACTGGAAAGATGTACAATTGACTGAAATCACCAAAAACTAAATTAATACTACACTGTTGCAGGAGGAAAAGAAGAACATGAACCACACGTACCATGAAACTGAAAAAAACCCCACTGCTTCTTAACGAGGTAAGTGGGGACCCACGGAGGGAGCACAGGACTCCAGCACAGGGGCAGGAATAACACTTTAGTGCCTCCTCGTTGCCGTCCCTGGAGCAAACGTGGCAGTGGGAAACCAGAGCAGGACGGCAAACGAGGACAGAATAATCTCTGTTTCTCTTCCCTTTGCATTCGAGTTTCAGCTTATGTTTCTTAACCTTAAAAAGTATTGCATTCATTTTCAATTTGTAGAGGCACTGAGGAATCGACACTTTCCAGTTCATAAAGAACATTTTCTTCAACCAACCTGTTCCCCCTGCAAATGTAGAGCCACACCACCCGCTTTAATGACCAGTTAAATGAAGTCAGCGAACTGGACAATTACCTTGAAAAAAAATTAGTCCTTGGGTCAGTTTCTTACTTAGATTCGTAAAACCCCAAATAAAAAAGGGAATAAATTCAGGTTAAGTTCACAACGACTGACTTAATAGGAACTTAATAAAATGCTGTCCATTAGCTGGATCGCACAACCTGAGTACATGGACATTCATACATCAGACTGAACGTGAGCTCCGAATACTGTTGTCTTAACAGGTTATGGTTGTGGGGGGACCTGTCTGTGCACAAAATCCTCATTTCTGACACAAATAAAAGCCTGGCTTTGCTCAAGCCAGGTCAAACCCTTGAGCCTGCTCCAGAGAAAGGCACTGTTTTTGAGCCAGCTCCACCTGGGAGCTGAGACACAGACCAAGGAGTCCCCCGTTGCTATTCTTGTACTCGCTTTAGTCAAAAGAACAAAATTTTGAAGCTTGGTGCCGAAATTCCAGCTGTGTGACTAGGAGGAGGGAGATTGGGACCTGCTGTTATCTCCTGGTAATGCAAAGAAAAAAGGAGACCTTCAATTCAACTGAAGGGTAAGAGTCTCAAAATATATAGACATTTCTTATAATGCACGTTGACCCAGGAGTGAACAGTGGAGGTCACATAACAGAGACCACCTATTTAGCAGGATTCACACAAGGCTTGAACACTTACACAGCCAAAATATTCAGAATAGTGAAGCAAATAAGAAGGTAGGGACAAAAGCAGAGATTAAGAGTTTTGGGATGGTTATGAACCCTGATCCTTCAGGGCACAGCTTGCTCACCAGGAATGAGACAAACCTTCCTTGGGAAGGTAGCAACAGACTGCTCACAACCTCTTTTGCCTTTTTCTAAAGCATCTCAATCATCTGCATCGGCAGCGCCAAGGTGTTGGCAAGGCAAGCACCGTGTGGAGGGACACGCACCTGGGACATGCCGGCTGCTGCTGCAGCTCCACAAGAGCAGCTACCAACAAAAGCTGGAGATGTTCCTGGGGAATGCCAGAGGCACCAAAATGCTCATCAGAAATTCAACAACAGGTTTGACCCGTGAGTGCTACGAGCCGCAGCTGTAGTAATTCCCTCTAAACCCCTCCCATGCTCTTGCTCTTCCTCCAGAAACCATGTCATGCAGCACTGTCCACACTGCACTGCCCTCTCCACCATACGTTAAAAAATAATCCAAACCTCGAGCTTCAGAATATCGTGCTGCAGTTTGCGCTGGAAGTCAAGGAAGTGGGAGATGGTCAGCTTGCCCTTCAGATCCGCCCCAAAGAAGTACGTTGTCAGCGCAGAGTTGAAGCCTGTTTTCAGGGTGTTCCCCGTTGTAGAGCGGTCTCTGTGGCGCATGCCCATGCTGGTTTGGGAGCGAATGATGCTCTGGACCTAAAAATAAGAGGGAGGATGTTAGCATCAAAAACATCACTGGGACTTATACTGTCAAGTATCAGTACGAAGTACTCCAGGCTCAGGCGTGTCATCCTCTATTATTTTATTTTTGCCTGAAATAATTCTTAAAAGACATGACAAATCAAAAATTTGGCTGAACTTAGGCTTTGGTTTTTTCAGTCCTCTTTAGAGAAAGAAGGGTATAAAATGCTTAAAATAAGTTTTAAGAAACAGTTCACCCAGTTTGCAGATGAGCATTGTAGCACTGATCCTACACCTGGTCAGCAGAGAGCAGCTTGTTCCCAGTGAAGCCACAGAAGGAGGGAAAGCCGAGGCAACCGCAGGGAAGAAAAAAGCCTGCACATGTTTTGGAGCTTCCACTCCTACTTTACTGCCCATCCTTGTTAGTTCACACCAACATCAGTTAGCTCACATGGTGTTTCCTTTCCCCTTGTGCACAAAACCAGGGGTTTTCTACCCAAGCGCACCCCCTCCTTGCTGCCTGCCGTGGCTGGAAGCTCCTCCGTCCCTGGGGCTGTGCGGCAAGCTGAGCTGCAGGCGGGGGCTGACCCACCCAGAGCAAAGGGGTCTCCAAAAGTCCCGCAGGCTGCATCAGCCCAAATACAACCCCCGCGACAGCGCCATCAGAATAACAAGTAATGCAGAACTATCCGAGTTACCAGCAGACTGGGATATTTGCACGAAGACAGCTAAGTGTGAAAGCACACGTTATAACAGCAGTATCTCAATGTTTTTAACAAACCGCGCAGGCAAACAGCATCCTCCTCCTCCCCTGAGCTCTCAGCAGCGCCCTGTACCTTCTCAAAGGCACCGCTCAACTCGAGTGGATGCCACGGGACAGGGCAAGGATGTGCAGGATAAGTTCCCTACCCTGTACGATACAGCAAAAGGTTGAACTTGAAGGATGTGACAGCCTGAAAACTCCAAGTGTCTTATTTTAAGGGTCCTGTGCCAATTTACGAGGGCAGCCAAGCCAAATGCACATTCGCCTCCTCTCTCCATCCCCAAGTATCTCACTGCTCGTTGCCAGCACTCGCCCGTCTGAATGACTACTGCAGTGACACGAGAAGCCAGGGTTATTCTCTGCATAATAGCCGATCTCTTCCAACAAGGCAGAGGATTCATATTAAGGACAATGAGTGTGAGGAAGGAGGGGAAAAAAAAGCCACCCGAGGTGCTGCCCGGCGCTCAGCCTCAACACACCGGCTTCCCGAAGCTCCAGCAAACACCACTGCTTTGTCTTCAGCCTCCTTCCTCCTGCCGACAAAAGTTGGAAGGGAGGATGAAAAACAGCTGCCAAGAGCTCCAGCTGTCAAAAGGACACCAGAACCTCATTATCCTGGTATACAGCGTGTTCAATTTTTTCCTAACAAGAGAGCGAGCGCTGGAACAACCCCAAAGGGGATGCTCTGGAGGAGAACACCACATATTGCTGCCGGGCTCACCTTACTTGAAACGCTGCCTCCGAACCAGACTACTGGCTATTCTTCCACTACAAAGAAAACCAAGTCAAGTCAGAGAGAACAAAAAAAAAAAAAAAAAAAAAAAAACAACCACCAGAAAAAAGGTTTTGGGTTTTTTTCTTTGAAATATGCACTGTGATGTGAGGAAGGATTTTTGCACTGTAAATAGCAACTCCTTATTTTGCTTTGTGCTCCACTTTAACTGCAAGCTCTGCAGGCACATTTTGGAGACAAATATTTATAAACTGTCTGAAGCAATGCAGTTTATGACCAGCTTGGAAAACTGCCCCTGTTTCTGCACAAGCGAGTGTTTACCACACTGCAGGCTGTTCGACAGAGCATCTTTTCCCCGTGTTATTTATAAGGCATCCTACCCCCCTCTTCTCTCCCCATCTATAACAAGTATCAGACAGTTTGAAAATCCATCTGTGGGCACTGGAGCCAAAATTATTCGGCTGGTCTCTATTTTGGGTAATCCTTCTAATACCCAGAAAGGCAGCCAACCATTGCAAGAAGTTGTCCTCCAGCCCATCCAGTGCTGTCCTCCCCCACAGCTCATCGATCACACGAGGATGGGAAGCACAGAGATGCTTCACTGTCTTTTGTACGTATTTCAGCTTAAGTGTTTGTGATATGTGTCATCTTTTGCACCAGACAAGAGAAAAAAAAAGAAAAAAAATCAGTGAAAATAGCTAATGGTTTTAAGAGACATCACGAGTAACACCGCTTGAGAGTTTACAACTTATCATCTGACTTCTTAATTAAAAATAAGAGAGTAAACTGACAACTTACATGCTGAAGGATGGAAAGTTGAAGATGATACTGATGCAGGCACCAAACTATTTAGCACTATGCACTAACCATATGCATTAACTGGAAAAAAAAATCTGAGGCTCTTCAGTGAGGCCTGAAGAAATACAATATTTTCTTAATAGGTAGTTAAAGCCTCCGATTTACTCGCATATTAGTTAAATTACCACAAGTAATTTTCTTCCTTGATGAATACTCTTAAGGTTTGTCAGACATTAGTGAGAAGAGACCTGCTGATCTTTGGCTGTCTCCAAAGACGACGTGTGAAAAACGAGTAAGAAATTCATTCCCACATAAGAAATTCATTCCTCACAGCCAGTGGGGACGGTATGATGCTTCTGTGATGAACCTTTTCTTTCCCTTCTTTTTCTTCCCATTCTCTCCGAAACGATGTTGCTCTTTTAAACTGATGCCGCCTCTAGTAGCATATTCCCCTGGAAAGGCCAGTTCCAGCTGCCCCTGCCAGGTAAGATGCTTATGGTACAGATCTGCAAACCCCACCATCCTTCATGCTCTTACTGAGGCATTTCCGTAAGGAGTGAGAAAGAGTATTTATCATCTAAATTATTGTGTGTGTTACATTATATATGTATGATGTTATATATACGACTCCCACTGAAGCTATGCCTTTGCTTTAATTCTGTTTGCAAAGTGCAGCAAATCAGTTACAGCGATACCTGCGAAGATATTGTCAGCTTCTCGCTTTCCAAAACAGCTCCTTCACCCTCTGACTTGAAAGCTCTGGAAGATCAGCCTTCACCAAAATACTCTGATGCTAACCAGGAATTTTATTCCTTTATATAGAGGCAGTGATGCATGTAACAAGCTTAACAAAAATATGTCCCTCTTCCTAAGGATTTTTATATGACTTAATGCACATATAACTTCCCTTTGCCTACTGGATGATTTTAAATCATTTAATTCAATTTTGTACTTTCATCTTCATAGCGCTTCCGAAACATTCATCCTCAAGAAACATTCATTCTTACTTTACATGTCTAATAAAAAAGCCAAACATGACACCCGCATTAATACCTTGACTTCACTCCATTTTTAGTAGGCGATTAACCGTTCTCCACTTCTCTTAAATTCATTTATCTGCATAATTGATTTCACTCTAGAATATTAGTAACTACTGTAAAACACCTTTCCAATTGTTAAATATTATCAGATAGCTGCAGTGGAGTGCTATATCATGCACTATGCAAATAGAAGGAAGAGCAGTATTTTTTACTTGGGAAAATCGGAAACTTGGAATTTTTCACAGCTAAATCAGTAGTTTGTAGGGAGGCAGTGCCAAACAGCACAATAACCTGGACACAGCGGTGTATTCGAACTTGCACTCCAAGGAAAATTAATAAACTCCTGGGATTACATTACAAACTGTCACGGGAAGGGATATCATATTGGAGATAAACATACTCCCATTCTCCTAATGGTCCAAAATTTGCATCTAAAAACGTACAGTTAACCAGATATATTACACAGCTCTGGAGCAAACTCATAATAATGACATCATACCCACAGGTAATAATTTAAAGGGGATGACAGCAAAAGATTAGAAGGGGGTGAATTAATTTAACAGACCGGCTTGCCACTAGTTCTTCCCATTTATAGCAAGTGCCCCAAGCATGACCTCTTACAGACTCTTCTGAAGTTAACTAATCATTCGATCAACCGAGGAGTAAGAATTCTTAACTAGATTATTCAGGGCTGCTTTGTTCTCGGATATAAGTACACAGCTTTTCACCATCTCCGAACACCTATGTCCTCCAGCATAAAACAACCGCAAGGGCAGGTTTTTTTTTTGACCACGGTCTCTCTTCCTTTGCCCAGAAGCAGCAGCTTCCACTTGCCCATTAAAGTACAGCCCCGAGAGATGTGGGGTCACAGAAGAAGCGCCAGGGGCCACGTGAATATTCGGTAGATTAGTGGTGTATCTCCTTTACCTTGTTCTTTGACAACAGAGGTGGTGACTCCTCATCCAGCTGGCCAGTTCCCTTCTTGGCAAACGCATTTACTTTTCCTTTCATGAGAGGCACAGACGTGGAGCTTTGCTAATATACAGCAACTTCAAGACGTTTATGAATTTTCAAAGCCTTAAGGCTGTTTTCTACATAAGCAAGAAAACCATACACTTCTGCTTGGGGATGTCAGATCTTTTCCCCACTGACAGCTCGAGTCTTCAATCTATTCTCACTCTAACACAATCACAATCCATAGCTCACAGGAAGACCTCACCAGTATCAGACATGCAGGCTAAGCTCATTAAAAAGCCTGCATCTAAATCCCTGCTGATGAAACCTTATAAGAAGTAACAGAAAGAAACTAATGAAAATACACTCTCAACAAACACGTTTTTAGATTACATGGAAATAAATGGCTACATTCTTCTTTGAAGCAGACTCGCCCCGGTTGTTCTCTGAAGACAAACAAAATTAAGGAATGCAATAAAAGCTGTGGAAGAAAGTAGGATTAAAATCCTATGACACCAGTACAGTGAAAAAAATTCTTTACCTACTTTGGAGCTGACATCTTAAGATATTTGGTGACAAAGTCACAGGAAATTGGAGATGATACTTACAGCTGTCCTGGTTGAATGAAAAATTATGTCTTGAAACACCCAGTTAAAAAAAAAAAAAGCAGGCACTGAGGCAACACAGCAGAGCATAGAAGGAAAAGATGTAAACCATGAGTAACCACAAATATAAATCACAATAACATCATAGAGGAGTGCTGCACTTATGACTAAGATGCTGTAGCATTAAGAAGTCAATCTGTCATTCAACTTACCTGCTCAAACTCTTCCATGTCCACCTCGCCGTCACCATTCAGATCAAACATCTTAAAGGCGATTTCGAAATTCCTCTGAGGAGCTACATAAAAAAACACACAACAAAAAACAAAGACCAGTTAACAAAGATACAAAAGCTCAATAAAAAAAGGCACAAGTTCAGAATGACTCTATCAAAAACAATTTTCCATAATTCTTGCAATTTTAAGAAGAAAATGCAGCTCTGGAGAAC
Source organism: Calonectris borealis (assembly GCF_964195595.1). NCBI lineage: Eukaryota > Metazoa > Chordata > Aves > Procellariiformes > Procellariidae > Calonectris > Calonectris borealis. The sequence goes on along the minus strand of NC_134318.1, from coordinate 5,986,883 downwards.
CTCTAGCTACAAGCTTCATGGTGCTCCTTTTACGAAAGGTCTCGACAAGGAGGTTGGGTGGAGAAGGCGTCTCTTGAACAAAATTTGTTCCATTTACAGATAGAAAAAGCACAAAACCAAGACACCATCTGGTATTTCTAATGACAATCAACAGAAAATGATGCTGTAGCAAGAGCTCCAGCTTGCTCCATACGGTATAATACTAATTTGGCCAGAGGACATTCCTCCAGCGCTGCAGAGCACACTCTGTGCTTTGTGAAGCAGCCGGTGGGTGAGGAGCAGACCTGGACTTTGTGTAATTCTCTTCCAGACTCAGCTCTTGTCTCACTGTGCAAGTTTAAACAAATCATTACCAGTCCTGTCTCAGTCCAGTTACGGCACTGAGATTACACACAAACTGGAGCTCGCCAGCTGAGACGCACCCGAGACGGCGTGGTACCTTATTTTTCATTGCATTTAGTCTATGTTGTCATGGTTTATTTAGACAGAACTCCGCAAAAGCATCACTTCTCAGCCACCCATCACAGCAAAACCACGCTCTTTCCCCTGCATCCCACCAAAGAATTTCAGTACATTTCCACTTTGGGCTCTGTAACTCACCACCATTTAAAGCTACAACAAAGTGCCACAATTTTTTTCCAAATTAAGCTAATATATGAGAATTTATTTTGCTCTGCTACTTTCAAATACATACCACCTACAGGAATTTTGGTGTTTGCTGGGATTTCTAGGGAATCCTCTAGGCTATAACTAGTGCTTAGGTTGTCATCTTAAATGATCAATTAAAACTTAGCCCCTTTATTTGTTCTGAAGATGGCTCTTCCCCACCCAAATCTGGCAGCAGGATGTGGATCACTGGTGAAGCTCATCCCCCTTTAACCTTATCTGTTGCAATCAACTTTTAACATTTCTTGCAGATGCTCAAGAAGTAATGAGTTTCAGCAACCGGCTTTCTGCATTAAGGCATCTCCCAGATGGGGGTGGGAGGGGGAGCGCAAAGAGGAATCACTCAGACAAAAAGAAATTAATATGGAATTAACTGAACTGGATTTTGTACGTTAGTTACAGCTTCAATTTAGGGCCAGGAGTTACATCGTGTTTTCCCCTTGCTATAATAAACTGTAGCACTTTATCGCTAAAAGATTCAGCAAACACGTTAATGAGATCACTTTTTCCAATCACTTTGTGCCTTGAACAGATGTATAACAACATTAAACTCGATGGCAGGAACGGCCTGTCACTAGCCGCTTGATATATACAGCGCATACAGTCCTGCCATTATCATCTCTGGATTTCCAATTTCCTCGTGCCAATTATTCGGGCTTTAAATTCCAAACACCACGTGCATAAGCGATGTCTCCTATAACCACGGCAAACGCCAGCAGCACGTGGTGGGTTATTTCATACACAACCCCGCAGCAGAAGCGATGCCTCCACCCGGCTTCTCTGTCCTGCCTGTGGGGATGGGGAGACCTCTGCTCTCCATCCCTCATTATTTCAGTGTTAGCTAGATGTACTCAGGTGGACCGGTAGCCTCCAACTTCATAATCTCTTCAATGATGCAATCTAATTAAAGGGATTTATACGAAAAGCCTCCTCTGTATCTACCCATCATTTCCAGTGATTAATTTCCCATTTCCTTGAAAGCACCTTCCAACTACCCTCCTAACATTTAAATAACACATCCAATTTTATTCACTTTAATTGCACGTACTGCATGAAAGCCTGGACGCAATTTCTCCTTATTAGCCCCCAAAATCTAGTGAAAGAGTTGTTTCCTCTATGAGGAAATAGGGGACTATACAAAGCTCTAATGTAGTTACAAGATGCTATAAAAAGAGCAATTTACACATCTCATCTTTCTTCCTCCATTTTTCCCTGCCAGGGTACAATGATGTATATTCTGAGATTAGAAAATTTATTACTCCTTGTTAAAAATTGGTGTTTGTGGTTTGTTTTTTTTCCCCTTTTCTTTAAGGAAAAATATAATACCATGTCCCATTCGCACAGACACAGGGTGAACAGAGAAAACAAGGCACTTAACTTACCCCTCGCTAAGAAAGGCTGTTTCCTTCCTTTCCCTTCTCTAAACACAAGAGCAGTTTTCAAGAGCAGTTTATCAAAGCCCGAGAGGAGAACGTCACTTGCAAAATTAAAATCAACCGTTCAGCATCAAAAATCTGCAGGGTCAGTATTTTCTAAGGACAGGGAAGGAAAGCGTCTTTAAATTGGCAAATTTAATTACTTCATTCCTTTAGCTAATAAGCGACACAGCCCGTTTCTTCCTCTGATCTGCATATCTAACTCCAATTACTTGCAACGACACTTAAATCCAGCAAACATGAATCCGAGCCTGGGAAACCAGAGGGCACCGAAGACAATTAGCTCATCCCGCTCCTGCTCAGGAAGAAATGTTCATTAAGATGCGTGTCCCCGACCTCCGGGCAGCCTGAATTTATTGGTCCCGAGTGAGATGATTTCTGCCTCTCCTCTCGGGCATGATGTTTCTGACCAGGATTTATTGGGGAAGAGCCATTCCGATGGCAGCTAACCCCCCCTTGCCCACCCTGCCCCATTACTCGTGGTTACATCAGCCTGTACAACCTCCATTTCTCTTCCTCCTCTTGTACTTAGATCTTTCAGAAACTTGCAGACCATAAAAAGCAGCAGATACTGACTTGCCTAGCTAAACTTAGCCTTGTTTTTTCCCCCCCTCTTTTATTCTGCCCCCCAATTTTACTATTCTCGACTGCAGCTTCTCTAAATTTCCCCACTGCCTCCTTAATTAAGATGCCTCAAAATGAACGCAATATTCCTCCTGCAATGGTTATCAAAACCATTTAAAGGACTGTTTGCTTTTAATATGGCACAATGCCTGTCTTTACAAGGGAAAACCACTTCTGGATTTCCCCAAGTGATGAGCTGCATTTCCAGCTTGCTCTGATTTTGCGAGCTATCTCCTCACCATCCTTTCTGACATTATTCAGAATCAAGATTTTTCATTGCAACTAATTTCCCTTGGGCAACGAGTCAGGAACTGGTCAGAGCAGCCGCCGTTTCTTTTCTAGCTTTATTTCTAGTCTTTAGGTGTTCAGGAGGATACAAAAACTTCCTAATGAGTCCTCCAAATCATTAACACAAATGAAAACATGGTGCTGGAGCCCACACCAATACCAACTCATGAGTTGCCTATTCCCTGCTCCGAAATATATGCAAATATATCTAGAAAGATCAGGCTGAAATTATTCTGTAGATCGATAGCTCCACCAGCTCTACTCACCAAGTTGCTTCTTCAACTAACCTGGGAGTCAGTGCAAAGGCCAATTAACATTTTTCTTGATTCATTTGTTCCAATCAAATATTTGGGAACAGAAAGGCAATAAGAAAACCAAAAGCCACAGGCAGTAGCGTTACAAAGATGAGCAACCTCCACCAGACAGATGACGAGCAGCAGCACTGACCACATTGAAAAACCCACCCGATCCATCAGTATAAAGCCCCAGGGAACCTCTGAGGCATTAGATAGATTGATTAGGCATCTTTAAGCCAATTATGTCATTTTTAACTATTTTGAATTATTCAGTGGCCCAATTTGCAGCACTCAGTTGCTCTTTATTGCCATTTACTCTCACCAGAAGCAATGCATTCCGAAAGACAATAAATGCTCACTGATGAGAAAGGCCACATTTTACTATTTTTGCGCTCATTTGATCTTCTTGTTCCCCCAAACTCAGTGCTCCACACTTAGAGATACTTCTCAACGAGTCTTCCCCTCTCACTCCTGTTGCAACTCATGCAGTACATGGCTACGGTCACAAAAATTAAGCGTCTGCAGAGCATTCACCTCAAGTAGAGGTACTGCATTTTAGGAAAACTATTTTCCACACACTTTTGGAAAATAAACATTGCTCCCCTCAGATGTAGTTGAAAATTTCTTTGTCTGAATTTAAACACAAAGCAGCTCCGGACTTAATTATCCATCCTGAAGCCTAGTAACTTCCCAAGCAACTCCAGTGTGGGACGAAAGATCAAGAATTCAGCTGGGGAGTTACTTTAAGAAAAATTAGTCATTAGGAGTTAAATATCCTATGATTGCTTCTTCCCCATCTATTCCAAAATTAAGAAAAATGTATGTACAAAGGCTATAGTACCCTGAAACTGGAAAAAAAAAATAATCTTCATAATCAATCCAAAATTAACACAGTCCTCCTAAGGTAGAGACAGATTTTCATCTAGAGAGATAGCTCTTCAAGCCTTGCAGCTTTAATATTTTTTCTTCTCCTTTTTTCAGGCCACAACATTAAAAAAAGCTTACCTTATTCCTCCAGCCAAAGATAAATCAAGATTTTTTTTTCCCCTTAAGTTACACGAATCAGCACGGTCATTATTCTGTCTGACTCTGCACAGCGGTATTTTAGCCGAGAAATTTTTTTGTACGTGTTTGAATTGGAACATTTCTGTCTGAAGGAAAGAATCGGGGTCATAGACGATTTCACCCTTACAAGACCGCAGCCAGCAGCCCAGCACTGGTATCTAATTCATTGTAAGCGACTGCACCGGTAATAGGGAAGAGCTAGATGATGCACTTACACATAACGCATCTCCAAATGCTGTAATATTTTTCTGAGAACAGAGTTACAGCCTTATAGGGAAGCAACTACCCATAGAATATAGATGGCTGAGCCTCAGCTGCAATAAATATGGGGGGGGAACCCAAAACATTAAAATGTCTTAATGTGGCAGATCTTTTCCTTTCAAATTATTCCACTATTTCAGAAAACTAATCCAAATCCCATTAACTTTTTTTTTTGATAACCAACCCAGAAATGTAAATAACAGGCAGCTAAAATAACTGAGTCCACAGCATGGGTACTGAACCACAATATCATTGGTTCTATCTTTAAATAGCTAAGGGTCATTTCTTATCACAAGGAAGAATCAGAATCACCTCTGAAATAATACAAATGCATCATTTTAAAACCTAAGCATACAAACCCCACTAAAATACAGACTTCAGCTTTAAAGCAGTCTAACAGCCAGAAAACCAAGTTTTCATTTGATTTTCAAATTCCGGTTAAAATCTAAAATATAATGGTGCTTTCACGAGTGGAAAACAGGTCTTTCATACCTGGTAGAAGTACACCCTGTTTCTATTACTGGCACATGTTTGGGGTAGGTGCTACTTCCTAACAGCACAAGCCGGATCACGTTGGCTGGACCGTCACGCCTGCCTCACCGGTGCAGCTCCAGATGCAGGGAAAGGGGTAGCAAGCGGCCCATAAGGAACCTGCCATCATGCAAAGTAAAAATACCACCACCACTAATAGTGAGAAAAGCCCTAAACAACCTAGACCAAGAGAAATGAAGTTTTTGCTAGCTCCTCACTCGAAATCCACGCTGGAGGTTCAAGTGCCTGAACCCAGGCACGTGGATTCAAGCCCTACTTGAGCACCAAGCTCCAAAGCTACCGAGCTGCACATGCCAACATTGCCACCAGAGACAGTGAGAGGTGCCCAACTGAAAGCAAAGAAGGGGTTAACTAGTACAGTTGACAGGTAAAACCCCAAATAAACTGTCATCTTGTACAGAAACGCACAGATTGGACACGTGTAAGGAATAGCTAAAGGATGTGGCACGTGAACAGATGTTCCGATCCACCTTTTGGAAAGCTGTACCATGAGAACGTGCCACCTTCGGATACAGAAATTCACACCAAGCGTGCAGTATGCTTTTCCTTGGAGCGATGTCCCAGGTGCCCCCATTTTTAATCTTTCTTCTATTTAATAAATTAAAAAAAAATTAAAGAAAAAAATTAATTAAAGAAAAAAATTATTGCTGTTTCACTTTTCTGTTTTGCTTGTTAAAAAGACTGTGTAATTTTGACATCAAATTTTGTATTTTGGTTTTAATGTCAATGACAAACGTACACCTCAGTTTCAGAGATTTGAGAGAATGTAACAGCGCCTGGGCTGGAGTACAAGACTTACCTTTCAACAGCTTCTCATCAGTTACCACATGACTCTCAGAGCATTGCTGGCAATCAAGATTCCCTCTTGAATGCCTTTCTGAAATAAGGACTTGGAAACAAGCTGTGGAAATGGCAGCTCCAGATAAAGCTGAGCTCTCCCAGGGAAAGAGGACTCTGCAGGTTCTGGGATATTGCTATCAGCGACACAAAATTACTCTATTTCCTGCTTATATAGAAATAGTCACAAGTAAATTTCTGGAACTTCTCAATCAGGCTAACAAGTGCTGCACACAGAACAGTCCTTTCCCACTGCAAATTTACTGTCCTCTGTGATACAGGAGGTCGGTGGAGATCTATCAGCCCATTGCACCATGCAAATGCAAGGGATGAAGAGATGAACAGAGAAACACCAAGAGAAGACTGCAGGTGGAGAGGCTGGTAGAGCATCCCATGCCTTAACGTCAGTTTTCAAACCGGAAAGGTCAAGCTCTCCTTGAGAGAGGGGATCCTTGAGAGGATCCCAAACTGCCAATCGCGAGCAATCTGTCCCATTTCTGTCCTTCTGTCCTTCAGCACAGCTACCAGCCCATGGCAGAAGTGGAATGCTGAGCCAGAGTGCTCTCGGTCTGACATGAAGCAACCAGACTTACGTCCAGAAGTTGGGACATCCCTTGGGAGAAGATCTCTGTGCTGCTCAGACATATCTTGGAAACCCCACACAGCAGCAACCGGGCTGGCAGAAAGGTATTGAAGACATCCCTGCACCTCATAATGTGGATGAGACAGACCCATGTAGATGCATGTAGGTAAATGGAGGGTCTTGAAAGTTCAGAGTGAAGATAAAATTAGCATGAACAGGACCACAAACAAAAATATTCCTATAAACTCAAAAGCAACCTTGTATCTTCTTTTCTTGTAGAAATGAGCCCTATGGCACTTGGTGCTGCTTTGCAGGATTAAAACACCACTGGTATGGTGGTGATCGCACTCCTGGCAGGGAGGAGGCTGAAGACATTTGTGTCAGCCAGTAATACATGTTCAAAGCGACCACAGCACAAACAGACCCCGGAGATCACATCGCCTGCACGCAGCGGTGCGGGAGAGCACGCCGTGCCGCCTCCATGGCGGGGACCTGTGCAGCGCTCAAGATCTGGCCAGAAAATAATTTCCAGAGCTAGATGGTTTGGGATTTATTTTCTACATGGGGGGGGGGGGAAGTCAATCTACCCCAGGTGAGAGTACCCTAAAGGGATGGCAGCACACTGCGCTCTAGAGCCCGCAGGAGGTGGGAGAAGGAGCCACGGATCTGCTGCGAGAGCCCTGGCAAAAGAATAATTGCTTTGGCTTGAGCCAACACTGTTTAATCCTCTTTCCAGGAGGAGTAAATCCAGACACAGCGACAGTCCAATTATGGAAACAACACCGACTTATTCTTTTAATGTCCAGCTCCCTTCGTATCCTTTAATCAAGTAGGTATTAGCGCGCCTGGACGATGGACCAGGTTTGCTCTGAAATTGCCACTGCTGATGATGAATAAGCTCTTTCTCCCCTTCCTCCACCTGTTCTGCGAGTCCAAAAGCAAAAACCTCTTTGGTTTAAGAAAGCAAAGACATCGCTCCCCTATGACATTTGAAGGACCCAGGGGAAATCCCATCGACATTTTGCTTAGCCCGTACTTTGCTTGTCTTTCTACCTCTGCCCCAAAACACAGGGAGAGGTTGAAGCAACCAAAACCATGGGGTATCCTCAAGGCCACTCAGCTCTCATTGCCTTTAATAGAAGGCTGACTCTCTGAAGCAGTTAAATGCTATTTTATTAGCTGTTTTAAAAATACATTTTAACAGAAACACGGCAACCGATGAGAACAGACAGTGCTAGAGCAAGAAACCACTTGTAAATAAAATACGGTGACAGACTTCATTTTCTGTGCAATATGCAAACAGCTCTCTGCGAGCAACATATAGAGGAAGCCTCCGGCCCTCTCTCCTCCTCTCCCTCCCCGGCAGCTGCAGCGCAGGCAACACTTCAGAGAATACAACTGAAGCAAGCTTCAGCTGAAGCTGCAAAGACAAATTAAATGAAAAGCTGTGGGAAGCACTCTCAAAGCCCGGCAGTGCTTTTGGTAGAGCCAGGGAGATGGGCAGGAGCCATCTCAGCAGACTTGCTGGGCACAACCCTCCCGAGGAGCACACCACCGCAAAGCCCTTCGGGTTTCTTGTTTTCAGAGGTTATCATTGATCAGTTTTGAGTTCCACAAGCCAGACCAGACCACGATTGATCTCTCCCCATCACTTCTGAGCAGAGCAGAGGAGCAGCTCTCCCTCCTGCTTCCCACCCCCAGACCCAATCTCACACACCCCTTCTGATTATTCTGCTTTAGCACTCAATATGCCACCTTCCTTTCTCAATATTTAGTGGCTTTTAGCTATTTGATGTAATCTACAGCTCGCTCTCGTCCAGATACCTTCTTAATGTTTGGGTTATTTAAACAACACAGTGAGAAAACCAATATTGAACTGTCAGGTTTAAGATGTACTTTCCTCATTCTATTTTACTTTATTTCCCAGGGAAAAAAAAAATAATCAGAAACTACTGGATTCCTGCAAGGTAATGTTTACTACTAGGAAAGTAAACCAGCATGGCATAACTGAATTTTCTATCTAGCCACAGGGCAAGGTTTGTTTGGGAGTTTTATTTTTATAAAAGCAATTGCTTTAAAAATGAAACCAAAACTCTTCCTCTGGGGAATCATTGTTTGACAGTAGCTCCAGAGACATTCCTCCATCTTCAATAACCATTCAGCAAACTCCCCAAATACCTAAAAGTCAGCCTAAAAGTCCTGGAACACTTTTTTCTTCTCTCTTTTTTTATTTTTCCTTTCTGAACACTCCTGCTTTGCCCACCCTTCACACCATTCCACAAAGCACACACCACCCAATTCTGTCTCCTCTTGTTAGTCTGATTCCCCAGTAATTGCGACCACATTTAAAAGCCCAAGAACAAGAGGGGAAAAAACCCGACCCTCCCGCATAGCCCTCCAAAACAAGGCTGGCTGCTACTCTAACACAAGGGGGTCCCTGTTCTTTTATTCTCACAACAAAGAAATTAAACCAAGCAAGAACAATTTCTCTTACTGCTGTCTGTGGAAGCACATGAAATTAATTTTGCGCCCTGCGTACTTGATTAGGGGGTTGTTCACCACCAGCACAGCCATAAAGCCAAGGGCACGAGCGTTTTCTAAACCACATTCAGTAATGCAATACTATAGGTTTGAGAGTTCATTGTCATCTGTGGAGATGAAAAGCCCTCGCTACACAAGTGAAAAATACCTTAGATAATTTCGACACAGGCTAGACTAACGTAAGAAAGGAACGGCAAAAGTCTTAGGAGTCAGTTCTGAGACTCAGTCAAACAAAAAAGCAGATTAAAATCATAAAACAAATTCCCTGGCTTGAACTAGCTTTCTCTCTCAGTGCTTGTTTTCACGACATGAAGGTCACACACGTCTTCCCCCACCACGTCCATTTGACAACAACCAAGACATTGAACATTGCTTCTCCCTGGTAATAGATCCTCAGTAAAAGAAGAGCTGCCTCTTTCATTTGTCCATGTTACAGCATGCAAGAACACGGAGGGAAAAAATAAAGCACCTGTTGCTTTTACAACACATCAGCGAATGACCCAGCTGACTCCCCGAACAGCACAGAGCAGGTAGCAATGGGAGTCTACAGTAAACTGGGAAGTGCCCAGCTTTTTAATTCCTGTAATCAGGTCATCATGAAACAGATACTTACAAGATTAAATGGCCAAGTTTTCTTTTTTTTCTTTTTGAAAGTCTAAAAATAAAATGTCTCAAGTTCATTTGGACAGTGGCATATTCCCCATTACCTTACATTTTCTAATGGGGCTGAAAAATAACTGGAATTTCTGTTGACTTTCCTGTTTGTGATGCAGCACGTTCCAAGAGGCTAGAGAAACTCTGCAAATGAGTTTGAGCTTGCCTTCCCCATGAAGAAAGTCTAGAGATGCCGACTGACATTACCAAAGGCTTCAGTTTCACTGTTTCTTGCCACCAAAGCAAGCTTTTAAGTGCCAGCACTTCAACTGCAGAAGACTTTGCTCGACCAGATTAGCAGAACACAGAAATACCACAAATGCAAGTCAAGTGCAGCAGGGTGAAAAGACAGAAGGTATCTGATGATACTTGTTGAAATGTAAACAGCTTAAATTCTCTCCTCACTGGATTAAATCACACACAAGCCTGAGCTTACCCAAATGAAAACACAGCTGGAGAAGAGAGTTTGAACAGTCTTGTAACCAATGAAGAGCTGGAAAGCAATATTTATCTAAACACAAGAGCATCATATGAAGACAACTCAAGAACACAACTCCATTTACAGTTTTGAATAGCAGGTCAAATGACTCGTTCAAAAAAAATGTTGCCACATTTTATAATAAGTCTTCAGAAGTCATCGATCTGCTTATCTTTCTGAACCACTCAAAGCTAAGACTAAACCAGATGAAGCAATAGCAATTATTCACTCAACTCGAGTTTCAAGCAATCAAGAATTCCTTTTAGGGCAATGTATGTAGACAACAATAACGAACTCATTGCTTGTAAACCTCCAAAACATAAAAAGCAGTAATTGCAGAGAAAAAAAACCCTGTACTTACTGGAAAGGACTGTCGTGAGGAAGATGTAGTCGGAAAAAGAAATGAGTCCACATTCTCCAAGCGCATAAAATATGCTGTCTTCATCGGCAAACCTCTCTCGCTCCTGGGATAATTTCTATTTATTCATCCGACCCACACCCCAAAAAGAGAAAATAAAGCAATCAATTAGAGAAACGGAAGGCTTTATTTGTATCCTTACCACCAACAAGCCATTCCACGTACACACACCCCTACTACCTCCATTCATATTCAGTGGACCTTTTCCAGCCTTCAAATCTGTCAGAAATGCTCTGCAAAGACCAGTGCTTCCCCATCTCAAATGACGGACAAGGAATTGCACAATATTGATTAGTCGGTTTAGCCTAGCTGAAATACAGATAAGTAAAATGAAGTCCATTTTGCTTAAAATTGTCTGAATCTTTGAGAGATTAGTGTTACGAAAAACAGATTTTTTAATATAGGATTCAAAAAGGAAATTACTATATTTCACTAATAGCGTTTCAGTTATACTCTGTTGTAGCAGTAGCCAACTATTTCACATGAATACAAAGTATGATCAAAGTTATCAAAAATGTGTAGTTATCAGAAGCACACGATTCAGGTGTGTGTTTCGCAAGCTCACTAGGAGGACCAGGACCAATACCAATCTCAATCTCTCTCGCTCCAGTTTTTTCAACGCCTTGTTTTAATAGAAAATACCACTGTGTTTTATCAGCTAATCTCCCTTACTAAGCTAGAAATCCACGTCCCTTTGATTCGCTGAAGCTTCAAAGACTGAAAAGGATCCATAAAACTGTTAAGAAATCCACACCGGTGACCGATTTTGAGAACATAGCAGGAGCAGGCACACTCACACACGGAGGAAAATGACATTAATATGAAGGAGAGTAGGCATGGATGAGGTTATTCCACAGAAACCAGGTCATGCAAGCACAGAAGCGTGGTGAAAGCAAGGCTGAATTTAGGAGCGGTTTTAGGAAAAACCACTGACAAACACCACCACACGAGGGTCCAGCTACACAACTGTCCCCCACCGTTACCTCTGTCTAGCGGAGATCCCATCATATACAAGATAAAGGAAAGAAAACTGGTTAACCGACAATAAAATTAGCAGGCAAAACATAACATTGAGTTGAACGGTTAGACTTGCGAAGAGCAAGAAAATTTTGAAGCAACCAGCTCGTTGCTTTGACTGGGCACCGCTAAGAAGCCTGAATAGATATCCCAGCAAGAGTTAGCACGTAGCCTCTCCGGGTCAGACCCACTGTCTGCAGCCGATGTTTCTCATCCACCTCAGGGCTGGGTTTTTTGTTTGTTTGTTTGTTTGTTTTTTGAGAGAGAACTCACCATTGTATGGGACTGCAGAGTGGGGATGAGCTCAGCTAATAATTTAGATGAAAATTTAACCCGTATCTGGCTCGGAAACCACAAGAAAAGAGACAAAAATAATCATATAGATCACAAAAAAAAAAACAGTTTTCAGGAAAAAAAAGTTCAGCTCTACTCAAAGAAAACTCTTCCGAGCAGCTCATCCTTTACCATCTGGAGAGCATCAGGAATTTAATAAGAGGTGAATCACTAACAGCAGACAACATGCTAATGGCATTCATTTCATGCAAGATAACTGCTATTTATGCTTACAGGATACCAGGTTGAAGTATCATTTACTGAAAAATATGCTTTTGCTTCCCTTCCCATCAAGATGGATCCGAAGCAAAATTACACTGATGCTTGTGTTAAGGACAAATAAACAATGTCTGGTTTTCCTTTAAACTGAAGACAGGATTTGCGGAGAAAGCAGTTTTCTGTGATTGCTGCTGGTGGTGTTGCCAGCAGCATCTCACCTGCTCGTGTGATTTATTGCCCCTTCCTCCGATTGCCTGTCTTTAGCTGCATTTATCATAAACTAGCTATTAGCAGCCTACTTCACCCGCTCAAAGGATCCCATGAAAAAGTTCCAGAGGCCAGTTTATTAACTTTTATGGCTTTCTTTTCTGCACCTAAAATTCATCGTCAGCATCAAACAGCTCAAAATATTGCTCATAAGCTGAAAACCACATTCAGACACTAACAATAAAAACAGCTATTAAATTAATCGCTCTCTAAAATACACAGGATTAGACAGATGGGAGGGAGAAGCATTTACTCATTTGCAACTTACTTTGAGCAAACAAAGTAAAAAAAAAAAGATTTATTTTAAACAAGCACCTACTTGTCAGAAACCTGGGGAAGGGGAACGTAGGCTGTCACCACAGTGCCCAGCCTGCCTGCAGCTAACAGGAAAGGGAATTTCTCCCACTGATCTTAATAGGGGAAAAAACATGCAGCTAAGTTGCTACAATAACAACTGACCCGATCAATAAGATACTCAGGCTCTCAGGACTAAGAGGACAGAAGTTTAAAAAAAATTCACAACTCCCCATTTATTTTCTTCTGCCTCACTGAGAAGCTGCGTGTTTGCTTTCCACAAAGCACATGGGAAGCTCGTCCCACTACGGGAAAGGCTAAAGCATCCTTCTCAGGGGTTGTTCCCCGCCATAAAACATTGTATTCTACAGAATTATATTATAATCCCCAGGAAAAAAGAATAGAATTTAAAAAAAAAAATCCATCTACCTACTTTCCAAAGTGTAACGTCGACTGTTGCGATCCCTCAAAGTTCAAGGTGGAGAAACCCAAAGTCAGACCTCATTAACACCTAAAACCACTGTCTATAGACCTCGAGCTTCTTTTCTACCCCTACTTTCCTTCCAGCATACTATACCATCCCTTCTAGCCAGAAAGGTAATGCATGGGATCAGAAAATGTAGGGAAAAACCTCTTTCCAAGTCTCCATCCTCTTTTAGAGGCATGTCACCTTCACAAATTAGTTATACACACAATTTCAGGACAACTTTCTGATCTGTATCTGAATACAAGCTAACTCTCAAAGTGCTCTGTTAAAATAGACAAATGTCTTCCATTTAAGAATTTTTTCCTATGTTAAATCCATTCCCAAAACCAGAGTAATTGATTAAGATAATTCAGCACACCTGAAAAATGTTCAAAACTGAGCATTCATGAGTCAGCAAGCCACAGGAAACATTTTACAAGTATGATGTATTTTTTAATCAAGCAGTAGATTCGTATTAAACCAGCACACAAACGAGCAAACATCCAAATTAACATGTAAAAAGAAAAAGAAATCCAAATGTACCATTGCTTTCAGCACAAGCATGGCTGTGTAAGTTCAGTGAAAAGCCGCCAGTCCAGTCTCAGTGGAATGAAACTTTTTACAGGCATTCAGGCAGATTATCTTACAATACCAGACATCGACAACAGGTTAAAAAAAAAAAAAAAAAAAAAGGATTGCATTTCAAAATACAAAGCTTGGTTTGCCCTTTCCAACGCAGGCTCCAAGCCCCACAAACAGACCAGAACATGGGTCGAACATACCAACACCAGCGACCAACCTCCCCCCAGATCCGTGTGCTGTAGAAAAACCAAGTCGCATGCCGTATGCGGGCAACTCCCCACTTGCGTTACGGACTGGCTACGAGCAAGCAAAGCACCCAAAGATACAGCACGAACTTCATATGTTCTACCCCAAAACGGATCTACTGCTGGAGCCTCCCTCGAGCCAAGTACATGGTACAGCTCCCAGGTACGAAGGATTTTGGGGAAAAAAACCCCACCGATTCCTTCCATTCCTCTCCAATTATTACCTTTATTTTGGATTTAAAAATTGTTTTCCCAGGGTTGAGTGAAGAGTGAAACATGTTAATACTTAATTATGCAAATCTGAAAAAAAGATGTATTTTTTCAAATTAAGGGATGCCTTCTCTGCAAAGGCAGAGACGGACACAAGGTGCGGTGCTGGTGTTTCCTCTGCATTCCTAACGCACATTTAGAAAAGCCGTATCAGCTAAATCCTTGCAGCTCCACTTTATTTTGCATTCCAGAAACTACTTAATGAGCAGCATTTAATTTGCCACTTTGGGAAGAACACATTCTTGGTAAGTCACTTAAGAGTCGACAGTTTGTGTTTCAATCTGGAGGAGAAAACACTTTCAGCACATTCATTCACATAACTTGTTTATGTTTCAACATCACCTTTGTACTCATATACACCAAAGCTTCAGGAATTTATCAGCCTTACGTGACCACTCAACAGGGACTTATGCCTTCCAAGACAACAATAAATATCGAAGTGCATGCAAGATAATGAGTATTTCTCCAGAACCAGAAAGTAATTTTGTAAATTAGTAAGGAATTTTAGATGAACCATAACCATCTTTTATTGACAAATGTCATCATACTCAGTTTGTTCCTTTTTAAAAGAAATACTTTAAAGTTACTAATATTGTGTAAGCAAATAAAAAACCATGAATGTTTCAAACAGTGAAGTCACCTTGCTGCAAAGCAATTCTCTTTCAGTCCCAACTGACCACCTTCAGTTATGCAAACCATTTAAAAGACGTCTATTAACATATTTCTTTTATGGTTAGCTGTAGACATATAGGAAAAGAAGTTAAAATGCTTTATGTTCAGTGTTGAAATATTCTCTTTTCCACAGTAGGAGTTTCCAAAAAATCTATGTTACAAGTTTGCCTAATACAGACAATTTCTTTCCTTGTTTCTGAGTTTTCTGGCTTTATAAGGTAAAGATGACCCTCCATATTATTGCAATTTTGGGTTACAGGCCTCTTTACAAATGAAATCTCTCTAAGGAGAGAAAAAAACCCCACATTAGTACTTGCGCACATAACATTAAGCAGTACGCACAGACATGATGCGCTATTAGTCCTGCGCGCACATGGCTTGATACCTTGGGCTTAAATCAGTAGGCAGCAGCCCTATAAATAAAAAGCTATTAGGAATCCTTCTAAGGATGGAAAAACAAATCTTTTAGTAAAATTTATTGGACAATCCATTTAATTAATGTATTTTAAACACACTTTAGCACCTACCAGGCATATTGTTTGACATCTTTAAAAATATTAGCCAGCACCTGCCATCTTATTAGCGCTACACAACATTTCAATGTGCAGAGACGTGGCTCCCATCTGTCTGGTCCAGCAGAGCCTGCACAACAGCATCGTGCTGGCACGCACTACTAGCTCCTTCCCAAGCAGGACTGTCAAAAATCTGGGGAAATATATACCGAGACACTTGCTGACTAATGCGTTTGCAGCAGATGCTCTGTATTAGTCTATCACAAAAGACAGATAAGGGAAAACCCTTAAGAAACACCAGTGTAAACTGCAGGCAATGCAGCCTGCTATGGTAACTAAAAATATTAATGCTTTGAACTCTGTCTGCATCAAAATGCCAAACTGGAGGCTCTGAAATGAGGGAGATGTTTAATTTTTGCTCATTTTTTTGAAGATACAGACTCCAAAGAACCAAAGCCATGTATTTAGAGATTTCATGACAACTCATGCTGGCACCTCACTACCTACATTAGGAAAACTGAAATAAAGAAATAAAAAGGTTTTCAGAATCAGATTTAGAAATGGAGCCTTTTAGCCCAGATGTTCAAAAGCCCTTTAGGGAAAAAGAGGCAGGGGAGATTCCTCCACACTGTGAAACAAGGACAAAAAAGGACTTGGGGGAGAGTAGAGGAATTTAGGTTTTTTAAAGCTAGCTTTATAATGTGGATGCAAAGTAAGTCATTTTAGATGCACCGCCTGGGATTTTTTATATCACTTTTTTTGCAGTGGAAAAGTGTACAATATCATTCCTAGTGGCTCAGATAATTTACTAAGATTGCTTGAAATTTACTGTTGGCAGATAAATACTGCAGCTTATGACCGTTCAAAAGTATATTTTAATATAGAGTTTTTTTAAAATCTTTGATTTGGGAGTTATTTGATCTGTATGTATACAGAGGGGGACAAAAATACAGTCGTTCTGCATACTCTCTCCCTCTGCATTTGAATTTGGACACGTACAGGGAATCAAAAATTAGGCAGCAATTATTACTACTGGTGGTCTCCTGAGACTGGAAAGAGAAATCTGCATTCCTTCCTTCCAGCAAGGCTGCAAATATTCATCGCCTTTAAAACAAACGGCACCTGAAACGCAAGGCCAGCATTCTGTACGACCAAGAAAAAAAAAAATGACACAGACTTTCCCGACCCTTCGCAGGCAGCAGACCCACTCATGCAAGGGAGAAACCCCTGCTGGAAAAGCAAATAGGAAATGCCTTGGAAAAGGGACAGTCTACACTTCTGCTTCCCTCCGCTGCGCTGTCTCAGTCCTCTGCAGGGTAATGAAATCACAGTCTTAGAACCACAGCGGCGTTCATCATAGAAATTTGATGGGGAAGGATTAAAATTAGGTCCTTCGTGTCCCAAATCATGCTTCTAAAATGAGTTGACTTTTGACACCTTTGAATTTAAATGGCTGTTTAGGTCTCCAGATGGAAATCCAGATACTGCTTTCCCTCATCGCAGCCCGCATTACCAAGATGAACTCATTATGTTGATAATGCACACTCGTTTTCTTCGATAAAAATTCCAGTGTGAAAGTACATGAGGAAAATAATAATGCTATATAGAAAGCAAATATTAAACGTTGGCTCAGACAATGAGGTCGGGGCCACACACTCAGTACTAATCACTCACCAAATGAGAAAGGGGTTTGGGGAAAAACCACATGTAATCATGTAATTAGAGATTGTCATCACACTCGCAAGTGGTTTAAGGAACTGAATTAAGATACAACTAAAAATCTTGCCGTTCCCTTCCACTCTCTCCCTCCTCTTTTCTTCTTCTCCTGCTTCTCCCATCCATACCTGCCCTCCTTCTGTAGTCGGTGAGGCCAAGCATCTCCTAAAACATTGCCTCCCATCCTGCTCAATCCATCCTCCTTCCCTCTCCCCTTCTCCCTACTAGCGCCATGTTACCCAAGGACAGAGTTTTCAGAGCTCCCTTAAGTATTAAGCATTAATCTAATGCCAGTAAAACTAAGAAATGAAAGCCAAAAGTGACCCCATAAACCACTTTCTGATTAAAAGACTGCATACACCCACTAAGGGCACTTTGTCACCAAGCTGCTTATTTTTTGCTAACTTCCCCTATGGATTTCATTAACGTCACAAAGCTACAAGGCAAACAAAGCATTTAGAGTACATTTCCCTCTTTATTTACTAATACTAAATGAATTTCCCCCTGCTTTCTAGTTCCTTTTCCTAGAAACCATCTTATGAACTATAGCATCTAAATATCTTCTTCCTAAAATATTCTTTAATATAGTTCACCCTACATAGTTCTGTAACTTGAAAAACTCAAGAAAGTTTGCAAAAATAACCTTCCCCAAACTTACACACATCCAAATACATTATGTTTCCCCACAGTATTTGGCCAGGGAAACGGCTGTCCTTTCTCACAGAATAAAACTAACTTTGTGACCTCGAGTGGAAAAAGCCATTTTCCAACCGAGCCAGCTCTTTCACAGTCTCATCAAGCTGCAAAGTCAGTCAGAAGCCTCAAAAGACACGGTGAAAATACGAGGACAGGGAGATACACATTTGAGCTTTCCTCAAAGATGTTCCTGTTAATAAAGCCACATATTAACGGTTACCCTGAGGACTGTACTCTTAACAAGGCAAATTTAAGTATTCTGAAATCAATCCTTTAGGCTGAGGATCAAGGAGAGGATTCAGGATTATTTATTAAAGAAGCGGGGAGAAGGGGTGAGCGTACACTGTCCCTTTCACATGAAAAGTGCATATTGTGAGGTCTGAAGCACAAACTAATCAAAGCACATGCTGTCTGCTTTGTACCTGCCAGAAATCCTGGTGGAAGGGGGAGAAGGTTAGAAAAGGGAAGAAAATGAGGGAATGCTTGGTTACACCGAAAAAACAAACCGTAATTAGAATACACAAGTATCAGAGATATTAGTAGCTGGAAGAAACACCTGCCAGATACCTAGAAATCAGAATAAAAGAGGACATAGAGCAACCAGAGCATTTTAGTAGTATCTGCCAAACGAGTCCTGTGAAAACGAGCAACAGAATTAGCTTAGTACAAAAAGATAAGAGCAAGTAGAGCTCTGTCAAAACTGAAATATGCCACAAATATTTCGTAGAGGAGGGAGGGAAGGATGAAGGGTGTTCTGTACGTGGACATAAAGCAACCCAGGTGTCCCCCCAGGATGTTTGTGCACCATGCATTTACCTGTGTTAGAAACAACTAGGCATTTTCTTGGATGAAATTCGTTTTTATTAAAAACAAGCCAAGAGAAGAAATTGCAGTTCAGCGTCCGCACCGGTCCCAGTGAACCACAGGCAGGAAAAAGCAGTGAGGAACACAAAAGTAACTCAAAACTGCTAACCAGAGGAAATGGGAGGACCAAGTTTGGCTGGGAGGAGAAAGCTAGCGAGCAAAGAAACCCACACACGCAGTCACTGCTGTCAGCAAAGAAAGTCAAGAAGAGAAAAATTGTGTCAGCTCAGCTCCGATTTGCTGATTGTCTGCAATCAACCGCATCTCTGCTTGCTTCCACAAAGGGTCACAGGAAAGAATCTCCCTCCAGTTCGTTAGGACACTTTTGGGGATGGCAGAGGAACTTTTGTACAGATGAGGGTAAGTTTATTATCTGTGTAACAGGACACCTCCTCGTTATTATGTAAAAAACTACCTCCACTAAGATCAGAAGCTGAAGGAATTTAAAGCAGGAAATCTGAAATTAGAGAGAGATGTTCCACACGGATTATGGACCGGGATAGCTGTATGCTTCCAGATATCTCCAAGCAAGCCATAACCTAGACTCAACAACTCAAACTGCTGACACTGGGGACACATTTATTTCAAACACTCTTACAACAGACATTGGCAGGACCTCGTACAGTTGGATTTTGAGGACTCCTCACCTGTTTTCATTGCATCTAAGCTAGAGAAAGTACTGAGTATCCTTCTCAGTTAATGAGCTCAGTAAATCAACTGCACATGCACTTTACACTGCTATTTACTGAATTGCAATAGCTTGCTTTTGTTAAGGTATCACTTAGAGTTGCATCCTTTTGAACGAAGGTTTCAGAGGCATTTAAAGATCACAGGAGCTCAGAGCTCTGATCCAAAGTTTGACTCCTGAGCGACAGCAAGACTTTGAGCTTGTCTCGCTTGCTGCAAGCTTGGATCTACAGCAGCTTACGCCACTCTGGTGGAAGTCTCATGCTCCAGCCTTAGCTTATACAACAAAGAAAAGGACCCCAGAAATTCAGGCTAATGAATAAAGGCCCCCTTTTCCCCCTCTTTCAAACGTGGCAGCAAGATCCTTCAATCCACCAGAAAAGTCTGTACTAAGGATGGTCCATCTACCTCCAAGTCCTTTTCATGGGGATCCCTCCTGAGCACATTTTTTCAGGCTCCTGTGCTCCTGAGATGCTCTTTAGATCATCTGGCAAGAAATCTTCCTCCTGAGCTGACTCCCAGCAGCTCTTCTTTAATGGACACACCTCCAGTTACAGCCCCTTGACAGATTAAGTGTAGTTTAAGCTAATCATTGTGCTGGTCCATGATACAAGCCTGCATTACACAGTGGGAGTGAGTTTCAGATGTTTTCCTGGCCCTCACCTGATTCTTCCCCTCCTACACTTGAAGCTCAATGGAAGACATCAAAGAAGCCAACACAAAAGCACATGTAGTTTTGAACAATTTGCCAGGATAAAACAGAAAACAAACTTGTAATGTAAGCTAGTAGCCAGAACATGTGGGCACGCTTAAGTACAAACTGCCTTTCCTTTTGTGAAGCGATGAGGACTGTTCATCTGCAGACCCTCCTGGCTACAAGCAACCCTACTGCCTCTGGTAGGGACTGACTTCTTGCCAAGCAGAGAGGGACAGCGTCCTGCAAGGAAAAGGCACAGAAACCATCTGAAGTATTTTCTTTTTCCTTCATTTTGCCATTGCTCTGCATTATTCTCAGGCATCCCAAAAACATCTAGAGATGTAAATATAAATGTTGGCAGGAAATACTTAATTCATAAATTTAATTAAAAGGCATTGAAAGCCTTTATAATTACTTACTGCAGCAATGGTAGCAGGAGGGTAAGCTGTTGCTGGTAGCTCGAAGGCTTTTGTTCGTATTAAACAGTAGCAAGACATTTTCCCCACAGGAGAAGAGAAAGAGCAAGTCAAGTGTATTCTGTATTAAATTAATAAGCCATCGGGGGGAGGGGGGGTGTCCCCTAAATAGGCTAGAGCTCTCTTAAAAGCACTACAGCTTACCTTCGGTGTGAACACCCAACCGCACAAAGACGGATCTATGCTGTGCACCCACCACATCCATTTTCTGCCTCTGCTCCCACCTTTACACCAGGCTGCACTGCTGAAAGCTCAGCTGCGGGACGCCTGGGAGCTCCCCTGCGCTGGGACAGGGACCGCACCAAAGGTGACAGGGTGTGATTTTGCTCTGAACAGGGTGGGTATGCAGCTCATGCTTTAGAGGAACACCACTAACAGCATCACTTCTAATTTTCTTTGAGAGGTTAAGCTTGTCAATCATTAATGCATAAGCCAAAAAAACCATCAAGTAAACAGAGAGGGCATGAAAAAAGAAAATTTTAAACAAAATCTGTATTACAACTTACGTAACATTAATGAAGCTCATGCCACATTATATGTGCTAAGATACATACTTCTACTTAGTGAGAGCTTATTCATCATCTTGCTAAGCAAGATGCAAGCAGTGAGTGATGAAACAGCACAATCTTTCAGTTTGAAAATCAGATGTGCAAAGAACATCTCCACATCACTCTCAAAAGCACCCTTTCTTAAGCCCTAACATTATACAGCAGGGGAACAGCACATCTTAAATTAAATAGGACTTCACTCCTCCTAACCAGAGGTATGCTTTTCAAGATGGTAGGACGACAGAAGGGACAACATGAAATATTTCTCCTACAGATGGGTTAAAAAAGCATTTGCTTTCCCACCGCCAAAATGCAAGAGGAGGAAAGAGACACAGTGGAAATGGAGCAAATGAACAGTTGTGGTCTGGACACCTTCACGCCACAGCATCCTGAGCTACACATTCGATTGTGTCTATTCTCACATCAGCCTTTTGTTCAGACCCAATATGAACACTTTGAAATGTTTGCAGACTGATTAATTTTTTTTTTTCTACTCTGAATGAATAGTAATGAATGCATCTTTTATTCTACTTTCCAGACCTTGCTTCCCTGGGGGAGAAACCATCACACTTAGACAAAAATGGAGCCAGGGACAGAGCTGCCTTCCTACACACTCAGCGCAGCAGCAGGTCAAAGAAAAGTATGAGTTCATGTTGGCAAACAGATCTAACCAAGGGTTTTTGCTGGATGAAGGTCTCCAGGGTTTTTGGTCTCACAATGAGTGAAGAAAAAGCATTTAGACTCAAATTACAGGAGCATTGTTCCCATTAATAAGGCAGTAACATTTACCTCCCTCTCCAACAACTCTATAAATTATCACTAGGAAGAAGGAGGGGCAGGAAGAGGGAAAAAAAGCGGGTATTGTCTTCTCACCATAGCATTCACTCACATGCACAGCAAGATGCTTCAGAAACCCGACACAATTACAATACATAGGCACATCACTCTACAAAATCCTTTGGCAAGACCAGTCCCAATCACTGCATGGCAGCCAATTAGTTGTTTTGATGGTAGTTTTATGTAAATAAAATTGGTTCTGTGAAAAGAACAGCTCATACATCTGCTTACTAATGCTGTAGCATTTAAATCTCAAACATACATGCTCAAAATTCACATCAATACTTTAAACATGGTCCTGTAATATGTAATTAAAATGCAACTGACTGCACAGCTGGTTCTATTCTTTTAACTGAATCACTTTTTAAATTATTACTTGCATGCAACCCTGGGTATGCATCTTCGCTTGGAACAAAAATTAATTCTCTTCTACGCTTCAGCCAGGATCTAGCCTGCAGATTGTCAGTACTTTTCAGCAGTACAGCTTGCTTGTGTCTGACTGCTCACAAACTCCTTTCACCTTAAAAACGAAGAGGAAATTTCCAGGTGAACAGGCCTATTACTTTTTAAGCTCACACCTGTACCACAAGTCCCATTACCTCTGCGCGACATTCCCAAGGACGCTTAGGGGAACGATGGACATCTTACCCTTCTGCTTGAGCTCATCAGCTCCACCAACGCACAAAGGGAAAGCGCCAGAAAGTTGTCTCCGGGTAGAGGATGCTTTGATAACCCAAGAGGAATACGAAGTTGGAAACAGGCAAGGAGGAAGAGATGCAAAAAGGTTTTATCCCTCAGGTGCTACTATGCAAGTGAAACTCGAATGAGTAAGGTCAGCTCTGCAGCACCTCAGTTGGTGCTTGACTGAGTAAAGACAGTGTTGTTTTTTAAACTGAAACCCAAAGCAAGCAGTAAAATGAGAACAAGATGCTATCAGACAGATCAATCTACTGTCAGCTGCTTTCGTTACCAAGGGAGAGCCAAGGCCAACTTATTTTATACTCTCCTCAAATTATCCTCTCACCTGGACATTACCACTACCCTAATAGCCACAGCCAGATTTAGCCAGTCCCAAGGTGTCTTTAAGCAACAAGAACCTCTATTTCTTTATTTTCAACAGAGCAAACTGCTCTGCTGGGTGTTATTAGACTGTGGAAAAAATAGGTCCCAGGAGAAGATAACAATAAAGAAAAGTCCACTGCAGTACCCTAAATCTGCTGCCTCACTTTCAGACTCTCCAAACCACAGCACGTAGATATCCAAGTGCAGCACCGACATCTGTAAGTTATATAAAAAGCAATTTCACTCTGCTACAGGTCAGAGCGAAGGTGGTTAGCACGTAAGTCAAAGGCAAAGGCTATCTGTTCTCCACCCTTCAGCCAGCATAGATGTTCACCACGCTGAATGGCAAGATCCTAAGAGCATGGACGACGACGCACAGTCGAGCACGGTACCTCAAACACTGACCGTGGGTTTCCAACACCCCTGTGTGGCAACTGTGTCCACCACATCCAAATGCGTTGCGATTCAAGCCCTCAGCGCTGAGGGGCAGAGGAACAGAAAGTTGAGTCCAGCAAAGGGATTGCCTTTGGATCTTTTATCCAATGTGATAGGAACCGACCGCAGAGCGCTCAGCAACAGCGGAATGATTAGCAAAAATAGTGTGGGATTCAGCATTTCTTCCCTACAAACAAATCTTGTTTATGTAAAGCCTAAGGGATGAGTGCGATAGCTTGACAAGATAAAATGATGAAAGTGAGCGGATGCAAAATAGACTGTCATAAACCAGAGGGAGAAACATTTGATATTTTGCAAAGAATAGATGTACTTTTTTGCTGTTTGGGGTTTTTTTGGTTTTTTAAAACCATGAAAAGCAGACGTTGGGTTTGTGGCAGGGGGAGAAGAAAACAAGTGTTCACAACACGCTTCGTAGTTTTATGCATCAAAACTAACTGCCAAAATACTATCTTCCAATTGTCTGTTTCCAAGCAAAACCTCGCTCTGCTGCCTGGGTAACCAGAACGCTTGTACACCACTGATTACAGGGACCCCAGGTATTTGATCACCTTCTGTCTTTACCTTTCCCTACTAAACACAAAACAAGACAGGGAACTGCACGTGTATGGCCCATGCTATGTTTATATAAAGCTTTAAATGCATTTTTTTCAGGGTCGAGGCTTTCTGGGAATGCCTGACACTATGTGTCAGGTACATCACTCAGCAATGAAGGGATCAGATGCTACTTCCCTTTGGAAAAAAAACAGAAGCTTTACTTTCAGATGATGCAGGGGAAATGAAAATATTGCTAAAAGCTGGAGTACCATTATGTGCCCATGGTGTTATGATGGAAAATTAACTAACCTGCAGTTATCTGCATCAAGAAGTTGATATGAGCTGCTAGTCCTAGGGCCAGAGCTGCCTTTACCGTATTCCTCCATACCAGTGGGATTTACGGTGTGGTTAATTGGGTCTCTGATTTGCATAACAGGTAGGATGCTGCACGGCTCCACTTATGCAGGCAGACAAAACTAGATCAGAGCATGCTCAACATTTTACCAACACGTATCGTGACAGCACAAACATTCAGAACAGTCGTGTATTGCTGTAGGAAGGACCTAGGCTTCCAAAGGGGAATGGAGTAAGGGTGTTTGATAGGGGGGGAAATACATGCTCGGGATGCAGATAAAAACACAGGAGTGTCTCCCTCCTTTGGGAATCTGGAGATGAGTCTGGAAGGGAAAGGTCAAGTGAATTCTCCCCAAAACGGCGTAGCTCACCGAGCTCTCACAGTCATAAAGAAGCAGCAAGGAAATGTGTTCACAACCTGTAATTTCCTGGCCTACGAGTACATAAGAAGAGGTAATAATTTTGTCTGTAAACATTAAAACCCCTTTAAAAAAATATATTTCTCATTCACTATCATTACGTAAAAAGTACTGCAATGCTACCAAACAACAAAAAGCTCAGAAGAGAATACTTCAAATACTTCATTTAACTTACACCCACATGCCAGTAATAACTAAAGGACTCTAGGTTAAAAAAGCCATTGAATAATACACACTTAATAGTCTAATGTGCTCACCTTCCCATCATAGCGTTTCACTATAAATTGATCCAGGCCCAGGTCTGAAAGAGAAAAAAAAAAAGATACTTCAAAAAAATGCTTTTAGAGTGTAAAAGTAAGCATTTCTTGGGTTTTCTGTTCGCGTGGGGAGTACAAAGTAAAATGCACTGTCTGAATAACATCAGTAGAAAGTATAAGGACAGAGAAGGAAGATTTTTTTGGCTTCATGCATTTTGTACTTTGTATTTTGATCATGAAAGACAACAACTCATGGCATCAGAGAAGAAAACCTCCTTCTAGCAGGGACAACAGGAGCACAGCTCCCAGCATCTCTCAAGAGCCTGAAACACCCACCCCAAAGCAGAAGATTTCTGCATTTACCAGGCAAACATTTCACCCGTGATGCCCCATGTTCATGCACGTTCATAAAACTCTTATTTTGTTTCTAATAACACCTTTTGAATGGCTCACAAATGGAAAAACAAAGAATTGTTCTCATAATAATAAATCGAACACTTGTTCAAATTTTAGTATAAAACTGCTTGTAAATAGGTTTTAAAGGAGATAAGTTGTAGCTGCATTCGTAAGAAAGCAAGTGCTTTAGCTTGAAGGGTATTTTAGAGAAAGCCAGGGAGAGGGGTTATTTATACTAGTAAATGCAATCTCTCATATCATCACAAAATGTTTTTTCTATGCTGAAAAGGGGGAAAAAAAAAATCCTAGCATTTGCAGAGTTAAAGCACAGACCTTTCTATTAATCCGCAGTGCCCGGGCAAGCTATACATACACTGGTGAATGCACATATAAACATGACAAAAATATTCAGGAAAATTAATTATCTGAGCTTTGCAATCCAAAGTTGGGAAGATGGGCCCTGAGAGGAGATTAAGCAGAACTCAAACCGAGCACTTCCAGTAATTCAGGAGAGCACGGGCCGATTCTTCAGTTCTCTGAAGAATAAAACCCCTTAGCAGAGCTACATCCCATGCATTTTCTGCCACTGTTTATGATAATTATCACATGCTCATTTAAATTTAAATTAGAAAAAAGATGGAAAAAAATCAAAATAAACCTCTCCCATGCCTGCTATGTCACCTGCTTGCGGAGCAGGATAATAAAACCCTTCTCATCTACTGGAAAGGTTCATAATGGTTATGCTGAAGAAAATGGAGTTATTCATCGCTCCAGCATGACCCCCTCGACCTTTCTGAACCAAAGCAGCTAAAACTCCTCCATCACCAATTTCAAAGGTCGAGCCAATTGTCAGAGGGCTTTCTGGATTTGTGAATATTCAAGCCAGAAAGCACCTTCTCAATATTTTGTGCGCCTGACAAAAGAGTGAAAATTGCATATTCATACACATTTTCAGACTTTAACCATCTTCTGAAGAATTTTGTCCTCCTCAAAGTTGTGGGTATAAACGCAGTACAGTAAGTATTGTCACATTTAGAGGCAGGATTCATTTAATAAATGTGCTTATTTTACCAGAGACATTTTATCT
Organism: Calonectris borealis; assembly: GCF_964195595.1. Lineage (NCBI taxonomy): Eukaryota > Metazoa > Chordata > Aves > Procellariiformes > Procellariidae > Calonectris > Calonectris borealis. The sequence continues at coordinate 5,960,221 of NC_134318.1, read as the reverse complement.
GGTCAGAGCTCGCCCCTGACCATCCATCTGGATGCTGACCGCTAAGCTGAGCTTAGCTTTATGTCCATGTGTCATAATAAAGTCATTTCTCAAGCACACGTCCTGTTCCCGTGCCAGGAAATAGTCCCATAAGACCTATCCCTGACAGCCCAACATTACACATGTACTCACAGAAAGCTAAAAAAGGACACAGGTTAAAAATAGCAAGTGAAAGTATGCCTTAATGGCAACCCCCCCACAGCTGGACACTACTATTTGGAAAGCAAACAGGTTTCAAAGATGACTCAAAATGAATGGATGCTCATGCATATGAACAGCAAGAAAAGATGAACTAACAACTGTTTTTGTTTGTGTGTGCGTATATATATATAAAAGAAATAGTATATATTTTTCTAGCCACCTAGAACAGCCACCTATGTATATAATATATAATTAATAGTTATATATATGTCTGTATGTACATACAGAAAAGTTATTAAAAACAATCAAATGACACCTAAAAAGGCAGAATACCAGTACCTATGCTAAAGGAAAAAGCTAATAATATGAACTTTGTGCTCTCCACAGATGTAACACGAGGTGGGGAAAAGGGGAGGTGAAGTGGGGTGTGACTGGGGGGGGGCACTAAAAAGCACAAGAGTTAACAATGGAGTCAACGAAAGAAAAACACACTGGTGAAATCAGGAGGTTTGAGTACAGGGTAATTTGTCTCCTGACTGGGGTTTGGTCCAGCCCCATTCACCTAAGCACAGAGATGTTTGTTTCCACGTGTTTCCTCAATTGCTGTGGCGTGTAGCGAAAAGACACGGGAAAAACAAAACATCTGGGTAACCTGAGACTATTCCTGCGCAGGACAGAGCGATGGACTTTGACATACACATAGCTTTTCTGTAACTGCATCCAAACCCTCATGCCAGGTGTAGAAGCTGCCAGGTCTGTCCTCAAGCTCAACAGCTCCCAGCATTTCATTATTCGCTGAAGAAACTGCTTACAGCGCCGTAGCTGTTACAGAAACGTAGTTATCGTTACCTATATCATGTCAGCCTCCTTTGACACAATCACATCTGATGGGAAGCAAATATATAACCTTGGTTTATGTATCTCGGAGATCAAGGAGAGACATTTACATGAAAATGCAGCACAAAAATTTGTCACTTCTGCTGCTGCCTTTTTTCACGTCAACGTATCAGCGTGCCCTGGAAGACAGCATTACCTATTGCAAGCACAAGCATACTGCTTCACATCAGTGTTTTACGCTCACCCTTTCTCCCAGCCATTACTGCTCCGCTGCAGTAATTAAGCTGCACACTTAAGTCCCTCTATAAAATTCCCCTTACCATAGTTCCCAACAGAATAAGCCAATTCAACAGCTGAAAAAGGGCATTTATACGTTCAAGGCATACAGTTTTCCTCGATACATTTTCCTTTTTCCAATACAGTTTATTTTCTTTTTTATGGACTTAGCTACGTGTTTTTCCACTAGTCTTTAATCTTAAAAGTTGACAAAAGGAAACCAAGAAAAAAGAGGGACTGTTGCCTGATGCCTGTGTTCTTCTTTCTTTACATTACATAAAAACCCAAAAGGCTTTTCCTCCAAGACGTTACAATAGGAATTCAGCGTTTGCGTGGGCTGGAGAGCTAATGGGAACACTGCACGAATGAGGACAATCACATCTGAACAAGGAAAGGAAAGAATGTTAGTTATTACATCTCTGTTATTCAAAAGGCAGCATGCTAAGTTAAAGCTACCGCCGTATTGTAAGTGATACACTCATAAAACAAATATCCCCTGGCTGGGCTATTGCTGACGAGCCGCAGGAACACAAGCTAATAGGCATGTTTAACAGTAAGAAAGAGCTTTTCCACCTTTCACTGAAAAGCAGGAGCTGAAATACTGTTTTCTCAGAAATGGATTAAAGGATTTCCTTCAAGAGAGATGGCAATGAAATCCAGAAATCGTTTCAGGATACCTGGCTGCTTCACGAAGCCTCCTCGGGACCGAAGGTACACGCACCACAGCTACTCCAGATTGCATAGTGACCACCCAGAGCAGTGGGGCTTCCATGCTTGTTTCTGCTCGAACAAACGCAGAGCTTTCATCACGACCTGTCCCAGAATACGCCTTTCATTTGCATGAAACACTGTACAACACCTCACCTTTCACTACACGTCCCGATTATCGAAGTCCCTTTTGCTCACCCAGCCAAGGGTCCCGCACCAGCCGCTCACCTTCAGCAGTGCCAATGCAGTGACCTGCAACGATTTCCAAATTTGCTCGCCATAGCCATTACTTGCTTGTAATCTTTAAGTATCACTATGTATTACTCCTAGAGATTCTGATACTACCTAAAGTACCATCAGCGTACCAAAAGAAACAGCAGCACGGCTGTGGAGTAGCTAAGCAAGTAGCATCACTATAAGTGTTATTTCAGATTAGACTGACACCACTTACTCACCAGCACTAAGAATAAAGGCCCCCACTCTTATTCATGTGATGGTACTTTCACAGTACTCTAAAAATAAAAATGTTTCAAAATAAATCAAAGTGACTTACACTCACTGCCTGCCACAACGGGGAAAAGAGGGTGTTCAACAGGAGAACCGTATTCTCTGCGTTTACTTCTTTCTTTTTGGGCTGGGGAGGATGTTGTAATGGAGAAGGAATTATTTATGTAAACACAGAATAACCTGCAGTTACGCTTGTTCAGCTCTAATGAAATCTAAAGTCAAATGCTTATTGTATTTCTATTGATTAACAAAAACATACATGCCACCGATTCATTCAAAGCTAGCTAATTACCACACTTGATAAATATCTGAACAATTACGAAGCTCTTGATGTTATCCTGTAAAAAAACCAAAAGCCATGGGCAGCAGATTATAGACTGCAGTTTTAAAAAATATTTAACAAACGAGCTTCCAGAAGAATGATTATATTATGCCAAGAACACAGTTGAGATCAATTAGAAACCATCATGATTTCCTCTGGGATGCCAGCAGTTTTCCACCGATGGAAAAACCTTTTCAACTCCTTCCAGTCTTTATATTCTTGTCAGATTTTTCACATTATTTGGGTAACATTTACTCATCATCTGCTTTTCCCTTCTCGTTGCTTGATATATAACACATCCTCTTTTTCTTGCAAGTAGATGAGCAAAAGGGCTAATTACCAAGACTGAAGAGGAGCCTGCTAACCAGGCATGCAACATGCTACTTTATGGGAGGAGAAAATGCTGGAGCAAGTTTGAGCTCCAGAGCTGTAACCCAGCTTCTGATTTTCACATGAGTATTTTTGCCTGAATTTAAAATGTAATCTGCAAGCAAACAGTGAGCTGCCTGAGATTTCTCAGGGGGCAACACTTTCAGGTTTGTGTTAAAGTCCAGAATTATTTTGTCCAAGGAACTACTTTGCTCTCATCTATCTCCCCCTCCTCCAACAGGCAAGTCAGTCTCTCTACAAGACGTGCATTCATAACACAACAGATCAGCCGTACCAACCCATCATCTATACTGCAAGCCCTAATTATTTGTTTCTTCTGACGACTATCACATACGCATGCACGTAAACGCACCTCTCGCTTGCGCCTCCTCGGCTAGGTTCCTGGGGTCTCGTATCAGGCATGACAGGCTCAAAGATGATCCTTGCTTAGGAATGACATTTTCACAGAAAAAAAAAAACCACATCTATTCACCCTGCTGGTTCTGGAAGAAAAACACCAAGTTACCTCCCCTTCTTACTCACACCCTTTCCCTGAATACCTCTCCAGAAGATGTATTTGGGGGAGAAGACAGAAATAAGTCCCCATCAAAAACCAGAAGGCAAGTTCAGCATCTCTAGTTTCCTTCGGGGTCTTAAATACCCCAGTCGAACACTTTGCACACGTTCAGGGACCTGTACAAGCCTAGGGAGCCCTCCCCCTCCCCACCGGACCAGGTGAGCGCTTGTCACAGCTCATGACTGCTGGTTCTACAGAAGATCAGATCTGTATTTTACAAACTTAACTCAAAATAACAAATAATCACTCAAGCATTGCAACAATCCAGAACCCAGCTGGTGCTCGGCTGCTCATGAAGTCCAGACAAAAAAACCAAGAATCAAGCTATATGGTCTGATCAAGCCACCAGATACTGGCTCCAACCTTCGCAGCTCCTCTCCTCCGACACTGTCCTGCGCACAGAGGCTGCAGGGGCACAGCTGCTGCTTTTGGCTGAGCTTTGACAGCATATTTGTGGTTTCTTGCAAACAAACAAAAAAAAGCAGCACCTTCCAGGGCATTTCCAAGACTTCAGATATTTGAGCTGCTGCAGAGTGTGGTGGATCTCGAAAGGCAGCTTTCATGTGGCAGGAGTTTGGGTTAACCAGGAAGGTTAACACTGGGATTGCAGGGTTAACCAGGAAGGTTAACACTGGCTTGGGTATAACCTGTCTTCGTTACAGCATGCTGTAATGAGATATGAAGCCTTTTTTTAACTTCTTTCAATCCTTACTACAAAGGCCCCAAAAAACCCTGGTACTGGCTGAGTATGCCACAGCTCCTTTTTAGTCCAGGATGTCCTTAAGTACTCGCTTCCCCCAGGAAAAAAACCAATACAAATGGAAACAGAGCAACTCGGGGAAATGGCAGGAACTCAGAGGCTAGGAAAGGGAGGAGGACTTGGCAGGGCACCACCGAGCAGGTCCAAGCACTTGGAAACATTCGTGTAGGCCAACAGCTACGTAGGACTACAGAGAACGTGGCAGCAACGACCTGCAAGTATCGGGCACGGTTACGGCTCCTGTGAAGTGTCATGGCTTCATACACCTTTCTCAGCAAAAACCCATGCTGTCTTCCAAGAGCTGCAACATCTACATTGGGTTTCTTTTACAAACCCTTACCCTTCCCACCGGAGACTGAGAAGGAGTATTTTCAGCTGGTTTTGGGCTGGGGTACCAAGCAAGCGCGAGGTATGAAGCAACCATCCCTGCTCATCCAGCCTTGGAGATGAGCTACCTCTTGGGTACCAGAGGAGGTGGGAGGAAAAAACAACAGAGGACTGCAGGGAGCAGATATCGCTGCCCACGCTTCTGTTGGCGCTTGGGCTTTCCAGATAGCATATAAAGAAATTTTTTTTTTTTTAAAGCAGCTTCCAAATTTAATGCCATTCTTTGGCTTATTCTGACAGACACTGCCAAGCTCAGCAAGAGTGTGTCACACCTTAAGCACAGGCTTGCCTACTTGGGAAAGCTATAGCAGGAAGTTTTACTGAACTATTAAGAGAAAGCAATCTACAGGAGCTAATGAATTGGCATTCATTTTCCCCAAGCTAGCAAAACGCAGTCTATAATTCAGTTGACGCTTTATTGACAATAAATCAAACTTCCCCTACGTAATCCATAAAAATGAATCAGGCATATGATACCTCGCAGCAGATCAGCAGTTTAAAAATAAATACAACAGGGACTTCGATACCTCATTACTCAATATCACTTATATTCTACAGTATTTTCTCTCCATAAAATAGCAGACGCATTAACAAGAAGTTACTCACTGAAATTAGGACCAGCATCTTGAGCATTCAGAGCATCCCCTGCCCTGCTCATGTCTTGGGCTGCTTATGCAGGACCGTGTTAATTCAGAGGACCGGAAGGCGATTGCTTCACCGCACAAACCTATCAACAAATACCACTCACGGAAAACCTTGGGGTCAGTGGGACTGCGGAAAGTAAGCCGTAATTCAGTTCAAGCATTAACCTACTTAGCTAGTACGATTACAGCAGGCCACGTCACTGCCTGAAGGAGATTTCCAAGGAGCACTTGGGGCTACGTCACTGCCCGAAGGAAGAAGCTCCCTGGGACGAAGGCTGGATGCTCCAGCCCTGGTGGAGGGCACACCCGAGTCATGACTAAGGGAGAAAGCAGCCCCGGCATTTCCCCACTAATCTATAATCGAGATTATCCTATGAGTCAGAAGTACCGAACGGATGTGAACTACAGAACAGAAATAAACCGGCCAGCAGGTAGCAGTCTTTGTCTTTAACTTCTGGTTTTAAAATCAGACTTTTTTTTTTTTAACTACCAGCTTTTAAAACATTTGGGAACAAGGTTATGGCTGGTTTGACTTTACTGTAGCATTAAATGTTTTACTCTTCTACTGTTCATTATGTATTAAAAAACCATTTACCGTGATTGTTGTGATGTACAGCACTCACAAGGAACAACCATCCTAGCAGCAGCTTTGTCTAGAAGCAAGTCCATGACGGTAGCGGTCCTCAAGACAGATTTTTCAAACCAACAAGATACAAGATGCCCATGCTCCTGCTTTGCCGGCTGATGGGCAGCCAAAGCTCAATTTCCATCTCATTCCACTTTCCAAGCACCTGTAAGTATCACTAAACCAATTTTCTTCCCTTATAGGTTGCTTTGTTTCACTGACTGGCAGCATTTGCAGCCACTTAAAGGCACAACAGGCTTCACGGGGCCATTGAAGCCGCTCACCTAGCCAGGATAGTAATAGTTACAGTGGAAAGTTAGTGGCTAAGACTGACAAATTATTTCCCATTAGTCACCTTCGCCTGTCTCCACAGTAGGTGTTTTCTGAGCACTCTTCCACATATTTTCTGTGCACACTTTAAAATGCACCAAGCATGGAAGAAGTGAAAGAGAATCAGATGCGTTGAAATTAAACATAAGATATTTTCTATTTTTAAGCTGGCTGACAAAAAAAAAAAAAGACGACTTGCATGGGAGGACTCGCACTCAATCAGGTGCTCTGCTTTTCAACTTACCAATTCACGGAGCTTTAGACAGATAAGATGGTAACACACAATTTCAGCATCTATGAACATTATCTTCTGTTCATTGCTCAAACCACTTCTTCACTGAAGATGGAACCATGTAATTCATGGAAAACTACAGCCATTTTCAGGACTTGGTGAAATCCCAAATATCAATTCACCAACATGGTTTTAACACTAATGCCAGGATTATTTTTTTCCCCTCCTGCACACACTTCATATTGTTGTTTTCTAAGCACAAGCGTACATGATATTTATTTAGCAGCTGTCACGTAAGATACCAAAACAGTTTCACAGTTCGTACATAAACCCCATTCTGAAAAAGTTAACATTTGGGGTCTGATGTTCTTCATTAATGCCTGCAGAGAGAAGAGGAGTTTTAATTTGACAAAAGCCTGTTTCAGTCTTTGAGATACACTATGGGAGACCAAGAAACCTGATTTCCCACGTCTCACCCAAAACACAAATCTCCAAAACAGAAGACAGGCAAAATCCTGCCACCCCACAAAAACCGACCTCTTACCAACTGCTCAGCACACAGCTTTCCAGACCAGAAAAAACAGCGTCTGCTCTCCCGCCTGTTGCCTACCAACCCCCACAGGTACCACAGCTGACATGCTTCCCTGCAATCCGCAGGGAATTTGAAGCCAGCAGAGGTGAGTCCCACCCTGGCCAGCAGTATCACAGCTCAGCCACGGCTGCCTGGACCCCTTTATCGCTAAGGTTTTCCTTGTCAAAGCATCTTCCTTTTGAAGGTTTACAAACAGTTCTTAAAAATGTTTCAGTTCAAGGTAATTTTTCACTAGTAAATACACAAGAAAGTCATCTCTCTGCTCTTCAAGGGCGCGTGCCAACAAGATTACTATGCACTTCAGGCAACATGCAAGGGATTAGGCTAATTTTGGGTTTGGAACATGGAGATGGAATACATAGCTTCAGGAGGTGCTTTCTAGCCCTAGCAATCCCAGGCTCCAAGCTCCCAAGAAGCATACCACAACCAACACTTCTGAACCTGAACGATCACCGTTATTTGGCACCACTGCGCTGCTGCCAGTCAGCCGGGTTCAAGCTGGCACGGACACGCTGCAGCTCTGCTGGAGAGATGAGCGTGTCTCCTGCACGGTTGCACTGGTAGCTTTCTGCCTCGCTCCTGCATTTGTTACATCTCCGTTATCCTTCTGCACATCGCCGCATTGCCGTAACGCGTGGGTTGAGAACACCACTTCTTTTGACGGTGGCAGCACCCTAATCAGACAGCAACCTCCCTTTTGTGCCGTACCTCTCAACATAACGAGACAGACAATACCCGACAACGTAACTGTTTGATGGGAAATATAAAGATCAGGTAAGCAGAGACTGGAGAGTTTATTCCCCTTCGCTATATTAGTTTCTCCAATTACTACACACACATCACTTACTTTCTGGTTGCTTTTCATTAGGTGTTATCGATCTCACAAAATCCTGCGGTGTCATAAAAACCTCCGATTCACCATGCTCGTTTATGACTTTCAAAGTGGCAAAGTATCTGAAGATTTTGTCCGGCGTCGAGTAGGCTCTGATCCTGTTTTCGTATTCCATCACCTGGAAATGAAATTTAACCAGCATTAGATGTGCGCTGTTCCTCCCTCCACACCCACATTAGCATCTTAGTCCTCTGAAGGTTTTGCCACACGACAACAAAGTTGTGTGCAGCAACACAACACTTAAAAGAAATAATGCTGAAAGGGTCAAAATTCCTCCTATCCTCAGCCTTTGAACTACCAGGAAAATTGGAAGTATCGACTTCTGATGTCCCAGAATTAAGAACAAACACTAAAAGTCTTTACTATCGATAAGTTTTGATCCTCCATGGTGGCAGAGAAAAAAACAAATTAACAAAATCCCTGAAGGTGCTTTTAAACACGAAAATAAAAAAGCACTACTATCACATCTGTGAATCTAAAGCAGCTCAACATTTTAACCACGGTGTTCAAGGGTCTGATTTATGATTAATAAATGAAGTAAAAGAAAAGTCTTGGAGAGGTAGGAGGAAGCTTTACTTTCAAGCCGAGTCTTGGAAAAAACTAGTTGGAGCCGCAGCTGGTTGCTCAGTCACCCAACCTCATTTTTTCCTCTTTTCTATCACATTGGCAAAATTCTAACATTCTTCACTCAGTCCTCTTCTCCCCACCAATCTGCCACTTGCTAACTCTGCCAGTAGCGATTATTTTGTACCTAGAACTGTTTTCCCCAACAGACAGCTAGAATTAATCAAAGATAACAGAAAGCTTTTATAAACAAAAATCACAACATAAGGCCACAAGGGAGGAAAAAGGCACAAAGACCTACGCTTCATTATGTATTAGAGCAGAAAACTTTCTTTCTTAGTTCAGCTTTTTATTCCTGCATTATACACCATGTTTAGCAGTCCATAATGTACTTGAAACCTTCGGTACTTCTGGCCAAGAGCCACAGGAGGGAAAAAAAAACCAAACACCAACGATCTGCTGGAAGAGAACAGGCAAGATCAAGGGTACTGCCAAGGCATCTGTAGATCATTTATGCCTTTGGTCCTGTTTCAGCCTTGTCCTTTAACTTGAACAACTTCTCCACCCTGATTTTTATCAGAAAGAAAACACCCTCTCTAATTTTTCGTATTTCTAGGATAAAACAAGCCAAAGGCTTTTAATCCCCCAATCCAGGCTTGGGTAAAGTAAGTGGGGAAAGCAGAGCCTCTCTCCTCTACACTTGTTCCAGCTCAGCTCTCCAGCAAATGCAACCAGGGGACAAGCAATACGCGGCAGAAGGTCCCACTGATACAGATTTGACAATATCTAAAGCATTCTCCCTATTCTTCTTCACATCACCATAGCTTTTTTATAATCAAGCCCATCAGGAACAAAGAAATGTCCTTGCATCAACCAATACAACCAGCTCCCTCTTTTCTGTAGCCACCTGCATAGAAGAAAATCTTTGTCACTACTCCCTCTTTTTCCTAGCCTTTGCACCTAGAATCAAACTTCATCCCATTTTTATTGCTTCAGTCCAACAAGGTCCTCCAAAGATAAGGTCATTGGATCCAAAGCAATTGTTTTATTGCAAAGTTACAAGTCGCCATCTATCAGCCGAACCGCAGTGAACGACAACACGGGCTTTCCCAGCTCTTTCCAGCTGCAAAGCCGCATGTCTTTTGTCTACAGCTCCCACCTGGCAGGTGGTAACTTGTTATACCAAAGTGATCTTTTGACTTGTGATTGCAGGCCCATCTCTCCCTCTTTCCTGTAGCATGACCTGATCTCATGATGAATAATACCCCACCCAACTTGATCAGCCAAAAAACAAAGTTAAGTACTTTTACCTTCGAGCAAGTCAACTAAAACCAGCTACAATGTCAAGCCCCAGACTGGAGCCAAGAGCAGACACTGCAGACCACAACCAACAGCTCCCTCCATCCATGACACCCTTTCAACACAGCCTGCTTTCTAGCTAAAGCACTCGTCTGCCCGAGACTTTACATTACTCCTGATCTTGCAAGCCGGTGGAATAATTTCTTGCAAGGCACTATCAAATGCTTTCCTTCAACCCAGCTAGGTAAGTTGCACCTCTTTTACTCAATAACTCCACTGCTGCACCAGAGACATTAGTCTTGACATTTCTGCCAGCAAAACCACGTTGCATCCCATTCGGCTTCACATCTGCAATGGATCTTTCCTCTGCATCTGTTTTAAGATCTTATTAAGATGCTATTGACAGGCCTGTTGCTGCCAGGTACTTTTCTTCTCATTTTTGGAGTACGGGCATTGCCGTCGTTCCTCGCCTGACATCTTTACCGAGACTCCTCCTTACCGGTCCAGCAACTTCACTGCCAACTTGTTCTTCTCCCCAGCTCAGGGTGATCCTCAAGGCCCCTGCTTTATTGATGTTAAGCAGTCTACATTTTGCTTCAACTTTGGGCACGGCAATTTTCCAACACCCCGTTCACATCTATACCATTTGCTTCAACTTTGGGCACAGCAATTTTCCAACACCCTGTTCAGACCTTCAAGTCTGCCACAATCATCATTTGCAACAGAAGCAAAGCATCCATTTACTACGTGGCCCTTTCCTAGATCATTCGCCATCTCATCTTCTCTCCACGCATATTGCAAAATGAAAAGCTTCCTCGGATGACTGCCAGACACTCACACGGATGCAGTTTTGAATACACAGCTCTAGAGTAGGGAGGGTCAGTCTGTTGCTAAAAAGCCACATATGGCTCACAAAGGCCTAGTAACCACACAGGCTAAAAAGACATCTCGTGTCTCAGCATGCAGCGCAACCCCACACAGATCTGCAAACCCAGAGGTTTGTCCACATGCATGAGAAATATAAGAGTGGTTCGGGGGTTCCCCTCCCACAAAAAACAGCTGAACGTCCTTGCAAAGATAGGACCTAAGGGCGCAGCAGGTGGAGAGCCGATAGTCTTATTTTGCATTAGGTCTCAGAGCAGTATCAGACAGCAAAATGTGAAGTTAAGGATTTTTCATGACCGTTGTCTTCTGACACAGTTTGCCATGTCTGGACAAAGAGAGCTAAGCTGACCTACCATCTCCATGAAAGCTCAAAGCAGCCCCTCTAAGCCCACTGGATTATAAGGAATGGGTGTTACCTGTTAAGTGATTTGGCTTTCAGATCCGGAAGGGAACATGATTACGTACAGCTATTCAAAGTTTCGTGGGAAGCTACTGTTAGTTTTAATTATTTGCAACCTTTTGAGTTCCAGCAATTAGCCGTGACATACACAAAACCCACAATTTTCAGGACAAATACATTCCTGAAGAATTATGAGGAACAACAGTCTTGAATAACTCACAATATAGACCAAAAAAGTAGAATCTAAAACGCTTGTTTAGTGTCTCACAGGCTGTTTTCATCACAACTGAAATCACACTTCTTCCTCAAACTTCCCTATGAGAAATCAGCGAATGCAGCAACGCTTCTTCCCTTTTGCCTGCAGCTGAACTCACAATTACCTCATCTTTGCTAACATGATCTAATCAGCTGGCAAAAACTAACAAATATGCTACAACCCATCCCTCTAAACTTCAAGACTGGCTTGAACATGAAGCCAGATCAAGAAGGGAACAGCCAAGACCCTACAAAAGGACAACTCACTTATTCAAGACTAGGTGCTAAACACAAAGTGGGCAATAACATGAGTGCCCTGATCTCTCTATACAAATGCAGAGATGAAAAGCACGCATGTATGTATTTGGGTGTACACACCACCCTTTGTGAGTTTGGGGTTTTTTTTTGTTGTGTGGGGTTTTTGTTTGTTTGGGTTTTTTTATTTTGTTTTGTGTTTTTGGTTGGGTGTTTTGTTTTGTTTTGGTTTTTTTACACTATTTCTAAACAATCTGGACATAAAATCATCCCAGGCAAGTCTCTCCTCCCACGACCTCTCGCCTATGAAAATACTCCAAAATACTTTCCTGGCAAAGCATGCACCCAGGCAGCTGCCTTCCCCCAGTACGCACTGGTCCTCCACACAGTGGCCACCAGCCAAAAACTCTCATCCTGCCCCCAGAACTGTGGCCTCACATAATCAGGGGCCTCCAGAAAGATATTATGTGACCAAAAGGGAAGGTCTCTTTTCGGCATTTATTAATAGAATAGGTACTGGAGGAGAAAGATGAGCAAGTAATCCCTATTGCTCTACAAGAGCGAAGCTGCTGTTGAGACAGTCAACGTCTATGCTAAGCCTCAGGTTAAAAGGAAAAAAATTAAATCCTGTGCAAACATCAAAATAAAGCTCTAAATTAACATCTCAATTCACTTCCAGAGCATCACCGGGGCCTCCCTGACTGAGCAGCAGAATGGGAACTGTGCAGTCCAGCTCCACCACACACATCTTGACAGGGTAAATTAATTAGGATTCATTTTCTTTGGGTTTCCTACTGTAATGCACAACTAACACTCCTAAGGCAGCACATCTGCAGGACCCAGCAAACACTACAAGCCGATCTTAATAAAGCAATCCTAACACTGCATGCAAACTCTTTTAGCTAATTAATTAACATGTCAGCCCACCCACATCATGTTTTACTGCTCATTAACCTTCAAACTATAAAAGCACTCAATCACTCTTTTCCTTTCCTCCCTTATGCAGTCAGGACCTATACATTGCATAGGCTGCAAGACAACAGGCGCCCTGGAGCCAACCACACACGATCCCAGCCCCAGCAGGTGCCAAGTAATTTATATTTCAACTTCCTCTTCACCGAATCACTGCCCAAAATTGCAGTGTCATGCCTAATTTATTATTTCACCACTCATCATCAACTTCATTAAAAGCAACATTGGGATAACAAACAAGTGTTAAACGCTTTCAATTAAGCTTAATTTTTTTCTCCTCAAAAACCCCACACTATTTTCAATTAATTATGGGAAGAGTCGGAAAGGGTTTTTACTGTGGGTTTTGTTGTTTGGTTTTTTTTAAAAAACATACAGAAGAGTCAGGAATTCCCTAAGTGCTACACAACTGATGAGGGGAGCAGCACATCCTGGGAGCAGCCCTGATTTTGACTTGGGAGCTGGGGCACACCTTCCTCTATCATCTGAGCTGGAAACATTCAAATATACCTCCTGAGATGACTCACTAGGGCAACTGCTGATCAAACACCAAGCCCACAACGGGGCCGCTCAAAAATAAACACGGAACCCGGCACCTGGGAGACTACCGCTTACATCCTGCATTAAACGAAGCAAAAGCAACACTGGCATTCAGGTCACAGAAGGTACATTCCGTCTCAAGGCTGGAGAGAAGAGGGCTTATGTTGGTAAAAAGATTGCGAGATCTGTTTTAAACAGTGCTCTCCCTGCTGAAGTTGCTGCTCCTGAGTCGAGCACTGTAGGAGGAAGGCAGGCTGTGAACTGAGAAGGGATTCAGGCTGCACGTCGTTCCCACCGGACCTCTAAGGCACCCTCCATGCCTGGCTCGCGTCTTATTTGGAAAGCATGGCCACATTCCTTCCTGCCTAGTATGGGAAAGAAAGAGCTGGCCGATGTAGGCATGTCCCCTAACAACTGGAATAAAAGTCCTCGCTTGCAAACAAACCTTCTCTGGCTTCCCTAGCCAGAAGCAACCAGCCACACAAGACAAAAAAATCAATCATTACATTCGCTGTATCAACAAATGTTCTTGTTTAAAAAATAAGAGTGTGGATGAAAGTGGATCGCTTTCTTTGCTCTTTGCAATCTGCCTCCATCTGCTGACACTGGAAAAAATAACCCACTTTTCTTGAGTGGTACTGGCAAGAGTCGAAGTTTTGCTGAAGCTGCCAGGGTACCTGACACTCAGTTGCCAGGAAAATTAGGAGAAGCCGAGAATCCATATTCCTGGACAATACTGAGTATTTCAGCGTAGTATCTTACAACATAACTTCACTGAGCTGCCACCAGCATGTCACAACAGGGAGAGTTTGGAGCCCCAAATACCACAAGGCACTTGAAATTTCAAGTTGTGTAATCTACTCTAACCAAGAACAGAGTATGATTCAGCAGCTTCAAATGAAACAGCTCTTAATTTTTTATGAAAAGCTGTTAAGCCACTATATAGGACCATCCACAGTTTAACAGCTAATGAGATGCAGCCTCCAGGATACGGACTTAAAAATAATTATGAGAAGCAAATCATACAGAAAGGAACTCTGAAGAGCATACACTCCCGTTCTCCTCTTTGGCACTGCAAAGATATTAAATCATCAAACAGCCCAATAAAACCGACATCCAGACAGGTTTAAAAAATAAAATACTGCTGTCTGCCAACTCTCAGTTACAGGACTCTCCATCAGACCAAATCGTACATCTTGTAAAAAACAGTGGTTACAGATAGTACCAAATAGTTGTCAGACAGTTCTGAGGAGCCCAAAGCTCTCAGGATTGCCGAACGGTGAAGGTAGGTCACAAGTTGACAATATAGTTTATTACTCAAGCTTTCCTCCTCTTGAAAATGTGTCTGATATGAAAATTAAATAGGCATAAGCATCAAGAGAGACACGACTGACCATGAATAGGGAGTGAGGTTGTACTTCAACAACTATGTTTACATGGAATAATTAAAGGAAAAATTAAAGTGCGCCTTTCCTATAACCCTCCCTTCCACACTCATCCTCTACTTCTTCCTACATACACTGTGTATGTTCACAGGCAAACGGATGGACTCAGACACACACATGCCGGATGCCCTAGATGGTTTTAAAGCTTTTGCACTGATTCCCTACTCTGCATGCACCATCCTAACAGCCATTAAGGCAGGAGCCTTGACTTCTCAGCGAGCCACTTCTCTGACATCCAACTGGAGATAGGAAAAGAGGTCTCCATTTCAGAGGATCAGCGTACTGTGCTTTCCAAATAAACAAGTTTCAATCTGAAGAAACTCAAGGTAGCATGCCAAGAAAGTAGGTTCCCAAAACAGTAAGGTCCCTTAGAAAATAAAGACAAGTACAGAGTAAAAGCCAGACTCTATACACCCGCTGTACACAATCTGAATAAGATGTTCTGCAAGTTTTTTCCCTTCTTCCACTGCAGTGCAACAGCTGCAGGTGTAACACACCCAAGTTTGGTACCTTTCGGTCCCTGAACCCCGAACGCTTCTTCTTCTTCCCTTCTGGCTGAGCCTCCTCATCGCCCGATGCAACAGCCTTTCTACCCTCACTGCTGCTGCTCTCCTCCTCCTCCTCGTGCTTCACCTTCTCGCTCGGCTCTGTCCTCGGATCGTGTTTTACAGAGGATGAGTCTTCTGCATAGGCCCTGTACAAGGGAAAAGAAAACACCAGCTTAGGAAATTATTGAGAGGGGTGCTAAGGCTACAAAGATGGCCCTGCAAGGCTCTCCCTGAATGAAACACTTGTTACAGTTCAGCGTGGAGGACTGCAAAGCAAAAGCAAAGCAGTGATCAGTCTCCTCAGAATATTGTGTGCCTTTCCCTGCTGTAATCAAATTTCCACCCCCCCACCCCAAAACCCCAAACTAATAATGACAGTGAGTTTTCCCAGCCCAAGAACACCAGAGCAAATCACTCAATGAATTATCGTACCCTCTCCCAAAAACTACACATGCAAGAAAGATTGGGAAGGGCATACCATAGCTCCTTTAGCACTAAATTCCACCCCTACTCTCCCAAAAAAAGATTTTTATAAAGTGATAGAAATGTGTTTTACCATCAGCACTGCAGGATTCAGAAAGAATAGCCTCTTTGTTTCAGCTCAACTGATTTATTTTCTATCTCCAGCAGGTGACAGGCTGTTTTATTTCCCTCTTCTACCAATGACTCTTCCAAACTCCAGTGCTACAGGGTTTGTGACAACAAAAGCTGGAGTTGTTTATCCTCAAGCTGGAATACAACTCTGGCAGAGCAAAGGACCCTTGTCCCTGCTGTTCAAATACAAGGATCTTCAGTGACCCTGTTTGTAGACCAAGACTAAGACTCAAAATCGCTCAGTCTAAGCCATGAGCAATTCGCAGAATTGCAACTGGCCATAGGGTGGTTAAATAAAAAGCAGGAAAAATCCATAAGCCAAACAATGCTATGGCTTTCCTATGCTTTACTTGTAAAGTGGTTTATAATCGGACAGAGCTCAGACCACATAAACATCAGTGAAATTATAATCTTTAAGGATATGTTAACATGTCACAAGCCACAAAGCAAACGGTTTGGCATAACTGTTTCTCTTTCTAAAGGACTCAAACAGCTCAGGCAAACATGCTAGGCTGCCTGTAACTTAAGCGAAGCCGCCTTTACTTTGCACTCCTGGTGATTTATTTTGGACTAATCACAGGGTTCGGGGCTTGCACACAGTTAGGTGCTGCTCATTAGCCAGCAGCCTTCCGATGAAGGCTGGTACTTTGGTACTCCCTGTAACACCGTCACTTACAGCTGCGTGAGTTTATTCAAGAAAGGCTGCCTTCAGAGAAAAACAAAAACAAACCAAGATTTTTGAAACCTCCCAAGCTCTAAGCAAAAAGCTACACATATTTCATCCTACCAGTTTCCTGGAAAACACAGATGTTGTATGTAAAATTAACAGAGAAGAGTCTGTGCCTGTCTCCCCAGCAATACACAGCTTTGCAGCAATCTCAGCGCACCATCCTCCAAGAAATGAGGGTAGGTGCTCCTTCAATTAATTAAATGCTATCAAAATAAAAGACAACTCACTCCTTACCGACATCCAATAATTCACTAACAGTCACCATACAGGATAAATAGGGAAGGGCTAAAGAACTCAAATCCTTCCACAGTGCTGGTGGGAAGCAAAAACTTTATTATTCCAGAACAAACTCCCAAAGAGCATACTTAACAATAGACTGAATCATGACGAAAGCAAATTAACTTTTGTTCATATTGTGATAACTACTTCAGCAAACTACTGAAAGCACTTGAACAACCACCACCAAGTTCCCAGCATGGCTCTGAAATGCGATAACCCATAGCACTATGGCTGGGTTAAAGCAGTTCAGAGGTTTCTAGTCCACGCTGGGACAGAATATAACTCCAACACAAGGGTTTGATTTAATAAAATACACAAATGCTTGGTGAAGAGCAGTACCCACCAAGCCTTTTCACGCAAAATGGAGTCTAACATGCCAGCCTTTCCTTTCTGAAAAGGTCCTGAGCCTTTATCTGCCAATATATTTGCTTAAGCCTTACAGCAAACCACCATCTTTCAGACTTCCACTGAACCAAACTTTCCGAGACAGGATCCAAACCCGAGTCCTCCACGAGCATCTTAAGATAGGGAAATTATCTCCCCAGAAGAGCCAGGCATCTGATCTGTCTCCTGGAGCACGAAGTCCACACTGGCACCTCTCCTGAAGCCTTTCCTGAAAGTTTAATCAGCACTGGCACATCCTTGCGGAGTTGTGGTTTTGGCTGATACGCAGTTTGCTAGAATAAGCTGTTGCCAGCTGAGGCTACAACAAGCAGCGCTGACAAGGAAAGCCCTTGTGTAAGCAGGACACCAGTCTTAAGTAGCTCTGAGAGAACCTCTTGGGAAAAGGTCCTGGGGACAGAAAAGCAGTAGAAAATTGATTGCTTATTTACACAATCAAGCTAGTCTGTATGAAACATGCCAGAGAATAGCTGTATCAGTGAAGATTTGCTCCCGTAATGCTTGACTGACAGCTAGCAAACCAGGGAAGGATAGATTAAATTCAAAATCAAACGTTTTCAGCAAATCCTATGCATTCCTTCAATCCATCATGCTGTGAAGCCAGTTGGCTACAGCAATACAGACAGGCTGTTTGAATACAGTCAGCTTTTTCTTCCCCTCTAGTTTATCTAGGTAATTAACTCAGCTCTACAGTTAGATCACCTTCCCAGCATACAAGCAGAATAGGCTACGAGAATAAAAGCAGAACTTGTAGTCTACTTCTCAAGCCAGGTTTTAAACAGTACCTGCTATTCCTCACCTTCAGGCCACGGTCCAAACTACTAACTGAAATAACCATTAAATGATCCGCTCTCTATGTACACCTACTACTCTGTTTATTTTACATCCTGCACAACCATCCTCTGTCGAAATTCTTGGCTTCCAACACCTGCAGCTTCCATACTGCACCCACATAAAGGAGTCTTTCAATGCAGATGTCAGAGTACGGCTGGAAAAAACCCATAGCTCCAGAAATATCCACCCTGCTGGACTGCCATCAGCAAGTGAAGACTCTCCACCTCCTTTTTTGATGAGACTGACTTTCCAATAGCGTGCCTGTTGCTACAGCTTCTGCACAAAAGGGAAACGAAAATATTAAGACTCCCTTCACTGTGTGCCAAGACTAGCTGCCAGCCTCTCTCCATGCAGTGTGCCTGTCCCAGATCCTAGCTGCCAAGATCCAACCCTCCTAACGCTTCAGGTTTTTTTTCCCCCCAGTGAATTGAATTTAAGACAAAGACCGTATTTCCCACCTACTTAGTTATCTCCTTTTAATCCTTGGAGAAAGCCAACAATCAAGTTTAAGATTAGGTTCATCATCCCCAAAGAAAACCACCTAGCTACCACAGAGGACTACTCAATGCTAAATTCTCACTTAGCAAATCATTCTTTGAGAAACACAAATGCATGCAACCATAGAACATACATCCACAAAGGATCCCGGGACTCACACCAGGCATTGGCAGGATAGTCCACAGTTGCAGGTTTTCCAATTAAAGAAATCACAATCCCTCACTTAAAAGTGTTTTTCTTCTTCTTTGAAAGACAGAAGCAGAACAGTGTGCTAAGAGAACAAAGCTTCGTGCCAGAGATAACAGTGCTCAGTTATTCTAACCCTAAAGACAGTAGAAAAGTACTTAGCTATCAGATGCTATTTAATCTCAGAAAGAAATGTAGGAGATCAACAAGAAGTTGGGCACTCAGGAGTCAGCAAAGACCTTGCCACCAAACAAAAAGCAGCAGAGAGGAATCCTGCCTGACAGATGTGTTCTTCAGTTGAATAGAGTTGCCACTCTCCTTGCATGTAAACGTCTGGAGACATCCAAGTGAGGTTTAAAAGTCACTTAAAACTTCAGGCTTTCACACTGAAATGCCAAAGCAAACTTGGACACAACGTTCATAAAAATAGGCAATCTCCAGGGATGGGGAGTACTTTCAGTGAGCAGCTCTGTCTCGTCCTCAGCTCAACCATGTTCAACAACTAAATTAGTTAGTTGAAACTTTAATAAGGCATTAACCAGAAATGATGAAGATCACAGCCCAATTTTTCAGGATGTCACCCCACTCACAGGACTTTTTACTACTTTGCTTCCTTCCTTACCTTTCATGGTACTTGACACCAACATAAATTAGCACAATGAATTTGTGGCAAGAACCGCAATGAACACACCAAAATTAAGACAGATTCCAGAGATGAACATGAACGATTAGATCGAAGAGACAGCTCTGGATTCCAGCCATAGCCTAAAATAGGACCAAGAACATAAGGAGACAGCAGCGTAGTCTGAGAGATGTGCACGCCCTTCCTTTCACCCCAGCCAGCAACAGAAACGTCCCTGCAGAAAGTGCCTTCAGCTACTGACGGTGCACTCCAAGGAAGAGCTGGACCAACCGAAGAAGACCCGACAGGGAGCAGCAGGAATGGTTAAAGGTCCAGAACACACTGTGGGAAAAACTGACCTAAGCCAGTCAGATTGCTGTAAGAAAGATGGAGAAGAGGAAGGTGAGATAACTGTATTATATATAAAACAGCTGCTGCAGGACTTTTCTCTTGGTCCAGCGAGGACAGGACAAGATGCAGGACATGCGCTTAAGGACATCACAAGGGAAGAGGCTTATGCACCAGGGAAAGAAGCAGCAGCCTGTGCATTCATACATACACATATACAGAAAGCATTTAATGTTAAGGACAGGGGAACACTGGAATCGGCTGCCAGGGAGGATTTATTCCATCACTCCTCTCTCCATCACCAGCAAATTGCTAAAAATAGGTGAGACAGCTGCCTGTCAGGACTAGCTTGGAGGCACGCAGCGCTGCCTTGGCAGCAGACTAGCTGATTTCTCACGCTCCCTCCCACTCGCCTCTGCCGCAGCCCAGTTTAGGCACCGGCACCAGCACGTGGGCGCAGATAGACAGGGCAGAGCGTGAGGACCTCTGCTTCAAGCCCCTTGAAGGGCACTACGCTGAAGAAGATGAACCTGAATGGTTTTAGGTCAGTCTTACCAGCTAACTTGGATCATGTGGGATAACATGCCACTCCTTAGAGATGTCTCCCCGATAGCCTGCAGAGGAAAATAATTGTTTCATGAAGGTTGGCAACCCTAATGACACACGTTGGAGGCATCCTGCTGACGTTACCCTCATATCCTCGTAAACTATAAATCTGTTAATTTCTTATGCTGCTTACGTTTCCAAACAGAGCTCGCCCTGAGTGGGGTACGGGACCGTACCCCCGAGCTGCAGCCCTGACGGATGCACGCAGCCACAATTTATTTAACATCTGCCACGCACAGAGTTGCAAGCCTGTGCTCCTCACCTGCCAAACACGCTGCTCACTTGAACTTCTCTTGATCCGAACTGTACTTTGAAGGCTGATAGGCTCAATAGCTTCTTTTTTCCCCCCAAGAAAATGGCAGTTGCTTTCAGTCAGTGCTGCAGCTCCCCTGGTATTTGCTCCTGGGCACGCAGATGGTACAGCAAGGGAAGGTAACTGAATAAAACAGTGAGGCTGGCAGAGATAGCAAGAACCACGACGTAGGATGACCACATGAACCCAGTAAGATCACAGCTGGCATCCTATTCTCTATCCCTTGTCCTCCCAAAAGACAGCAAGCTCATCACCCTTCACCACTGTCATTCACTGGCGTTTGTTTTCAAGAAAAAAAAAATCTTAGGTTGGGAGAGTCAAAGAGGCAAAGCAGAGCCTCTGGTACTACGAACTTTTTAAGGTGCCTTCAATAAACACAGAGTGTCTTCTCTCCCCCACCCTTGTTTTATTATTATTTTTTACAATACTTTCGGGTTTGTACGAGCCTGGCTTTATCAGTTTGAAATTATGAGCCAGATCAACGGATATAAATAAGTCTGACTTAGAAGGCCAACTACCAACTGCTGAAGATTGTTTTATTGGGTATTCAAAGCTTATACTCAAGGGTAAAAAGGATGCCGTGACTGCTAAAAAAATACAAGTGAAAAAACTCACAACTTTAGTTCAGAAGAAAGCAAGGCCTGTAGAAGTAAGAAAACAGAAAAAGATGGGAAGAGAAAATTAAATATACTCCATATAAATTGAAAGCTAGATACTGCAGAAAATTGATAAGGGACACAGAAGCACCCAAGGAGGAGGCAATGACCAAGAGAACATGATCTTTTTACTGTCCAAATTATCAAAAACAACAAGGAGCATGTAATAAATCAAGATTATTGTTTACCATTTTATTAGAAGTGACAGAACTGTGTGTTTCCAAAAGAACACTTACTTTCTTTACAACGCTTTATATTCTATATATCCTGATCTTCTCAAGAGAGAACACAGACAGACTCTCTCCACTTGAATGGCAGCAAAGGTCTATATAACACAGCAACACTATAGATATGTATTTTCTACTCTGGTCTTTATAAAGCTTTCTGCAGAATCTGAGGTTTAGTTTTAATAAGAGTTGGCTGAGACCCTCTGCCCAACTGCTGTTGATATTCAGTAAGCCTTAACTCATTGCTATTAATATTTTAAAAGAGTAAAACAGGGCAATAGGTGTTATCGCAGACCTGTTATTTAGACAAAGACTGATGTTGGACGGAGGAGACAAGATGATCTAGGCTTTCTAATTAAGGAGGGTAAAGAATTTCATGACAGTCAACAAGGGCTTATGGAAAATAATAGATGTCATTTCTTGATGAGATTACCAGTGTTGTTGATAATCGCAGTAGCATTCACTTGATAAATGCAAGTTCTCACACTGTATTATTCCACTTGCCACTAAATGATATTGTGATTAATAAGCCACAGCAACACAAAAATCAACATGAAACATTCAATGGATTAAAAACTGGTTAACAACATGCTTCAAAATATGAGCATTTGATCATCAACGAGTGGCTGAGCTTCTCCCAAGCCCTGACAAGGGTAAGTTCCTGGCCCTGCGCCACCTTTTTTATTAATGAGCTAGAGGATAAAGTCCCTGAGTCCCCTGCCATCTATCAGCAAAGATTCAGAGAGCACTAGAAATTACGGTCTCGCTTGCTCGGCAAGCTGAGCACAAGCAAGCATACCATACCCATCAAGAGAGCCAAAGAGCGAGGGGAACGTCTAGGCACAACGAACACAGACACGTTTACATGACTACTTTCATCCATACTAGACGTTAACGCCTGTGAAAGCCACTTTGTGCTTTAGTGCGTCACTCCCGGTGAATCACCACAGTCTAAAGGACAAATGCAAACCTTGTATGTACACGTACAGGAATCTCAAATCAAGTCTAAATATTAAATAATGCCCCTGTTTGGCATCGATGCAACCCTCCTAGGCTACTGTGCTCAGGCTCTTTAGCACCTTTTTTCTCTAAATCCTACTCAATCAAAAGCCATAAATAAAATGTTTAGTAGGGTAAGTTTTTCAGAATCAGAGAGCTTACTCCTCCCAGGCTGAGAAAAAGGAGTAAATTGATCATAGCCTGCATTCCTGGTGAAGGAACAAGCTGGAAAGCTCTGTAACCTAATAACAAAACCAAGAAATGGCTGAAAGTAGGCACTAGCATACACTGAGGCGAGAATAACACAGAGTCTTGTTCACAGTGCAGATAATTAACAACTTCCCTCATGTACAGATTCTCTTCTCCCAATGGTTTCTAAAAAATCTAGATTGAGTGGGCTCCTCCTGCTGAAGCAGGGGGAGATAAGCTCGAGCTCAAGTAGAGCTTAGCCAAGGCAAGCAGTAATTCTGGGAAGTTGTCTGTATTGCGTCTACTTGCACCTTCAGCAATCAAGGAATTCATTTGCACTGAAGCACTATTCACTTACCAGGCATGTTACACAAATCAAGTGTGTATATGTGATGTTATACACATCAAATATCAACTAGAGTAAAACTTGTGACTTTCAATATTTATTTTCTCCAAGTTCCTTGAAAATATTTAGTTCCTCTATAAGGACAGACAAATCAGGTCTCTATACTAATATAAAATGTGAACCTGAGTCCATTAATCCGAAACACACTATTTTCCATCTAGTTTAACTAGCCTGTATCTATAACGAAGCATCATGAAGAACTTTTAAGAGACAGCAGCCCCAGCACCCAGTTACCTGGCAGGGAAGGAAAAAATTCTCATCAGCATCTGTTCCCTTTCCCAGACCATCCGCAATAATGCAACAAGCCATTAAGTGAAGATGTGCTACAACATTAATCACTCCAGCATCTGGTTTTGTTGTGCAAACTACAGGCTCAGTCCTGCAAGGCAATAAGGAATGGGTGAGCCTATTCACATGCATAAGGCAAAGCAGGTGTTTCCACACCAGAGCGTTTTATAGGCTCCCAACAAGCAGTGTTTGTCTACCTGACCGTGCTACTCAATCCATCTTCATTTCCACTGAGGACACGAGAACACAAGAGAGTGAATGTAGAGCTATGATAAGTGGTGTTGCCAGAGGACTAAAGTTATCTAAAATAATTCTCTAGAAATAGAGGGGAACTCGAGCAGGTCAGTGGGGAAGAAGAGTGCTCCAAGCATCTGACCACTGACTCTCACAGCTGGAATGTGCGAGATGGAGTTGTTTAAATGCAAGGAACATCTTACTGCTTTGGGTACCCAAAGGAGTGTGAAACCTTTAATTGACTTACGGGAAAAGGTATGTGGGCTACAAGATCCCTTGTAGGGGAAATGAGATCCCTTCAGATTTCTTAATTCCCATGAAACCCCATCTTTAGCTAAACGCAGACAACAGGGGAAGATCACGGGAGGTCAGTCAGAGACAGGGCTAACACACCGCAGCTTTCAGGCCATACTGCTATTCACAACTGGAAGACCAGAGAAGGCCATTCCTGGCACCGCTTTTTGCTCTCTAGGCTGGGATGTGTTCACACAGCTGCATGCTTCTGAGAATCTGGCCTCGTGCTCTTGAGACAAAAGTCCTAACAAATTTAGCTGCAAGTCGAGGAGGGAGCAATTCCCTGCTATGTCTATATTAATACCAGTTAAAAACTGTTCTGCTCTACCATAAACTCTAGGGTATTTAATAGCATCATTCCCTTTCCAGCCAGTACCTCATGCAATCCCTCAGCTGTTTTGGCAGACATAAAACAGATGGGCTGCGTCACATTAAACAAAGTCTCCTCAACCTCACAAGCCTTTTGTTCTCTTCAGCTGGCCCCACGAGCAGCAATAACACGTGATCCCGTATGTGGTCTAGACACCAAAAAAAAAAAGCATATAGCTTCCACCAGCAAGTCTCAGCAACAGCCAACTGCAGGAGACAGCTGAAGCTGTAGAAGTTTGCCAAAGTAAAAAGCGATAAAAAAACCCAAGGTTCGGCTAACTTCTGTTTTAAAGCCTTAATTAATGAACATTATGCCCATCCCTAGTTTTCTCCCTCGCTTCCTCCCCACAGATCCAACCTTTAGTGCAGCCCAGAAGGTAGCTGGGCCATCGGGTGGTGGGGGACGCTGAACATCATAAGAAGGCAACAGCCGTGACAAGGCTAGACCCTCAAGGGGTGATACTCAATGACTGCATTGGCACTTTTCTTCCAAATCAGGGACTAATCAAAACTAAGTGATATTTACAATTCCTGCGCTTCCTCTATTGAGCCAGGAAATTATTCCCCCTACTCCGCCCCCAGATGATGTGACTTCTTGGAGAGAGGCTGCTTTCCAGATAGCTACTGGAGGACGGCCAACACGCTCTTGGGGATGAGGGCAAGGTGAGCAGGTATTTTCAGTTATTTGGTGCAAAGGGGAGGCACCAGGCATGAACTTGGCCACCAGAAGGCACCCATATTTTTAAAAAAAGATTAAAAAATGCCATTTCCAGTGACATTAAAAGCCCAGGGTTCAAGTAACACTTATCCTGTTAAGAGACAGAGATTTCAAAGTGTAGTCCCCATAAAGTCACAGCAAACCAAGATGATTCGGAAAGCAGTTTCTTGTATTTCCACCTGGCTTCTCTGCACAAATCCCAGCTCTGATTTGCTATGCAACATTTAAATAAGGTGTTATGAACGTGCAGTGATCAAACTCCAGGGCTCTGCACTTAGGGCAATACCTGTGCTTTAAGCTCTGTGGGTCAGCTGAGGTCACTCCCCCCCAGGGCAGTTCAGATGTTTTACTAATTGACTCCAGTTTTGACTTCGGCTCATTCCCTGGCATCAGATTCTTTCCTTCCCCTGATGCTCATGGGTAAAAATAATATGAAGCCAAAAGCCACCTGAAAGGACACAGTGCTCTTTCAAGACACTGCTCACAGATCAATGTGTCTTCAAGCCTTAGGAGAAAACCCTCAGCATAGCAATCCCAAGGAGTCTCTTAAGTCTGTCACCTCTCAAAGAATTAAAAAAATGGAGCAGAGCTCTCAAAAAAAAAAAAACCTAAGATGGATAATAAACATTTTTTCATCTTTTCTCTCCTACATCAGATTAAGTAGTACCTGACACATCTATAGCTATAAAACAGGTTTCTCCCCTCTTGACTATTATTTATGTGGTTTCCTTTGTTTTGCTAGAACAAAGATTTTTAAAGTCTCAGTTTCAGCTGGCATAAGATACTTCCAGCAATTCTGACATTAAAAATGTATTCTAAGCAAATTACTCTAAAGCCTCTAAGACACTGATGCAAAAAAGCAATGCATTCTTAAACAGAGTTAGCTAAGGGCTGATCTAGGCTTCAAAATTAATTTCAGAAGCGCCGATGGAGAAAAGCCAAACACACAAAGCAGAGAAGGTCAGCAGCGCAAGGAAGACGAAGGGTCTTTCCTACAGAGGATCTTCCAGTAAAGCAATAGAGCATTTGATACAGGATGGCCAAAGGAGAAGAGGGTGGAGAAAGAGAGGAAGAAATGGTAGAGATGGAATGAAATCTGCAGAAGTGGCAGCCAGCAGCAAAACAGCTCAGGTTGCTGGTGAAGAGTGGAGCCTGAAAAAGAAGAGCTTGTAACAGAATGAGAATATACCACCAGGGCTGGGAGACGGGTATCTCAAGCTTAATTGCTTAATTTAATAAAACACAAATCAGTATTTGGAACTACAAATAGAGAATACAAGTTTTACAGGAGTATCAGTAACAGTATTTTTTATAAACATTAAGCTTGCTACAAACTGTGAGGTTCAGTACTTCTCATATATTAATGCTTCATTTAGATTAGCCAATGACTTCTCCAAGATTTATTCCAATTAATTAATTCAGTTCATTATACCAATGCCCAGATACTTAATTGCTTCTGTTGCCAGCTGGAAATTCTCAGAGTTTAAGTTATTGGGTAAACTTTGTTAATCTTCTAAGCTCAGTTATTTGCATTGCTGAAGTATTCCTCACCACGGCAGAACAGAGCAGCATTAGCTACTCCTGTCGTGTAATTATTTAGATGAGATATATTCCACCAAAAGCAGGCAGCAGGAGCTCCTGGAGGACAGCGAAGGCAACAAGACCAACACTCACCTGCAAGGGACAGCTATGCAGAAAGCTACACACAGACGCAGATCAAACATGAAGATCCCATCAACCCACCTCCAGTCTTGGGAAGACACAAAATAAGTCTTTCCTATCTTGCATCATACGTGAGGGTTTTTTTATAAACATCTTTTCAATCCTTGACTTCTCCTCTACTTTCGTGTGGGCTTCCTTACCCCAGCACTGGCTTCGCATGCTGCTCAAAGCATATCCTACAGAATCAATCTGAAATACACGGGTTTCAGGCTGCACATGACAGTCAGAAAGCACCTGAGAAGTCTTGTCTTTCTTCATGCTAAGTAGTGGAAGGGGTAAATTCACATACAGGCACCACCATATTAATCCCTTTTTGCAAGGTTCCTCATCATCAGAAGTACAAGAAATCTGTTTTGAAATCAAAAGGTTGGGGGGCTTTTAAGTACTGGTAAGAGATGAGTGCTGCTTCCCACATGTCAGTTGAAAAGAGTTGGGGCATTTACACACGGCTCTATGCAGATGACAAAAAGAAATACAAGTCAAATACTCCTTTCCTTTTATTATTGCTCTTCCTCTAACACTGCATCAGCTCTTACTTACCTAGCCCAAGAAGCATAAGTTTTTTTTTGCAATTGCTTCTTGAGTCAGCCTATTACATCTTTAATGCCTTAACTGTAAAGAAAAATAATTATAAGAAAACACAAAGAGGGAGACATCCCTCATCTTAAAAGAAAACTTCACTGACAGCCTGCAGGAAAGCATCCCTTACTGTATTCCTTTCTCAAAGGGCAATGGAGTGTCTCAGCTTCACTGACAGAACATCCAAGGTTAAGCAGAATATTAGCAGGCACATGTTCCTCGTTAGAGTCATCTGCCACCAAAGGGACAGTAATTCTTTGTGATGCTAAGACAGCCACACTTAGGACCTGCTGGACCCCTCAGAGACTAACTGTGCAGCACAGGAGTTTCATATCACAACAAAAGCACGGTTGCTTCACTAACCGAAGGTAAACAAGCATCACAGGTCATCCCTACGACAGACTAACTGCACTAACAGAACTGGTTACGCAAAAGGCCTCCCTAACCTGCTTCCCATTTAAATACCGCTGCAACATTTAATAAATTAAAATCGCTTACTACTAAGTGTAAATACTCAGATGCACACAGACATTTCTCTCTATAGTATATAAATTACATGTTCAGTGACACTTGGCTTATTCGATCTCCATGCCCTGGCTACGTGGATTACATATTTACCTTTTATAACTAATTCTACTGCTACTTACTGTAACGACCCAGGATGTAACTACCTGAATAACCCAGGATGTCATTACAAACATTTTTGATTCACCTACGCGTATTCATAAACTTGACTAATCACTCAATTTATATATTGTGAAAGACAAAAGGAAATTTGCGGTTTCTCATCCCTCATTTATTTAAAC
Source organism: Calonectris borealis (assembly GCF_964195595.1). Taxonomy (NCBI): domain Eukaryota; kingdom Metazoa; phylum Chordata; class Aves; order Procellariiformes; family Procellariidae; genus Calonectris; species Calonectris borealis. Next base: position 5,931,924 of record NC_134318.1, on the reverse strand, counting down.
ACAATGTTAAAATGCCTATTTGAGAGTCTGTTTAAAACTCCTGCAGGTGTCAGTATGAAGTATTTTCTATACCAAACATATCAGTTTTGTTTCTCCTCTTATTCAACAGCTGTATGCCAAATAATTAAAGTAACACCATAAGCCTGGATGTACTTTCATTTTACAATTACAGACATTGTGGATTTATTTCATGGCTTATATAGAAAAGGAATACTTAAATCTGTACAATTCTATTTAGTGCTTTACAAATTTATAAAAGTCAAAGGAGACAGAGCAAGGAAAGAAAAAAATAAAAATCACAGCAAGGCAATCTCTCCAGATTGATGAGGACTGAGGAGATCACAGACCACGCTAGACCAAAGCGGCTGCCGTCTCCTTGATCTGATTTCTATCAGCGCTCTCAGCTGAGCAAGGTCAAGCCTGGCCACAGTGCCCAGGGGCCTCCAAGGAACAGCCAAGTACTCCAGGAGCCAAAAATCAGTCTCTGAAATCACCCCTGACCTAGTACACCACATACCCTCAGCAGCTCTCGGCTGCAGGAAGCACCTTCCTCCTGATCAAAGGCAAAGCTGACAACTGACAATTTGGCTGTTGTTAAAAGCAGGGATGAATCTGCTGCAGGAGGGAGATACTAACTCGGTGTCTTTGGGAGAGCTTTACGTAGGACACGATGTCCTACCTACTTTACAATCAGGCTGACGATGTTTTAGGAAAAACCCTGCTCACTTCCCTGCCTGAAAAGGGGTGTTATCCTGGCTATCCCCGCAGAGGCGTTCGGGACCTGCGGATAAAGAGGCACTACGTAAGTGCAGATTATTAGCAAAATGAAGCATAAGACAACACTGTGCTGGATCACTGTGTTCTCCCTCTGCCTGCGCGACTCCTTTTAGGAGACATAGAGGTTTGACAGCTCTAGGAACAGCCAGAACAATTACCATCATCTTCCTCCTGTTACTTTAAAACTAGAGCCTTCTAGCCGCAACACAGGTGAGCAGAGAGCCAGCAATAAATCACCCAAATATTGGAATGGAAGTAAGACAGGTTTTCAGCAAAGACTTTATTTTCAGACTCTAGTTGCTTCAGTGACACTGCCAGTGCCACATTGCTTCCACATTTTGAGGGAAGAGAAGGGAGTCCTTGATTTATTTCAAACATGGCATGGGCCTAGGGTTCAGTGAGGGTCACCTCAGGCAAGCACAAATATCCCCTTTCTCCTCACAGTTATGGAAACAAGCTTTGAGCTCAGAGTAGGTGTGCTCAGACTCTGGCCCTTAAAAACCTCCTGAGTCTTGCATGCAGCTACCTTTCCACCAAAAGATGGACTGTCCCCTTCTGCTCCTCTGCTATGTTTTGTATGCGAAGCACTCAGCAGACCACAAAGAAAAGCAGAGTAGCATCCCCTGGCCAAGCGTGCTGTCCCTAGCAGCCCTCCCAGAAGCTGAAAGCACGACGTTTTCACCCGGGTTGGTAGAGCCAACAGATTTTTCTTTGCACACCACCACAGACCCAAGTAGCATCACCACGCAGGGGGAAGCCGGGCAGCGAACCCCACCAAGGGCAAACAGCCCATGCTGAGGATGGCTACAGAGGAAAACTCTTCAGTTCTGAGCTTTTTTGCATCTCTCTGGCTACTCACAGCAGCAAAGAAGCTCCACAGGGAGTCAGCAACAGCAATTCCCTCCAGCAGAAGCAGGACAAGCAACAACACTTTGCAGATCTTAAACCCATCCGCAGGTACTTACCACAGGACTAAAGCAGCATGAGGTCTCAGGCAAAAAATAAAAAAAAAACCAAAAAATATATATTACCTCTGCCAAAGGAATCTGGCACCTGCTGTCGCTGCAGTCGTCCCTACGAAAGCCGCCACCATGAGCCTACGCCTGGTCCTGGGGTGATGTGCTGTCCCATGGTAACGCCGCGAAACAGCAGACAGCCCTGCTGCAACGGGAAGAAATCGAAGGCGAAACATCCTGTTGAATAAGAAGAACACATTAGTAAAGCGACAAACGGATTCCAGTTGTGGACTCTCACCAGATATTTGCTCGCATTTTTTCTAAAATAGGAAAAGTTAGAAAATAACTGTCACAGATATTTATTAGCCATTCTAAAATAAGCATGTGACCTGTCTAATAAATAGCAAATTACGAGTTTTACGTATTGGCACTCACCTGGTTGACACACCTTGCTGTCACATCCCTACTACTTACTCAGCTGCTCTTACAGCATTTTCCAAATTCCTCTTCAGCCTTTCCCCAGCACACTTCATTAAGAGGAAATATTTGCACGCTCCCACTCAAGTGCCAAGGCATGGAAGGTGCAGGTAGATCTTACAAGTAACTACAGCAAGTAAGAGCCATTTGGCCAGAGGGAAAGACACAGCTGGATTTTAAAAGGCAAATTAAACCAAATAACAAGCAAACCAAACAAACAAAACCCCAACCCAGTCATTTTAAATTTCCTTAAGAAAACTCCACTGTTCTTAAATCACTTTTTTAGCTACCCTGGAACAAAAACATTTATATTCAACTTCAAGGCAAGTTTCCAAGCGTCAAAACTCATAAAATACAATCCATACCCCGTTACACACACAATGGTACAGAGACAAATGGGAAACCAGAGCTACAAATCTGAACACTACAACGGAGAAATCTGAACCGCAAAAATGTCACTGCATCACACACACCAGCTACAGGAGACAAAGCAATTTTTGCTAGCTCACAAGATCGAAGGCGAAGGGTAAATGTTCCCTTTGAAAAGAAAAGGTGCTATATTCTTTAGTGGAAAAAAGGTTTTCTTTCTAATGGATGCAAATTCAGTTTTCTGATCATGGGGTCAGCCTTAAAAAAAAGAAATTGGGAGCAGAATGGTAAAAGAGAAAATTCCCAAGGCTAGCAAAAACATTGGAAGTGGAGAGCAGAGAGCAGCGGCCTGACTTTTTCCTTTTGTTCGCCATTCTTGCTGTTCTAGTCAAATATTCCCAGCCAGTGAATAACCACAGAATATAAAAATAAAGTCACATCTATTGCTTTCTTTTTGCTTTTGCAACACAAGATGCCACCGCGCTGTTTTGCTAAACCATTAACTTCCAACAATGAGAATCTTGGGACCGTTTTGCGCAAACACACCTTACACGTGGGGTGTGTTATCCCACTTCAGCTATATAGAGTTGAATATATTACTGCCCTTTTCCGCCGATTGAAGCAACACGCTCAGGATTTCATAACACAAATCGGTGATGTGAACGAAGACACACATAAAATATTGAGCAGATAATTTTGAGTGCCAGAGCTCAACATCTTTTAAGGCAAGAGGTGGTGGAGATGCATCTGAAGACTTCACAGCACAATCAAGAAATACACAGCGAGGGGAAGAAAAGCATAGATAACGAAAAATCATTAGCAAATCCGTTATCGGTGATTTTTTGTATCAGACCTAAGGCTTTGGCATGGTCCTGGGGCAAGTGAGAGGGGATGGAGCACCAGCAGGCGAGGGCAGGCTGGGACGGAGGTGGCAATACTGCTCTTGATGGGTAGGGCAAAGCCACAGGGTGTCTATCCCTCGCCATCCTGGTTTAAGGGCAAAACTCACAAATTCTGCTGCTCACGGCTACTGCATCTGTATAGCATCCATTTTATATTCATCTGTGCACATATTAAAAACCAAGTTTGCAGTCAGCATTACCATTTTGTTTACTCCTTTAAAAATAAATAGGCTTAAAATTAAAGTTTTAATGGAATACACAACAGCGCTTAGTCTCCAATCTTCTCCAGCTCTGAACAATAGAAGATTTTGTTATGAAAAACAGCTCTTATTTCAAATTTAAAATTATTTCCATCCTACACAAACCTGATGTTCCCATTTCGTCTCCAGGGATGAATTTCTTACATATGCAGAGAAAAATCTGCAAGTGTTATTTTCACAGAGACACTAATGCTGCCCTTACTCGGGTCCCCATCCTAATTACAGCTTTATATGCATAAGATGTAATGGATAAGGAAAGTGTTGCCAGTATCATTTAATCAGTCAAAATGAAAATCAAGCCCCACAGTGCTTATTTTTGAGCTTGAAGAGATTTTTACTACATTTCAGATTGTTGGCTTTAGTACTGCATAAATGTTTTCTTTGTCTGAGCCCTAAGAAACACTAAATTATCCGCTTTGTCCAAGTAATCTCCATCCTCGATGGTCCTGGGACATTCACCCAGACAGTGCTCACTTGGTAGCAATTGCCCGAGCGAGCTGAAAGCAGGCAGTTCCCATAATACCCTAAAATAAAGAGTATCCTTATCTCAGAACAAAAGCACTTTGGAAGCTACATTTTCCACGTTTTCCATCTGCAATTTTACTATTTCTCTTTTTTTTTTTTTTTTTTTTTTTTAAATCGAAAGCACCATGATATCTGGTACGTTTTGTTAAAAGCTCCAGGCATTTAAGTCAAGATCACTCGAGAAAGCTGGTGATCACTTTTAAAAAGATTAAAAATAAGTGTCTTGCCCTAACCGCAGCAATGAAAAGCTTAACACCACAATCTGCAGTAAGATAAGGAATAAAACTGAGATAAAGTATAAAACTCCCAAGAACTGATGTGATTACAGCTTACAATAAGAAACAACCTCAATTCTTGCATGACTTCATGCCATAAGTTTTCTTTTTTTACAAGATAAAACAAGGTAGATCAGAGCAGAAAAAAAAACTTAACTCCAAAACACTGAAAATAAGGATCAAACATAAAAGTTATTATGATGTTCTAGCAATACAGCTATAAGGAATCTGTAGATCATATTTTGTTTCTAAGAGATAAGCCAGTCTTATCTTAAGTTCTTGCTCAGAACAGCTCTACAGTGACTTTCAGAAGTTGAATTAAAATCCTTGGACAAAAGAAATACTTGGGTTTTTTTTCCAGAAAAGAATGACATATCTGCTTTTATTTGTGCCACAAGCCATGGGTATTTTTTTTTTAAGCAGAATAGACAACTGACAGACTTGAAGATTTAAAAACAAGTTTTGTTTACTGGCTGCTCCACCAAAACCCATTCCTTGGAGCCCAAACATTCAAAAAACCCCCCAAAAAACAACAACAAAAAAAATCTACCTTACCTCAATCCCCTTGCCAAAAGAGATCTGACAACCCATCCTGGTACCTGGCTCTCTCTGTCCACTTCGGCACCACGTTTTTGTGCTCCAGCTCTGTGGTTTAAACCGTGTTTCTGCCCCAGCTGCTGCAGCAGCTCTCGCTGCCGTCAAGTAAGCACTTAGGGCCCTGCTCTATGGGTACATGCCGCCGGCAAGCGGGAACAGCACAAAGCCTCATACATTTGTAATTTAATGTTAAACGTGTTAGCACCTTTGACATGCAGGAAACCCACAAACCCATTAGGAAAGTACCACTTTCGATCCGAGACACAATGGGCATCATTCAAACTGAGGACATCCAGATCACTTTAAAAGAACAAATGCAAAATTATTTCAACAGCTATATGCGTTCTCGCTTAATGTGGATATTTTATTTTCCTAAACAATGATCCTCTATCCACTAACCTGTTTCGCAAGGAAATTCAGACAGGCTCTCTGCTTCTCCCCCCTGCCACATCCAGAGCATTGGCAGTCCCGCCCTGGATTTTTTAGTGCACTAAGAACTGGCAGATCCCATCTCCCTCCCATCCTTTTTCAGATACCGAAAGAAAAAGAACAAAAAGACTTGCTCCTGTTTTTCCAGCACCCCAATCAGCTGACGGTTTCAAGACTGAAAGCACTAAGTAGCCCAGCCCCGGCAAAAGGGACTTCTTCGCACTTGGGTACTCCCCAGCACCAAACTTTTTGTAGTCCTGTTTGGCAATCCAGAACAGCCTCAGTTTTTAAGATGAAACACACTTAAAGCAGTTTTTTGGTGTCGAAGCTGGCCTCGGTGGGGCAAGTACACGAGAGGGAGAACAGTAACTGAATAAGCTGATGGGTGTTTAATTTTTCATCAGAGAAGAGTTCACAGGCACTTTTTATTTGAACAATTTTACTATGACACGGTAAGCTTGTGCATTAGTGCAGAATGTCAGTTGTAAATTTAAATGAAAAATATTGCTATGTAGTAAGATCTCAAAAAAGATTTGCATTTACGAGGCATTGCTTAGGCATAAAGACCTCTGCAGGGACTGGCTGAGATGGAGTCACTAAGAACTGAAAGAGCTTTCTGGAGCCGTACGTTTATTAAAAAGCAAAGTTTGACGTCGCTGGAGCGCACCAAGACATCCTGACCCAGCGGCCGCTGTAGGAAAACTCCTCACCTATTTCCATCTCAGCCCCTGACCGTCAGTTAAACCTCGCCCCTGCTCACTGAAGCCAGCGACATTGGCTCCAGAAGGTGTGGGGCGCCCTGAAGCACAGAGCCAGCCGCAAAAGAGCACGGGTCTCAGCTCCCAGCTCTCCTGTCTCCGAGAGGATTATTGGGAAGAGGGGAAGGAAAAATTGCAATGGAAAGAAAAGTATGACAAATAATCCAATGGGAAGGAAAAGTCAAGACGCAAGGGAAAGGGCAAAGCAATCAGGAGAGAAGTTTCACTGTCAATACTAATATAGAGATACTTAAGATAATCTGAGATACACAAACCGGAGGGGGGAAAACCTCTTAGCATCAAACCTGCCTCCACCAAAATTAAGTTACTAATTTTGACTTCTCCTCCCCCCAGTTCTCCGTATTTTCCACTTACAAACTGGTACCAGCGAGAGAGGTTTGTACAAGGGTAATTCATACAAAGGGTGCCCAGAGGTGGACCCCAGCTAGCGAAGCATCTGGATCCACTCCTTCCCCCACCCCACGAGAGACCAAACCGCTCCTGCTCTTTTCCCCTGCTGTAACTACAAATTTTCACCTTACCCAGTGCAATTTTCAGAAAAAGGATTGCTCACGTTACTGAAGTTATTAGCTTACTAAGACACATAAATCAGTTTTGAGAATGAAAATTAAATCTAGCAGCAAAAATAATTTCTTCTCAGGTATGAGATTTGGGCAATATTTGATCACACTAATTTCGCTAAAGAGGGGAACCACATTTGTTTTGGAGCACGATTCAAATTGATGGAGAGTCTACGAAGCATCAATCAATAACACGCTGCCAGGTCTTTAGCAGAAACCTAAGCCATAGCCTGGCAATTTCTTTTTAACTGTCATTGCAATAAGGGTCCACCTCTTCCTAAAATCCTCTACCTTGAAATTGCATGCTTCCCAACTCTGCAGCTCTGTAACTACACCCAGCCATCGCTCGTCCTCCCCTTGGAGACGATCAGTGCCGGCCCTCAAGTAGCCAGGATTTAGTATTAACCTTCGTTCTGCTCTGAATGCAGCTACTATTAAAGCCATACTATTGCATTTCACAACATGTTTAAAATTCAGTCTAATATTGCACTACCAACACATTTTGGTGTTCTGCAATCACCTCGCCATTAACGTGGCTTATTTAGTATAACGATTTACCAGGATGATATCCTTTAAGACTCCATTATTTATGCCATCCTTATCTCACGAGTTGCTTTTTTCTCCCAAATTGATCATTTAGCATCATAAGACACAAAGCGAAAATAAAACAGCAAAACCACGGCTAGTTGGAATCCAACTTGTTAAACTACCGCTTTTATGCACAGGTGTTCTCCTCAATTTAATGCACACATCCTTACTATTAGCTATATTTAAATTAAGGAAAATGTAGGTTTCTCTGTTACTATCAGTTGCTTTAATCCCTTCCCCATTTTTAAGCTCCGCATACAGATACCTGCAGATCATCCTGAGATAGCAAGTACTGCGCAGAAGAAACAACCATCTCTCCTCGGGCTGTACAAGGAGAGATGCCGATTTCCACCAAGTCTGCTGCCGCAGAAGCTTCGCCTTAGACTCGAGCAAACTGGCTGGAGAAGAGTCACGAACCCCAAACGCTGCCGCACAGAGCCTAGATTAAAACCGACAAGACTGAAAATAATTTTACCGATCTTCCGTGCTAAGTAGACAAGACGATGCGTTGTGAAGACACACATAAGAATTTTGATTTAGCTTTAATAAAGCATTATTAGTAATTGCAACTGGATTATTTATAAGGGTCAGTAGCTATCTTGGTCTTGGTCTTCCCTTGAAAGGGAGACAGGAGTGTTTACTCACCGGGTAAAGATCTTTGTCCGCACGCCTTCAAACATTTGAAGTCTATTTAGGATGAAGACTTCGGTGCCAACTAAAATGGCAGAAGCAGCATCGCTCGGCAAGCTCAACAGCAACCCCAAATCTAACCTGCTAGCTGAGTTGCTAAGTGGGCTTGTGGACACCACAAACTGCAGCTTTTGAGAAACAAATGAAAAATGAGTGTAATCAAACAAAATAAACCAGTTACATCTGTTGCAGCAGCACTGAAAATAGCACCTTCAGCAAGGATAAAATATTTGCTTGCTACTTCAGATAGTCTCCAGCAATGTACAGTAGGTTTTTAAGGGGCAACTATAATCTTCCACAGAAATGAATGCTAAGTGCTGCTTTTTCCTGGTTAAAGTTTTCCTTTCCCCTCTTCCCCCGAACATGCAGCCTATTCCTTGGGCTTTTCTACCTGGAAAATATAATAGTAAACCCCAGCACTGACAAACTCCCTAGAAGCATCTCCGTAGAAGCCAGTTGGTAACTAGTGGAGCTATAAAAACAAAAACCAAACAAAAAACTTATCTCACCCCTTATTACAGATAACGATCCTGTTTCATGAGCTACTTCTACCTTAATCAGTCCAATGTGAAATTTTCTTTTTCCAACCACTATTCCCAAATAATCAGGCTGTCTCTGCAAACCAGCCACAAGAGCAGGCGCACAAGAGTAGAGGCATTTTCACAGGAGGAAAAAAACCTCACAGATTTGAGGAGCAAAGGTTTGTCAGAGAACTGTTGGCAGAGCGGTAGAAAAGACGCTTCTGCCTTTTACTGCAGAAACTTACGGCCAGCAGGAATACGGCTGCTTAATGACCTGAGTGATTTAACTTGCCTTGCACAGTCTGTGTCGATGGGATGTGTTTTTTCGGAGAACTTGAATTTGAATATCACCGTATGGTAATTTCCCCCTTTCCCATTCTGTCTTTTAAACAGAAACATCACCTACCCCAGCCACAGCCACTTGCTTCTTTAGAAAATGCCTCTCCTGCCTAGAGAGCCACACTTTGATGGTACATATCCAAAGAAATTTTCAATAAAAATCTTACTGAAACAAACAAAAAAATTACAGCATCTGCGTTTCATTTACCAGCTGGCGATTTCTTGGGAATTCAAGAAAAGAGCGCTGGTTCCCCCCAAAAAAAGGAAAAGCAAGTCTGAACCACTGCAGTTGCTTTTCCAGCAACACATCATTGGGTTAGCTTGAACTTCAGAGAGAAAAAAGGATACAGATAAGCCTGGCTAGTGCCTTGTGGTTTTAGAACACGACCCGAGGAGCTCACTTTCAGCATGAACAAATGGCAACAAATACTTGGCTCCATCCAAAGTGGCCAGGCAGATAGCACGCCTGTGCTCACGTGCTGATCTGCAGCAAACACCCCACCGGGCAGAGGGCCAGATAGCCACGGCGCCTGACCGCTACCACCCACCACCTCCCTCCCTGCAGCCACGAAACCAAAAAGCAAAATATCCATCAGCAGATGGAAGAGTTTTACTTTGCAGTTCACCAAAACTTCAGCCAACAGAAAAAAAAAAAGGGGGATTATATTAATGGAAATAGTTAACCCATAGTTACAGACTGTAAGAAGTGTAAACACCTCCGCACATCAGTGCTGTTAAGGTTTAAATTAACCTTAGAGGCAGAGACAAACTCCTGGACAACTCCAATATACAGCAAGCACATACCTGTGCACGCACTGGGCAGCTGCACACACAGCATCTACTACAGTGACAATCCTCCCGTATTCTTTAACACCGACTGGCATAAGGCAGGCGTCAATTCTCGCAGATCTTCCTTGTGTTTGTATCATAGCTGAGATTTTAGTGAAAAAAATACAACTACTCTTCTAGCTCTTGAAGCAAAAATGCCAGAGATGGAAAGTTTGCATCAAACTTAATAAAAACACAGATGTTAAAGTGGTGGTACATAACTCAACTAGTCTATACAGACACTGGGTCTGATTCCAATGTTGCCATAGACCGGCTTTGCCTGCGTCACAGATTGACACACTACAAATTATGAAGTTACACGGATTAACAGGTCTTATGTTTCAAGCACAGGTCAGCCACAGCGTTGCTAATCTCAAACCATGATCATCTTTCTTGCTAACTGCACGAGGATCTTGGGTTTCACTTCAAAGAGCTATAAAGTCTAACAAAAAAACCCAAGAATTTGAGATTCAAGGACCTTGGAGACTTAAAAAAAAAACCGCACACCAGAGAAGCCAACTATTTTCTATTTAAAAAACAAAATCTGAAAACCATTACTTTAAGCCACTGATTTGTTTTGTGGCAGGTAGAGGAAGGGTGACAAGTTGTCACAGGCTGCAAGGACAGAAAGAAAACCCTGTAATGAATCGAAGGCTGTTTATGCAAGGCATTTCAGGCCACACATTCATGGCTATTATAAACCAGCAGAAGTAGCTGGCCTGCCCCCGGCTGTGTGTTTCCACACACCTGGCTATTCCAAATTCCCAGTTCCAAGGATCAGCGCTTTTGTCCGCTTTACCTTCTCCTGCCCCACATGCACAGGAGTACCACCCCAGACAAGAGGATCTCTTCACGCAGCGGTACTGCCAGCTCCAAGCGATGGTGGGACTGCAGTTAAAAGCTGCTCTTGACAGAGGTTAAATTCAGAATGCACGAAAGGAAACTCCGTGGCATTTGGGGAAAAAAATAGTCACTGCACTCACAGACAAGGTAGCAGGCAAAGATAACCCAGAATTTACTAGCCAAGGACTTTTCAGATAATGCTACAGAAGCCACAGTAAAACAATCCATGATCCGAACAGTCAAGCTGCCTGTTTTTTCTGTTTTACAGTATCTTAAGTCTTTCACTAAGGGGCAAGCCCACCAAAGACTTTTGGATGGTATGTGCTTAGGCAGACAAAGTGCATTTCAACTCAGATTTTACTATGAGTCCTTGCATTTCTTACCAAAAGTGTCAAACGCATCACCCTGAAGATATATAGCCATCCTCCTCATTAAGAGGGAGCCATGCTATCTGCAACACACCTTTCTTAGAACCACTCTGTTTAAAAAAAAAGTAATAACATTCTTCTCAAAGGCATACAACGCTGGCTACAATAATCAAAGACCCTGGGTAACACTTTCCTACTGAATTATCCCAAACAGCATCATCCCACCCAAAGTCACACTTACACCAAGATACTTTTTCACTAATGCCCGTGCAACATCCCAGCAGGAACGCACAGCACCTGGAAAATTAACAAATAAGTTGTTTTACAGTTGTACACAAGCATCCTCAGCCCTACTGCATTGAACTGTGTTAAAATACTCTGCACCAGCAAGGCCACTGGAAATTTGGGAAGAATAAAACAAGTATTTCTATATCCCAGCTCAGTCCATTTCAAGGAATGTTACTGCATGCAGCAACGTGTTTTTACAATAAACCTAACATAACTGCTACAGAACTCCTACTTCGCTCAAGAAATATTAAAACGGTTGTTTCCACATTCCAGATCTAAACATAGCTGATGGCTCCCCCAAATATCACCTGAAAAATGTAATGCTTACGGGATATAGCTTCAAAGCCCTTCTGAGACTTCAAATGGTTTGCAAGTCTTGCAAAAAAAGTCCTGTTAAACTGCCCGAGGACAACGGTACAATCTCTCCTCTGAAAACACAACCACAAGCTTACCCGGGAACCTGACTTCTCAGCCCAAGAGGCCCAACAGGAACCTACACAGAGAAGTTACACAAAGACTAATAAGGCACAGGGAGCTCCAGAGGGCCCCCAGTAGGCAGATGTTAATGATGTAAGCAAGACACACCATTCTTCTTCCTCCAGAGCATGAAATTTCAACTTCTTTAGTTGAGGAAGCATAATGAATATCACAAAAGTTTCTGCAGAAAATGGGTCATTTGAAGAACATGCCATTTCCACGAGTAAACAAAGAACAGGGTTTACATGAGCTTCAGATACACTGCTGAATACACACATTATACTCTTTCTAACATACCACTGACCACCAGAAAATTTAAGAGGATGGTTATAAGCCACAGGACCCTCCATGCCCTCTTCTGGCACCAGCTATTTGGCTAAAGAAGCTGCTGCCTGAAACTGGTGGCCATCATGACCCCCTCCAGAGTACCAGACAAGCAGGCAGTGATGATGCTGGAACACATTTCCCTTGCACCCTTGTGCTGACCAAGAAATGCTTTGTTGCTCCAGATGGACAAGCACACACAGTTTAAACATCTTTAGTTAGTTTTGGTTGGTTTTTTTTTGGTTTGGGTTTGGTTTTTTTTTTTTAAGATACCTCCCCATGTTCAAATACATTTTTAGTGAGTGCACATAAATAGTGAGTTGCATTGGGTTTTCGGTGGTGGGGTTTTTTTTGATATTTTATGAAAGTAGCACAACTGAGGTTGGGTTGACAGGAAGCTCCAGGCAGACTTCTTCCACAGCTCGCTTCCATGCCTGCTTCGCTCCTCCTTCCAAATCACATGGCGCTGCCCGAGCCTTCCAACAGAAAGGTCAGCCCAATTTTTCACACTGCAAAAAGGCAAACTATTTTCCTACAGCTTTAGGAAAAATCCTGGGTGAACACTTCAGAACAAGAATAATTCCAAACAGGGCAGATTTAAGGGTAAATATCAGCCAGATGATTAGTTCAGCAGAGTTAAAAGTAAAGAGGAGGGCCACAGCATGCTGTGAGTTGCACACCCCAGCAGGCAGCAATACCATCCTTACCTGTAGCATAAGTGTATTTGCTCCCAGCTTGCGGGACAGGCGGTCACAAAGAACACTGGGAATTATTCCTCAGCAATTGCAGGGCTGCGTTCTAAAAACAAGAAAGAAACATAATAAAGATTATAATTCTTTGCTGCCAGCAACGTGCTGCACACAGTCTCCCTCCTGGCAGTCATGCTCTGCATTTTAGTGCTCACACGTATCGACCTCAGTACTCACATCTCAGACCACCCGCCAAATAAAGCCAGGAGGGAAAAAATGGCCATGCAGCTGACTAAAAAAAAAAACCAACCAACCAACAAACAAAGACCAGCCAGGCCTTTACTTTAACTCAAGTCCAAGCTGGCACTCGGGTTTCTAGAGGAGAAAGCCTCAAAAAATCCTGCCCTGTTTGACCTTCCCACCCCTATCAGCCAACCCCACTAAACAGACTCAGATTTACTGTCTTTCCCAAGCAGCTCATTAAACTAAAGGCAAATAGGGTATACATAAACAATGTCATGATAAAGATCAGACCTTTCTGTACTCTCAGTGGTTTGTTAACCCAAATTCACCCTAAAGCTTTTTCCAAAGACAAACTGCACATCAAATACAGTTTGGCCATTCAGTGAAGTTAAAGCTGGTTAACAAACCGCTATTAAGAAAAATTGCTTTGACATTAGCTATAACATACAGCAATAATGCACACAGCCCTGGCAACGCTGCGAGCAATCCCCTACAGCAACCACAAAACTAAACCAAAACCAGGGAGCAGGGGACTCAACTCCTCACACTGCATGAGAGCTCCCCAAAACACCCCTTGCAGGCCCAGCAGGAAAAGCTGAAGGCTGTAATGGAGGCACAGACCCTCAGGTTTATTTCAGAAGGAAAAAATTACAGTATTACTGCAGGGGCCCGGGAGTGGAGAAGCCATAACGCGGCATCCCGAGCCCCGTGTGGCTGTTGACCTGGAAAGCCCGGGTTCCCCGGCCAGCAGCTCTCCCCTCAGCGCCCGGGCCCCCTCAGCCCATGGGTCCCCTCAGCACCCGGGCCCCCTCAGCCCATGGGTCCCCTCAGCGCCCGAGCCCCCTCAGCCCATGGGCCCCCTCAGCCCATGGGCCCCCTCAGCCCATGGGCCCCCTCAGCGCCCGCGCCCGGGCCCGCCAGCCCGCCCGTTTCACCGTGAGCACCCGCCTACGTGCCCGCGGGCCGCTCCCGCCGGGGCGCGGGGAAGGGAAGAGCCGGCCCGAGCCGGCCCGAGGAGGCCCGAACGGAGGCCCGCCGTGCCGTGCCCCGCCGCCGGCTGCGGGCAGCACCCCCCGCCCCCTCCCGCCCAGCCGCGCTCACCTCAGCCCCGCCAGAGCACACACAGGCCCCGCCCACCGTGGCCGCGCTTCCGCGGGCGGTGGCACACGGAGAAGGGGCGGGGGGATGGGCGTGGTCTGTGCGGAAGGGACGGGGTCTGGGGCGGGGTCTGGGGCGGGGTCTGGGGCGGGGTCTGGGGCGGGGGCGGGGGCGGGGGCGGGGGCGGGGGCGGGGGCGGGGGCGGGGGCGGGGGCGGGGGGGCGGGGGGGCGGGGGCGGGGGCGGGGGGGCGGGGCCGGGGCCTCTGTGTCTCCGGGGCGGTGTGTAGTATCCGAGGGGCCGGTGGGGGGGGTCTGAGAGGGGTCTGGAGGTGTCCTGGAAGGCCCCTGTGTAGGGTCTCAGGAGCTTATATACAGGTACTGAAAGTCCTGTGTGTAGGGTCTCAGGGTCCTGTATGTATAGGTCCTGAAATGCTTGTATATACCCTATGAGGAGTGTTTCTATAGGTCCTGTATATAGGGCACGGAGGGGCTTGTATATAGGGCCTGAAAGACCTGTATATGGGGTCTCAGGGGCTTATATATAGATCCTGAACGGCTCGTGCATAGGGTATGAGGAGCGTATCTATAGGTCCTGAAGGGCCTGTATATAGGGTCTGAGGGGCTTGTATATGGGGTCTCAGGGGCTTATATATACATCCTGAAAGGGGTCTCATGGGTGTGTGTATATAGGGTCTGAGCAGCCTATATAAACAGGGCCTGAAAGGGTCTATACGCAGGGTTTGAGGGGTCTGTATGCAGGGTCTGAGGTACCTATGCGTAGGTTTAAGGCACCAGTGTAAAATGTCGGGGGGCTAAGGCAGCCGTCTATAGAGTCTGAGGAGGCTGCAAGCCCTCGGCCA
Organism: Calonectris borealis; assembly: GCF_964195595.1. Classification (NCBI taxonomy): domain Eukaryota; kingdom Metazoa; phylum Chordata; class Aves; order Procellariiformes; family Procellariidae; genus Calonectris; species Calonectris borealis. The sequence continues at coordinate 5,916,861 of NC_134318.1, read as the reverse complement.
TTTCTGCCACACCCTATGAAATCTCCCCAGTTTTATTTCTGCAATAATTCTCTCCCCCCGGGCAAACGCTTCCCCTGCCGGGGGGGCCTCCCGCCCACCCGCGTCCGTACCTGGAGCAGGCAGGCGATGGAGGTGCCCTCGCCATTGAAAAATGTTCAGCGAGATCTACAAATCCAGCACAAGAAGGAAAAGGGAGCTCTTCCATCACTGGAGAAATGCAGAAAACTTGATTTTTAAAGTTAAAAATCCCCAAGTTCCTTAGCAGTGTATGAACTGAACTGCTTTCTCTTACTTATTTTTGTTTCCCCTGGCAGGCCTGGTTGAGCATTTCCGTGTGTTTCCGATGATAATTCACTTTAAAAACCAAAGGGATTCTCTCGTGAGATCTCGTGAGCAGGTCTGCAGGGTCCAGAACAGTTGTGGGGTCCAGACCTGTGGCGGGTGCGAGCTGGCACGGCCGGAATCAGCAGCTAAATAGAGCCGGTCCCTGGTACCGCTGTCCCCCCCCTCCAGCCCTGCCCGCCGGCCTGGCCCTGCTGTTATCCACGTCCTCCTACTTCTGCCGGGGTTTCCTCCCTAGGCTATTGGATTTACAAACCAAATCTTCATGGGAGGGCTTTTTTTCCCAGTGATCATAATATTTAGAAAACACCGGGGGAAATATTTCCACGGAGCTGCCAGCTTGACACCTCCCACCACCACAAACTTCTCACGTCCTGGGGAGGGTGGGGAAGGGCTCGGGACGGTGCCCGCAGGTAGGAAACCTCTCCTTAATCGAGGTAGGAGAGGTACCCGTGCCCCGCGGCTGCCTGACAGCGCATCCTTCGCACTGCCCACGGACGGTGCCGCCTGCCCTGGGACGCACAGACCTGGAGCCTGGGGGGAGAAAAGCATCGGGAGAGGAGGGAGAGGAAAGAGAGAAAGAGAAAAGGAAGGGAGGGAGGGAGGGAAGGAGGGAAAGAAAAAGAAGAGAAGAGAAGAGAAGAGAAGAGAAGAGAAGAGAAGAGAAGAGAAGAGAAGAGAAGAGAAGAGAAGAGAAAAGAGAAGAGAAGAGAAGAGAAGAGAAGAGAGAAGAGAGAAGAGAGGAAGGGAGGGAAGGAAAGAAGAAGAAAGAAAAAAGGAAATAAGAGAAGAAGAGATGAGATGAGACGAGATGAGAAGAGAAGAAAGGGAGGAGGAAGGGAGGAAAAGAAGAAAGAAAAAAGGAAATAAGAGGAGAAGAGAAAAGGAAGGGAGTAAGGGAGGAAGGAAAAGAAGAAAGAAAAAAGGAAATAAGAGAAGACAAGAGAAGAGAAAAGACAAGAGGAGAAAAGAGAAGAGAAGAGAACAGAACAGAGAAGGAGGGGAGGAAGGAAGGAAGGCAAATTACATGTGCAGCACATTTCCCCATGGAAACACTCCCCAGAGTGGTTTCATCTTCTCCCAACAAATATGAAGACGCCTGGATCCTGGATGCAGCGTCCTGTCCTGCATTCCCTGAAGCCGGTGCCCAAACCGGCGCTGGCGGCGGAGCTGGGGGGGCTGCGGGGGCAGAGGGGACGCCACGGTGGAGCAGCAGCTGCCGCAGGCCGGTGGTGATTTCGACATCAACAACTGACTTCCCAAAATCCCTGTGAGGCTTGTGTCGCTGTTTCAACCTCTTCTTTGAAAACACCTGAATTTCTTATCTGGGGTGTTTTAGCACCTCAGGAAATTTGGCGTCTCCTTTTTATGAGAACAAGGGCAACGGCAAACGCTCCTGCCTCTGAGAGGGAGCAGGCTGCAAAGCAGCCATGCTTTTATTCATCCTTCCAGGGGCTTCGCCCCACGCGTGTGGGGCAGGGACCTCCCCGGGGGTCAAACGCCTCCGCAAGCCCCGGGGCTTTGTCCGGGCTCGGGGAGCCCCTGCAACAACCCGGGGGTCTGGCAGGAGCGCGTCCCTCCCGCAGCACCGGCGATGGGTGCTGCCCAGAGATGCAAAACATGATAAACCTTTCCATGCACAATTTATCGGAAAGAGGCACCAAGGGCATCACGCCAGCCCAGCAGCGCTGCGATTTCAATTAATCTCATGCACTAATAAGATTTAACCGTCAGGAAAGCGTGTGCCTGACCATCTCACCCGAAAGCGGCTTTTTTGGACGGCCACAGAGCTGGGAAGGAAATGAGACACCTTGAAAATAAATGTGGCTGGGTGTCATCAACGACCGGGATTTGGGGGAACAAGTGTTGCTCCCCCAGGACAGAGCGACGCTGGGGAGTCCCCATCCCAAACAGTTCCTACAGCAACAGGGGAACATCATATTTTTTAGCCCTTGTTTGGACAGGACAGTCCCAAAATGTAAACTTGGAGGCTGATTTTTGAACCGAGGGAGGGACCCCAGCAAACCGGGTAGAGGGGTGCTATTTTTTCCGGGGTGGTGGGTAGGCACAGCGGCTCTCCTGGGGCCGTGCCCGGCGGCTCAGGAATGGGATGGCAGCGGGAAGGGAAAATGAGAAAGGCACGCCTGGGTCATGTGCGCCTCGGCATCTAGATCAGAGGGAGGATTTGCTGCTGGGAAGGCTAATTTTAGGTATTTTAATTTTAGTTGCTTCCAGATGCCTCTTAGGTAGGCTCTCTTCAGGCTTTAATGAACCCCCCATTAAAAAATACATTTTCCGGAGGCATAAATAGACGGTGATTGCTCTTCAGGAACACGGGAGGCTGCTGAATGCTGCCACTGCCCTCCTGCAGTGATTTCTAGGACGAACCTTTTGGCGAGGCTTAAGGTGATGCCAGAGACGCGGAGGGGTCGCTGCGGGGCTGGGGTGCAGCGGCACGCAGAGGTCTGGCCATCTCCGACGGAGACACCAGACCCCGAAAGGCGACGGGAGGAGAACACGCGGCAGCGAGCAAATGCCGGTGTGTTTGGGTAATTCAGGGTTTACGGCCGAGGTCCTGCGATGGGACAGGGACCATCATCCTGCCCAGCCCAGGGGCATTTCCCCATCATATCTTATACCTCCAGGAGCAGCCGTTGCGGTGCTCAGCTTATGGAAAATGGCCAGCACCATTCCTTTATGGGCAGGTAGACTCTGCCCCCCTATCTCTGGGCTGGGCTGTGTTATCTGAAAGCTGGGCTGCGTTAGTCTGAAAGCACCAACCTTTCCTCTACATAAAAGGAGATAAGATGCACTTGGACCCGGTATCCTCCCGAATTTCCTCATCCACCCACGCCCGATGAACCTGCAGGATTTTGCACATGCATCGACCTCCGCGTGCAGGATTTTGCAAGTATCACAGCCCCGGACATCTATAGGAATAAAATAGGGTAAATCCTAAATGTAAATAACACAAAGTAAGTGATGAGCCCGTGGACTAAGAAACCGTTTGGGGTTTTTTTGTTCCTAGCCAGCTTATTTAATCCAAACAGTTTGGGGCTTGCTCAGGTCTGAGCCAAAGTGCTGGGTTTGCCTATGGCTCATCATACACTCGCTTTCTCTTAAATCAGTATTTTATTTGCAGGAGGACGGCATCCGTGCCTCCATCGGCAGTGTCGGGATGGTTGATGGGGGTTTGAGGCTTCAGCTTTCCACTTCAGTCTTTCCCACGGCAATAATATTAATTGCGAACACCGCAAAGCTTTTCCCCATCAATTTTTCTTGGGAGCAGCTTTCCAATATTCTAATTATAAGCACCGGGAGAAAGCCTCGTTAAATACCTGATTTTCTTTTTATTGCTCTGCAAACAGCAAAGGGAAGGCGCAGGTATCGTCCGCCTTGCTCTGATGCCTGGAGTGCATCTCTGCTGGAAAAAAACCTTGCCGGGAAAAGCAAGGAGAACCAGCAGCATTTTATCATGGCTTTTTTTGCTAGCGGGGCTCCGGCTCATCCTGCGGCCATTTACCAGCCTCTGGGCTGCACGAGAGAGGAATGGTTATTTCATCTGGTCTCTTTCTATGGTTTCCCATGGGAATACTCCTGTGTTGGAGGGGGAAGAGTCCTTCTAGCAACATGAACCTCCCCGCGCGCTGTCTCGGCACAGCTTTGCTTTACTTTTGTAAACTCGAGAGGAAGATGCTTCTAGCAGGGTACCGGGACCTATTTGACCTAAAAAGACGGGGTTTCATTTTGGTGCCAATATCCTCCCTCCTTTCGGCCCCTGCACTCTTGGAAAGCCGTTCCCTGCCGGCTCGTTTAATTGCATGGGGTATTGATCTCAGGGCTCCGTTTAATTCCCGTTTCTATGCACTGTAATGAGTTCCCACGTGCTCAGCACAGGTTCGCTAATGAATTATTGGCCTTTGCTCGCAGCCCGTCTTCCCCCAGCTCTGTCAAATACTCCCTGGAAATGTTTAAACTCTGCCTAAAATATGACTTCAGGTGAATACTTCCAGCTCCTCGTTAAATAGAAATAAATATCTAAATATCTAATCTGAATGGCTGGAGGAGTAGGGAATAGGAGAGAGCGGTTGGGGCAGGTCCGGCAGCCCAGGGTCTGCTGGCCGTGCCCGTCCCTGCCCTCCCCTGGAAGCTGCTGGCACCGAGCCCCCGTAGGAAACCCTCCAGGGAGGGCAGCGAGGGCTCATCCCAAACGCATCTCTGCTCATCCAGCCAAAAAAAAGTGTTGGGTTGGGTAGTTTATGGCACGAAGAGATGGCTCTGCCCCGAAGCGCTGCTGGGGCTGCATCCTCTGCCCTCCCCAGGACCTTCCCCATCCTGGGGACTTCCTTCTGCCCCCTTTCCTGCCTTTCTAATCTCCCTTTTCCAGCTCCTCCGGGCTGCATTAACACCAGTTTTGCCATTTTGAGGCTTTTAATCCCATTGTGAGGGGACGCTGCGAACCGTACCGGGGAGAGGCTGACGGCCCCGGAGAGGGACGCCCCGTCTGTGGTCCATGAGGCGGCTCTTGGGCCGAGATGTGCGCGGGAGCATCTTCCAGTGCGGATGCTCCCGGGGTCACGGCAGAGGGTTGTGCTGCACCAAATCCTTATTTTAAAATATTTTTCCTCCTGCTGTCAATTTTCAATGTGGCAGGAGAGGGAAATACCACGAGCAGGGGTTCGATCCAAAGTTGTCTTTGCAGGCTGCGTGCCCTGGGGACTGGCTCTCTCCTGCCCATCTCAGGAGCATCGGTGTCTTGAAAGCAAGCCGCTGTCCTCCAGCATTTGCTCTTTTTAACCTGGGAAGCCCTCAGCGGTGGGTTTTGCCGCTTGCCCTCCAGCAGTGGAGCTCAGAGCAGCTGCTGCAATAGGTCTCCTTGATCTTGCAAGAAAAAGCAAATAATTATTGAAGTGCTAAACGTGCTACACTGGAAAGACCGTAGGTAAATTCTACCAGAAGGACAGAGTTGAGACACAAACATTTCAACCATGTTTTTCCAACCAACAAAGAGAAGGAAGGGAAAACCCATCCCTGCAAGAAAACGCAGCCAGAAAGGAGCCCGGAGCCTTGCAAAGTGGCTCGGGAGGCTTTGGGCGGAGGATTGCTCCGGGACGAGCTGTGTGGCTCCAAAATGACGTTGCTTGGGGAAAAGCCGAGAACAACCCTTCAGCATCTGAGCGGATGTGAAGGCAGCACTTGGGAAAGGAAGGGGAAGGGGAAGGGGAAGGGGAAGGGGAAGGGAAAGGGGAAGGGGAAGGCAGCTGGAGCGAGGCGGGGATGGTATGGGTGATGGCTGAAGCACGTCCGTGTCACCCCATCACCCGGTCGTGCTCCTCTCTGTATTTTTAGAAGGTCTTGGTGGCAAACAGGGGTGGTAAATGACAGCCGGCGTCTCTCAGCCCGCGTCTTCCTGATGATTTCGGCAACCTCCAGCCTCGTCACAGTTTCCTCACCATTAACTTCCAGTGACTCTCCTTTCCTGAGCATCCTCCTCTCCTCACCTCCCAGGAGAAGGTACGTCCCCATCGGTCCACGCAGCGAGGACTTGGGTTCCTCAACTTCCAAAAATCACAATAATAGAGGATCCCAGCTGCTTTATGCCAAGGCGCTTCGTTTCAATCTCAGCCGTAAAGGTACCGCTGCACGTGGAAACTGCTCGTGCATTAATATTTTTTAAAGCTCCATTTTTTAACAAGCAATTCTAGGGCCACTTTCAGTATTAAAAGCGATAGGTTCGTTTCCCTTCTGGACTATTCCCTCCCAGGAATTAAAAAGGAGCCACCGGCAGTATTGTAACAACTGCCAGGCCGAAGGGAAAAGTCTTTTCTAAGAAAAATAATCCAAGTAAATCACCTTTCAAGAAACTCAGCACATATTCCTTATTTAGCCCAGATGCTGCAACATCTATGCTGGCGGCCCGGCCCACCTTGTATGCATGTACATCCCTCTCTCTACAATATATATATTTTTTTTTTTTTTGATCACTCACTTGTTATACCATCCATCAGAACTGCCATGGGGGTGGGATGCTGGTTTGGCCCAGCACCCCAAATCCCTGTGCCTCCCCCACGCTGCATCCCCAGGGCCATGGTGGTGCCTTTGCAGCCGTTCTTGCTGCACCCTGTCACCCTGCACCCTCTCCCTGGTGCACCCTTTCCCCTAGGGCACTCCACCACCTGCACCCCCTCCCCGGGGCACCCCGTCTCCCCGCACCCCCTCCCCTAGCGCACCCTCTCCCCGGGGCACCCCGTCTCCCCGCACCCCCTCCCCTAACGCACCCTCTCCCCGGGGCACCCCGTCTCCCCGCACCCCCTCCTCTAGCGCACCCTCTCCCCGGGGCACCCCGTCTCCCCGCACCCCCTCCTCTAGCGCACCCTCTCCCCGGGGCACCCCGTCTCCCCGCACCCCCTCCTCTAGCGCACCCTCTCCCCGGGGCACCCCGTCTCCCCGCACCCCCTCCCCTAGCGCACCCTCTCCCCGGGGCACCCCGTCTCCCCGCACCCCCCCCCCCAGCGCACCCTCTCCCCGGGGCACCCCGTCTCCCCGCACCCCCTCCTCTAGCGCACCCTCTCCCCGGGGCACCCCGTCTCCCCGCACCCCCTCCTCTAGCGCACCCTCTCCCCGGGGCACCCCGTCTCCCCGCACCCCCCCCCCCAGCGCACCCTCTCCCCGGGGCACCCCGTCTCCCCGCACCCCCTCCTCTAGCGCACCCTCTCCCCGGGGCACCCCGTCTCCCCGCACCCCCTCCTCTAGCGCACCCTCTCCCCGGGGCACCCCGTCTCCCCGCACCCCCTCCTCTAGCGCACCCTCTCCCCGGGGCACCCCGTCTCCCCGCACGCCCCCCCCCAGCGCACCCTCTCCCCAGGGCACCCCGTCTCCCCGCACCCCCTCCTCTAGCGCACCCTCTCCCCGGGGCACCCCGTCTCCCCGCACCCCCTCCTCTAGCGCACCCTCTCCCCGGGGCACCCCGTCTCCCCGCACCCCCTCCCCTAGCGCACCCTCTCCCCGGGGCACCCCGTCTCCCCGCACGCCCCCCCCCAGCGCACCCTCTCCCCAGGGCACCCCGTCTCCCCGCACCCCCTCCTCTAGTGCACCCTCTCCCCGGGGCACCCCGTCTCCCCGCACCCCCTCCTCTAGTGCACCCTCTCCCCGGGGCACCCCGTCTCCCCGCACGCCCCCCCCCAGCGCACCCTCTCCCCAGGGCACCCCGTCTCCCCGCACCCCCTCCTCTAGTGCACCCTCTCCCCGGGGCACCCCGTCTCCCCGCACCCCCTCCTCTAGTGCACCCTCTCCCCGGGGCACCCCGTCTCCCCGCACGCCCCCCCCCAGCGCACCCTCTCCCCGGGGCACCCCGTCTCCCCGCACCCTCTCCCCGCCGCTCCCAGGCCTGGCCCCGCCCCCGTGTGACCCCGCCCCTCCCCGCCGGCCCCGCCTCGCCCCTCCCCGCCGGTCCCGCCCCGCGGCGCCCCTGCTGAGGAGTTTCCCTGCCCTCTAGCCCGCGCGCGGCCCCGCCCACCGCCGGCAGGGGAGGGAACGCAGCGGCCAATCACCTCTCCGGGCCGGGCATCCGCGCTGCCCCGATTGGCCGCACCGGCCTGGCTTGACGAGCCCCGGGCCGGCGAGGGGGGCGCTCCCATTGGCCGCCGCCGCCGGCCGGCCCCGCCCCGCCGCTCCCCCTCCCCCCCCCCCCCCGCCCGGGCGGCAGCAGCAACCGCCGCCGCCGCCGCCGCAGCGCGAGGCGGCTCCAGCGGCGCGATGGCGGCCACGGCGGGCAGATCGCTGCCGCTCCTCCTCTGCCGCCGCCCCGCCGCGCTGACGGCGGCCGGTTGCTTCCCGGCGCTGGGGCGGCGCCGCCAACAGCAGCAACAGCAGCGACACCGGACGGTGAGTGAGGCGGGAGCCGTGCCCTTCAGGCGGCGGCCGGCTGAGGCGGGCTCCCCCACCCCGCCCCGTTCCCCGTGAGGCGGTGGCCACCGGTCCGGCCCCGGCAGCTGCGCGTTATTCTTAGCGCCGTCTCCGGGCGAAACTTGAGCGGGGCGGGCGGCAGCAGCCGAACCCACCGGCCCCGCTCCGCTAGCGGGCAGCTCCCCGGCCCTCCCGCCGCCGTTCCGCCCCGGCAACAAGCGAGCCCCCCCCGCCCTGCGCCGTGCCGGTCTCTCCCCCCGCTTCTCTTTCCGGCAGGCGCGGGAGCGGCCCAGCGTAGCCCGCCGTACCGGGAACGGGCTCCCGGGGCGGGGGTCGGGTCCCGGCGGGGCGCGGCCGCCAGGTGGCGCGCGGGGCCGCCGAGAGCTGAGGGGGGGCGGGGGGGGGCCGACAGCCCCCGCCGGGGTTGGGGCGGGGAGGGAGTGGGGGGAAAGGCAGCACCGGCCCGGTGCACCGGGGCACGGACGGGAGAGGGCGAGCGCAAGTTCCCAGCGGATCTTCGCCTTTATTTTTATTTTCAATCATTTTCCTCTTTTTTAATTTTTTTTGCCGCCTCCCCCCAAGGTCAGCCGGGGGAGGGGCACTCGGGGGGGGCTCCCCAAATCCGCCCCGAGGCGGTGTCATCCAGGTTGGTGCGGCTTAAGGGGGGGGGGGAGACAAAAAAAGCCAGTTTTTGTTTGCTTCCCCTGCAGAAGCAGCATGCTTAACGGCTTTGCTAGGAGAGAGAAGATTGGCAGCACCCGCGTTGCTTACTATGTGTCTTAGGGCGGAAAAAAACTGTAAAGGCGGCAGGTTGCGTCTTGGAGCTCGAAAGATTCGCTAAAAATAGCGGGAGGTTTTTTCTTTTTAAACTAAAGGAACAGTATGTAACCGTGGGATATTCTTCCAGCTTTTGCCACAATCTGTTTTATTGCTGCCTGTAAAAAAAGCTGCCGTTGGAGGTGTGCACCTGTCGCTCACTTGTTGTTTTGCTGAAGCAACTAATCACGAAACTACGTAAAGCCACCGAAATTGTGTATGAATCGGGTGATGGAGCAGGGCTCTGAGCTCCATTGGAATAGCAGATATAATGCTGGATCCCTAGGGTACTGTTTAAAGAGCAGCTAAGCGTTTGTGCCTTGTATCTTCAGGGTGCCGGTAGTTCCTCTAACGGTGTCGGTATGTTTTCACAGCGATGGGATGCCAGAGGTTCTGTCAGTATCGAGTGTCTCAATTGCATCAGTCCCATATTTGCAGTGCGGTCGTTCACATGTGTGAAGTGTGACTTCTGCAGTGGTGACTTCAGACTTTGTAAATACCAACCCGACAAGTGAGGCCACCGGTACCCTGGATTCTGGTCAGGTGTGGAACAGCCTTTTCAGGCTTTTGTAATTATCATTTAAGTTGTTGCTTTCAGCAATCTCTGCCCCAGAAAATAATAAATTATTTATCTAAATTTAAGTTGACCTTTGCAAATAATTTAACAGAGACTCAGATTCATGCTTGATTACACTAATCAGGCTAAGTGTAGCAATAAACGTGTAAGAAGATGAAAAACAACCATTAAAAAAGATCCCGAATCTCTTCTGTTTGTCTGGGATACTTTGCTGCTGCTGTGGCCCTAGCTGAGCGGACGTGGCTGAAGCGTGGGCACGCTCAGGAGCACGCTAAAATTGTACTGTCTAAGCCGTCTCCTTCAGGTCCTCGGGGAAGAAGAAGGATTTTGCTTCTGTCCCGTGGACTGATGAATAGAAAGTTCTTCTGCCTTTAGTAGCGGTTGGGTTATGCTGTTTGATTTTTGGCAGCTTGGCTGTTAGCCATTTGTGGTGTTGCAGTGTTTAGTTTTGGGGGTTTTCTTCTTTTCAATAGGGAGGTTGTACGCACGTCAGTTCTCTAGGTGTTGAATGGTGAAGTGTCCCTGTGAACCTAGCGATCGAGTGAAAGCTTGCTCAGAGCAGGTGGGTACCCAAGTATCCTAGCTGCTCCTTTTGACAGAATCTGTAATGTGCCTCTTTATCTCCTCACAGAACAGATGAGTTATCCTTTCCGTCACGCTGCGCTTGAGAAACTATGTGGACTGGTGGGAGAGAGTAGAGACCCGAGAGCTGCCGAATCCTAGAATAAATGATCTCCAAGGAGAAGTTACAGGAACTGGAGGTCTTCATGATAGAGAGAAAATCAAAAGGAGGTTGCTGCAAAGAGGAAGCAGAAAAACAGAAAATCTGTGTTGGGTAGGAGAAGAACTAATGGGCTTACAGTGCGAGAAGAGGGATTTCGTTAGGTGCTGGGAATCTTTTTACTGACAGTAAGAGTAGTGAAATGCTGAATTATTTCCTGGGAAAGCTGTTCAGTCCTCATTATTGGAGGTGGTTAGGACAGGTTGGACTCGCATCAATCAGTTATGGCTGATGAAGAATTGATCCTGCTCTGCGATAGGACTGGACTGTATAAGCTTCCTGAGTCGAGAGATGCTATGAGAAAATAGGTAGGAAGAGTTTGTGTAATATAGGTGTAATTAATAGAGTGATTATATTAGCTATGTCTGTGCAGTATTGTTTTTAGTACAATAAATTCTACTCTGTTACTTCTCAGGGTGGCTGGTTTCTAGCAGAGGTGATAAATTAAACGGGCTTTCTTGAGATAGGGCGGAAATGCTAAATGGTCTTATGGATGAGTTCTTTCAAAAGGCATGTAAAATATGCTGGAAGAGCCTGGACCAATTGACCAGACTACTGTGAGAGGACAGTACTTTAAAATAAACAAACCAACCCCTCCAGATGGGTAAAGGGTAAAGAATGAGGTTGTGATAACATCAAACAGTAGAAAGGGCAGGGAGGTCCGAACTCTTCAATAAATACTTGGTTTGTGAAGGTTCAGATGGGAATACAGTAATATTGGGAGGTGTTCGCCTGGAATGAAGCATTCACAGCTTTCTTAAGAGTTTTGAAAGCTGAGTTGGGAAAGATCAGCGGGCTCAGCATATCGATGTGGGGTTATGGAGGACCCAGCGAGTCTGCACGTTCTGTCCTAGCTGAACAGTATCACAGGGTGTGAGAGATCTTGAGAGGAGGATGCAGAAAATTTGAATGAGAAATTCGTTTATTGATCTCGGAATAGGAAGAAGCAGGCAGGAGGAAGCGTTCACTGATACTTGTGAATTTGCTGTCTGAAAGAGACGATGTTGTGCCTCGCAGGATGACTCTGAAGGGCAAGGAGAGAGTCCCTTGGCATGACCATGTAGAAAGTGGGGCTGGAGCGTCCATAGTGTTAGAAGAATATGGCAGAGCTGAATAAATGGACTTGTAGCAGAAGTATCTGAGGTTGCATCTCTTTCTACTCTCCCAGTCTCACTTAAACATATGTGGGAGTGGAAGAAGCCTTGTAGAGGAGGAGAGAGCCAGCAAGCACCTTTGGTGTGGAGAAACTGCAGAAGTAGGCTGGAGGGGTTGTAATGTCAGGGGGAGTGGGTGGACGGCTACAGCTTTGGAGAGGAGTACGGCTGAATAGTTCGTAGAGCGAAACATCAGTAGCATTGGTGTTTGTTTTAAATCGGTGCCGTAAGCACTTCCTCGTTAGGAGGCAACTATGGAGATGGTTGCTGGGAGGTCGCATGTGAAGACAGGAGGTGAGAGAGGCAGTTTGGTTAATAAGGCCAAGGTAACTTCTGCTGGTGGGAAGACCAGCAAATGGGAAAAGTCGGTATCAGCAAGCCAGATGAGGTGGAATAAAAAGTATTGTGTGTGGTTGCTTTTTCTATACGCCAGCTACATGCAAGAAGTGGCAAAGGATGGAGAAGCAGCGAGAGCGGTGGGGAGGAGGGTGGCTGGTGCTGGTCAGCAGGGAGTTGGGCTGTTACAAGGTGTGCTGTGGGGTATGAACGCACAGTCCTGTGCATGGACTTCTTAAGCAACGGGAGTGGAACTGGGATGGAGCTGAGTGCTTGGTGGGCAATTAGGTGGCATTTCTCAGGGTAGTGGTGTTTGCTAGGTTATAAACTGGTGGGAAGCATAGCAGCCATAAATCACGATACTACCTACTGATTAAGGTCGTTGTCCTGCAGGAATTTCTGGTGCTTAATACAAAAATTGCTGCTATTTTCCTGTTAGACAGCTTGCCCTCAGAGGATTGTGGAGAGAGAATGAAAATGCATGTTCCTCAGAGGAAACTTCCTTATGAAGAAAGGGAAGCCCCTTCTTTGACTCCTACTTGTTCCGGGTGTTGTGGGTGTTGAAGGTAAGCTGCCGACGGCGAGAGCTCCACACCGCTGAGATGCGGTGGGGCTGGGAAGCAGTCCTTTGTGAAAAAGGTTCACAAGGAAGTAAGCTATAAACGTTTCTCGAATATGCAGTGGTGGACAAAGGACTTTAAAATGCTCTGCTTTTGCATGTTGAATGCCTGATCTTCGTGGCTTTCTTCCTGCAAAGATTAGTCTTGTGTTACCGCGTTTCTTAGTGCATGTGGCCAGTGGTTGGATTGGTTCAGATCTGGGAAAAATACCTGTAGAAAATCAAGGGCTTGGCTGTATGTGGCGTTCCTATGGTAGTTAATCCTGGCAATGCTAGGTAGATCAGGAATAATGACTCCTAGTGTCAACTTCTAAGCCTAAAAAGGAAAAACTGAACCTAACTGAACTGCAGCCAAATTTCAAGTATGTACTGGGCAACCTGCAGGTTTTTATCTCTGCTCCAGGTGAGGACCAGGATTACGTGTGTCGATCAGTCCTCCAAGTGGGGTAGGATTTTGGTGCAGGTAGCCCTGTATTAAGGATGCAGTAGAGAGCGTATCCCGCAAAGACGAGAGGACTCTGCGCCAAGGAAAGGTGTCCTGGGATGTGAGAAGCCTTGGGAGGAAGATGCAACGGACATCATGCTGAAGCTGTCCTTTACTTGGCATAGCTACAATGTGTATTCGGTGATATTTTAAATTTTTTTTCCTGTGCTATGGCTGAAACTGTTGCAGCATCAACTTCCAGAGAAGCTGTTGCTCAGCGTGTGGTAATAATTTCCCTGGTGGGCCCCTGTAACCACCTCAAGCCCTTGCTGTCACAAGCAACGATTTATTGTCCTACTGTTGCCCATCTCCTGAAACAAATTTATTTAACAGGTGAAGCTTGGGGCTCACAAAACTCAGGTAGTGCCAGTGACTGGCTGCAAGGATGGTGAGACTTGGAAGAATATTTTGGTGTGGTGTCTGTATTTTTGCTGAGGATGGAAACTGGCTGGCTGCTATAATTAACTGAACTTCTGTTTTCCTGACCTTGCATACTGCTGATAGTAATTTTTGAATGAATGATTAAAGAGCTGAAGAACTGGTGGCTGTCCGGTGGTTTGAAGGGGCATAAAACAATTATTCTTGCCGGATCTTTGGCTGCTCTTGTTGCCTACCCTGACCTCAAATGTTTCCCATGCTGGGACACCCATGGGAGCAGTGACATGCATGCTGCAGACCAGGAGGAGATGCACCTGGTGTCACTTTGGAAGTCAAGACAGGATGTGGCTTGAACTGCAACATAAATACCAACCCAGCAGAACACTTATAATGTCCAGGAAGCCCTAGGAAGAGTTGATTTGACCATAAAGGTGGGTGTCTCCACCACACCTCCCTTTTCTCCTGCTTCTTTCCTCGCCTCCTCCTGCCCTGCTGACTCCTCACTCGCCTCACCCTGGCAGAGGGTGGCGAAAACGTAACGATTTCTTGTAGCTGTAATTGCCACTTGCCCACTCTAGTGCTGCCTAAATTGATTAAAATGCAAGGCGAAGCAAGGTCTGCCGCCTCATACCGGATTTACTGCCAGAGGGAAGGCTACGGCTCAATGCTATTTTGAAAGGTTCAGAAGGAAAGAAAACTTTTCCAATGTTTTTACTTCAAATGAAAGGAGGGAATCTGCCCTTAGCTAATTGTAGAGCAATGGAATACCAGTACTAAGTTGAAAATTTTGTGCTTTTTAGCTTTTTTGTTAGATTGTGTTGGGATTTTTTTTACAGAAACAAGAATTTAGAGGGGGATGACCAGCAAGTATTTTTTGGTGTATGAAAGTGGCTGAAACATTCTCTTGATCATATTCATTCTTGCAGAGCAAAATTGGTTTTGAAGGGAGGCTGAATTTAAAAAAAAAAAAAAAAAGGCATTTCGTAGCTTTTGATGTGCCTGTTCATTCAGTGAATAGGAAGAAAGCTTTACTCGGTAGTGTCCGGAGAACACCCATCCAGGGCTCTTTTTATGTGGAAGAGGAGCGCTGTACAGAAAGGAGTAGGTGTTGGGGTTTTTTGACAATTATTTGATGATACTACTTTTTTTTTTTTTAATTTATAACTCAGCCTGTGGGAATAGTCAAGACTTTGTATGTAGGGTCTGGGATGGGAAACGAAGTTACAGTCATGGTAAAATTGATCCAGTCAATAATACAAAAATTTCAGGACCGATGTCTTTCCCTATGGGGAGCATTTCTCAGCTGCCCTCAGACAGGATGGGTCTAGCTTTCCTTACCAGAGTCAAGCCTGAAAAAGAAAAAAAAAATTAAAATATTTTGTTGTTGTTCATTTTCTAAAGCTGTTTTTAGATTAATCTTAAAGATGAAACTTTCTGTGCGATTAGGACCCACCCAGTCTTGAAGGTGAAACGTAACTTTTATGAATTCATTTCAGATTTGTGCTATGAGTCACTTGTTTGCCATTCTATAAAATAGCATACAGATGACACAAATCTGTAATTTAAATTACTCTCCCATTTGTAGGTCCATGGAAACATAGAAATGGTTTTAGATTTTGGGTGGCTTTATTTTTGGCTTTTTATTTCGTTATTTATTGTCGTGTTAGCTGGTGGTCACTCTTCCTGAGATCCCAACTGTTGCTTTCTGCTCCCATGGCCTCTGGTAGCCCTGTGTGGGATAAGGAACTGTCCTTGACAAATTTTGCTAGACGAAACTGTGTGCTCTCTGCTCGCCATGGAGGAATACTTCTAATCTCTGAAGTGCTCTCTGGGTGAGAGACCACCTGTGATATTGCTGATACGGTTTTCATCCTATTTCGGTACTTGCTTTTTGAGGGCGAACTAGACCGATCTGGCTTTAAGGACTGTTTTGTCCTTGAGTATTTAATGCTGAAAAGAAAATTACTTGTCCCTTTGCTATTAAAGGTTTGGCAAAGGGTTTTCTTCCTGTTATTAAGGTCTCAATTGGTCATCAAAATGAGATGTCATTTTAATGAAGATGAAAATATGCAGCACTTGAATGTGACGTGGAATTATTTTCCAGTAGGGCAAGCCTACGGGGTATCGCTTATGTCTCATGTAAAATATGAAGCAAGTCCGCTATCTTTTTCTGCATTCTTGGCAGCTCTTAAGGAATTAGGAAATGTAGAACAACTTGCATAAGCAGGAGAGGAAAAAACCGCGGTGAAGAGCTTGTTTCAGCGATTCGCTGTTGTTGGCTTCCCCAGGAGGAAGGGACTGCTGTGCGATGAGGAAACTGTCAAATCTCTGAAACTGCTTACTGGAATAATTAAAACTCAAATTTCATTTGGATAGATAACTTAGGAAGGATCTACGGGGGCCGACCACCATAAAATACCCTCTGGCTGATTGTCAGTCTTGTGTTCTGTCCTGCAGCCTGCTGGGAATAAAGTCATTCACTCTGAGGTCATAGCCTAGGAAGTTTTATAGGGTTTAAGAAAAGCTTTGTGGAACGTATTGCTGTTTTGAGAGGATTTTGGAATAATGCTATGGTAACAATTTGCAATGTACCTCGGAGCAGGATCTATTCCTCTGTATGTGTGCAGGAGCTGGGGACACCTGAGGCGCTCTATCAGATGGGTACCGCACAGAGCTGCTCACTGCAGAGCATCTGGGTGTGGAGTTAGGTGAGGACTCCTTTGCTAGTGGATTTAACTTTAGTTAGTTAACATACACGGGTTGGCAGGAGGAATGCAAATAACTGGATTTCTTGGATCAATGTGCATGCAATTTCAGGTGGGGAAGCTCACCGGGCAGTTCATGAGGGCAGTGACCATAGGGTCGGTGGCCGGCAAACAGCATCCTTTCCTTCCAGATTGTGAGGGGAGTTTCCAGCTCATCCTCCAATTTTCTAGGTCAGTTGCTGGAAAAGAGTCTAAAGTTGCTCCATGTTTTCTCCGTTCTGCGTCACCGTATTACCTTGAAAAGCACTGAGCTAGGCAAAGCTTTCCTTGTTTTATTTTGTTATGAAGAACGTAATGTTTCCTCAAGCTGCATAGTGAGTTTATTTGGATGAGTTAATGTCAATTATTACCGTACCTTGGAGCTGCTGAAGAAAGATGTGTTCCTTAAATGTAGTAATGGAGATGGCTTGTTTCTGCGTTTGAGACTTGTATGTTTTGGAAATGGCTGGAAGAGCAACTTTAAGAACTGTTCAGTTAGAACCCGACATATGGTCCTTGTAAATTCATGGCTTTGTCAATGATTTGTAAAAGGTATGGCTTCCAATGAGCAGTAGGTACTCCCTTGACGTATGGGCTTGCTCACTGTCAGCTGAAACGTGAATTGGTGTATCTGCTGAACCATGACTGTTTATTCCTTGTCAGCTGCTCTTCTCTTCTACGTGGTTTCCTTCATCTGTGTGCCTACCTGTCACTTGACTTATGTACTGTAGAGCCCCTCGTTAAGACACAGTGAGAATTGTCTTAAGCCCTCATTTTCTTTTGCCAAAAATGACTTCTAATGATGCTGCGTTCTTTTTGATTTGCAGCTGAAATCTGTAGAATGAATAGCAAATGGATGTTCATCAGCCAGGACGCAGGTTGTGAAATTTAATCAGTCCAGAATAGTGGACTCTAAGGTATGTCTCGAAATTAAAGAAAGTAGTTGTGACAGATTATTGTAAAAGGAAATAAAGTTGCTCTCTCCATTTAAACCATTTTTTAAAAATACATCTTCATAATTTACCCATGTCATTTTTCTTAGATGTTTGGACTTAAGTGCTAGTGAGTTTTCTGCCTGGCAAAGTAACTCCAAAAGTGACAATTTTAAATGCTACTCTGATAAATGAAGATGGGAGAGAAAATGGGCCGTCCAAGATAGTTCAAGTGTGACACAGGAATTTTTCAAGTTGCGTGTTAGAAGGCAATAGCTGGGGTCTGGTACGTGATGCTGACCACTGAGAACAAATTGATACACCATGTCCCATTCATGTTTTCTGGTTCTAGACAAAACTCGGACACAGGCAATACACAATGCAGCAGTAACCTTTTTAATTGGGAACCTGTCCGAAACATCGCGGCGATTCTTGTGTGGGGGATAGATGGGAGGGAAGGCTGGCAGAGAAAGTAATTTCTCCCTGAAATAACAGTGAACTGAAAAGGTGCAGAGATTTCCCAGGGGGGAAAAAATGCAGTTCCTTTTTTGGAATGAAAATGCGTTAATTTGTCATGTGACTTGGGAAATCCTCTTGGCTTCCTGCAGAGGGGAAAGGGGGAGTCGAACATTTCATCGGATAATAGAGCATGGCATGTTTGTGATGCATAACAGCATCTGCTGCATAAAGAGCTCCCAAGGGAGACTGCTGCTTGCTCCAAGGCTATTCCTGTTATCAAGGGACTTGTTTCTCAGGCAGTGATAACAGAAATTCCATTATCTACATATTTAGTAGATTTGATAATTACACTAGTACCGTGCTGTATGGTTTCCTCTGAGTTTGGGGATATTGTATTTAAGAGGAGAGTAGGATTCTTCACTTGGACTTGGGTGTAAGGGATTCAAGAGAACCAAACCTAGTCTCTGTCTTAAGAAAGACGACTTGTATTACGAGCAAGGTATATTGCTAGTAATGAAAGAAGCTCCAAATACTCCCCTCTGAATTAAAGGAATATATTAAAGGATTTTCACTTCCTGTTCCAAGTTCCAGATCGTGTACTTTATGAACTGCCTGGAAAACTTACGACGAGTGCTATTTGGCTTTCATTCAGGCTATGGTCAGTGCCATGCATCACACAGAAGGACTGAGGAAGCAGAGGGCATGTTGCCCGAGACTATTTCCAGGCAAGTGAAGGCAGTAGGAGTAAGTGTTACGTGACTATCCAGCCTCCATTTTGGCTGCAGCATCACATGAGATTGAACGTACTGGCTTACTTGCAGCCTGCCCACTACGAAGTATCAGGTTGCTTAATCGGAGGTAACTTTGCTGCTTTGAGGCGGCATTTTTTTCTCGAAAAGCTTTTTCATTAATAGAGCTTTTTTCATTATTTTTTCATCATTATTGTTGCTAGAACTCCTTGCGTTCTTCAAAAGCGTGTTACAATGCCATATTATTCACAGAATTTAGTGGCCAGACAGATGAGGCAAGGCTCTGAAAGGAGAGAGATTTTGAAACATTTCCAGTCAGAGTCTTACTCTGGACCTGTTTTTTTGTGGTGGTGTTTTTTTTTTTTTTTTGACACCCAGAAAAGTGCTGTTGAAGGGAGAAAGAGCTACACGTCTTGAAACGTCCATTCCTAGCTGCTTGGCGGGGTGATGCGAGTCTGATTGCTAAGTAACAAGAAGGTGATGGTCCAAAACAGAGCTTTGGTTTGAAGCCAAAAAGCCACGAATTTCTCTGACCACAAAGTTCAATAGAGTAATGTTGTCCAAGATTAATTTTATCTTAAGAATAATTTTAACCAAAGATAAAGAACACGACTCCGATTTGCACACGTACTCATTAAAAATAAATCACAATTTTGAATCAGCTAGTCACTCTTGTGTGTAGGAGTGACCATTTCCACATTTCCTTTTGGCATTTAATGCTCAAGAGAGTAATTTTAAACAAACAGTTTCACAAAGTACTCCTCTTCATTATTTAGCTAGATTGAGTAGGGCAGGATATGAGACTATGCAGATACAGTCTTCTGAGTTGGCAAGGATGCTGTAAGAAAGGACTTGGAGAAAAGCATTAATACCACGCAGGCACTTGTGAAATGAATTGTTTTGTAAATAGCATTTTGAACAGATGTTGTTTTCTATCCTTCTGCAAAGGTGGGTTGTTTCTGTTGACTGTTCCTGTACACCATTCAGTTTTTCTCTACATAACAGCTCCTTTTCTTGTGCTGAATGTCTGCTTGTAATTATAGCATCATGCTTTTTTCCTTTTGCAGTCAATGATACAGCCATTATACCTGTTGCAGGATGTCCTTCTCTCTCCTGTCCCAAGCACGCTGGTAACACACAGCTCCAGTTTGAGTAGACTGCCAAGGGCTTTGGGTCTAGGGCGATGAGTTTGGTGGAGGTGCTGTTTTCACGGCCTACTTCTTGGGCAAGCATGGAAATAAAAACTGCTCTTCGTGGCTCAGATGAGAGATTCAGGCTTTTTTTTGTCTTGGGCTGAAAAATAATCAGATTCCAGTTTGATACAGTCTTATTCCTCAAGGTTAGGCACTGGGTGTCCCCTGAATTATTCAAGTATCAGTGAAGAGGAGAGGAATAGACAAGAACACCTAAGCATAGAACAGAGTTGCTTTCAGGATTTAAAACAAGCGCTCTTTTCTCCTGAGGATTTGTTTGTCGTTGTGGTCAGTCAGACGTAATTAATTTCTTAGTTTGTCCTTCGAAGAGAGGTAGGTGTGTAATTGACTCATCCTAAACACTTTTATCCACGATTTTACTTTCATTTAGGAGATTTGGCAACACTCATAAAGCCGAACTGCTGTGATTAGCCTGACATTTTATGTAATAGAGTGCACCATAGGGGGCTGTTTGTTCTTGGAATTACAACGTCGAAGAACCACAGTACTTATCAAGGCAGTATTTACGTAATTTGTATGGATTTCCACACTAGAAGGAATCCGCATTGCCATGTGACAAGCAAATAATAGGTGTATCTTCATGGTCACTGTGTATCCGAACTAGTTAGTATACGAGTTTGATGGCAGCACAGAGCTCTGTTTGTCTCCTTCAGGATGTGATTTTTCTAGCCGCGAGTGAGAGCTGATGACGCTTCAAGCAGGATTCTGACTCATGAACACTTACAAGTTTTCGTATAATCTTGGGAACGTGGAAATACATGGCTTGCAGGCACGTGAAGAAATCGTAGTGCTCCGAGACACCCTAGAATACTTGGAGACCCTACTATATGGGTGTCTGAGTAAGCTGACTGTGGAAACCCAGGGATGCATATCGTTACTCAAGTCCATCATTACTGACTTGCCTTGGCTAAAAAGTAAAGTAAGCCCTTACCTCCCTTCCACTGAACACACACAAAAAAATCTCTAATTGTTGTCTGGTCATTTTTTTTAATGCACTCCAGCTCTGTTACTCTGCCTCCTTCAAGCTTTTCTGAAGAAAACAAAGCAAAAAAAAAAAAAAGTTTTCAATCTTTCATTGTCATACTTTACAAGTTCAGGACGCTTTCAGTTTTCATAGTACTAACTAGTATCCCATGAATCTTGGTCTGAGGTTAGGCTAATTTAGTTCTCAAAAGTATTTCCCTTCTTCTCCATTTGTAAGCATGAGGTAGTTTAAAACACTTCTACGTGAGTTATTTTGGCCACAATCCGCCTTGGAAAAAGCATTCTGTGAAACACTTCATTTGAAGACAGTTATACTTACCTGCTAGTGACCGGCTTGGTTTGCTAGCACTGCAAATAAGACGCATGAAACTTGTTTATTCTAAAGCGATTAGAATTCGCATTTTATCAGTTGTGTTTACAGCTGCAGCTCTCCAGCTCCGGCTTTATCTCTGCGCTGGGATGAAGCTTGCACCTTAATATTAATTGTCAGTCAAGGTAATCACTGAGTTATGTGAGGCTTTTCCCATCCTCGTTAGCAGTCTCTGCAAGCTTTCCAGCCTGAAGCTTGTACGAATGAACAGATCTACCTCTAGGTTGTCTGTGTCTGAAGAAATATAACTAGTCAAAATAGAATAAAAGACATATTTTGTTGTTGTTGTTGTTACTGTATCTTCTTTCCTACTGCAATGGTATTTTGCCGAGTGCCTCAGCTTCTACTGTAGGCTGAGAAGCATGAAGAGCTGGTACATAAACATGAGATAAGCACTGGAAATCTGTGCG
This sequence comes from Calonectris borealis, assembly GCF_964195595.1. Taxonomy (NCBI): domain Eukaryota; kingdom Metazoa; phylum Chordata; class Aves; order Procellariiformes; family Procellariidae; genus Calonectris; species Calonectris borealis. The sequence goes on along the minus strand of NC_134318.1, from coordinate 5,895,607 downwards.
ACTTCTTGGTAGAGAAATCTTGATTTATTGTATATTACCTGAATGTAAAAATCCTTCCATCTCTCATCGTGAAAAATATCTACATAATTCATTGCAGAACTCAAAAATATTGCACATGTTGGAAGGACATTGCAAGTATAACAACTTCATCTTTTTTAAATTAGTTAATGAAGTTCAAGTTGAGCAATACTGAAAGTCAACTTGATAACTTGCTGATTTGTATAAATAAATCTCACTGACTCACTAGGAAGCTAGTTGTTTTCCAAGCTAGAGGAGAAAGAGAGTTCCAGGCAGAAAATCAAAAATAATGGGGGGGGGGGGAAAGTAGATGAAGAATAGGATGCAGATGGACTATTGTCATCTGTTCGTCTTCCACTTTGCCATCTATCATTATTATTATAAGTGCAGGAATTTGATGGCACATCAAAGCACTTGAATGACTTCTTTTATATTCCTGATTTATGTTCTGATAACTTTGGTGCACAGATGCTGTTCTTACTCACCACTTAGTCTCTCTAGTGCCGTTGCTGCGATGTTACTTTTTGCCCCTTGCTTAATAGTGTACTCGTAGCCGTAAACGCTTATTTTTTCCTGTGCTGAGGCTTCTTCTAGTAATAGGATTTTTTTTCCTCATCCTTGCTGAGAGAATAAGACTACCACGTTGTTGTGGGGCTATTAGTTGCACTTATTCAAAAGTCTAAAGGAGCACGACCTTACGCATGACCCAACATCTTAACTTTTAACAGTTATAATTGCTGTTTACAGGCTTAACTGTAATGTTAAATCCCTTAACTGTGATGTGGCTTTTGTAGGTAAATAATCTGATAGGAGAAAAATAACCAGTCTCTGACTAGACACTTGCTTCTTTTCTACCCACAGCTCTGATCACCCATTCATTATCTTTCCCTCTACACAGTAATTAGGACAGAGCTATGAAGCTCAAAGGTTGAACATACGATATTAACCTCGTGTCCTGAAGAGAGGAGATGGGAAGGTATGCCTTCGTGATGGCTTCCCGTTTCTGGAGTGACAGCACAAATGATCTGCTTTTTTGTCAGCTTTAGCTAGTGTTCATTGCTTTATAGAACAGCTGTTAGGTAATATTTAGGTAGAATTTAGAATAATAAAGTTGAATAAAACGTGACAAAGTGATGTGAAGCTTTTCTTTCCTACTAAAAGCTCCTTGTTTCTTTTTTCTTATTAGTTGCATAGGAAACATCCCGAGTTCCTCAGCTGTAAATACTGCTAGTAGGGCAAGAGTTGTCATCAGAAACACCTTTACATTGCAGCGTGGACTGTATGAATGTTAGCATTAGTTTTTGTAGATATAATCTAGTGTCCGGTGCTTTCTTTGGAGTACAGGACCTCCTCCCTTTGGAGTAGCAGTCCTTGCTTCATCTGTCACGAGACAAGGAATCTCCCTGGATCCTGTGGAACAACATACAACTATTGCATATGGGGTTTTTTTGCCTTAAGCTGCTACTTAAATGAAAATTGCCTTTGGATCTCTGAAACAGGCCCCTCAACGCTCCTTGTGATGTATTTAGTCCACTGAGCACTATTTCTTTTGATTGCTAAGAGCTGCTTCCAGCCCCTGGGATGCTGGAGGTAACCTTGCTGCTGCTGTACGGGTGTGCCCGCTATTGTATCTTCAAACGGGTGTGCATCTAACGAGGTACAATCGCGCCTTGTACGTCATTCCTTCCTTCTTTCTAGTGCTTGTTCTGGTGTTTCTGAGATGCTGTGCCTCTCTGTAGAGCTACTGGCTGTGACTAATGCCTTCCTTGCTGAAAAAGCTAAATACCAGTAGCTGGCAAGGTAAATTTTATATAATGTGCTGACTTGAACCTCCAGAGCCTCCAATGATAAATATGTCTTACTTTTGCACCTCTAACTGTCCTCTCCCTTTTCTTCTGTCTTCTACCAAGCATATTTCTAAAAAAACCAGACAAACCCAAACAGAGTACACAGTGGTGTAAAATGTCCACTTGATCCAGCACAAGCCATAATCTGTCTTTGCGTGCTGGTTAGTACCAGTCTTGTATTTCTACAAACTAATTTTTGATTAAAAATTAGCAAAAAGCTGTAAAATAATACATATGAAATAGCAAAAAAAATCCCAAACCAACTATGTTTTAGAGCATTTTTGGTTGACTCATCTTGTTCAGACCTTTTGCTGATAATTTTCGGAAAGAATCATTACTTCTGCTCTAATTCTTAGAGCACTACTGGGAAGTTTTGGGGGAGCCTAAAACTTCTGGGAGCAGTTTTCATTCAGAATTTGTTGAAACTGATTTTTGGAATACAAAGTTGAAGATACGGGCTTCCAAACATCTTATCTTACGGTTAAGGTTACCCTAGTTTAGAAAAATAACATGGAATTAATGTCAGTAAAACAGTAATCTGGCAGATTGCTGTGATACAGAATTAAATGGATATGCCATCAGTATTGCTAACAAATGGCTTGCAGTGAACTGAGCAGAGATTCAGCATCAAATATTTCTGGCTTTCTTGTTGTTTTATAAATTCAGATGAGATCAAATGCCCCATGTCTATTTGTACAGTGGGAAGTTTAGGTGCAAGTTTCTTTACATTTTGCTGATTCCACACTCAAGAAAGTGGAAAATTACTTGTATTTTTGGAGTTTTAAGGCCATTGTGATTTTTTTTTTTTTGCCTTTTCTTGGTTTCTTTGAAAGCATTTTTTGGCAGAGAACTGTTTTGCAAGGCATCCCTCATGAAGCTGGAAATGTTGGACTGTACACAACCTCATCAATTTTGCGGTTACAGTTATAGTATGCTCCAATTTCTATCTGTTTACTGTGGGAAAAGTTAATGTTTGGGTTGGAGGACTGCTCTGATCTCCCTTTAGAGTTAGAGCTGTGAAGGCATTCATTCATACCAGCTTTTCATTAGCAAAAACTGGCGTTTGCGTATTCCTCTGTCAGTAAAAGCGTGCAGAATGACCAACTGGCTGTTCTCCAGGTTGTCAGGACGAGTAAGCGTGGGTTAAGAGGCAGGAGCTGCAGGGTGAGCCTGCCCGGGAGAGGCTGGTATAACTTGCTTCACGCTGGCTCGGTAGTCGCCGCCGGCAGAGAGGCCTCAAAGGAAGCAATTTCTGCAGTTCCTGTGCTTTAGCTTTATGAATCCTTTCTTTTCAGAGAAGGCTGAGGAGGCTGTGGGGATTCTCTCAGGTTTTCTGTAAGTAAATATTTGGTTTCTAAGAATCTGCCCTTTGAATGGTGATCTTTGAGTCATTACTGAAGTAAATGGCATGTTTCCTGGACCTCTTGAAGGATATTTGACCTATGATGTTAAACTGGCTTTTTGTTCCCATTTTAAAACTGCCTTTGGGATTGTGGAGTAGTTCATGTTGCAAGTGTGAGCTGGAAAGAACGAAGTTTACCATAAATCAAACTGGTATTGGTGAGCATTTGTGATTATGGGAGCATGCAAACAGACCGACACCAGGCTGCTTTGGTACGGGGTTTCTTTATGCAGCTCTTGTGGCTTGCCAAGGATAAGCAGAAATGATCGTTATTTAATACCACTAAATGAAACAAATGTCATTAGCGTTTAGTAGATATAAATGTATAGTACATAACATGCGACTGTATTTTTCAGAGATTGTATCAGGACTTGATTTACCTTGAGCTGATGACATGTCTACTTCTGTGACATGGCAATAAAAATAATTACCTCTGTGAATATAGTATTAGCATTGTTGTGCTTTAGGAAGTATCTTTGTGGTGTCGAATCTGTACGTGTGGCTGTGGTAGCAGGAGGGTTAGAGCTTGATTTGTATGCAATGTAGTTAAGCCAGGGTGGTTGCTGCTGCAGAAAGCGTGCAATTTATGTACGCTTCCGAAAAGTGCAGGAAGCTTGAAGGGTGTAACTGCTTACCAGCTGGGGAAGGTATCCCTCTTTTCCAGTACCTACAAGGAAGGGAGTTTATATTACTTCCAAAATTGCTTCTACCAATCACATCTTTTATCTGGGTATTTTCTCCACGCAATGTCTAGTAAACCTCTTCTGAATAAGTTTCAATGTTTTATGGCAAAAATCCACAAACTGTTAGGATAGAGATTAAACCAATTAAGATCTTTGCTAATATATGAAGGCAATTGGTTTTAAAAAATAAGCACAAATAAGAAGGGGAAACACAGTGCAATCCCTTCTGTTGTGCCTTGCCTCTCTCCTAACGGGGGATTTTTCTGTCCCTCTAGCAACTTTGCTCAGTGCTCAGAGCAAAACCAGCTGGGTAGAGAATGGCAGATGGACCTTGCTGCGTTTGGAGGGACGAGTCCCACCTGGCCCGAAGGGCTCCTCTCCCCCTTTGGGGGTTGGAGGGGCTTAGTGCCCGTTAGGTGGATGAGGAACGGCTGTGTGGGCAACAGCCTGATGAGCAGCAGCTGTGGAAGGGGCCCTGGCTCCCCTGATGACTCTGGGGGATGGCATTATGGGCTGAGCTAAAAGGCTGCAAGAACACCATCCCCTTACTTGGTGCTGTGTTGGCCTTCCCCCTCCTCAGTATGGAGCGTGCGGTGAGTAATACGTGTTATTTCTGCCTAGAGGGTTTTGGGCTTCTGCTTGAATTAGCTTTCTGAGTTACTTAATGTGTTATGTTGTAATTGCTGGCATTGTAAGTCCTCTAATCTTTACGTGTTGGGAGTGTTGGGCCAGTGCTTGGGGTGTTACGAATGCTCGGCGGCTGGGGGAAGTAAGAAATTTTTCGTAAAGAAAGAATGTGCTATTTACCACCAGGACGCTTGCCTGGGGGAAATCATGTTTTTGCCTTGCAAGCCTTGTTTTCTCTTGCAGCCTTTCCCCAGACCTCAAAGGGAGTGCATAACAGACTTGAAAACTATGGTATAGGTATTTTCAGTGCCTCTTATCCTTGTTTATCCTTTAGTAAAAACTAAAAAATCTCTAATTCAGGAGAAAACATTCGGAATCTTCAGAAGCAACACTTGATGTCTTGATGCTTACCTGTGTACTTAGATCAGAATAAGCCTTTTATATTGGCAGGGCACAAACAATAGCTTTTTCAAGTATGCAAGTGGTTGGATAAAGTAAATAAAGGTAATGCTATACAAATTTCTATCTGCTAATTGGATTGTGTGTGATACTGGGCTGGGTATGGTGTTAAAAAAAAAAAAAAATTTAAAAAATGCCAAAACCTGGATGTGCATCCTATCTGCTAGGGTAAAACAGAGAATTATATCCAATTTTTAATAAAGGAAAGCTGACTGTTAAGACCATGTTGAGTGTGGGAGGGCAGACAGCTCTCTGAGCACGTGCTATAAATCCCGAGCTGTGCCCTCTGTGTGGGGCAGGCAGCAGGGCTGCTTTCTAATGCTTCTGTACGTGGAGTAATTGGTTATGGGTGAAGGTTTGAGTAAAAGCTGGTGCCTTGTCTTGTAACTTATCTTGGGAATTGTACTTGCTAGTGAAAGGACAAAGAGTTTAAATGAATATATGTAGACTATACAGGTGGCTAACAAAGTTTTGGGTTTTCTTCTTTCTTTTCATGGGGCTTGCCATGGCTGAAGCTGTGTCTCTTCCCACAGAGGCAGTTGGTCTGTGGCTTACTAACGTGGTGGTCACATTTTAATTCTTGTTTACTAGCTGGGTGAATTCTCTGCTTCTGTTGCTCACCTATAATGGCTTTTCTAGTACCTTTGGCTAAAGAATCTTGTCCAAGTGAGCCTATGTGTGTGGAAGAATTGTGAGAGGAAGAACTTTGCCTCTTTCCCGTTCTTCTTCCTTGCATTTGATTGATGCTTCCTGAATGTGTGGTGGGAAATACCATCTATAGCTCTTCCAGAAGTACAAAGTCCTCCATTGATAAACAGGTAAACACATACTGTTTAGTAGTCTTGTTCCAAAACATTCAGTATCTGATCTAAAATTATAAATTCCTCCCTCTTGTTTACAAAGTCAGTTTTATTTTTGGTTTTCAAGCTAACAAATAGGTCAATATTAAAAATTCTGCAGTCACCTCTTCAACAAAATAGTGTAGGCATGATTATCTGGATTTTCCTAGAGACAGAAGTCTAAACAACCGTTGCTAGAAAATGTTTTGGGTAAGTCTTTATTAAAAACGTTAAGTTGTTTTTCTCATGACAAAATTCAAGTCAACTAAATAACCTGAAGTTGTATCTTGTTTTTTTTTCCAAAGGGAACAAGATCACGTCAGTCTGTATGGGGCCTTAAGAAACTATATATCATTCAGGCATAAACAGGAGTACAAAGGAATGCTGCTTCTGCAGGAATAGGTATTAGTAGAAATCTAAAGTCCTGTTCCTCCATGAGCTTGCCTTACACTGAATGTTCATTTACTCTTTCTGTACAAAATTAATTTACATACAGATTTAATTTTCTTAACAAGAACTGATGAGGAGTCCTCCCTATTGTTGGAACTAGTGGCAATGTTGCCTGTTTCAGCAGGCAACTGGTAAATTGGTAAAATTAAGTTCTTTACAAGATACAGGTGTGCAGGATTTCTTGCAAGTTTCTGACTAAGTAATTCCAACAGAAGTCAGGGGTTTAAGAACTGCTTGAGTGACCCACTAGGATGGAGTTAGCAAGAGGTAGTGTTGATGGCTTACTGCAGGTGTACATGCTCCTACTTCTCAGGTGATTTAACTTAGGAGTGTAGATATTCCCTCTTCAAAATGGGCTCATGAAATTGGGTTTCCTTTTTCTTTTTCTGCCAAGCAGTGCATGGAAGCTGTGGCTCTTGAGCATAGGACACAGCATCTGAAGGATGTTAGGAGATTTCGGTAGCAGTGTGACCCTCTGAATGTTAGAGAGAATGAAAACTGAAGTAAAATGTACAGGCAGATTGTTAAAAGTTTAAAAGACACTGGGATAAATACAAATATCGGTGGGGTGGTATTGTGGTTTTTAAAAGTTATCATAGGCAACTTCTTAGCTGAAACTGCATCCACTTAGGACCTTCAGATGGGGCTAATCTTCTGATAGGCAAAGAAATGATTAACTAATCACACCTGTCAGGTAAAAAGTAGTGTGCATAGAGAGGTGATGATTTTGCTTACAGTGTGTAGGTGTCTGAGCACAAACTTGTTGGGGGTTTTTACATTAGGAACTTTTAGAATGAAGAATTGATCATCTTGAAGGATGTTAAGGTATTTTAAATGATACTTACCATGGCTTTGTCAGCGTTCAAGTTGGAAGAAGGCCAAACTTTGCAAGTTTTCCCTATGAATATTATTCAGCAGTAAACCTAAACAGTTGTTGAAAATGACTGGGTAGTTTTTATTGGCGGGGACCTCTGCAGGTTGGCAACTTCAACAGACTCGGAGCATGGCTAGATTCAATGCTACATCAGGTTGCTTAAGGCCTTGTGCGGGTATGCTCTGAAAAATCTACAAAGATGGAAATTTCACTGCCTCTTTGGACTTCCTTTTTCTGGTGCTGCACAGCTCTCATGGTAATTTTTCCACCTTGTTTTGTGCCAATGAGAATTCTGTTAAAACGGTTTGTGTCTTGAGTTTTTGCTGTGCAACCCCCAGAAGAGTCTGGCTCCATCTTGCCCGCAGTTCCCCTTCAGGTAGTAGGAGATGGTTTGGATCATGTAGCTGTCTCTCCTCCAAGCTGAACAGCCTCTAGCCTCTCTTTAAATGTACCTCTACTGTAGCCTCTTATATATCCAATGTTCTAGACCCCTGACCATCTGGTGGACCTTCTCCTGGGCCCTTTCTGGTTTCAGACTTTGTTGTTCTGTGGGTGTGCACAACTGAACTGTGCTATTCCAGGTGTGGCCTCATGAGGCAAATAACCCGCTGGCAGAGGGAAGCAGTTTTGCTTTTGTTAATGCAGCACAACATGTGGTTATAACCACATTTGGATTTGAACCTCCTTAGCTGCTTGCTTGCTCATTCATCTGACCTACTGAGATGCCCAAGGTGATAGCTTTGCCCTTTAGTGTATCAGCCATTCCCCTTATTCGATGTGGTCTTCAGCGTGCTGAGAGTGAATTCTCTATGCTGGCCCAGGTCAGTGAGGAAGGTACTAGGGTTGCCCCAATATTATCTGGCTTTCACATGGACTTAGGACTTCAAACAAAATGAATCCCAATGTACGGCTCTGCTTTGACTTTCCCGTCTCTGATTTTAATGCCACTGCATTAAATCTTCAATTGTCTTGAACTGCCTGCATTCTGGGGCTGTATACTTCTAGTTCAAAAATCATTTAATTTTGGAATTTGGCAGTACTGTTCTTTCCACACTTTAATTAAACTCTTGCCTGACTAATGAGGTTCTTCACCACTTCCCTTCCACCCCCACCACATTACTTGATCTCTACTGGTATCTTTTTGTTCATCTCTTCAGTATTTTACCATTTTGATCTTCACGCTTTAGTCTACCAGCATGAAAGTAAAAACCTGAAAGTCTTGGATAGTAAAGGTTTCCGTTCTTAGAGGTATATTAAGAGGTGTTGAATATCATCATTGATTCAATTTTCAGTGTCTGTTAATGGCAATGAACTTCTGAGGCTTTTTACATAACATGTAAAAGGCAAAAAGAAAATCCTTGTTCTCTGTGTGCTAGTCTTAAAGTTTCATCAAAGGTGCAAACTGTTCATGTGCTTTGAGAATAACTTGAAAAATTGCACCACATATTTGGAAGCCCAATAGGGTTTTGACTACATTGGATATATTCTCCTGTTTATTGGGAAGACTGAAAAATAATTTGGGAGGAACTAGATGGGATTTGTTCAAAAAGTGACATTAATTTGTATTTGTTTAAGGTTAGCAATGACTGATGAGTTCTTGAGTAGTAATATAGAATGGGATATGCATTATTATGGTTAAGAAGTGATTTCATAGGTTTTATTATCCGCTGATGAGGGAAATTGCCATAGCATTTCTGAATGAGGTTGATATGGAGACCAGTCTGTTCATTTCATCGTATGTCTCTGATTTTTCTGATGAGAGTTTAACTGTATACGAAAACTTTGAAGTCTAATAAAGCGTTTTTATCATTGAATTGTGTTTTAGAGCTCTGAGCATGCTGTTCTCGGGCGTTCAAGTCAGTCAAAGGTGTAGAATGAGACAGTCTCTATTCAGCGCGGTGCAGTATTTTGAGACCCGCTGAAGTCAACAATCAACAGGATGATTAATACAACTACTAAGTCAACACTGTTATTAATTCAGTGACTGAATCTTTTAATCCCATTTCCCCATGAAAGGTAACCATGTGTAGAAGTTCCTGGCAGCTTAAAGATGAGAATGAGATGGTGAATGCTTGTGACTCAGGAATTGGTGAGTGCAGTGGTCAGAGCTGTAATCCTTAGTGGTTACTTATTGCCTTACCATCCTTGCAGAAACGAGCTTACAGCTGAATAACTGCATTCATTTAGAAACTACTTGCTGCATCTTGAGCATGTGCTTTCCTGTCTTGCTGGGGAACTGATTGGGTATTTGACTAAGTGCAAGCTTTTACTTAAAGTCTTCGTTCTTAGCTGTTGTCATATTTTTTGCAGGTGTTTAGACAGATTTAGGGGAATTGTTATCATCGTAACTGTCTTTCTCTAGGTTGTAATACTGCCTTAGATGGCTGTTAAACTTCTGAACGCTGAAAGGATGCAGTAGTCTGTTCCTCTTGAGGACTGTCAAAACCCCACATTTTTTCCAACACAGGCAACCAAATGGAAGGAAGTCATCGGGGTTTTTCTGTTTGCTGGGCAGAAAAATGTCTTGGGTTACAAGACGTGCGTGGGTCTTGACAATCGAGTTATTCACCTTCCTAATGTTTCACCTGATAGATGATTTAAAACAAATTGAATGTCCACATTTTTCCATGGAAAATAATGAAATGGCAGATAAAACTGGCTTTTCTAGTTTAGCTATAACTGTGCCTGACTCTTGCTTTCCTTCTTATGGCTTTAGTCTGGGCACAGTTGCATACAATGTGGTAAGACTGTTTTGTTAGAAGAGCGTCGCACACGTCAGCGAGAGCCAGTTTGGCAATACGTATGTTCTTGGGGTGGTTTTTTTCCTCTTTTGAAGATACGCAGTATACTGAAGGCTGAGCAGGTGGTAATGAGGGAGTTCTTTTATAGCTTCATCACTTCTGCTGGAGTCTATAAACAGCAAGAGCAGGAGGACGGGTGCTGGAGGATGAATTTACATTCTTGGCATTATTTGATGTGTATTTATCTGGCAAACTTGTGGAGCATTTGAATACTATGACGATTAACTTGGTATGTCCTACATACACCCTCCAGTACTGCCTTACAGCAGCCTTTGCTGTTGTGACATCTGTTACTTGCTTATCATGAATGGTTACAGCACAGGGAGTGTGCTGACATTTTGTTGATAGCCTGAAATTGTAGGTTGGGCCTGTATTTGTAATCAGTTGTATATTTTGGATAATTATGAGTCTCTTGCTATGTTCTATGCCATGTGGCTGAGCAGAAACATGCAAAACCATTCATCCAACACTTTCAGTCTGTGAAAACATGCAAAATCTTTGGTATGAACCTGTGACCTATCTTTTCTCTCTAACCAGTTCAAATGTTTGTGATGGAATTCATGAACAAGCCTTTCAGGTCATGGTCTGTCTCTTATGGCTTATGTCTGTTCCTGTCTTAGATTGCAAGAAATATTCTCAAATATCTGGTGGACTTAATGCTTTTGTCTCGTATAAGGTAGATTTATTTCTTGAAGGTTAGTGGACTACCATGATTAACAAGTGACTTGGCTGATATTCTGTAGCAGGTCAAGTATCTGGGACAAATTCTATTCAGTGAACTTGTTTTGAATCATTAAAAAAAAAAAACAACAAACAACAACACAAAAACCCAAAACATAATAAACATGCTTTAGAGAAATTTCTGTTTTCTACCTTGCTTTTGGTAGATTTTGGAAGTAGATGGGAATGTGAAAGCATGAGTTCAATTAAAATAAATGCTCTTGATGCCAAACTGGTGGTGCTGTCCTAATGTTGGACTGGGTTTTGATGTTACCGATGTACGATCATTTCCTTTTTAGTTAGTCTGGTTTTAGCAGAAGTAACACAACATTTGTATTTTAAATGGATAATGCATAGTGTATGAACATACAAGGTTTCCTTCTTTCAAGATAAATCGACAACTGTTATCTTTCCTTACTGAGGCGTTTCAGGCCAGAATCCCCAACACAGTTGATAGTATTGGAGGGGACAGTGGGATAACTGCAGGAGAGAAATTTTTGCTTTATTCAGGTCAAACTGAGCACAGTGCTCAGTTTAACAGACAGTCTGTGGTGGTGTTTTGGTTTGTTGTCCCCCCCCCAAGCTGTACCAGTCCTGTTCAAAATTGAAGCAAAACTTGTTGTGACTTTTCGGGTAATAAACATAGTTCACATACCAATGGCTTGAGAGGGAAATTTTTTTAACAGGAAGCAGATGGAGTGGTTTTTGAACAAGTTCATTTAGTTCCTCTAGGCTCCCCCAAGTTCATTTCCTTCAGGGCTAAACTTGCAAGAACCTGATCTGTAACTTCATATGCAAAGGACAGATTTGGTGTTGCTGTGAGATTTTAATGCTAAATGCATACATGAACTTGACAGCCGTGCTCTGGAAAACAGTTTCTAAATACCTGTTGTGTAGCTGATTGAACTAACCTCACTCACTCTATGCTTTTATTTTGACACCAAACTTGTCTTCAGATAAACATATGGGGGAAGGCGATGGTAAACACTTGTGGTTGTGCACTTGTTATGACTACACCAGAGTAAATTATTCTTTGGGATGAGAGAACTGGTAGTATCAGTAGATCTTACTAATCTTGGTCAGGATGTTAGTTCCTGGAAGGCATTGTCTGGTCTTTTTTTTTCTGCCCCTGAAAGCATGTATAAAAATAAGTATAATAGAAATGGATTTCTTAGTAGTTTTTTAATGAGGATCAAGATTAGACACATATCATAGTAGCAGTGATCAAAGGTGTGCCTGGGTATTGCCTTAGGGCTACTGGCTGGGGTAGGATAAGCAGGCAGGATGTATCCTGTCTCATCCCTCAATAGCCCTATTCTTTTGCAAATTTACCAAAAGCAAGCAGAGACCTTTATCAATGGTATTTGTCTGTATGTAAATAGCGTGAGGCTGTTTAGACCTGTGTGGGTTTGGTGGGGTTTTTTTCCAGGTTGGTGTTAGCTCATGACGCTTCCCCTTGCGTACTTTGAGCAGATGGCAGGATTGTAGGTATTGATGATGTGGGTTGAAAGAAGCTTTTCCATAGGCTCTTGTCTCCGGCTTTTGTTGGCGATGCTAGCAAGGTCTATAAAAGCTACAATGGAAGGGTTCCTGAAATACAAGACAGAGTCAAACATGTACTTTCCTCATGGGCTGGGTAAGAGTTTTGGTGCGATCTTAGTAATACTTGACCACGATTTCAGTTTTTCCATGCTGCTATTCATTTTTCTCCCCTACCATTAACATAATCTTTTTGATAAATTCTACTTGTAGAGATGCCTTGCTCAGGTGAGGGTCATGACTTGGCCAGAGCCATCCTGAACTCTTAAGCTTAGTTTGCAGACCGTGACAAGTGAAACATGTGAATCTGGCTCTCTTCAAGCAAGTCTGTCTCTCATGAATGCAAAGCCAGATGAGGTTGGACACAGAGTTGTACTTGGAATATGAATTCTGCAGCTTCGTGATTTATCTAGGGACCGAGTGTTATTTAGAGCTTAAAAAATCATGGAGAATGGGAGAGTGAGCAGTGCTATGGATGCGCTGGCTGTAACAGATTTTGACCAGCGAAGTTGATGCTTCTGGGTGGGTTATTTGCCTGCTGATTTGTCCCCTGTACCAATGGGACCTGTCCTTTCCCAGATCTTTGTTTTTGTTCCCTCTTCAGATGTCTCTAGTTTTTTGGAAGTAGTTAGTGGCAAGGTAGTTTGGCTGAGGATGTTGTGATGGGTGATAAATACTGGAAGTAACCGAGCTGTTGGACAGAGGAGTAGAGGCAAGCTGTCAATCTGCTGGATGCTCTGAGAGGTGTCCTCAAGAAGCAGAGACAGACCTGCTTGCTGGAGAGCACTTTGAGAGCTGATCCAGCAACCTGGGAGCGGTGCAGGACTTGTCAATGCTCTACGGGTGTCTGCAAATTGCAGTCTAATTCAGGTTCAGCGGGATTTTGCAGCAGCCAGAAGAGTTGTGTGGGAGAGGGATTATTTTTGCAGCACCTTTGAAATAGGAAAGCAATTTCAAACACTTGTGCTTTATGTGGTTTCCTAGAACTTCATGTGGACTAAATGGTAAGGCTATAATTGCCAGCTGGAAAATGTTTTTCTTTTGATATATATTTGATTGCTACCGTTGTAGGGGGGGGTGTTACTGTGCTGGGGCGATGGGAAAGCTGAATAGAGGAAGAACAGATGTGCATTGCAATAAAGGGCTGTAGAGGGGTCACACCAAGCCATTTTACACTCTAATGGGAACAGATGGATCCAGACTTCTCTTCTGAGTAATGAAGTCATCTAAGAGACAGAAAAGTTGTATTGATGTGATAGTACTATAGAGTACCTGAACCACAGCTGCTTACAGCCCCTCACTTTTGTTCCTTGATTATTGATGGAACATGCTTCTGACAAATTTCTGCCTTTTGCTGTAGATCAGCTGCGATTTGGGTTTCTGAGGTAGAAATTTCAGCACTTCTGTTGTCCCTCTCCAGACTTCCTGCGGCTGCTGTAAATAAAAGGCCTGGCACATTCAAGAACGTTGCAGATGCTTGCAGCCTTGAGGATTTTGTTGATGTTAGCCTTGTGGATCAGCTCCTCTCTCTCCTTCCTCCTCCTCCACTGGTCCTAAAAGCTCCTAAACTGATGTGGTCTTCAAGCTGGGGGCAAGCAGAGGGCAAATGTTGTTATTAGACATATTTTTGTGAGAAAAAATGAAGTGTTTTGCAGCATTAGGTTGCTGTACATAAAAATACTTTCCTAAAAGGCAAGCAGAGAGGCTCTTTCAGGTTTTACTACTAAGCGCTGTTTGAACTTTCCAATTCAAATTTGGTACCCAAGTGCGGAAGTTTATGTGAAATGCCTACATATTACAGATAACTTTTAAATGCTTAACATCATTTTCACGGAAAAATACTGTGGAGAATGGATTTCCTTCGTGAATCCCTGTGGCTATAATCATGATGTTACTTTTGGCAAAAATGACATAATTTAATCCTGCTTAATGGTTAGTCTCTGAAATAACAGGTGACAAAGGAAATGCAAATTACCACATTTCTCACTTTAGCAAGACAGGATATGTCCAAATGTAACTGTTGACAAGTAAAACGAATCGTTATGTGCCTTGCTCTGGTATTCGGTAGGGCTTAATGTAGTGTTGCACAAAAACGTAACGGAAATCTAGAACTCCAGCTAAAGATTATCGGTCTGAAGACAGCTTTTTCTTATCTAGTTTTTGACCATTTAATGAGTTGTGTCCTTTTCCAATTAAGTGTTTAAAATCGTAATGAAAGTATATTCTTGGTTTAAAATGAAAGCTGCAGCTTTTTTTTAAGCCAGTCTGTGGTCATTGGCTTTTCAGAAGTCTGTCCAAATATTTAGCTTGCTGCTTCTACTCCCCCTCGCTGTTTTAAGCCCCGTGTTTGGTAGGGGACTACAATGACATTTGGACACTGGTTTGTTTTCTATGAGCAAGCTGCAGTGACTGTGTGTCTGCATGCGATGCTACTTTCTTTCGTGATGGTTTGGTTTGTCTTTGCTGCTTGAATATTGTCTTCCCTTAGCCTTCCATTGAAACTGAAGGACCAGGATATCTTTTTTTGAGGAAAGGAACAGGTGAGAAGTGTGGATAATCTTGTTTCTTACCAATACCTCAAAGCTGGCCTTATAAACCATCATAACTGCATTGCTCAAGCAAACTGTTTTGCTTGATAAAATGTCATTCTAGTAAAACTAGACACTTTTGATGGGCTCCAGCTATACCTGCTGGGATGCTACTACTTCATGGGAGAATTGTGGGGGTGGTCTTACGTAATACTGAAGGGGACTGCTTTTCGCTTCCCTCGGGATCAGAAGTGCTCCACTGACTATAGAATGAGTAATATTGCTCTAATGTATCCCTCCTAGCCTGTTAAAACATACATTGAGATTTCATTTTCACTCAGCGTTCCTCTTTGCGGGATAGTTGGGTTACACGATGTCTGGCATGGGAGCTCTGAGCCCCTTGGAACAAGGGGAATGCGGTTTTATTTCCCATCGCGAAGACTGGCTGGGGCGCACCAGTGACTACCGTACATAACTGTACAGGCACATCGGGTGTTTTCATAGCGCCTGTGCTCTTCTGTTCTCCAGCCAGTTTTCTCCTTGGAGGTTTGGGAAGCAGAACTGGTATGCAATAAATACACCGAGTCTTCAGTTCCTGTTTTCCTCGTAAAACTGCAGAGAAATCAAAATATTAGGGATGCTGTCTAGAGTTTGTTGCCATAAGCATTATTCCCCTAACACTGCATGTAATGTATGCGTGCTGGTTCTTAGCCATGTAAAGGTATGGGGAGGACCCATCTTGCCTGTCATGGATATGAGGCTTTAGGGGAAAGGAAGGATGAGGTGCAGATGTATGTGCTGAGTGGCTTTAGTAGGTGAAGAGTTCAAGCTCCCTGTCAAACTGTCAAGGCACTGTGCGGCCTGGTTAACTTTGCGATAAGCGTTCCCGTTGATGTAGCGCTCTGTTCGTGCTAACGTCGCTTCTTAGAAATGACACTTAATTATCTTGTTTCCATTATAAATACTTGGGAAACGTGTGTGCTGCAGTCCACGTATCTGGAGATCGGTGTCCCCCTTCTGAAGAACAGTGTAGACCCCTCATCTTGGTCACTCCTTGCTGATCTCCTGGGCACTGTCTGAATCCCTGGCTGGGAGCTCGTTCGGCACAGAGCTAGTTCTTACAAAAACTGTGTGTGTCTAAATAAAAACAAAAGCTCTGCCAAAATCTCCTGGTATCTCTGGTATGAAGCATGAAAGTTAGCGATCCCAAGGCCTCCCCAAATCTTTTGGTTCTGTCCTCCATTTATTCAACACGTTCTTAGTGATCAGTGTTACAATTACCGCTTTGTATAAAATGTTTTGTGTGGTTTGAATCCATATAAGGATCTTGCTGTCAAAACCGCAGCAATCATCAAAGGCCTTTTTCTGGAGGAGAGCTTCCATAAGAATGCTTTTGAGACTATGCAAGTTGGTTATTTTTGAAATATTGGCACCAGAGCTACTTGCTCTGAATTCCTCTTTCCCCTTTATAGCGAGGCCGTAACTAGTTCTGATTCTAAAAACAAAACAAAACCAACCTCCCCTTGAAATTACTCATTAGAGACAGCTTGGAAAAAACAATGACATCTCTAAATATATTGGACAGGAAACCTTATCTGAGTCCCCATCTTAAAAAGAAAAATGTTTAGTGTCAGAAATTTGCCCCAGAAACAATATCAGTATGTGGACTAATGAGACACTGCTGTCATTGGCCATGTCGGGTCTAGCAGTTGAGTCAGCTGTAGTAGTTTGGATAGTCCTCGTTAAGAAATCGCTTCTAAACACCTCGATGCGTTTACTAAAAAACGGGAAGTCCTTCCTACTACAGTGTAACAATATTTTTATAAAAGCAGTTAAGTGTAGATTCAATTGAGCTTCACTGCATGGTTAAGAATGGGGCGCTTTGGGTTTTTAACTTAGTCGTACTGCTTTTGGGAGATAAAAGCTGTGGTCACCATCCGCTTTTCACATCCTCCGATAAGGACAAATATTCTTCCCTTTCAGAGTCTGCTAGATGTATTTTGAGCTGTTATGCTCAATGTTAATGCTGGAGTAAAACAGGAAAATAGCTTCAGGGGTCTCTGAGGTCCCTTCCAGCCTGGGCTGTGCTGTGGTTCTTGCCCTACAGTGTCCTTGGTGGCCTGCCTGGCCCGACTGTAGTCGGTGCATTGCAAAATTGTTTGTACGGAAGAGAATGTCGCGTTGGTCATCATGGCCCCAAATCCTCCCGGCAGCTTATATTTTTTCCAGGCAGTTGGTAGGATTGGAAAACCAATAGAGTTGAGACAAAGGAAAAATAAGCTTACCCTACTAAAAGAGACTGTTCAGCTGCTGTCGTAGCTTCTGAGATGTAGCCAGTTGGTGCCAAATAATTACATGCTCTCAGCTGGAAAGAAGCTGCTTCATTCCCTCTAGCAGAATATAAAATTAATTTCCTGTGATTGTCTGCTCAGCCCTACTTGAATATCCTGTTTGGGAGTTTTTTTGAATTGTCCAAAGGTTGAAGTCAAGGCTGGCGATGAGCTCCTCTGCTTTGTGAGCAACTTGAGTTGAGAATTTTCTGGCCGAGTCGCGGTGGCACCCTGCAATCCTGGAGCTCACCGGGCCAGGCTCGGCAAAAAGGGACTTGTGCGGGTCTCTTGTGCCCTGGATTTCTGCCGTGCACCTCCTGTTCCCCTGCTGGACCTGAGCCTGCTCTTGAACTCTTGGCCCCATCCTTTGTTGCGAGGCCAGCAGCCCCTCTCCGTGCACGTGGCAAACTCCAACACGTAATGGTGTCCCACATGCGAGGAAGTTAAGTTTAAAAGTAACAAATATATAAACGCTTATCCCTTTTTTTTTTTTCCTCTCTCCAGTGCCTGGCAAGTGTTTTGGCAAGTTCAACCTTGCAGAAAGCGCTAGCTCGGGCTGTAGGATAGAAACTACTAACTGGAGTTGTTGCTCATGGTATCTCTGCTTCAGCGCACATGTGATGGCCGTATCTGAAGCAGGGATCGAAGTACTTGTTTGTTTAAAGACTGGGTTTGTATTCCTGGCAAAGGCAGCCCTTATTGAAGGGAGGCTGGTGTTGCAGGCAATTACTGATTGCAATGGCCCACTAGTTTTAAACTAATGTAAACTCCGCCTCCTGTACTGAAAGGTCTTCACAGGGCTGCCAACCACAAGCCCTAACCCCACCCCAACGGAATTAGCCTTAAAACGGGAATGTGAGGGCCTTGATAAGTCTCTTGTAATCCCCCACAGCTTATCCCAAAACTGTAAATGGCAGACCACTGGTGTAAACGGATGGAGCTGCCAAAATAAATACGCTGCAGAAAGATCTAGAGAGATGGTGAGTGTTAGTGCTTTTGGCACCTTTAGGTGTAATGCACTAGGTAATTGGGAAGTGAACTACACCTACTTAAAGAAGGAAACGAGTACCTTCATCTAATCTTAATTGGGTATATTACTTCCCCCTCCCTTTCCCCTTGACTGTGAGATGGCTTGTCTCAGGGTGCTAGTGTGGAAGGTAGCTGAATTTCATTAGCTCTGACATATCCAATCTTCCTTGCTTTGGAGTAATTAATTTCCCTTTCCTTTGAGGTAAGAGTGAAGCAGAAGAAAAGACAGGCAGTGGGAGACCTCAGGCTTGATAAAATAGCAGTGTTGATGTATTCAGTATTGTCTTTAGGCATTTGAGCTTGAAGCGATTTTCAAGTTGTTGTATACTCCTTCATTGTAGCTGGAGGGCTGCAACACTTGGAAATGAATGCAGTGCCTCTTCCATACAGCCTCAGAAACACTCGGATGATTAAGAAAACAAATATTAGAAGGCCTACCAAAACTTACTCTTGCTTTCCCTTGGGACAAATTCACCTTAACATAAATTCCCAGTAAAGGGAATCCTTTTTTCTGAGCTGATACCCATGGCGACAAAGGTGCTTGCAAGTTTACAACCTTCATTTCTAAATAGCAAGCTTTTTTTTTTTTTAATAAATATATATATATACACACTCATGTGCGTGCACACACAGAGGGCATTCAGAGGTAATTTGCCTGGGATTTGGAGTGCCACTTGTAAAACATGAATGTCTACCAAAAAAAAAAAGGAAGCAAGGAAAAACCTGTCAAGTAAATGGTATCCGATAAGAGGAAATAATGTTATTAAGGGTTCAGATATATCCAAAGGGTTTTAAAAATCCTGTTTTCTCCTCTTTGCTGAGCGGAAGGCTTTTTCCTCTGCCGGAGAGCCTGGAGCACTGTCCCCGTGTAGTTTGGGCCTTCCCTTTCAGTGGTGTGTATGTAACTGTCCCTGTGCTTTTGTAGGCATGACTAATCTTGCAACTTGAGCTTCTGTTTCCTGCAGGAAAAACCTCTCGAAGATGAGATTCAGTTCAGTTCCGCAGCATCCAGTTCCTATTGTGTATAGCAAAGAGTTTTTCATGTCTTATGGCAGCTGGTCACCTAAGTATTTGTCTCCAGTGAGCTGCTTGGTGAAAGGTAACTTTAAATTAATTTTGAGTGTGGATTAAACTGTGGTGTCAGAACAGGAATTTAAGTCTCTGGAATTTTCAGTGATACTAAGGCTGATGTGATTCTTCAAGTAAGGTGCTCTAAACCAAAATGACTATAACTTGGTTTCGTTTTATTGCTTGTGTCCTCATGTAGAAAACTCTTGGTTAATGTTTTGTATAGGCTGATATCAGCCTATACTGATTTGTCCGGGGTTTTACTAGCTGGAATATACTTGCTCTGGGGTTGTGGAGCTAAATGCTGACTTACTCTGCAGTCTTGGATATCGAGGTTTTTATAGAGACACTGCATCCAATTAGAAATCCAATTGATGGCTGAGCTTTGAATCAAAAAGACATTTGCATATAACTTTTCTTACTGTGGGGAGGCTCTTGCCAGATGTTATGAATAGCCTGAGATGACATACATGCTTTAGGTAGTACTCCAGAACACCTACTAATTGGTAAGCCACACTTTAGCGAGCCATCCTCCTCTGGCTTTTATGCAAGTTACATCTTCCTGTCTTTGAGCCCTCTATCCCTTTGCATATTCGCATGCGAGGGAGGGAGGGAGGTGGGGAGCTAATGAGGCTTTATGCTCATGGAAGTTGAATGTCTAGTCTTCAGTGACTTGCAGCACTACTTGTCTTGTAAAAGACTTTATTGGGGAAAAAAGTCTTAACTTGATCCACTCATTTCTGTTGTTGCTGAGGCTCTTAATGAAGGAGCAAACTGTTGCTGAGCCTGTCCCTTCCTGGCTAGGATGGACACTTGTGATTGTGGCCAAACAGAGCAGTGGAACTGGCACGATGGATGGCTGTTGAGAAGGCCTGTGCTGAGGCAAGGTGCCTGCAGGGCAATAAACAAATAATATTTAGCCATAATACCACTCTGCTGTTTTCTTTCCCTTTCGTTCTCACTTTCTATGTTTCTTGGGTTAGAGATACGTTAATAAAGATTTCCACTTCATTTCTTCACAAGTAAATTCTCCTGGGCTGGTGTTTAAGTCCTTTGAAGTGTTTTGTTCCATGTACATTACTATAGAAGTTAGTGACACATGCATGTGCTCAAGTAGGAGGATAGGAGCCAAAGCCAGTTTCAGCTCACAGTAATCGTTATTTGGAAAATCCTGTAGTGCTATTTACATGGGAATACTTTGGGAAGTGGAAAACACTCATGTTAGTAACTACATGCAGCAAAATGTACAGTTGGTTATCTTCAATATGCATATTTCGATAACTCCCAAACCTTTTAATGTTTACTTCACCATAACAGCAGGAACACAAACTTCTCGTGTTCGAGCTGTACTAGTGTGCCTTAGTTTTAATAGCAATCTTTATTGTTTCTCTCTATAGCTGTGCCAAATGACGACTATGGCATTGCAGTAAATCTTGGTCTCTTTGGTCTCTATACTGTCTTTGCTGTATTGAAAATGGGGATTAGTCATCTTAAGGATTGAGAACGGTTTGTTTAGCTCTTATATGGTCTCTTCATAAGCAAAAACTTGCCAAGGAATAGCTCTTTCAGCAGGTAAATAAGTAGGATGAAGTTAAACTTGCTAGCCAGATGCTGTGATGAGTTCCTCTGAGGAACTGTCCATCCCTTGAGCGTTGCTTTTCTGGAGAAGATTTGCAGTTCTGGGAAGAGGCTGCTGTAGGTGACACGTGCTGTTCTCCCAGTCATTGATGTCCTTGTCCCTTGGTGATGATTTTCCCACTCATTTTCCTTGACGTGT
This sequence comes from Calonectris borealis, assembly GCF_964195595.1. NCBI lineage: Eukaryota > Metazoa > Chordata > Aves > Procellariiformes > Procellariidae > Calonectris > Calonectris borealis. The sequence continues at coordinate 5,874,616 of NC_134318.1, read as the reverse complement.
GTTCCTGTGGCCTTTGTGGTGGATGTGATAATGGTGACGTCTTTCTCTCTCTCTCCTTCCAGGTCATCATCGGTTCTCTGATGTGATGCCTTCTAGTTTTTGTTGGCACTGTAACCTAGTCTAATCACATTGAAAAATCTTAATGTTGCTCTGCTTCCACCTTTCTAAACAGGATTAAAACATCTGTACAACCTGATGGCTGCCAGGTCATTTGGTGGTGTGCTGTTATGTCACGTAATAAGCCCTTGTACGGTAGGCTTGTTTAGACAAACAGAGCTCCTGTCAACACTGAAGACTGGAGAAGCTTCTAGTTTCATGCCAGTTCTGAATGTAAATAAATGGTTCTGCTGAGGAAGGGTCTTAAGGAGAGAAACAAGATCAATATTGCTAGTAGAATTCTATAAGAGTTGTCATGAATTTTGGCATCTTAAAAGTTGGAGTCAATCATACAGTGCTAATCTAATTTGAAGTGGTGAAGGATCCTTGGGTGTTGCCTGAGACAAGAGTTGGCACCCTAATGCTGCTCTGGTATCAACAGTAAATACCTCTGATCTTTAAAGGAGGACTCATGAACTGAGACTTAGAATTCCCCTGGAACTGCGTCTTCTACTGCCTGCCTTGAAAGCCTCGGTGTAACACACTAGGTTGGGATATTTCTAGGAACATGTAGAAAAAGAAATAGCTGTCTGATTACATCTGTTTATTTTTGACTTGGCAGATTTGAACCTTGAGGGGCATGTTAAGGTGCATCGGGTCAGAGGCACGTCGGCAGCGGCAGGGAGCCTCACGTGGGTTCCGGCCCAGGAGGTTTGCAGGGCAGCCTTCGGAGTGCCCCGCTTGCTTTGTCGAAGCAACGTGGTTTGGGCTCAGCATCACGGCATGAGTGTGGGTTTGACCCATCGGTGTTGAAGAAACCTGTGTGACTTGGGAGTAGCCCTGACCCCCTACCCTTTTGCTCAGATACAACTCTACAGTCTCTTAAGATTTTTATTTATGTAGCTGCTTGGCAAGTGCCTTAATCCAGAGATACTTTTACTTGGCCTTTGGATGTTATACGTAGACTGTAAATTCCTGTTCAGATTGTAACCGCTGTTTCCATCCATTTCCCTGTATGATTATTCTCTTGATTAGAGAGCAAGCATGTGTTGCTTTTTGGAGAAAGTGTTTATCTTTGCAAGAGATAATACTTCTATTTCCTTCCTCTCCATGTAATTGTTGGTGTGTCTTGTGTTCGTGAGAGGTGGCAGCTTTTTCAAGTGCTGCTCTTTGTTGCTTTTGTTGTTTATTCCTCCCCCCATATGGTAGTATCCCCCCAATTCAGACTTAAATAATTTCAAAGCTTGGAACATTGAGGTAAGTGATGAGGAGTTGGACAGGATTTCCCAAAAAGTAGAGAACATTCTTATTCCTATTTAGTGAGCAGAGGTGAGTAACTTCATTCTTGTCTCCTGAAGAGAGAAAAGAATTTTGTTCAGCTGATAACGTGAGTTTTTCAGAATTAAGTGTATATAATCCGTATTGGGAGAAATGTCTTTATTTTTTGGTTTTGTAATCTAACAGGATTCTGAAGTAATTTTGGCCTTCGATGCACAGATTAAAAGGGTGGGAAAGGCTTTTTACATTCCTTGAGCTTTTTTTTTTTTTGTCAGATGACTTGTGATGAACAGTAGTTTAGAGATGATAGCTGACTCTTTAGTCTTTAGACTTTGCTTCTGGCTGATGCAGGAGACCTGTTATCCTTTGGAAGCTTGTCGTCTTCCTGCAGGAAAAGGGTGTGGATGTGAAGCAATATTGCCAAGGTCTTCTTTGTTACTGGATTATCAGTGGAAAGTCAGAGGTTCTGCAGAGGCATTGAATCAGTAATCTTCTATGTGTTTTAAAAATGACGGTGCAGAACATACTAGAATAGCAATGGGGAGCCGTTTTGTCACCTGTGCATCCTCTGGTGCACATCTAGGGAACGTTTCTGTTTCATCTCTTAAGCTGCTTTCTTGATCCTCTACTGATTTTTGGGAACACTACACTTTCTTGTGGCTTTTAAGTTCCTATACAATACCGTACATAATGAGTATTTTTAGTCAAGCTTCACAATTTTATAAATCTTGGCTTAAAATCATCTAGCAAAAGATTTGCTTGAGTGTAAGGAATTTTGGTTCTTCAGATTATCTGTAAAAAGATCTGTCTTGTGATGCACTGTGCTGGCATGAGTTTTAGAGGCTTATTATGGCTCTGGGAGTGACGTGGGTTGTGCAGGCGGTAGTAGATAGTATTGCCTGGGCACTGCCCCACACCTGTTGCTGTATCAGCAGATGTGAACAAAAAGTAAGATATTGTGGTGGTGCCGAATGTGAGTTGGCTAATTTAGTGTAATGCTTTCTAAAATAGGGCATGTAACGTTCTAATCCTGTGAAAATGTCTGTAGCTGTTTAAAATAAAAATTTCTATTAAAAAATGAGGCAAAATACTATAGGAACCAAAATGTTTCACTTCAGTCAACAGATTGTCTACAAACTTGTTCCCTATTTGTATAAAAAAAAGGTGGTACAGGTTTGCAACATACCATGAGGCTTTGATTACGTTGAAAAACTGTAATAGTAAATTGTACCCTGAAAGCCATGAATTGTGATGTAGAATGCTGAGGAACAAATAATAGTATACTGTGAGTTAATATTCTGTTAAAGGTCTGCTATGACATTTAGCTGTGTAGTAAATTGAGACCTTAATGTATTTAGTTCCTTTGCAGGGCTCTGCACCCTATGAGAAAATGGACAGACTGTAGAAATGCCTTCAGCGTATCAGTTATTTTGTCTCCTGCTTTCGGAGTTTGTTGTTAAGAAACAGGTTGGCATACTGGAGTGAAAAAGGTATAAAACCGTTCCAGCTTCAGATACTGCAGCCAAGACTTCAAATCCAGGTTAGCAACTGTTTGCATTGTCTCCAAGCTAGAGTTTTGATTGCCTTCGGCTCCTGAACTGATGTGCCATGTGAGAAACGCAGGAGAGTCTAATAGTTGGTATAATGTCCAGTTGTAATATCAGTTGCATTTTCTGTAATGCGTCTTGCTATTTCATCATCTCTACTGCTTTGAAACAAGCATCACTGGAAGAATACTCCTGGGGACAAATCTAGATGTGATCTGTTACTCCTGAGAGACAAGAAGAAAGCCTTTTTCTGTGTAGAGGAAGAAAAAAAAATCTAATTAGCTGGGATCTTGGATACCTGAATTGTTTTGGAATAAGTTTGTTGCACTTGAAGATGCAGGTCAGTTGAGGTACCAAGACTGCATGGAACGGAGATTTAAAACTACTGGAATCTGAGAGGAAAAAGGAGGTGACTTGTTTTTCACTGACACCCTAAAAATCACGGGGTTTAGCAAATTTGATTTTTGATGTCATGTTATTTTTCTTTAACATTTTGAACTATATGCTACTACCCAGAACAGCTGAGGCTGTAAAGAATTATTTACGAGAAAAAGTGAGGACTTGGGGGTTCTACCATGAAATTAGGAGGAAACAAATAACCTGAGCATTACTTATTTAAAAAAAAAAAGCTTGAGTCCTGTTAAAAAAAAGGCATCACTGAATTTTTAAATTTTAATGGTATTAGATGGTGGTTAACCAAACAGAAAAGTGCTTTCTTGCCAACAGCCTTCCTATGGTGTCAGTAACCTGACAAAAAACCTGCAGTCTTGTTTCCCCTCTTCTAAAACTATTGCACACAGCGTTGTGGAGGGGGTTTTAGCTGTGTGCCATAAATGCTGCTAAGATGGGCTTTGTGCATTATATTCTTGGCTCTGTGTGACTTCAGGATACCTAGCAAGAAGTCTTTGGTCACTGAAATTGTGCTGCTGGAAGTCTGCCTACTCTCTGTTTTGGCTGTTTCTCCTAGATGGCAGAGTGGGAAAATGCTTGGTGTTTAATGTATAGTTAATAAAGAAGAGGTTGCCAGTAAAAATAGATGCCTCACTGTACCGGTCTAGCAGTTTGCTTGTCTTGCCCATCAGCACACCAGTGGCAAGATGCCTTTCCAGCCCTTTTAGCAGAGGAGGGTGCGTATGTACCCTGTTGTGCTCACTGTGAAGAGGGAAGCAATGCAAACGCTGCTGCACTTGCGCGTTGGGTGTGCTGTTGAATTTGGTGTAAGGGCCTCTGTGGAAATGCGGGGGTTTCGGCTTGCTCACCTGACAGTGTGCAAGACTAGTGTGGCTTAGAACAGAGGTTGAGCTATTGATTTCATATGCTAGAGCTGTTAAATACTTATGCTGACTAATATTTAGTTTGTGAAAACATCCTACAGTAATCCTGTCTCCCCTGAGGATGTGGAATAGCAAGGATAGAAGAGCAGCAACTGTAACTTCATGTGTAACTGGCTCTTGAATTCTTCAGGGGCATATTGTCCCCCCCTTCCCCTGAAAAAAAATCTTTCGCTTTCTCATCCTAGAGCCAAAATTTATAATTCTCTGCAGCTTTATTAGTGGGCAAAGATTTCTTTTAGGCATAGGTACATAAAACTAGACATAGTAAAAGTAACCAAGATGCAATCAGTTCTGCTAACAGTGGAATTGATGTGCTCTGCTTTCCAAAACATACGCTATCATTTTTTTTTTCCATAATGACTTGCATAGTAAGTGCTTTTTGCATGTCATTAATTATAAATGCTGATAGTAATGATGGTAAGGTAAAGTTAAGATTTACTGGGACTCGGTTCTGCAAAGGAGGTATGGCTATTTGTTGGAAGAGCTGTTTCCGTAGTGTATCTGTAGTAGGTGGAATGCTTACCTAAGTGACCTGGGTTTGAATCTCCGCTCACAGAACTGCGTAGGCGTTTTGCATTATTTATTGAAGAAAATGCGTAATCAGGCCTGTTTTTCTATTTCTGTCTTAAAGCAACAACACGGCCACAGTAAGGGTAAGCTTTTGGAGCTCCAAATGCAAAATGAAATGCTAGTTTCCAAATCTGTTTATTCTAAGTTTTGTTACGTGCACTTTATTTCTCTAAACCCCAGGGTTCACAATTGCATATGGAAATATTTCTGTCTCTTAAAACATTAGTTTCCTACTTCAGTGGCTGCAGTGAAAATGATTAAAGCATGACACAACTCTCCTCCTTAAAGACATACTGACGGAGGATGGCACTACTGCTGCTTGTCATCTGATTTGTAGATTCCTTAATGTACGAGGTTGACAGGAACAGCTCACCTGAAGTGAGCTCCATCAAGCGTATTTAGAATAAATAACCATGGTACATATTTTGGAAGCTATACTGGAATTGACTATAGCTCTAAATTGTAGGCTCTTCAGGACAGGGCTTTTTATCCTGTACAGCCCAGAATACAGTGGATCTGATAACTTGTCCTGGTTGCTATGAGAGGAGACGTGAAGACTTGCTTCTTCATAAGCTGCTTAGATAAAAGACAAAGCTGATGGGCTAATTGCCTTCTTTATGTTTTGCCATATGCTGCTACTCCGGAGTGTTATTTGCTATTGACACTTATCATCTAGAATTTTTAAACAATATTCTTTAAAAGGCTGTCTCTGGAGAAGTATCTTCATACTCAGAAGGAGATGGCTAGCTGTGGCAAATAGCTTCATATGAACCCCTGCAGAGGGAGAAGGTGACTGTAATAGGAGATACAATAAAGTATGTTAAAAGAAAAATCATTATTTGAACTGGGCAGGCAGCTGCCCAGCACAGAAATTTGGCTTCTGGTATCTTTGACCCTATATGAGTTTGTCTTGGACCGTGGCTGGCTTTTCTGTGCTAGCAGTGTGCTTGAAGAGTGATGGGTGAGTCATTCTGGAAATTGGGAATGCCTTCTGATGGGAACTTTTTTAATGGTACTAGACAGTTTTCAGCTTGGCTTTTAGTATTCAGCTGCGCCACCAGGGAGCCAGAGAATATCATGTGGAAAGGACTTGGATAGCTTTCTAAGCTTTAATGAAAAGAAAACTAAAATTTCAGTTTTGCTGACGCTGCCTTATAATATGAGACCATTAGAGTGATGAAACAGTCTGAAAAAGCAAGCTGGATAAAGACCTATTATTGCTCACATAATGACAGATCGTGCCTAGGAGCAAACAGTGGTATATAATGTGTGTTGCAGTTTACTCTGTAATGTATACATATACACGTTGCTGTGTATGTGAAGGTATGGATCCTCATATTCCATGACTGGTGTGAAGAAGGGGAGAGTACAGCAAAAGAAGGGAATAACCTTTGCTTGGCCTAATGCAGCATAACAGGACCTGTGCAAATAGCCTGCTGCTGCTCTCCTGGCTGTCACGGATATTATAAAAACAGGGAAACAAGTTCACAAAAGGTTATTTTCCACCTGCTTGTGTCATCTTAGATTGAGACCGAAGGCACAAAATGCTTGGAGCCGTTGATAACACAGTCAAGCATTCTTCAAATTCATCAGCTCAAAAACTGGCATCACCGTGTTGTTTTCTCCAACATCGAGACAATCCTTCAGCTCATGAAGTGGGAAAGAGTGAGGCTGGTCACCCTGGATAGCTATGCAAACAGGGAACAAAACTCTTCGGAGGAGAGTGTGACTTCAGCTCTGTTTGCTTAACGAAACGGTCCTGGCCTAAGATTTTGCTTCCCAAATGTTTATGATAACAACTTACTGCCACAAATGAATTTCCACTGTCCTTTCAGAGATTTTTGTACATAACTAGTGGAAATAAGATAGTGGCTAGGTTCTTGCTGGCAGGTTTAACTGCACAAGTAGACACTATCTTCCCCCAAAAATAATGTCCAAGTAAGATGAGCAATCTAAAATCCCTTGGCTTTGGCGCATAGTCACACAATGTGTGGGTGTTCTTATTTTCCGTGGTTTTTAATAAGTGTTGAGAAGACTTGGTGTTTACCAGGGTTGAAGTGCATCTCCACCAAAGTCAAGACCATCTTCCCAAGCTTTCTAGAGGTCACTTGGCACTGAACAGTTTTCTTTTTGGTCGGACAGCCTCGTAAAAAGGGATAGCTTTCTCTTACTTTCTCTCACAAGGGAGGAAAGAAATGGTAGCCACAGAGCACTGGGACTCTGTGGAGCTGCTGATGGCCCAGGGTATAACTGCCCAATTTGTGGGAACTGTGGTAATGAGGAACAAGTAGATGGCATAAGAATCATTGGCTTACTTGAGTATTTTCTTTGTGCTAGTACAAGAACCAAAACCTGTTCCTTTACCATTTGATCTGAAAGCTAACGTTCCTGTATGAGCTGGGAAAAAAATGCCTTAAAATCTAGGTCTTTGTAGAAGAACTGAAGATGTTGACTACACGGTAGCCAGCATAATGGGATCATTTCATATGTTGTCAAGTTGGCCTACATAAATGCATGAAAAGAGAATTTTATTTTCTGAAAGTTGTCCCTTAGGTATCACAAGATGGGAGAATTAAGTTGAGACTGTTTTAATGTGAATGTACTATGTTTTAAGTATGCTACTAAAAAATGCGTACAAACCCACACCAAAATCATTCAGGGTATGTTCTTGTGTTTCCCATTCTACATAGCTTGTTTTATAAATATCTCAAAAGCCCTTGTTTTGGTACTGCTGTGTGTTGTGTGCGCCTGTGCCAAAGTACGTGGGGTTGATCTGAAGAGTAATAGGTGCCAGGGTGCTCTAAGAGGTTGCCAGTGCAGCAGTGGGAAGCGTGTTGGCACAGTCTGCAGTGACGCTAACGCAGCTCGCGCGGAGCAGATGCTTAAGGTGCTTTTGGAGCAGATCTAATGGAAACCATTTCTGGTGCATGTGCAAGTCATTTGGAGCACGTGAAGTGGATGGGGTGTCTCTTCCTAGAAGATTAGAGGAGGTACGGTATGGACAACTGTGGATGTACGCAAGAGGAAAGCTGCTGATCGCCATTATTTTTTTTTTTCTTCCCTGGAGCTGATCCTTCAAATTTGGCTGAGATGAGAGACTACAGCTGTAAAGCAGTCATTTTTTTTCTCAGGAGTACATTATCATCCTTTTGCTGCATATCTGTTAGGCCATCTTTAACTGAAAGCAAAATCTCATGTGGGGATGGTTACATTCTTAATGCAAGTCAGTAGTATTAAACGTAGCCCTTTCTATAAAGGACTAGAAATGTCTATAAGGTGATTTGTAAGGTATTGAAAATGGTTTCATTTATAATGTCTGAGACAGCTAACAGCAGCTGGCATTAATTTGTGTGAAGTGCCTCTGGTTTGACTTGCATGCTTGTTGGGAAGTCAAATGGAAGAGCTTCCTGCAAAAGATACTTAGATATAGATGGTCTCTCTGTAATGATGGATGGAAAAACTGTTGTTCAATCGAGCTTTGTAGCAGCATTGTCTAAGTTAACTTCGCTTACAATTCGGTTAACAAGAAGGTTTAATTGCCTGGAATATTTACCCATGTGGAGATCTGTTTGGACAGATTTCTCTTGTAAATATATCCAAAGAAATTCATGCTTTTGTTCTTCCCTTTTAGCTGTATCGCAGAATGCTATGTTCCTTTTCACAGCTATTGATTGAAATATTTTGGTATCTTTGATATTCCATTTAAAGCCATAGTAAAAAGATGCTAGAAATAACGCTTAAAAAAAAGCAGCCTGTTACTTGGTTTTTTTTCTGAACTGCCTACCCAAGAACATTTCACATCAGAGCTATAGCTGACTTGGATTGAAAGCTCCAGGCGATAGTCACTGTCCAAGGAGTTATGAGAAGGCTAGCAGTTTCTAATCCTCAGAGATATCCCATAGTCATCTTGTTCCTATTATCCTGATTACCTGACCTTTGACCAAATGGCTCTTTCGGGATTATTTTAAAGACAGAAACAATTTTGCCTTTGTGACCGATTTCTGAATTTTGTTGGTATGGAGCTAAAAAAACCTCGTTGTGGTTGAGATGGCTGCACTGGCACAGGAAGGTGACAAAGCTGCTACCGGGGGGGGGGGAGGAGTCCTGATCCCCATTTCCCTCTGCCCCCCGTAGTTTTGACTTAGAAGGCTGCCGACTTGCAATGGGAGTTGGGAAGTCATGATCTCCTCGAGAGCAGAAGAGGTATATAAACACTACAGGATGACCAGGTGGCATTTAAATATACTCACTCAGGTAAATGCAGTCCTGAAGATGGCTCTGATGAGTATTCTGGAAATAAACACCTGCATCCCCCCGTCCCTTCCCATTAAGGTCTTTGTGTTACATTTTAGATGCTTTCCTGGAGAAGATAAAACAACCTTAGACTAGTGAAATGATTCAAGAAACTTTTATTACTCTAATACCTGAAACCTGAGCAGGTTTCACTGGATATTAGCCCTGGTTGACTCTCATGGTAGTAGGGCTTTCCCTACTTAGCTATAGGGACATATGAAGTCTAGGGTCTCAAGCATCATGGAAATGAATTGATGAGAATTCACTGGGATTTTCTCTTCGCAGCCTTCGTTGTCAAATTAGGTGCCTATTGCCATGGAAGGTATCACTTTAAGTGGAAAACATGTCTACCCTGTCATTTTATTATAGAAAAAAAATAGCTTTAATAATAGAAGTGATGCTTTTGTGCATCTTCTGCCTGGTGTTAGGGAACTGAGGTTAGTTAAGCCTCACAACAGGGAGCGAGATAAATTCAGAGACTGCTGCTTGTCTGAAATACAGGTGCCCTGATGGGATAATAAAGCAGTGCAAGCTTCTAGTACAGCAAAACTAGGAGATCATGTGATGTAAAAATAGTCATAGGAGATCGGAACAAAAAGGACATGTCTTTCTGCCTGCTCGTCAGAGTTTGGAGTTGAGCAAAAAAAAAAACCTGAAGCACTTGCAAAAACCTGCAAGATCTCTAGTAAATATGTCGGCTGGGTTTTTTTAGCCCTTTGATGTGTTCGAAATCTTTCTCCAGTGGCACTAGCAGTTTAGCTCTACTCTGTAAGGGAAAATGTTTGTCTTCTCAGTGCTGGTGGAGTACACTGATCTCACCTCAGTTTGCTGTGGGAGAAGGAGCAGCATAGCCTCGAGGTACATTACCTAGTGTGTGAGTCCCTGCTCAGGTAGGGTAGGTGTTGTGGGGTCTCTATCTTTTTCTCTATTATACTTCTGTCTGCACATCGTTCCTGAAAAACTTTAATTTTATGATAAAAAGCCGTTCGAAACAGTGGCATGTAATTGTCAACTTCAGGGGCAATTATAGCAAGAGTGGCGTAGACCTGAAGTAATGAACGTGGTTTTTCCTCTCCCTGAAATTGGATGGAAAATCCAGTGTTTTCTGCCTGGTGGACTGTGGAAACAGCTCTGGGGGTGGAAGAGAAGTGTTTTAGAGTTGGCTCTGTTAAGTTAATAAACAGCATCGTGCTGCAGGTTCTGCGGCTGTGTTTGCAAAGCAAAAGGATGGTGGTGGTTGAGGTTGTTCAGTACTGGCATAGATTTTCTAAATGCATATCAATTAGTAGTTGAAGAGGCAAGTGATTCTTTAAATCAATTTCTGCTTCATAAATGGTCTTGAAGAAATGAGGAAGAAAATGTTTTATTAGATGTCACAAGAATCTGTAGCTTGTATTTCCCATTTTCACACATCTGCAAACTGAAATGTCGTGTCTTGAGGGTCAGGAGTCTCAGGTTCCTTGCTATACCAGTCCTTAACAAGGAAGAGAGGGCCTGTGTTTTCATTCATGGGCTGTGTAGGACTGAATGTTTTGAGAGCAGCTGCAATAAAACTTTTGCATTGCTCGTTGCTATGAGCTTGTGAATATGAGTTTATTTTTGTCTGCTCTTACAAGCCCTGCCACCTCCATAAACTAAAAACATGGCTCGCTGCTATCAAAATGGGAGTGAAATTGTGAACACAAGGCTAGCAGCAAATTTATCTGCGCTCTCTACGTGCTTTAAAGCTCGGTGTCGTCGCTCTCATGAACGTGCAAGAGTGGTGAAAACAGCTTGTAAGCAAGGCTACGGAGCTGGGGAGATTGTGTATAGTGTCGCTCAGAGATGTTTGCTGTCTGTCATGCAACTTTCAGACTAAAATACGTGAGTTTTTCCCTGTGCTTGCGTGATATTAATATCGCTCTGACATAAATGAAGTGGTTTTGTTGCTAACGTGCTCCCCTAGCTATGTAATAGCCTGCAAGCTGCTGTCTTTAGGGAAATCGTATAGCAGAGCCTTGAGAAAGAGTGAGGGCAAGAGTGTGTTTACTTTTTCTCTGATTTATATTACTTAATATAGATAGAGATCATCTCATCGTGGAGCATATGCATTCTTCTTAAACTCATTGATACTGTGAATATGAATTTTCCACTCTTCATAGTGGTACCACAGCTGACTAAAGAGACACGTTATTTCTTGTGAAGAATGATTAGAAGCATTCTACTTTTTTCCTGCCTCCCAAGTTATTTTTTGCATATGTGGTATCCAAAATGTGGCTGACGTTTACCCATTTATCAGTGTCATGCTACCATTCTCCCCGGGTGTTCATAAAACTAAGTATATAACAGGATATTGGATAAATACATGAGCAGAATAATCCTGTATCTAATAAACAACCAAGTTTAAGTTGTAAAATGTAGTTTTGTGGTTTGTCTGCAGCTTTTCCTTTTGTGTTCTGCTGTTCTTGTCTCTGAGGTGCTAAGCATCCGTGTAAAGAGATGCTGCTTAGCGCTTACAGGTAGAAATTTTGTGCATCATAACACGCTATGTTTTATTGCCTACGTTTTTCCTTGTTTTGCGCAGGGAGAAGTGTTAGCTGTGATAAACAGTTTAATTCTAAACATTGCTGCTTGTTGTCCCAGAAGTTGTACTTTAGTTAAATGAGTTGTGGACTTCAGGGGAGAGTGAGTACTAGATCGAGGCAGTTCCTACAGGTTTATGCACTCTGCTTTTGTGGGTGGGTAGTGGTCTCGTGGACTGTATTTGTTGTACACACGGACTCTGTGTGGGCCTTCAGGTTTGTCCCTTCTTGAGCCTTTTCTGTCTTCAGTGCAGCAAGTGATAAAGATGTTTTTCTTCTCCTTGAAGACTGAGATTCTGACCTGGAGGGGAAAAGCCAAGGAAAAGCACTTTCTAAATGCAGCGACCTTCTTGTCTGCATTGCTTGATTTGGTGAGGTGCAGAGGCTGGAAGGCTGCATAACTCCCGTGTTTGTTCTAGATGTGAAGCACAGAAGGCTGGTTTTCCAGGTAAGTTTATTGTAATAACACACAGTCCAAATGGCTGATGTTGCATCTTTGTATAAGGTCTGATTTCACCGCTGCCCTTCCGATAGTGCTCTGCCGCAGCTGGAATATGGATGAGAAGTTGCATTCTCTATTCCCTTCCCTTTAGCCACTCAGGTTCCCCATCACAGCTGCCTTCCTGCACAGAGCTTACGGGGAGGGGTGCCGAGCTGCGTGGTTTGAGTGTGAACATCCTGGGTATGTCTGCAACAAACGCTTCAGCCCTACGAAATTCAGTGGGCAAGCTTAGGTACCAGGTGTGATGTAGCTGCTAGCTTGGGCAGGACGTGAAGTTCCTCTGAGCTTGAGAAGTGGAGCCAAACTCCTTATATTAAGAGTATTCATCTGCTTAAAAAAATTTACAAAAGCAGGTGGTGTGCAGGGGTGGGAAATCTTGACTTCTAAAGTTGCATTTGCTGAAAATCTTAAGTTATTCCATAAATATAAGCCCTTACCTAATGTGTATGTTCAGCATCTTCACGTAATTGAAACAGCTACCTATCTCAAATACAATATAATTAAAATAATAATACAGAATGAATTAATTGCGGAGTACAATACGTTACTATACAGGAAACCAGCCATCGATGCCATCCCCTGGACTCGTGTTGCCTGGAGCTGAGCACGCTGTCTGGGGCGTGATGCTTTCCCTGGCTGGGGCATTCTGGTGTAGGTCTCGGGCGCTCTTGTGGCTGGTGAAACAGCAACTGTAGGAAAAGGAACGCTTGTTCAATTCTCCGGTTGGAGAAAATGGGCTTCTGAGGGGAGGTGAATGTTCAAGAGAAAGTAAAATCTCCAGGAACTTTCTGTTTAGTGTAAAGATCGTGGTGTGTAAGTTTATTTTTTAATTAAAATCCCTGTTGGTGTCTCAGAATTAAAGCACTCTGCCCACCAATCCCAATTTCTGAATGTAGGTAAAAACACTCTCATTTCTCAAGCTTGATTATTTTAATTTTTTGAAGGAAAGACATCTGTTGGAACAGAAAAAAAAAAGTGTTGGTTCGTTTGTTTTTTCATGTAGTCTCCATAATTAGTTCCACTCTTTAGCGTTATATGTGGACAGAAGATGTTACTTTGATAGGTGCACCAGACTAAAAAGAATTAGTACTTAGTTTCAGCAAATACTGTAGCATGTTACAAAGATTGCATTCTGCAGCAATAGCTGCAGTAGAAGAGCAGAATGATTTCTGCAGGAATAAGTCATAGTATTAATGCAACTCTGGATCGTGCTTGCACTTAGGTAAATACATATCCTTCATAGAGAAAAATTATTCTTTGTTTAGCAAGATGGGTGAATGCAAAGGATCTTGAAGGGTTAATATTTTTAGGCTAATTTTGCAAAGTCCATCTATGCTATATAAATATGCAAACTACTTCTGTGTGAAGAATTTCTGCATTGTTTTGGGTGGGTAATTGGTTGCAGTCTCAAATCACTCCACTGTTTTTTCAACACTATCTCTTCCATATGCTAATTTTCTGTTATTCTGTGGATTTTCTTGCGTTTGCTCTTAGAGCAATATAATTACTTCTGGGAGCAAATTTCCAAACAGAAAATTGATGAGGTAGGAGTGTAAAAACACATCAATATATCTGCTGGTGTTGCATGCTGGAGTACACTAAGAACTGGGGGAGTTGATGACAAAAATACTCCGATCTGTTCTCGTACATCCGTACCTCCCTGCAGTTGCTTATGGCTGTAAATGCAAGGCAGAGATAAGGCTCTAATTTCAAAGCACCAGGGGAACCCCCAACATGCACGCAGAGAGCAGTGCGTTGAAAATGAGACTGCGGAACTGCCTTGCGCTTCTGATGCTTAACGTGGGAGTTCCCTGCAGCAAAGGTAATTCCCCAAAGCAGCGGTTGCTAGCAGCATTTAGAGGAAGGAGAGAGAAGAGATGGAGGTTCAGTTAAACTTAATTTCAAAGCTGCCTTTTATTACACCTTATTGAAATCTGTTCAGCAAAGGCATCTCATTGCCAGGGGAGCTGGGATTCCTTGTACCACATCGCTCTTCCCCCACCTTCCCAATTAGTATGCAGGGAGAGCTGCATCATCCAGCAAGGGTATCTCCCGTCTCCCACCCACGTCTTGTGCTCAGCAAAGCAAGCAGCGGCGGACACAGGCAGCTCCCGCTGCTGATGCTCTACTAATAACCTTCAGGCTCCTGCAGCAAGGTTGTTGGCTGTATCGGCTGAAAGCTATAACTGAATTTCCCATGTCAGGTTCTCTGGGGTGCCCTTTGTCTCTAAAGCAAGCCCACTTTTAAATAGTATAAAAAGAGGGGATTACACTTTCCTTTTAGAGCATGCTGTTGAAAATGTTGTTGCTGGAGTAGCAGAATTTGTACTAGAAAGCCTGCTGCTAACAAGTAGCTTTCCTTTCTTAAAAGAGAGAAATACACACGTGATAAGGAGACTGAAACAGAGATGGTCTCGGTGTGTTTGGTTTGATCAGTGAATTTAGAAACAATGTGATTTGAGTGCTCTGGTCCCAGAGCGTTAATTATCCTGGGGGTCTGCGGAGCAGGGAGAGAAGGAAGGCATTTAATCATGAAGACTTGCTTCCTGTGCAGTGCACATTAAATGGAAATCCCTTTGTTTGTATTCATTACACCATTCAAGTATTCTTCATTTTGAGATGTGAACCTTGCTGTGTGACTTGGCTGGTTAAAGCAATTATTCTATGCAGGGATTTCCCAGAACAGCCGGTTTTGTCATCGTCTCGCTTTTCAAAGCAACTCAAATATTTTGACCTGTAGGCAATACAAGAGAAAAAAAGGTCACTGTTAATTAGATTATTGCCCACCTGCATGTTAACATCACTGTCTCAGCTATTGTTCTGTGCGTTACTGATGATGTAGATAATAGATAATCTTTCTGTAGCCCTTTGCTTGGCTAGACTTTAGTTCTATTATCTGCAGACAAAATATGGTTGTATATGATTTTAGACTACCTGAAACACAAATCTGAGTGTCAAACAGAGGTTGTAGGAATGAACCAGTATCACTTATGCAGATACTGTATTACAGCATCTGCACTGAAAAATTGCTCTAGAAATGTCAGAATTAGTGTGAGACTGTTCTCAAACTAACCTTCTTGTATAGAATATATTGAGATTTCAGTTCAGTTTCTCTGCATGTGAATTTTCAGGTGTTCTGAACATCAGCCCAGGTCTTGGCGACTCTGCCAAGCCCTACTGCATTCAGACTCTGCTTTTGATGGTTCCCATGTAAACCATCAATACTGGTGTGGTTTCGCTCTGGCTTTGTTGAAGGCATTGATGTACAAAAAAAAAAAAAAAAAAATCTATTTTTATCTAGTTGAGAGTGAGTTCAGTATGAGAACGCTGAAAGTTATGTATATTGTCAGCCCTTTTAAATAAAACTAGGAAAATTGATTTTTTAATGAAAAAATGCTCAACTTGTGTAGGGAAGCTTCTAGTTGTGTTTTCAGATAGACCACGTATGAAAAGCTTCTGCTGGAAATTTAGGCGTGCGTATAGGGATTTGCAATATGAATTTGTTAACTGCTGTACACTTGAAGATATTAGCTTCTCTGAACCGTGCTACATATTTCTACACACTATGGCCAAATGTTCTTGGAGGTGAGATGCAGGTTAATCAGTAAAATCCCTGCTAGTGAGAATATTTCTACTTGTATCTTTTTCCAAGTCCTTCGTGCTTTTTCCTCAAACACGAGGCTGAATGCAGGTTGCTCTGTGCATCAAGTTGGAACTAGTCCCCTGAGCTGTGAGATATCAAGCAAGGGGACTGCGGCATGGATCATCTCCTGAGCATCTTCCCAGGGCCCAGAAGTGCAAACTGCAAAGGAACGATGCCCTGGGACAGGAGGAGGGTTCATTCCCCTTCCCAAGGAAGAGGGGAACTCCCGCTGCTGCGGTCGGGCAAAGCTACAGGCAGCGAAGGGACAGTCCTGGGCAGGAAGGAGTCCTTCTGGAGATCCTGGAGGTGGGCTTGCTGTGCCGAGCACAGGAACAGCTATTGGTGATGAGGGACATAGGTTGAGCATAGCGAGGATGCTTGCCCCATATGTGGAAGAGAAGATAGGTCTGTGTGTTTTAAAGCCTGTGAAATTTGGTGATAAAAGTAAACCAGCGGTACGGTTGCACAGCAAGCATGCCGAGTGAGGCGGTGTGGTGTTGGTTCTCTGATAGTTATTGGCGGGAGTGAGAAACCCATCACCAATTTGAACTTCAGTTCTCTGCAGCTAGAAATCTAAGGCAGGCCCTGTTAAGGACTTTCATGAGCCTTATTTTCTAAACAAGGCACTATTTTCTAAATGAATGCTGCCAAAAACACATTCCAAAAATCTGTGGTGCTTACAGCACTGGGATGGGATCAGGCAAGCAGGGAGGGAGAAAAATTTTCTGCTCTTTTGCCCTTAGGACTGCAACTTTATTTTAACTTCACTTTCATCCGCAAAAGTGCATATGAAAGGTGTTGTGCTTCTGTCCGTGCTGACTGAACGGATACTTTTATATTTTGCTAAAAGCTGCAGCACTCTGCTGCCTGCCTCCAGCAGATACCGAGAATGTGTATGGTACCCAAGTTGGGTAAATGGCTAGCAGGGATATGGGTTGGATGATTTATTGTATGGCCTATATATAAGCTGCGCTTACCATTTTCCTTACCAGAAGAAACATTATTTATCTTCAACAGGTTCCTTTTGAAAAGAATAGATACTCTATTTTTATAAAAAGAGTCTTTTTCCTTACTTCTCTGCTACTTAAATGGCTGAGTGAGATTTGTGTAATGCATTCTACATGGTCCACTTTCCAGGAGGAAATAGAGGTCAGGTGCCCTGCCCTACACCTCTCCTCAGATTTTACTAGGCAAAATCTGTCAGATGTACCAAATCAAGGCAAGTGAAAGACAGCCTGCCCTTGGCCTGAGGATCCCAAAGCCAGGCTGTTGCCTAACTGTGGTGCACAATGTCATATTTGCTGGACTTGGTTGTTTTCAAAGGGTTACTTAACAAAAAGCTTTGAACAGTTTAGGTGAGTCTTGCACTGGAGGAAAGGCTGCTGGCCAGAGGTTTGTATGTATTTGCGTTGGTGTTTCAGATGGAAGTTTATTGAAATTTCTTAACTTGTCTGGCTTTAATGGTGTTTCTCAGTTTGTGACCCGAAAGAGGAAATGAGGCAGAAGAAACATGCCCTTGGCTCATTCTGCAAGGAAGCCACTTGGAGGCATACTGAAAGCGTTCGTAGTTTATTTTAAGCACGGCGAGAATTTGAGACCTTAGAACATCGTTCCTCTAGATATCTGGCATCCAAAGCACAAGCCCAAGCTAGTGGGGGCACAGGGGGCACCTGTCATGCCGACATGCTCTTTTCCCCAAAGTAAAACCCCCTGTGTAAGTTGAAGGGCAGCGAGGGTTCATTGGGCAGGAGCAGCCCTGCTCTGGTGGAAGGATGGGCACATGGCCGCATCCTGCAACTTAAAGCCGGGGTGGCGTGCAGGTGGATTGCTTCTCTGTAAGGGGAGAAGGCTGGAGAGGTGTGAAATGCGTGCTGTGGTCCTTGCTCTCCCCTCTCGGGGACGGCTTCATGAAAACGTGCTTTAGAGGTGAACATTTGCTATGAAGCAGGAGAACTTGTATTCAGTAAATCTTGCGGCTGTCAGTGTGAAATACAGCTGTAAATAATAGACATGGCTTGACTGTATTGGGACACGGTAATACGTGTGTGGAGTGATGCTACTTTGTTTGATGGATATATGGTGGTTGTAGAAAGAGCTTCAGCTGTTTCCTGCATGTGTTCTCATTCAGGAGCAGACCTCTGCACTGACTTTCAAAGGATGGCAGCGAGTCCGCAACTGAGGTGTGTGTCCTACTGGAAAATTTCAGTCTTCTAGCTGACATGAGAGGTAGAGGCACAGTAAATTTTCTTGACTTTCCGTCTGTCAGTGTTTAGATGCTGGGTATCTTTTAACTGCATTTTCCTCGGAGGTTTATGGTAAGCTGGTATCTTAGTGCACACCTGCAGACAGAAAAGAGTAGGTATAATGATGAGTTACAATACTCGGCTGCCAGCAGATTTAGCAGTCTTTCAAATTCTGCTTTATTCTTTTCCTGAAGTGCTGAGTCCCAGCATCTGGACGTGAAGACCTTCTGCTTTTCCTAGCTATTATAAAGCACATAACTACAATGTTAGCTGAGGGCGAGATGAGCTGAAATGGGACAGGACCGATCTCTTCAGTAGAAATTCAGTAGCTATTTCAGATAATAGTACTTTAGTTCCTCTGAAAGACAGATGCTTTGCATTTCCTGCCCACTGAACAGTGGGAAATTGGACTGGGGGAAGAGAGGAAGGGTGTGGGGTTACTTTTGGGTAATTGTAACTCTGAACTTGGAGGGGGCAGCAAGCTCAAGGGGCTGCTTCCCTGCTTCTGTGCTGCTTAATATGGATTTCATTTTGATTAGGTGATTGCTGCATTGTCAAGCCTCCTTCTGCCTAAGGGAAAGTTCAAGTTAAATGCTTGCAGAAAATGTGTGCAGGTTTCCGAAGAAAGATGAATTTGTCTGCAAACTTGGGTTTATTACGAAGTGATGTCGGGGTTGATGAGAACAAATAAGTTTTTGTGTGTGTCTGTAGAGGCCTGATGTATTGCCTGGACTCCAGAGTGAGTTTAAAACCCCCAAATTAAGTGGAGTTTTTATTGAAATAAATGTTTATAGTTCATTAATACAGGGGCCTTCTCTAAGGGATAAGAAAACAAAAGTCTCACCCAGCCACGTGGCAATGTCCTTGTGAGGGCTAAAAGATACCACTGTGCTTTTATGGAAATAAAGTTAGAAAATTCATCTGAGGAATTCATGTTCTCCCTTTACAGAGAACGGAATACTTCTGAACCCTTAACGCAATATTCAAGGCTTTAACTTTTCTTAGCTTTATTCAGTTGAAGCCATCAAAGCTTCAGCTGCTACTTTTGGCGATCCTTATGTGGCTTTCACTGGGGAACAAGGATGAATGCAAACAAAGATCTGCCAACAAGTGGAACAGTGCTTAATAAGGTTAAGCTTCCACTAATGCTAGCCTTAATTTAGAAAGAAAATGTCAGCCCCAGATGTGAGCAGGGATGATGGGGTATTTCTCATCTTCCAGTTGCAAATGCCCCAAGCAGGAAAAACAGCAGTCGCATGGCTGGGTAGCAAGTTGTATCGATTATCTTATCCAGCTGATAACTGTCCCCGCAGAAAAAAAATACTTGAGCTTGAGTGCACAAGAGGACATCAGAGAGCATGGTCATGGGCAGGAGTTGGGAAGGCGGCCCCTTTCAGCAGCAGCACAGCCTGGGGCCTCCTTAATTGAGGTAACGTGACAGATTGCGCTCTTGTAGTCACGAGGCTTCATCCGTATAGTAAATTGAGGCATATTTTACAGTAGCAACACTCAGGATTCACGTAATCTGTGTTTGTGTTAGCATGGACTGGTCCGGGGGAACTTCCTCCCTAAAGCTTCCTTGAAGGTAAAATCCTCTGCAGACACTTAAGACCGGTGTGAGGTGCATGGTGCGTGCTGACAGCCTGTGGGGAATGTGTTGGCAAGCAGGCAGCTGAGGCTCCGAGAGGGATGCAGGGGATATGTCAATGCCAAAGCGGAGTCTTGTTTAAAATGCAGCCCCAAGAGGGAGATGAAGTGTTGATTCCCTGGATTTCCTATTGGCTGCACTGTTGGGCATGATTCTGGGACAAACTTGCGTATCTCGCAGAACACTAAGGTAAGTGTCTTGGAAATTCACGTGGAGGGTGAAGAACCGTGGGTTGCACGAGATTTAAGCAAGTAAAGATCAAAATGATGCTGGCGTATCAGATGTGATAATGAAAGTAGCAAACGAGGAGTATTGCCCAAAGACAGAGTTTGGTGGTTTTGCACAGTCTGAGGTTTTGGACTCTAACATTTGCCAAGTGCCTAAAACTTTGCTGTGCAAGACCAGTGCTGCTGGCATAACTGCCACCCACCAGCAGCGTTAGGAAAGTTTTGTGGTTTCTCCTAATGGTGGAGCTGGTGTCGCTGTATTTCTTAATCTGGGAGTAGTATGGGCAAAAAGCAGGATTTGGGATGGAGGCATCTTGAGGGTGGGAGTCTAGTTCTGGTCCTTGCACCCCTTGGCTGTGTTTTCTTTTTCAAACAATGTTCATTTAAAACAAAAAACAAGTTGCCAACATGTGACAGAGTTGGCTTGGTTCAGGAAGTACTCGCAAGAAATGCTTCACTGTAGTGGTTCACGTACAGTGCTTTCAGCCTTTTGGAGAGACTGAGGCAATCTAGTACTTCCGATTTTTCTGTAGCATAACAGTTGGATTAATTTTGCAGGATGCAAGGCACCTGTGTTTTTTTTTAAAAAAAAAAAACACCAAACAAAACCCCAAGAAATTTCTGCTTATTGATACAGGGGATCTAAACAAATTTATTGTCTTAGATGAGTGCCTGAACTATCATGCTACAGGGTTTATTCAGGTCTTTGCTGTTAGAGCCGCTTATACTGTAAATGGGATGCTCATTGGACTGGGCAGAGACATGTCTGTCCTTGTTACACCAGAATACCAAGGACCCCAGTAAGGGCAGGGCGTGAATTTTTGTGAGCCGTGCTGCTGCAGGTGATGAAGCTAGCCCATTTAGAAATCTGCTTATCTCTAAGACTGTTCTATGTTGAGATGAAAAAATGAGACTCTGTCTCCAGAATCGCTATTAGATAACTAATATTTAAAAACCAAAAACCCTAAGCCTTGCTTGTTCAAAAGCTTGTGTTTCTCAGTCTACTCACCAAGATCTTTATACCCACTGACCACTGTAACTACAGTAATGCTTCTGAAGCGGCGTCTCTTGGCAGGATCCAAAACTGTTGTAATGGATTTGTCGGTTCAGTGCCAAGTTGGGAGGAAAACGGGTTATTTGAGTAGCCTTAACCGTGGGTCAGCGTTGCCTGGGTGAGCAGGGCTGCTGAGCTGGCTGGCAGTGCACGAGCGCAGGCTCCTCGTGCTTCCCTCGATGCTGTTAGCACGGGCACAAGCTCTCCCTGAACATTTTGGACAAGATCTCCCCAGGGCACAGCTTAGGTTGGGGAAGCCTCCGCTTTGTACATGCGCTGCTTGTCCTTGCTGAAATAAAACCAGTGAGGGGCGTTCAGTATGAATGAAATCTGAGTGGTGAGTCATTCCCCCAAGAAAGACCTTGCTCAAAATCGTAATGCGGAAATTAAGTGTATTCCTTCTGGGCTTCTCCTGCTTGCATCCCTTCGTGTGCTGGTAGCAGGGAGGAGGTAGCCTTGAGTCGAAAACGTTCTTTCCAGTTACCAGCCTCGCTGGCAGAAAAGGCAATCGCAGCCTTACTGGGCTTTACTGGGATTCCCTGCTCTTTATTTATAGGTCTCAAGCCTGCTGAAAGCGACCAAAAGGAGAAAGTGCTGGGCATACGGAGTGACACACAGCATGCTCTGAGCAAAGCATGAATGGGGTGGATGGCTTTGAGATCACACTTGATGCTGATGCAGTTAGCATAATAATAACACCCTCTAAATCATTCTTTTAGCATGATGGCAGATTTTGCACAGATTTTGCAGACACATTAAATTTTAAGTTGCTGTCTGAAGTGTGGGATAGATGGGATAATGGGTCTTCTGAAAGATGTCAGCTTATTTATTAAAATTTGGGAGGGTACCAAATTGGTAATCAGAAAGAACTGACTTCTGTGGAATTATATGGGCAATGACTATTTTTTCTTACTTGCAAGAGACTTTCTCTGCCACAGTGAGTGAAGCATCTTTCTTTTTCTTTAGTCTTGGGCAGTTACAGCTCTGTTTTTTGATCACAAGGCAGATGAAGCCAAATGCAAGATATTGACTGTCAAAATCAGAAGTCAGGTCTTAGGCTTTGAGTATTTTGTGATAAGGATGCCTAAAGATCTATTTTTGTGCATGTTAACATTATCAGACTTATTTCTTGATGGAAAATAAGCATGGATAGTCTTAAGTATGTCAGAGTCTATTTTAATTACTATATTCTCGTAAACCTTGAAATGTTAATGTTTTAAAGGGGAGCTGCTTTTAAAAGACAGGGATTATATATCATCTTTCCAATCTGTAAAAGTCAGAATTGCATACACCATGTTAAATATATTTTCTGTATTTGTAGCAGGAAATGCAGATATTCCATAGTTTTTCCCAGGTGTACATGCTTTTCATTTCTCTTGTGCAAGAAAGCTTTCCTTATTTTTAACTCAATTTTGAGTGAAAATAAAACTTAATAAGAAACAGGTTAAACTCCCTGTAAAAAACAGGGGGCATATTGGACTAGATTTTTAAATGTTTAGGCATCTAAAAGGCAAATAGGTTTACTTAAGTTCATTTCTGCTCCTTTTCAATTTCCACGGAAGTCAGACATCAGACCTCCCATATTTCTTCTGGAAGTTTCAAAAGTATCTGGTTGTGGGTTTTTTAGCCTGCATATGCTAAATTTTTATGTCTATATTATTACAGTTAGCAGTAGCTTCACATTTCTTAACCTAAATGCCATGAATAATGTGTGTTTGGAGTATTGATCTTAAGGTAGCTACATTTGACTTGGATATTTGTATTTCAACTTGAATTTGAGTAAGTCATAAAAATGTCTTTACATAATTAGTAAATCTCTTTGGTTTAAATAGATCTGAAAGTATATGAACTACATAGCTATTTACATGCTGTGTATTTTCAGAGATAATAAGCATAGTACTAAACTGGGAGCCATGATTACACAGTCTGATCAATGCACCTGGGTGTAGGTAAACCTCATGTCACTGGACACAAGTGGCACTTCAGGAAAATAAAGTAGAAATGGTGAATATATTTAGGGTTGACCATTTAAAATTAATTTTCCTACTCGGTCACTTGACTTGTTATTGAAGCTAGAGATTCTTGAAATTGCTTGGTTTTGAAGTCATATGTCCCTAATTTTTGTATTGCAGTTGCTAAACCAGCCACGAAGAATAGGTAAGCAGGTTTCACCAGGCTTGACTAAATCCAGTAGCATTTATTTTTTCCTTAGTTAAAAGTGGATATAACTAACCTTTCTGCTCTTGAGTGTTTAATCCTTAAGAACTCGAGCTAAACCTAACCCAAGCATCAATTGCTGCTCCCAAACTCCTACACTGAAGCTTTATTCCTTTTCCCTTCTGTGCCTTTCACATTTAAACATGTTTTTCTTTATATCATGGTTGTGCCTTTGAAGGTAACAAACCTTTGAGTCCATGTAGATTGCAGCTTTCTCATTTTCCAGATATATCTTTGCTGCTCCTAAGTATTGGAGGCTGGGGGGAGAGATGGGACTAAGAAGTCATAATTTGAAACTTACTTTTTTGTTAGAGCAATGATTAGTTTTAGTGAACATATTTCTTTCCCTCCCCTTCCCAAATGCAGGCTAGGAGTTCTCACAGGTATAGGTCTTTCAGGAAAAATACCTGAAGTCTTGATAGTACCATAATTACATCCTGGGTAGTTCATAAAGGCACTGGCAGGGATCACTTGGTGATCCAGACTAGGTTCTGTCTTTGTGCAAGTTCTGCTCTTTTTTCCTGTGGATGCTTATAGTTCAAATGGCAATTAAGAATATTTTTCCAGAATTTCAAGTTGCTCAGCTAATGATGTGCCCAAACCTTCTCTGAAACAAATTGCCTGGAAATAACACGGATCATAACTGGTTTAAGTGATTTACCTTGGCATTATCAGGTGGCAATTGTGATGGCGTACTCGTCGTGCTCCCTGTAACCACTGGATAGTGCCGTGATGAGGTTAAATGAGGTGGGCAAATGCAGGTTAAATGATCTGTGATATCTATCTGTTCCCTGGGCTCTAATTTTACTCAACAGCTAAAACAGGGCGGGGGAGAGGATGATGCTTTCCCAAAGCAGAACCTGAAATCATACCTTCACAGACTTATTAACTTTAGGTTTTCTCCTCAATAGATGTTTGAAGCTACACCTAAGAAATTAACTCGCTAAGTGGCGTACCAATTTTAACAAGGTTTTTTAAGCCTGTGTTGGTGAACACAGCGAGACGAAATGACACTGCAGTTGAAAGCTAGGCGAGAGGGTGGTAACTGATGGGAAGGGTTATGGCCTGAGCAAAGAGCAAACTCGCCGGGGGAAGTGAGTAGAAAATTCCCGTCAGTTCTCAGGACATGTCTCTTGGCTCTGGTTACGGGAAGAGGGGCTGTAAGCACATAGCAATGAAGTGCATTCTGGCATTAGCCTTGTTTTCGGCAGTGCCAACGTGCAGTGTGCGGCACACAGGGGCAGTGAAGAGCTGCTGAAGTCGTAGCTATGCAAAGAACTGAGCTTTTGCTTTTTGTTTTGGGGTTGGGTGCTTTTGCTTTTCCTTAAATCCGTAGCCTCGCAGCAGCTGTTAGAAGCATGACCAGCAGCCTGCCAGTATATCCTATGAATGCTCATCCCTCACCTTGTGCACCCTCTCGGACTACTGCCTTTGGAAGGGCACAGGTTCTTCTAGAAGTCTTTGCTCAAAACTTCCTGTCAGCGTTAGCCTTTCTCTAATGCAAGCACAGGCTTATAGCCTGCTGCCCTCCCCTAGTATCCTTGGGTGAAATGTGGGCGAGTAGATGAATTCCAAATGTTAAACAGAAAAATTGCTCTAAAATATTTCTTCAGTAATTGGGTTGAACAGCTTTTGCTCTCCAATGTAATCAACTATTTTATACCCACTTCAGGCTGCAGGTAGTAGACTGAACTGAATGTTTTGTATCTTGCCTCTTTTGCATTATTCATAGCCTGTTGTCTCTCATCTTGAGATAAATGACCTCTGTTTTCAATAATTAGGTTTGAGTTATTCTTTTTTCAGCCTGTGTAATATTTAAACAATTCCCAGGCAGATTCGAAAGATAACTTTTCGAAGACACGAAGTGTAGAATTGCATTGATCTAGCATCCACTGATGCATCAAAATGACAGCATCCATTTGAGGGGAAAGCAGACCAAGAAGAACTTATATTTGAGGATTATAAGTTGTGTCTCCCACAAACCAATTCTTTTTTTTTCCGGCAATATTAGAAAACTAGATCCTTTTAATCTTATCCTGATGACTCATCTGCCCTCTGGTACTATGAGGCTATCTAATAGCAGAAGTTTATCCTGCTTAGCACAGCAATTGCTTGACTCCTATGCAATGCATATGCCCTATGCAACGGCCTGAGGAGCCATGTATAGAGGTTAAACCTAAATCATATAGAACAGAATACATAAAGATTGGAGGGTTTAATTTAAGTAATAGTGTTGTCCTGGCAGCATACCCTTGTACAGTGGGTAATAGGATGGTGAAGGGTGAATGAGGAGTTTGGGGGAATAAAGCAAGAGCTGGCAGCAACCGAGAATTCACCCTTAGTATAAAATGGAAGTTTATTTTACAAGGAGCAAGACAAAAATAAAAATGGTGATTTGGAGCTGGATGGCGTATTTTGACCTCTGTACTGCCTGCTTTCAGAGTTGGACAATCTGTTTGTGCTTGATGTCTGTGTCAAATCCTTCGTAAGGAGGAATAAAGTTTATTGACTGGAGGAAGAACACTTCCTATGTGCAGGTACACTGTGATAAATCACATGTTATTTACCTGAATGACCTCTTTTGGTGCTTTCCTACATGAAATCTTTCATTTGAAAGAACCTAATGAGTAGTTTAAGTGCTGTTCAAACAGAGGGTTGTGGAGAGTAAGGCAGTGACCACTTGAGAAGTGACACAGCTAGTTTACATTTGTTAGTTACTTCAAATAGGAAAAAAATGTTTTCAATTCAGAGATCACTCTTGAACGGTTCCTTAGGCAGGAGAATGAAGAGCGAGAGTGTGTGCATTCATACACGTGTGCATGTGTTAGAGAACCGTTCTGCAGTGTCTGTTCTATTATTTCTCCGTTTATGGCAAGTCCTTGAAAATAGTTTTGTGATTAATCAAACTGTTGATGTACATCACAAAGCAGTGATCTCATGGATAAACTTGCTTAGAAGGTGCTTTTTCAGCTATTGTAGCAAATTTAGCCAAGCATTGAAACACTTCAATTTTTTTTCTTGTTTCTGTGCCAGAAATTAACTGCATTAAATATCCTTGGATATCTTTGTATGAGCCAGTGATAACTTTTCTTATGTCCATGAGCCAAGAAGCTAATGAATTTTGCACAGTTCATAAAATATTTTTCTCGGCCTTGCTGCCGAGAAAGGAAGCAGTTGTGGAAGTTTCCCTGGATTGTAATAAAGAGCAGTGAGGGGTAGAATGACGAGAGGTGAGGACACCTGAAGAGGGTGGATGTTATGAAAGCCTGTCAAGAGCATCACACTGCGCAGTACTGGGGTTTGGCGATTCACTGTGGGATGTACTGGGCTGATAACAACACAGTACAGTCCAGATGACTGGAAACTTGGGATAGTGGAAGTAGGTATTGGTTTCCTTCCTCCAATAAATTTGACTTGCAGTTCTAAAATATTAAAATACTGCATGGCTGGTAGCTGGGAAGAGGAGAAGCTTAACACGAATAAAACAACTGGCAAGGCTGTCAG
The DNA here is from genome assembly GCF_964195595.1 of Calonectris borealis. Lineage (NCBI taxonomy): Eukaryota > Metazoa > Chordata > Aves > Procellariiformes > Procellariidae > Calonectris > Calonectris borealis. The sequence goes on along the minus strand of NC_134318.1, from coordinate 5,847,899 downwards.
AAGGCAGCTGGAAGGGGAGGTTTTCACCTGCTGAGCATGTGCAAATGTGCTAGTGAAGAAGAAATGCTGAAGCTGCTTATTCGTTATCTGTTGTCTCCTCGTGAAGGATGTGTTCCAGGTTCAGTTGCTGCACTCTTCCAGGCATTCAAGGAGTGTGCTCTGCGCAACAGGGTGGGAGTGACATTTGCACATCTTCTTGTGACCTGAAATGAGGTGTGCTAAGGGTCCAATGAGTATTTCCAGTGCAGCAACTGATTCCATTTTGAGTTCAGTTTTGATCCTTGTCTCTCCTACTCACGTCATACTATTGAGTCTGGTGATGTGGATCTGCTTCCTTCCACGTGCTTCACCACCATGAATTTGTTTCTGGAGAACTGCCGCTGAGCCACCATTTCTGATGTAGCAGTATAGAAAATTCTTTTCCACTGTTTTATTCTCCCAACAGCTTTTTTTTTTTAAAAAAAAAAAAAACCCAAACAAATTCCCCAAAACCCAAAATGAAGTACCTGAGCCTTTTGCTTCAAAGCAGCTTAGTATTTCTGCATAAAAATAACCACCCTTCTTCTTCTATCGTCTTTCTCTTCCAGGAATGCAGGGTTTGTTTTCCCTATGCAATGTGATTTGAGCTCTTAAAGATGTTATTCTGTAGACTGGTGACTAGCAGAGGCATGTTCCACTCAAATTTTCAGCCAAAGCTGGTAGCCTGTGACAAAACTACATAGGTCTTCACTTTGACACTAACCCTGTAACTCTTGACCAGTCATGCAGTTATAAAGAGAAAGCTTTAGCTTTTTCGTTCCTGCCTGTCTGCACGGAGGAGCGCATGAAGCGCTTATGTTAGTAGGGTATGTGCAGTATACCGTGTCGGGAACTGCGTTTTGAAGATGTGAGGTCAGAAGCGTGGTTGGGGAAGCTGGTAAACTGGGCAAGGGCAGCTCTCTTGTACGTGAGAAGTGCTAGATGACTGGTGACAGCTGATGAAACAGCTGCAAATGTAACGTATGAGGTTGCCTAATATGTGGCATAGTCCAACCATGTATCATTTCTTGTATTTTAGGTTTGTTCTGAAAGGATATTACGAATAAATCCAGATGACTGTGCTTTATTAGTCAAGTTCAAGACATGCTCGCTCACTGCCTTTCAAAGATGATTATGTCTTTGGGTTTAAAGACTCAGTCGGGGGTTTGTGACGCAATGGAAATGCTCCGTAAAGGTCTTTGCTTTCGGCTAGCTTTGGCTTCGGAGAGCTGGTGGAAATGTTCAGGGTGACAACAGAGCCAGTGCTTGTAGGAACTGACCCCCTTCCACTGTGCTGCCTGTACCCGACAGGCTCGTGTGGGTGCTTTGAAGGTGCTTGTCACTGTTTTATTTTGCACAGAAATGGGTTACTGCTCTGAAAGTCTAGTTACCCCCCACTTGATGTTGGCCACTAGTGGGCCTGTGGTTCAGAACTGCAGTATGGCTACAGCTTTAGCTGCCTTTGTGTCAGGTGTGGATGCCACGTGGACTGTTAAGATGTGTTTAATTTGTACTGAAGCCCTTGCTGCTTGTTTGCAAGCCATGTTTAAAAAAAGAAAGAGTACTGGAAACTTCCAATCTGAACTATGTATGAACTGGTTGAATAAAATCTCCCTTGTCCTGTACATGTGCTTGACTTGTATCAGTTGCTTGCTACATACAGTAAACTGATAGGTCTTCTCCTTAAAGGAGAAAAAATGAGGAGTACAAACGCACTAGTACAGAAATATAAATTTACAGTAAAATAGTCCTCTTGCTCATCCTTGGATTTTTGGTTTTGATGTATTAATGTTTGTAATGCTTTGGGGTTACCTGAAGCCTTGAATTTTTTATTCATAAACAACAACAACAAAAACTTCTCTACTCTTTCTGCTTGTGTAGGGTTCTACGTAATTGTTCATGTATTACAGTGGCATGGACATCTGTGAGCTGCCCTAATAGTACTGTCTTTGATAGCTCATGAATTTGCTACTCATCTGGTTCTTGTCAATAGCCATTAAAGCTGCTACCAGATGATGGCTGCAGAAATGATGGTGGCAGAAGCTTGAAATGCTACTGCACTCTTGCAAAATGTTGTTGTAACTACACAAATCATATGTGCTGTCAGCAACAGTTTTAAAATAAGCCAGCTGACTTTAAGTACCTTCTCCTATTCATGCAGTTTGTTCCACGGCTGTAGTGGTCACTTTTAAGATGGCCCTGATGACTTAAACAGAAATGCTCTAACCCCCTGCCCTGTGCGGCACCGGCAAACTGTACTTGGCTGACATGTTAAGGCAAATAGCTGCTGCAATGATCAGCAAAGTGCTGACAGTCTGTGCTGTATTTTAAGGTACAGGTCAGTAAAGGAGACCTTTAAAAGCCCATCTGGAATTTGAATTGGTTCCCCAGCTGTGCCAGGTTAGCTGCTTCTCCATGGCCTGGGACTGTAAACCCTGCTATTGTGGCAAAAAGGAGGGAAAAGAGGATTCCCAGGATTGGCTTGCAAGAGACCTTGGAGGTGGTGTGGTTTGTTTTTTTTTTTTTGCCATGTGATAAAAATGGTATAAGAAGCATTCATTGTGTTAATACTTCAGTGATTTCTATCATGTGAGATTCCTTTTAAGGGATATGGAATATCTTTGCTTGGTCTCTGTATCAGACTCCTCTTGTTCCCAGGTGCTGTAGCACATAGGAGAGGAAAAAAAAGGTGCCAGTCACCCAAATGGCTGTTGTGAAATGTATCTTCTGCGAAGAGCAAACACTGACACTAGTTTAAAGCCTCCATTGTTATCTCAACCTTCACTACAAGCAAGCTCTTTGCTTTTTCTTACTGTTTCCGAGGACCAGACAAAGCCAGTTACTGCAGAGAAGACAGCTAATCAGGGACGCTTGTCTGCTTGAGTGAACTGATGTTTCCAGCTCTTCACATGGTCCACCGTTAAAAAGAAGCTTTGTGTCACTCTGGCAGTTGGTAAAGCCGGGAATCTAGTCGGCCCTGCTGCCGTACGGACACTGTGCAGGCGTGTGTGTTCAGGTGTATGTGTTTGCATAGCTTCGGTGTCCACTGTCAGCCAAGAACTTCACAGGCCCATCTTTCTTTGGAATGGAGGCTTGCGTGTCTGCTCTTTCTGTATAGCATTAGACTTGGGTTGCAACATATCTAGTGAGAATCAAATAACTAGAAATTTTATATAGAAGAAAGTAGACGTGAATTTTGAGGAAGCTCAGCTGAGCAAACAGGATCTGAATGAAAGAAGATACTCACAGCTCAAAAATAACACTGCATTTTCAGGTGCTTTTCGGTCATAGGCCGGACTGCAAAATGCCTGCTGTTGTGGTTATAAATCCACTGCTACAAAATCTGGACTTTGTAACTGCCTTTGATTCTCGCGCCAACAAGGAAGAAAGACTTAGTGGTTCAGAGGCAAGGTGTGGAGGGAACAAGTTGCTGAAGCAGCTGCTAAGCAGGTAGTTGGCAAAGCCAGCATCCGTGGCTGCTGCAGCAGAAGGCCTTGGTGTCACAGACTTCAGAATGGTTCCTCTGTGCAAATTCGTATTTGGACAGAAGGTTTTCCTAGAAGGAGAAAACAGCTGTTTTGAACTTGCCTGACTCCTTGACAATCGATTTGGGCACAATGACTTGTTAAATGATTTCTTACTGTTTACTTAACTATTTAATTTGGGATCCTTGAAGCAATCACCAGGTGGAATAGGTGGAAAAACACTCTCTGCATAGAACTTAGCCAGCTGTCACGCGGTTTTGGAAATAAGCTTCTTGCTAGACACTGTACTGTCTAACTTAGTGTTCATTTGAATTAGTCTGCTTCCAAACAGACGTGAGGCACATGTCTCTTAATGTGATAAACACATAAAGCAACATTTCAAGGTTGGAGCTGATAGGCTCTAATACCCTTTGCTAGGGTATTAGAGTAGGAAGGGTCTTTGCACAGTTGGTGCTTAACTACAGAAAACTGGTGGTCTTCTGCTCGGCTGTTACAACTCCTACGTAGAGTAGTGCTGCTGAAGTTACCCAGTGATAGTTTGAACATCTAGCTGTTGTGTTGTCCTTCACAGGTCACCTTGGATGCAGGATGCCAAGCGGGTTGGACTAAAGTTGTGCATGCTTGTCTTGCCCCCGTTATCAATGATAAAGTGTATATGGTTCCCCAAGCAGTGCTTTAACAGCTGTAGCTGTATGCCTATGGAATCTAAGGATCAGTGGTGGTTGTTTCTTTGGAGTACTCCCCCTCCTCCCACTAAAATTGAGCATTGCTCTGTCAGATGGAAAAGATACCACATGTCAGCTAATGATTTGCTTAATAGCGCAGTTAAGCACCAGTGCAATCAATCTAGTGACAGAGTTAAAATTATCTCCTAATTACATTGAGAATCAAAGAAATCCTGGCTCGTGGGGGGAGGAGGGAAGCAGGGAAAGAGTTTGCATTTAAATGCAATTCTAGGAAGGTTTGGGGCATAAAAGGAAGTTCGTGTCACACCATTAAGGGGAGCCTGACACTCATGAGAGTTACCTCTAGCCAGATCAGAATGAGCATTTTAAGCCTCTCGCTGGGCTGAAAACCGTGTGGGAAAGCTTATTGAAATCTGTTTTGGGCTGGGCAGGCTTTCTTTCTGTTTATCCTTCTAACTTCCTTCTATACAAAGTCCATGAGTACTTGTTTTTCTTACCCAGCAAGAAGCCACTGCCTAAACTAGCAAGTGTCAGAGGTGTTGATTCTTCTGTGCAATTTGTTTTAATGGGGGGTAGTGGGGCAGTTGTACAGCACCTGGCTGTAAATCTCCCAGTACCCAAACGGGTTCAAGGTGAATCTCTACAAAACTGCAGGGGCTTGTTTGTGACTTGGCAGCGTGGAGGTGGCTGGAAAAGAAATGTCCGCAGGGGCTCCTGCAGCTAAAACCAACTTGCTGGTAGTCAGCAAGGGACCGTGACGCAATGACATCTGTAATGCGGATCAGTGAAGTAACAGCACCACGGCGTGAAGTTGAGTTGGCTGTGCATGCTTGTGGCTTTCGGCCAGCAGGGACGAGGGGTGCTCTAACCTCCTGCTGTGATTTCTGGGGAGGGTCAGGAGGGTTAAACATCATAGAAGCTGCCTCCATCCAGGGAAATTACATACAGATCTGACACTGTGGTAAGGGGAGTGATGTGGACAGGACGCTTCCCTAGAGACCTTGCTCCTTCAGTGAAACCCAGGTATTTAATCTTCCTTTATTCCATAGGCAAGACTTTCTGTCTGGAAGATGCAGAATTCCAAAACAGGAGTTTCCAATTAGCTGAGTTAAGAATAATAAATGTGTGTGGGAAAACTCCCTCTCCCAGAAGGAGTCCCCTCAGCTGCCACATGCTTTCCTACAAACTTGTCAATGGGTTTTCCCACCACCCCCCAAAATCAAAAGGGTGGTGGTTGTGGAGATGATGCTTTTCTGGCTTTTTCCATGGTCTGAAGGATGAAGGTTTTGGCAAGCCTTTGGTAATCCAAAAGGCTGTAGTGTCAAACTCATTGAATTTAATGCTCTAAATTTAAATCTATCTTTCCTTTTTACAATAGGCAAGGAAGAAGGCGAGGAGAACAGCAGTTATTGATTAGATTTATTACTGTGTAATGTTGGTCTGTCAAACTTCCTTCTGTGTTATTAAATGTACTGTATATATATTAATAACAAATTGCATCTACCATGAGAAATAGAACAGGTCTCACTTACAAATGTTTTCAAACCAAGGACCACTAACAGACTACATTCTAGCCTGTAAAACTGTTACTGTATCTCTTTGTTATGGTTATTAATTAAAAACTTGAAATACTGTGTTTTGTGAAGTACGTGATGGTAGCAGCCCCCTGGTGTAAGGAGGGGCTTGTGACAACTTATAAGTGGTGATGGTCTCATTCAGAAAGGCTGGAACAGGCCAGTGTTTTCCTGGTCTGGCCAATGCAGCTTAACTTCATAAATAACTTCATAAATACCTCCTTAGCTGTTGCATGCTGAGAACCTCTCAGTGCCACCAAAAGATCTGGTGAACTTAAATTTATCTGTTGCTCTTGTCTGCAGACATGTTGAAATGGATCTTCCTTGGTTTCTAATGGGGAAAATAAATTTGTCCTAAGAGAAGGATGTGCCAGTCACCCACCACCCATGTGTGATTTCACAGACTATTCAAATTCTTGCAGTTGAAAGTTGGTCTTAATACTTTCCCATGCATTTTTTTCCTCCCCAAGATAATAGATACGTTCTTGAATTACAGGAGCACAATGTAGAGATGACTCTTTTGCCTTTTTAAATTGAAATACACTGTGCTCACGATGGGAGAGAGCTAGGCAAAAGGATTTTTGTTTGCTCTACAACCTCCTTATTGATAATAGCACAAGGTTATTCCAAATGCCACCACAGAAATCATGCTTGTCTGTGGACACACCATCTCTTCTTCTCATCCATGTGAGATGCACTCTGGCTGAGTGGATTTGCTGTGGTTTAATATTCCTGAAATAATACTGTTTGCAGTTGGTGCAGTGTCCTGCTCTGCCGTGCAGCGTTGTAGCAAGTCTGTGACCTGTGTCCTTTGTTTTGCTAGCTACTGCTTTTCAAGCCATGCTTTGTGCATGTTTTTGGTTTCCATCATGACTGTTTTCCCTCAGAAATTAGTGATCTTTGATATTTAACGCGAACTTGATGTAAGTGTTACTGGTTTGTGTGTCTAAAACAGCGGTCTGGCTTCCCATTGATTTTTTTTGCATCTGGAGCTCTTTTGTGGAATCACCTAGTATTCAGCTGGACAGCCACTTATACTGCTTACAGCCAGCTATTTTAGTTCTTCTCTTAATGCTTCCTCAATGGCTAATGTGTTTTCACTGCTGTGCTGAGAAAGCTGAAACTTTGCATGCTATCTGAATCAGTTCGAGAGTGCTATCAGGGGACTTGGTCTCTGCAAATATAAACTATTGGTTGGAAGTGTCTGGGCCTCGTACCTGAACTCTTAGCAGTAATGCCTTGCTGCCTTCTGGCTTGTTATAGTAATAAGCTTTGTCTATACTAAAAAAAAAATTTACTGTCATAAGAGGAATCTGCTTTCAATGTCTCATGAGAATATTTCTGGACATGCAAGCTTTTAGCAGATAACAGTTGGAAATAATCATGACTAGCAGCCGTGACAGCTAATTGTGGTTCACTTACAAGTTGTTTTGATCCAGTTCACCCAGCAGTGAAGTAGCATAAGCAGGCAGGGATGAAAGAAACCAATTGTAATAGGGTCGTAAACCTGACCCCTCCTCCCTTTGTGTCTGGATCTTGTAAGTTTGTGGATCGGTATTTTGGAGATGATTGCGAGCTGTGCCTCAGTGCAAGTACAAGACTGCGGAACTGCGAACCCAGCAGCCTTCAGAAGCACAGGGCTGCTCTGAAGACAAGGCAGAGTCCTTACCAGTATGTCAGCTGTGGAAACTTGCTCTCTCCATCGTTCACTCAATACAGCCAAAGTAAGACTACAGCAAGACTCAGATGGAAATTCCGACCTGCTTTGAGATGATGACATCTTCAAGTAGGAAGCGGCCTTACTGTATAGGAACGTCAGCTTTTCTTGTTAAGGAATGACCCAAACTGACTGACTGGTCCTGGTGAAGGTCTTAGCCTGTTCTCGCTTGCACACGTGAAGTCCCTATAATGCAGAGAGCATGACTGAGTAAAAGCGTAACTTGTCTCCAGTGCTGTGGTGGTTCTGTAACAACTTGCTTGCAAGGCCTGGGTGGTTGTGGGGGGAAGTTTTGCGGCTCTTTGCTCACCATCTGATACCAAGGCAGGGGGTGAAATTGTTGGAAGGAGGTGTATGTATCTGGGAAATTGAGGGGGCTTTTGCCCAACTTGCATTAGCACGGGCTTGCGGACCTGTGTGTGAAGTGGTACAGGTGTGTGGTGGCAGATGGGGGCTCTCTGGCCTCTTAAAACTGTCTCTGTAGAGAATAAACCTGGGATTCAAGGTTGAAAGAACTTCAATAATCAGCATTGGATCAAAGGAAAAGTCCTGGTTCATGTCTATTTACTGTAGTGAAAAAGCATTAAAAAGGTTCTTGGAAAGAGAAGTACGGAGAGTATCCTATTCTGCGTGAGCTGGGCCAGTCTCCTTGCTTGGAACAAAAGCATATGTTCTGAAGTCCTTACCTTGGTGCCGGTCCCTTCGTGTTTTTTCCACGGAGGCTTTTTTGCTCTGTTTCATGTGTATATTTAATTTTCCTGAGAAGAATGATTCAATTTTCATCAGCTAGCTGAGACTGTCAATGAAAATACATACTGTAAAGGTGACTCTGACGGCTTGTATAATTCGGAGCCAAATTGTAAATTGCCACATTTTAGGCCACTGACCACCTATCACAATATATTAAACCCAGTTTAATTGATTTGGAAAAGCTTTAAGAACGTGACCTAGCCAAAGATTTCCCATTACTTTCCATTCCAAATCCCCCTCTTCTCTTTTCCCAGGGCTGTTGATTCTTAAATTGTCCTAATGACTAGAAAAATGGTCATTCTTCTAGTGCATTGTTTCCAAGGCGTCTCAGTCTCTTAATATGAATTAAATCTCAGTGTTCATACTGGAAAGAAGTGTGAACTGCAAACCCTTGGTAGCATGCGTATCTCTGACATGTGGTCTACAGACTATAATTTGGCAAGTAGTTCAAATTGGCTTTTCAGGACTGGCTGTTGAAAATGGATTTGTTTTGTGTTGGAGGTATAAACATGGTAAATGTTGTGTTCTGGATTTTTAAAGCAAAAGAAAAATACTTCAGCTGAAACAATCTGAAAAATTGCAATTAAAGTCCTACTAAAACAATCCTTGTAATCTGGATGATATAGAACTATTTCTGGATGATAATAGAAAAGGGTATTTTTAAACCGAAAACGAAACGGAACCAAATGTTTGGGAACTCCTTTCATAATGCTCTCCTGTAATTACGTATACTGGTAGTGGATAACTTGATAACCATTGAAAATGTGTAGGAAAGTTTTTGATCTGTTTTTCTTTAAGGCTCTTAAACTAGAGATTTAACTTAGATGCATGGACTTAATCATTGTATAAACTAAAGGGGGGTGTGTGTATAGTGCATGTGTCCATAAACCCAGTTTCAACTAGTTTCCCTAAGATAGAGGAGGGAGGTCCAGGAAGTGACAGAATTAATTGGCACTGACGAGGGCCTGCCGCAGGCTCTGCAGTGGCACCTAATGGGGAGAAGCAGTCCTTCGTTAGGGTGTTCAGCCTCTCGTCCCACCGCGCTCAGCTTGAAGAACGTGACTGAGCTTGCTCTGCGGACAGCACTGGCTGTCAGATGAATGATGTCAGATGACTTTAGTTACTAGCTTCCCTGAAACTTTGTTTAGCTGCTAGCGCCTCTGTCGTGTTTTCATGCGTTGAAGTATAATTACGTTATTGAGTTTTGTAGCACAGTAATTCTGTGCAGGAGATGCTGAAATGAATAGCTTTGAGCTAGTGAGTGCTACTGGGAGATGCCATTACAGTCATTTCCTTTATCAATGGTCAATTAAATAAAAACCTTTTGATCTCTGGGTCTCCTCCTTATCTTCGCAGAGATGACTGGTGATGAAGTGGTCAGTGTTGGCACCGGAGTTCCAGTCAGACCCATTTACTGCTGCGGTTGGGAATAGGTGGGTTTGGGGAGCTGTCCCACAGATGATAAATGCTTCCCTCCTCTGGAGGAGCAGGACCAAAGTGGCTCTTCGTGTGCTCCCTAGCCAGGCTGGAACTGTAACACAACAGCGGTGAGGAGCTTGGGAAATACTGTGACGTTTGCATTTCCGAAACTACACAAAATGCTATCAGGTACCATATGGCTGTTCCTTGTGCTGTACAGAAGGGGTCAACCCCAGTTTCCTGTCTCCTCGCAGACAGGCCAGGTGAGGTGAGCTGAGGAAACTCTAACTGGGAAACCTTCAAAATGGAATTTAACATGCTATTGAGACATCAGGTTCAAAATAAGTGTGTTTGTGTTCTTACTGTGCTTCATTAGTATGTCAGTAAAGATCTGCCTCTGCAGAGCACTGCCTTTCACTTGTGTTTAACTTCTGCCGAGTTGCCTTCTCTAGGCACATCCTGTGGCACGCTGTGGGTGAGCATTGCGCCATTTCCTCTCTCAGGGCGGAGGTGGGAGGCCATCCTGTGAACGAGGTACATCGTTAACTAAAGGATATTAAACATTAACATATAGGGATATTAAGTTCGCGTAGAAGTTTCCTTGATCTGTGGTCTGGTAGCAAGATGAAACAGTGGTCCTTAATGGCTTTAAAATATTCATATGTTTTTGTTGGAATTTTTTTCGTTTTCTTCTGTTGCTTTCATGTGACGATAACTTGCCAGGGAACATAAGGGATTTAGAAGTCAGAGTTGCACAGTAACAAATTTTATGGCAGGTAGCATATCTAGGGGAAAAATGTCAGGCATCCACTCTAAATTAAATGGAAGATTTTTCCAGGGCTTCATGATAAGATGTGTGGGACTAGCAAAAGGATTGATTTTTACTGTACTAATTACACCTCTAGTGAACTTGCCACAAACTGAACGTAGACAGTGAAGAAGCGTGCCAAGCTGAATGTCTTAAGCTTTGGTATTACTTAGAGAAGAAACCTGGCCAATGTTAATTGGCCACAGGTATTAGCTGTTTATCAAACCTACGTTTTTTGTTGTAGGACCTGAACTGAATGTGGGAGCATCTGTAAAATATATCTGGCACTTCTGGGTGTTAAAATACTTTTAAACTCCCCACCTAAGTGTTTTATAAAGGATTCAATGCTAAAGCTAATTCAGTCTCCACGCTTACCCTGTAAGGCTCATCATCTGGGAGAAGGAACTACTTTTTGTCTTTAATGCTTGGACTGAAGTGACGTGACTTTGTTGGGTACAAGGAACTGCCTCTTACTGTCCAAGGCATTCCTCCGCAAAGACTACTTATGTTTCTGCTCCATGAGTTCCCTTTTTCCCCTAACACAGGTAAGGTTAGATAGAGAGATGAGATTTTTTTTTTTGTGGTGTTCTTTCCTGCAGGAAAATGAGCAGGGAATAGATGGTGTAGGACTCCCCCAGTACTGGGATGTACTGGGCTGCTGTGGCTTGCAGAACGTTGTACCTCTCTATGTTTCAGAGCCTGCAGCTTCTCTGAAGCTGTACGTATGCTGGCACTGACTCCAAAGTCTGCAAGAGCCTGCTGTTTCTTTTCAAGAGCTGAAAGCAAGGTTCCCGCGTTTCTGAGTTTATTTCCCTGGAAAACCGGTGCGAGTTGGCTGCTCCCCAGCACGCACCGAGGCAGAAGGAATTTCCTTGCACTTGTGGAAATCTCACTTTGTAACTGTGCTTATTGTTTCATTCTTCATGATGTAAGTGCCAGGGATGTGTCAGTTAGCTGCTGTTTCCTCTCTGGGAAGCTCTTTATGCAGCATGGCAGCAAGGTGGGAGAAGAGGGGTAAGAGCTCTTCTTTCAAACTGGCTGTAACGAAGACAAAAGAAATTGCCAAATGGGGGTTGATAAGTGCTAGAGGCAGAAAAATAAATAAATAAAAAAAAACAAGCAAGAAAAGAACAGTAAACTGACCTGAGTTCACTGATGGTGAGGGGAATCCATCTGATTCCTTCTCTCTGGTTATACAATCTTCAGCTGTGAGTGGCTGAGGGGAGACAAAATCATGAACCCTGAAATCGGTGGGATCAAAAGTCACTAAATTCTTCAAACTGCTTTTTAAACCAATGTTGGATGCCCCTTTAATTTGAGAAGAGAGGTACCATCCTTTTCAGTACAGGAAGATTCAAGTAATGAATCTGGAAATTAGGGAAAGGAATTCAGCTGTGCCTTGTCTTTGTGCTCAGGTTTAAAGCTGACACAGGCTTAAATGTGTCATGGTATTTTGTTTGGTTTCTGTGTTTCAAGCCTTCAGAATGCAAGGGAATTAAAATTCTCAGCTTTTTTTCCAGTAACCATGAAGGCTGTATTAAAGAAATGGAACTCAAACCGTCCTACTCCAGGAAAGCAAAAATATTTTCATAGTGAAACAGTGATCTGGCATCACAAACTGCAAGGGAGATGTTCCAGCCGCGCTTTGGGTTGTCTGCTAGAGGTAGGAAGGATTGTGTGATGTCTGGATGAAAGAGGGAGCGTGGTGGTCTGGCGTACTGTGGCTATAATTTGTTTCAAGTAAAGTAGGAATAGTGTAATTCTCTGTAAGTTGCTGACATTTGCAATAAAATTAAGAATATAGACAGAGAAATGGTTTTGGTTTGGGTTTTTGTTTTGTGTGGGTGGTGGTTTTTTTGTTGGGGGAAAAGTGATGTGGATGGTGGCAAGGGAAGCACCTGCTAAAAGCAGTAGAGACTTCTTGACCAATGTGCTTAACATGTCTGTTAAACTTCTTCCCTTTCATTACATCCTCTTCCCTCTCTTGCCCCCAAGAGGCTCTATCAAAGCCATCAAAAGCAGTGGTGTTCCTAAGGCTCATTGTTACAGCAGCAGTAACGCCTGAGAGAAGGACGCAATGAAGAACGAGGAGCGGTTACTTCATCCCTTTTTTTTTCCTCTCCTTTTCTGCAAAGAATGAATCTCTTTCCACCTACCCCCACCTCTTCCTGGACACTGTGGATTACCTGTTTCTTTTTAGGCAGATGGGCAAAGGAAGCAGGATGAGAAGGGAATATTTATAGCTCACCTCCTGTGTATGTTCCTTTCCTAGCAGATGTGATGAAGCTCTCTACTAATGCTGGAAGAAGCGAAAATTCAGGCAGGAATGAGAAGTGTGGCAAATGAAGACCATTTGCTAATGTGTAGGTCGTATGAAGTGCTTCCAAATGCAAAGATTAACACTTCCCACATCTTGCTGGCATTGCCTTTTTTGTGTCCGTCTCCTCAGCCTGATTTTAAAACAAAAAAAGAAAAACAAAACCGAAGAGGAACAGCACTGCAGTTCAGACGGGTTCTCATTTGCTTGACCTTCATCCGCAGAAACGTTGCCCTGTGGAGGCAGTGGGTGCGAAATATTTTTTTCGGGGCAAAGTCTGACCTCTTGAGTGGGATGTGAGCAAGGGCGCGCTGGCAAAGAGAACAAGAAATGAGTTCAAGCCAGTGGGATTTAATCAGGCAAGTGCTCGGGTCCTGGGAGACAAGCTTGTATGGTTTAAAAAGGCAGCAGTTGGAAACCGGGGAGAAAATTGCGCTCGGGGTGTGGGGCTCCTTCACCGCAGCCATGCTGCAGGAGCGTGGCTCCCAGGAGCGTGGCCACGCTCCCCTCTCTGACCAAACGTTTGGGGGTTTTGCATGCCAGCTTGCTGCAGGGCAGTGAGGCGGTGTGGTTTGAGTGTTACCCTTGCAAGAGCAAGCGCTGTTTTATTGCATACCCGGCTCTCAAGCAGAAGCACGGTGGCTGCCTTGAAGGAAATACTTCACGTAATATTTACTGTGCGAATGTATCCAGAGACTCTAGCAAGAAGTTGGAGGAGGCCTTCCATAGAAGGTTACTGATTTGTTGAACAAATCCCTGGTAAAGTCGGGCTCAATTTCAGAGGAAGATTGAGATTTTTCAAAAAGAAATCATGGAAGCAGGCCAAGGTGTCCAGATGTCTCAAAAGAACGGAGGTGGCAAAGAAGGGAGTGAGGGATGCAGGCAGAGATCTCCGATGCCAGACTGGCCTGTTTTTTATCTCTTTGGAGGTTTCTGAGGAAGCCAGGGAGGATGATAAAGAAGGCATTCGAAATTAGCAGGCAGAGCAGGACCCCCTCTTCACTGGTATTGTGGGTGTAGGGGCCACTGTCAAGTCTTCTCCCTCTCCCCTTGCTGTCCTCAGGCCCGTGTGAGGGACTGGAAAGGTCTTGTCTGTGCTCAGAGCCCGGCATTGGTTCATACGTGAGGGACTTTATCTGCAACCTTTGCTTTAATAGTGGCTGTGTTGGGTGCCCGGGGGGCTGGCAGTGGGGCTGAGGGGCCTCTGAGGAGAGGCTGGGGCTGACTCAGGCTGGTTCCAGCAGGTTCCCGCCGGTTCCAGCAGGTTCCGGTGGCCCCTGGTGAGGCACAGCCCAGCCCCTCAGCGATGGCACCACAGGGAAACTGAGGTAAGAAAGGGGGAAAATGCTGGAAAAAAGGAGAGGAATTGGGGAAAAAAGTGAGGAACAGCTCTGCGAGCACCGAGGAGGAGGAGGTGCTCAGGCACTGGGGCAGAGACTCCCCTTCCACCTGTGGGGAGGCCATGGTTGGGCAAGTATCCACAGTGCTCCGGCATGGGGCTCCCCGTGGGCTGCGGCACGGGTGTTTCCAGAAGGAACCCCCATTCCCCCGTGCCTCTTGAGGGGATGAAGAAGTTGGAATGAAGGGGTAAGGTGGATTGTGGGAAAACGGCGTGAGGTGGTGAGAAGGCGTGATAATTTCTGTTTGTTTCTTGCTATTATCTACTTTAATTGGCAATAAATCAACTTTCCCCAAATCCATATACTGTGACAGTGATGGGTGAGTGATCTCTCTGCCTTTACCCTGACCCATGAGCTTTTTCATCTTGTTTCTCCCCCTGCGCCCCGACATCCTGTTTGAGGAGGAGGATGAGAGAGTGGCTGGCCGGGCAGCTGGCCACCGTCACCCCACCACAGTTTTATTGTACTTAAATCCAGTAGGAGTTTATGCACCGGTGTAAAAATATTAGTGGTTTTGATAAGTTACTCATTATGGAGCTTGGACAGCAAATTTCTGGTCAGAACACGGTTTTGCTCTGTGTCTCCTTTGCTTTACAAACACAGCCGGTGTGAGGAGGAAGCAAAATGGGAGGGCAAAAAGGAACCCAATGACTTACAAAGAAAGTACTGTTTCAGAGAGATCAAAATGTAACAGACCCAGTACAAGAGTAGAAGTAGTTGGAGCCCTGAAGTGAGGGAAAGATCAATAAATGGAGCTCTTCAGCACTTTTGAGGTGGGTGGCTTGGGTTACTGTGAATGTTCAGGGAAGCTCGCAGCAATTTTTTGTCACTGAGATGCTAACCAGGAGGTTTTAGGATAACCACTGTTAGAGCCAGGAAAGATGTTCAGTTTTTCATGCTGTGAAAGTCAGGATAGAGAGGAAAATAGCCGTTGCTTGTTGGCAAAGGTGAGCTGCTTCATGTCTGACTTAAGACAGCCTCATTTAAAGGAGACGCTTCATAAATTGTAAAATAGATGTTGCAGCTGACGCTTGTAAATGTATCTCTTAAAGATTTCACTCATGGTAAGAAATTTTTACATGGAGAATGCTCTGTCTTTTACAAAAGTTCTGCAGCTTTTGCTGCACTGGTACTCCAGGTAATGAGTTAGCAGTTAGTTGTGTTCTAGATTAAGATATTCACCTTTTCCATGCTTGGGGTGTTGTGGGTTTTTTTGTTTTGTTTTGTTTTCTGGACAACTTCTTCTCTGATTTTAATTGAGGTTTGGAGACCTGGTACCCCAAAGTTGTTACCATTGTATTACTGATGATTACATAAAATGCAGAACATGAGCTCTGCCAGATTGCTCCCTCTTTTCCCATCAAAGAGCACTCACTGGTAGATAAAAGGCTGTTTTTTCCAGTAGGGCTTTGATTAACTTTGTCACCCGTGAGGAATTGAAATAGCTACATAAGGACCTATAGAGATGCTGTTATTTTTACCTTTTGGATTGTCCAATATAGGCCTTGATAAGGCTGGAGGAAGTGTTAGTTTTAGACAAAGGACTGGGATTTTTTTCTCTTGCTCCCTTAATCATTCTGGGAGCGAAGCTGCTGCGTAACCCTGAGCCTCTTGACATGCATCTTACCACACATAAGACAGAAAACAAAGGATCGAATGGATGTGAAAAGTGAATTCTTGCGTCTGTTTTCTTGAGACCCAGAAAGTTACTCTGGCGTTTAAAGCTTCTGATTCCAGTGGTCTGGTGCTTTTCACGCTCCAAATATCGCTTATTTTGGAAGTGGTGGACAAGTCTGTCTCAACTGAAACCTGGAAGTAGTTATTCTGCATTTCGTTGCTGAAGTGGCGAGCTGTCGACTGTTTATCTGCAGGCAAATGATCGTGAGATCTAGTCAGCAAAGCTTGAAACGAGTTCCTCTCCTCCGCCCCACGACTGCTTCAGTCCGGAGCCTCAGCCTTCTGGCACATCTCTGCATAAAGCTGTTGAATTGAAGACGTTGGATAAAGGGTTCAGACGTTTCTCTCCATCTCAATTTTAAAACAACAGCCACCCTTCAAGAATAAAAGTAATTTATGATTCCTTAAGCTCTCACTAACCTTGGATGGCAGGAGATGGCATTTAGGTCTCTGCTGACTTTGAGTTCATTTGTTCCTTTTTTCCTTTTCCTAACCAGTAGAAACTGTTTTCTTAGAGAAGACATTTCTAATAGCATCATGTATCACAAGGTACAGTTCAGAACTGCAGGAGTGACAGATATATATAGTTTAACCAGCATCTCTTTCTGTAAAATGTAATGGCAGCATACTGCAGTTGGGTTAATGAAACATAAAGTTGTTTCAGACCTGAACCAGGGTGAAAGAATTGTCAAAGAGGTTAAATCTGGGGACACCTCAGCTTTTTGATGAGTCACCTAACATGCCCTGTTCTTCAACCCGTTTTGCCTTTTCCCCTGTTCTTGCCTGTATTGTATGAGGGCAGGAGACTTCTGGCGCTAGCCTTACACCGGTCAAATGCTCATGGCCTTGAGGGAAAGTCTTTGCAGATGCTAGTGATAGTATCTTAGAGTTATATAGCTATTTTGCAATGGAATAATGCTGGGTTTAGTGTGTTTTAAGATTTTCTGAAAACCGCTACTAAATTTTTGGGCTGCTGTGCAAATCTGGTAGAAAAGCAGGCTCTTGATGTGCACTATTTCAAAAATAGATGATTAGATGATTAATGCCATGTAAAAGGGAAGAGTAAAGCAGTGAAAGGCATGTATCTGAAAGTGCCAGCTCTGCTGTGGGATTGGGTAAAATAAGTGTATAAACAGTGTTTTGTGGTAGTGTTCTCTGACAGGTGGTTTTGTGTCTCACTATATAAATTGTGCCCACTTACTATTGTATCTGGTCTGATACTATTTTTAGAAGGATTAAAATTGAAGTTGCTGGTTTCAAATAGGAAAAGGTCTTTTTTTAAACTTCCTGTAGAGGCTTCCCCTCCTTAGATAAAATTTGGTTCCGAAAATTGGCTTTACTTACTGGCTTTACTGGTGTGGCTTCTGATCATTGAAGCTTCTGACTTTTTTCATAATATAATAGTGATGCCAAGAGAGCGGAGCTTGATTTGTCCAGGGTGTGAGGCTATATTTGTGTTTTTGAGTTTTAAACCTGTTTTCTTTCAGGTGGGGGGGGTTCCTGGTTGGTCAGCAGTAGCACATGGAGGTTTATTAGTCCAGAAGACTTGTTATTTTTTGAATGTAAAAAGGTAACTTTGCCTTTTGGTCCCCAACACATAGGGTTTTTTTAAACATTATTTTTGCCAAAACATGCAACTTCCCACTTAAATTAATTTACAGCTGTTTAATGCCTATTTCTCTTTTCCTGTTAGCTGCCTGTTTGACTTGACTGTGGGAAGCTGAAAATGCAATGAGAAAAAATTGAAAATTACTTGACTGATTTTTATTGTCAAAACTGAGAAAAATGGAGTGTAAATCCAGCACAAATGAGAGTGAATTTCTAGAGCTGTCAATGCGCTGACCACCTGGACCATAGATCCTACTTTCTGGACTACTGTAGTTGAAACTATCCTCGATTTGCATAGCAGGCTTCGGAAGAAAAGTGAAGTAGCAGAAAAAGCTATTTTAAGTAGATTATTGAAAGCAACCTTGTAAATTATGGAGGTCTGGACAACTTGGCAGAGAAATAATCAACAGCCTGGGTTTTGTTTGCAAACTTCCATTAGAAATTTACTTTAGAAACAAAGCCCTACCTGTGAGATACCTTTATAGAAATGCAGGTTTGGCATTTTAGAAATGAGCAAACAAAAAAATCCCAGACCATAGGAATGACCATATTGGACTACAACTGTTGAAAAATCTGAGTGCTAGTCACTGAAATATATACTGGCATAGATAGATGAGAGCTGGTGTTGCGCCTTATTCTTTTTTAAAATTGGGCTCTTCTGTGCCAGAATTGTAATTTCAGTGTTGGGAGAGGGTTAGTATGTAATTAGTGTAACTTATCCTAGGAGACAGACTTTAAATCAGTCTGATTCTAGATTTTCATGAACAAATTAGTCCCTTGCCAAGGTTGCAGAACATACAAACCATTCATGCGCTTTTTTCTTATTGGGCTCTTTTTTTTTTTTAATAGCTCAATATCACAATTTTTGTTTTGTTTTTTTTTTTTTTTTTATCTTGAACAGTTTGTTCTTCTATGAATAGGCATGTTTACTACTTGTATCTTAGAGTTTGGCTTCCCTCTGTAAGGACAAGAAAAAAAAAAGTGTCAGCATAGAAAACAACCTGAGAGAATGAACCTCTTAATCCACAACTCCCTAACCCTCCCCTGCTGTTATGCTAAAACATCATTTTTTAAAGACTGATGCTGTTGTGAGAGTTCTATTTTCCGCGTCTGCGTAGTAATCTAAATTGATTTCTTAAAACTGATTAACTCAATGTGGCTTTAAAAATACATTTTACATTAAGGAAAGAAAAAAAAAAATCACAGCTGTTCTGTTTTACGTTCTCACTTTAAACGGTGTGCGTTGAGAGTGAGGTGTGTCGAGGTGAACTTGGCTGAGGGGGGAAGCCCTGCTGGGTGGCAGATGGAAAGAGAAGAGGCTGTTCTTGACAGGCGCTCCTGCTTTCTGGCTACCCCTGTGGCGGCTGGGAGGAAATGCCGGGCACAGGCATTGGGGTAGGCGATGGGGGGACGGGAGGTGACGCTGGGGTGTGATTCTGCCAGACCAGCGGCACTGAACATTTGTCCTTTTTGCTCTGCTTCTGTTTTCTAGGTGCATCAGAGGCTTTCTCCTTGGCAGAGTGTGAGAGTGGTCTATTGCAGTACGGTAGTGCCCTCTGATGGTGAGTATTGACATGGAGAAACTCTTGGCTGGCTTTTGACTTCACTGACTTAAATCGTGTTCCCTGACCCCCTTTTCTGGCTGGAGCTTTTTTGGCTAGGAGGTAATCCACTTTTGAGCTAAGGAGGTGACAGAGAACCAAGTCAGTCGAGAAGAACTAAGGAAATGATCAACTTTTCTAATAACTGTCCTTACAAAACTGGACAGGCTTCAGAAAGAAAGATGTAATTGCGTGCCACTGTCCAAACTTTTTTGCCAGACTTTTGCCTGAGGTAGCTGTGAGGTCTGTGTGGTGCCTACCTTTCAGGGTACTGTGTGCCCTCTTAACTTTATTTTTGTAATGAAAGTGCAATTCATACCAGCTACTTGCTCAAACAGTTGAAAGCACTGTTTGCTGCAGTGAATAAATTGTGAAGCCAAGGCAATTTTGTTCCTTTATTTAAGTTCTGGGACAGCTCAGACATTAAGCTTTTTTTGATAAGGTTGTCATAACATAAAGCAAAAGAATGCACTGGTGGAACTTCAAAAATCTCAGTATGCCAGAATGCAAAGAGGAAACAAGCAGCTTTGAGATCATTGCCTGCTTAACATCTGCATGCTGTGCGTGAAGACGAGAGCACTTAGGCTGACTGACACAAGTGGTTAGTGGATCCTCTCCCCATTAAGGCTTGTTAATAAAGCCTGAAAGCTAATAAAGTAAAGGGCTCTGGCTCAATTGCTTCCCCTGCCAGGGTAGTGAGTGTGTGCAAACACAAAGAGAACATGACTGCTCTGGAGAACTCAAAATAAAAACCTGAAGGCTTAAATAGGTAGAAGTGTAGAGGACACATGTAAGATTGAGAGGATAATGTTAAGTGTGAAGCTACTTTCCTGATTTGATTTTACCTCTCCTTATATTGTGCTTGAATATTTCTCTTGTTATTTCTTCCAATAACTTCACCTTTACCAGTAGTAAATGTTCAATGCTGACTTCTTTGGCCACAGCCCTTTTTTTTTTTTTTTTTTTTTTTTTTTTAAACTGTGCCTTGTTTTGGCCGAACGTATTGCCTAAGCTGTTCTTATGCAAGAACAGAAATCTTTAAAAAATACTAATGACCTGTTACTGGTGCACATATGGTTGAGTCAAAACTTTGTGGTGCTTGGATGGAATTCATACATCAAAGCAAGTTCACGCTTAATATAGCATGTAAAGCTTTTAAATCTTCCATGGTCTTATTTAGCAGCATCCCTGGCCAGGTTGTAGGTGTCTGTAAATGTAAGTGAAATACACTTGTGCACAATTACTTTCTTTAACTTGTCCCCTGTATTTAAATACTGGCTTGAAATTTAATCAGTGAAGATTAGCCAAAATGTTAGCTCTATAAGTAGTGAAATGCCAAAATGCTTTGTCCACTTACTAACTTGTAGTTGCCCTCATGCAGGCAATCCACAGGGCTGTCAGAGCAGAGGAGAGAGCGAGGCAGACAACCATATCGCAGTGTCTTGTTAATAACTTTTACTGGAGCTGTCTATTGCTGTCCGTTAGGTTTGTTACTGACATGTCCTTCAGATTTTTTTTTTATTTGCCTCTGAGCTCTTCCCTCTCCAGTGCAGTAAAAATCTGACTAGACATTATTTGTGTGGGAGGTGATGAGAGGATCAAACTGGAATTATGGACTGTCCCCACCAACGAATTAGGCTAGAAAATTACTTTTACAAGCTTTTAGTAAGGAAAACATAAACCAGCTGTAATTCCAGACTTACTGAACTTGTCCTCCAAAAGAAATAATTTGGTCTTTAACACTTCACTTAAGCTGGAAATCCTTGAGAAAGGTTTTGTGTGCGCTACCAACGCTGATGACTCTTAGTGCAGTCTGGCCTATTGTGTTTATCGCTGTGGTCTCCATCTGGTCTGTGGAGGGTTAAAATGCGGCAGGGCTGGTGCTGGTAGGTACTTCCTCCACAGCTGGCAGTCATGGAGCTGTGGTTGTTGTGTTGTACCAATGGGGATACACGGAAAAGCGTTGGTGCAAATGTTGTTATCTATTCTGCTCTACAATAAACTGGCTCCGCTGCCTGTATCATCAAGGTAGCATTTTAAATAAAGAATGTTTTTCACGTGTTGTGGTTATGTAAGCAGTACATAAGTTCATGTTGTATATGCTGCTTGCAGAACCAATGAATTCAACACTTAAGTGGCTATTTTAAGCTTCTAAACATGTTGATCATTCCTTCTGAGCCTGCCATCACAAGTGTAGCTAATGCTAATCTATTTCTTACCAGTCTCTTGCTCAAACACTTGAGTGAAAGAATGTAAAAATCTGATAGCTGGTGTCATAACAGCTGCTGATAAGGAGCTTGAAATTCTGTCTAACTGTCCAAATAAATTGGCAGTTTGCTTTATTTTTTTCAGTAAATATCTGACTGTTATCTTTGAGTTTTAATCTTTGAAATCCTGTCAGGTGTCTTGAGTCTCAAGAATAGGCATTTATAGGCTTCCAAATACTGGGGCCTCTTGGGATGCTTTAGTCATTTTAGATGTCCATAGTCACTTCTACCTAATCTTTAAAGATGACATGAGGACCTCTTTGTCAGCACTGGATAGCAATCCCCTGCAAGAAGGAAAAAGCCTTTGTGTGCTTGATTCAATTCATGAAAGCACATGACAGTAAATTCAAAAGCCTGAGAGAACTCTTCTGGCTTTGTGTAAGTGTACTTGGCGCATCATTTTTCAACATCCGTGAGCCTCCCTTTTCGGAAAGGCGCGTTGCCCCAAGACTTGTCCTAATATGCAAACGAACCTGTGATAAACGAGTTCATCATCTGGCAGCAAATCACTGAAAGGGGAGGTATAAAGGCCATTGGTGGCAAAACTTTCTGAACGGTGGCATGCGGAGAAATAGTTTCCTTCGGTGGTTAAAATGACATTATTTCCTTCTACTTCTACTTGCACGGACTTCTTTGACCAACTAGTTTTGATGTTAGCTGCTTAAATTGACTTGGCATGTCAATATATGAGTTAGATGAGTTTAAGTAGACAGTGTGGTTCATGTTGTTGGCCAAAGCTACAACAGGTGGGAATACTAAGCCAGATGCAGTGTTGGGGGGTGCGACTGCACAATCCTTGAGATATGGCAAACACTCTGTGCAATAAAAAAGACCTTACGTTTTTACATAAGAAAAATACGTAGCAATCTAAAGTGAATCATTTTTAGGTGTGCTGCTATATCTTAGCAACTCTGCACTAGGGGAAAATTTCAACTGTTTGTGACTCTGTAGAGGGGTTAGGGAATACAAACTCTTAACTTTTTTTCTATGTATGGATATCCTGAAGCACACAGAGTGAGCTGTCTTTCTGGCAATAAAATAATAACTAGCTTACAGTTCATACAGGTCACTACCATAAATTTTAGAAAGGTGCACTGAAATCCTTAAGAATGCTCTTGAAAAAGCTCCTGACAGCACTAAAGAAATAGAAAATGTTGTTTTATCTACACCTAAGAAGTGATGTCTATCTTCTGAAGTACAAAGTGTATCGATCCCATGAATTTTAGATGAAATGACCTTGAAGCTTAAATTCAAAGCGCTGTTCCTACAACCTCATGCTCCTGACTGCTCTCTTAAATATTTGTTGCTTTAGGACAAAGAGGAGGAAACAAGAACTAAACAAAAATAAAAAGGTTTGAAGTAGGTCCTTCCTTGATGTTTCCTAATATACACAGTCTGCCTTTGTCTTCTGGGCTATAAATTTTGATGAATTGCACAGTATTTTGTCTTCCGTAGTCCAAAATACTTCAGTTCTCAAAAACTAATCAAAACATACTGTTGTGGCTTTTAGATATCATGTTGCCTTTAGTATAAACAGGATTGTGCTTAGAGTAAATATCTTTTACTTTTCCACAAAGCATAGAAAGTTTAACAGATACTGCCAAGTTAACGGGAATGAAAACCTTTGACATCACTCCGTTTTTCTTTGATGGACACATCTCTTGATAAAAGATGAACCAAAAATTTAAAGTCTCTTTTATGTTCAGCTCATAACCATGTTTGCCTTTTTCACCGTGGGACAAATACAGAACTATTACGAGAAGATCTGTTCATTTTTAATGCTAAAATGGCATTTTTGTCATCTTTTGTAGAAGTGACGGTGGTTTACCAAAACGGGTTACCTGTGATTTCTGTGAATCTTCCATCCCGGCGTGAACGTTGCCAGTTCACGCTTAAACCTATCTCAGACTCTGTTGGTGTGTTCTTACAACAGCTGCAAGCAGAGGACCGAGGAATTGATCGGGTTGCAATCTACTCGGCAGGTACTGTTGTTTACAAAACTAATTGATTTACTTGCTTGCCAGCTATTTTCATCCAGCCTTTCGCTTTTTAAGTAAAAGCTTGTTATGGTGTGAGTTCTTGGACATTCCTGATAAAGTAGAAGGTAAAAATGCCATTCCTAGAGTAAGAATATTCTGTTAGCTGTCCCTGTGTAGTCCGGTCTGCCAAGGAAATCTGGCTGTAGAGTGAAGGAGGAGGAAAACATTCCTAATGCTTAGTTTATCTCCATTAAGACTATGGTTTTGGTGAGTTTCCTGCTGTTTAGTAGGAAAGATGCAAGCTGTGCAACCTGTGTAGAGATGTTCCAATTGATTTGTAAGGAATTGAGTGTAAAAGGTGGTACAAGGGAAACAGTATCTTGCTTAGCTATGAAAATTCAGTCATATTTCACTTACTGTCATATTTTGCTATGTTTTGCTCAATTGCTATGTATCTGCTAGCCATCAAAGCTCTGAAGCATCGTGAGGATGTCTTGGGAAAGTGCCATCAAAGCAGGTATTTCAGTAAAAGCCTTGGCCTGGGAGGGAGGTGTTTGCTAGGTTAGTGATGTCAAAGCTGCCCGATACCAGAGATTGAAATAATCATTTCTAATGCCAATGGGGAGAGATGAAGGTCACTGAAGTGGATTGTATTGCAAAACATAGTAAAATATTCAAAGCGTGTGGGATGAAGTGAACTGCTTTTTGTAAGATGACCCAAAATATCACAAATTTAGAAAAGCAGCTGCATATATACCTCAGCTAGTATTTGCCACGTAAGGTCTCCCAAACTATATATCTGTCTTGACAAAGAGTATCGTCTGTGGGAAAATGTGGAAATCCAACTGGATTTGAGATGGCATTACAACTTGCTTAGCCGCAGCGTGTTTAGGTACTTCGTTTCTACTGTTTCATGAGTTGCCTGTGTTTGCCTTACAGATGGCACACGTGTCGCTGCCTCCACAGGTATAGATTTGCTTCTGCTGGATGACTTCAAACTGATCATTAATGATGTCACGTACCATGTTAGACCACCAAAGAGAGGTAAACCAGCCTGGTTCTGGTAAACATCAGAAATAAATTTCAGTATGCAATTCCCTGTTTAATTGCAGCATGCTTTATTAACTTGTTCAAGAACATGAAGTGTTATTTCTGAAGGAAACCTTTCTATTTCTAATCCTGCCCTTGGAGTCTAATTTAGTGATACCCAAATAATCAGAGTAGTCAGTGATGAAAAGCAAATATTCATTCTGCTCAAAGCCAGTACCCCCCATAAGGGCAATAAATGAAGAAATTTAATTCCTTTTAATTTCTAAACTTGTCTGAATTTTTTTCTAATTACTGAAAAGTAATTTAATTTATGTCATGCTAAAGGAGTATGATACAAAATGGGAATTAGATTGAAACTTAGATTATCTGATTTGGAAGAATAAATCGTTCCCTTACCTGACAGTTAACATTGTTTCCTTTTAAGTGTGGTACTTTGAATATCGCAAATGCACATTGAAACTTTGTTAGCTAACAAACAGTGGAATAAATGAGACCATGCTCTTACAAGGTTACATTACTAAGAATCAAATAGGAAGGGAAACCAACCCATTTTGAATCAATATGAAAATCCTTTTAAATAATGGGCTTGGATGCTTCTGTAACTTTCAAGATGTGAAAACTTGCAAGAAGCTTTTGAGACGCGCCAGAGTTACTGGTGGAGGCAGGAACTTTGTATTTTCATCGACTGGCTACACTTTCTCCTAGGCAACTTTATAGGCTTCATAAAGCACCAGGTTCTTGCGTGCCTGTACTTACTGCTGAGGACTTAAACAAAAGAACCAGTGTTGGAAATGTTGCTCGGATTGTTGCTTGGCTCACAGATAGTGGGGGATTTTTGTCTACTTTATTGTTCTGTTATTGTTCCAGGCAATAATATGAAGTTTGCAAGCAGTATTTTTCTGAAAGGGATTTTTAGCCCTGTAGACAGGCAGACAAATTAGGAAGGATTTACAACTTGACTTGCATGTCCAGTTGAGGTTAGATTGTGGAAATGCCTTCCCCTATTTATCTGGATGTTTTCCCCAGTGTTTGGGCCTTCCTCTCTTCGAGCACTAGATAATGAACAAAATCATTCATAAGGCAAAAGCTGTGAGGGAACTGTTAATGTTCCTTTTGCCATCTTGAGCAGCCTGAATAAGACAACATGCTAAAGGAAGTTGATCTATCAAAAATCAGGAGACTGACCATATCTTTTGGGTCTGAGACTACCCTGGGTGGCTGACTTCTAGGAAGATCTGCTGATACGTGGTATCTTCCTCTGTAGATGTAGTTAGCTTCCAAGGACCTTTTTGCAAGGAAAATAATAAAAATGTGTTCTAGCATTTTATTGTTCACAATATAAAAATACCAAGTAAAAAAGAAATTTCTGACTCGGGGAACTTTGTGCAGCCACTTGTCCTTAATATGTAGGAGACTCTGGGATTTGGGAGTGCAGCATTGGTGAGATGCTGTTTCTCCTCTATCTGTGGGTGAGACTGCCCTCTGCTAGAGATGTTTTTTTCCAATCTCCTTAAAAACACCTTAACAGAAAACTCTCCATTAACACTGGATATCTAAATCCCTGGATATCACACACACACAAAAGTTACACCCTGCTCTCTCACCCCACTGCTCTGTGTCCTGAATGTGGTGTTTTCACACACTTACAAAGATATTGTAAGCCGGAGAAGTGGAGTGAGGATTTTAACAAGGTATCTCTTCCAACTGTTAGCCGCTGAGAGCAGGTGATGGTATCAAGCCTAGCTGCTTTAGTCTGTAATTTTTAATACAGCTAAATGAGAATGCAAACATGGTGTCTGTTTCTGCACTGGAGAAATTGCTGTCCCAAGGTAAGGCAATGCATACATCCCACTTACCTAACGTTTGAGAGAGCAAAGTCTGTGTCAGTGAGTCGGTGTGGTTTTGGTTAGCTCGCTTGTACGATATACCCATTGTGTGCTGGTAGGTGAGCTCTAGGATCACCTAGGTTACGTGAAATTGCTGCCTCCGATTCATTTGCCAAAGAGATTTCTATAGTTAGAAAATTGTATTGAAATCAATGTGCCCGTAAATAGGCACCGAGATTAGTTCTGTTAAACTTTGCAGCTACTGCTTTTCCATTCTTACAAAAAATCACCCTGCGTATTTTGAAATGGAAACGGCAGAACGCTGTAATCTTAAATACTAAGTACTTTTTGATGGTCATTTCAGTAGGAACACTTTTTTTTTTCTTCATAGGGGAACAGGAGCTCTTTATTTGGGAGGGGGATGTGGTGTACTTTCTGTGTGCCTTGGCACAGACTACTGAATCACTTCTTTCTCTTGAGCTGCCAGTGTTAAAACTTAAGCTGTCCATAACTTTTTATGCGTTGGTAAAATCATATTTTAAGAAGATAACCTAAGGTACAAGCCCAAGCGTGCTACAAAAATTAATTTTTTAAAATATATTTCTTTATTTGGCTAATGTCAAGTTCTTTTGCTTTAATTTGAAACTTGTTTTTTTTCCATATGGAGTATGTAATACAATGCTAGTCACAACTCGTTTACAAATTTTATTTCCTTTAGGAATCCTTTTTGTGTTGAAATGCAGGGATAAAGGCAGTTTCAGTTAGTGGCCTTGTTACTGTCTTTATTTAAATACTGTGAGGGAGAATTTCATTGCCCTGTAGGCAGCACAGCACAGGGTTGCCCACAGAGTGTTGGGAAACAATTCCTGGCATTGGTACTCAGAATAATTATCATAACACTGCATGTTCTGGGACCACTAACCCAAGATCTTTAGTTGCCTTCATCAGTAACTATGGTTGCTGATGGTCTGCAGTCTGCATTCTGGCTGTTTCTTGACAGCTGGTGTGATGGATCATACTAGTTTAGTTGCTCATTTGTCTTCATTAAGTCTTGTATATAAATATGGATCAGAAATAGTTGTTGATATCTGGCAAGCTAATAGCATGTATCTCTTTTCCTTGTTCTTATCAAATTTTAGGAATATCCAATAATAAAGCCTGGTTTTCTCCTGAAGAAATTGCGTTGTCTTAGAGTGCTGGAGCTCTTCCAAAGGCTTGTTTGTTGAGAAGATAGTTTCATGTGTTTCCTGTGCAGACTAATAGCAGTTTCTGAAGAGTATATATAGAAGTTCTGTGGATCAATGCATATAAAGCAGTCTCTTTTTTTTCTAGAGCTCTTAAGCCATGAAAATGCAACGACGCTGAATGATGTCAAGACATTGGTTCAGCAGTTGTATACTGCCTTGTGCATTGAGGAGCACCAGCTGAACAAAGAGAAGGAGCTGATAGGGAGACTAGAGGAATTGAAGGAGCAACTAGCACCACTTGAAAAAGTGAGAAGTTTCTCTTTGTGTTTTATTTATCTTCTAAATGCAGCCTGAATTTATTTCAAGGTTTTAATTAGGTCCCTGGCATGCTTCAAATAGTTTTAAGATCATTGAAGCAGCAGATGCACTAAGTGTATACGAAACCATGTCTGTTTCTGGTTTCTGTGGAAGTATTTTGTTTCCTTGCTTGATATAATTGGAAGTGAGTTTTGTAGTAATAAAGACTGGGGGTAGTGCAACGGAACATCTCTGAATGTAGAGAAATAAGCAGCTTTGCGAGCTATCCAGAGCATGCTCAGAGTACAATATGGATGATGGAGAAGTAGTCTGGATTTGTCTGCATAACCTAGACTCAAATCATGTCTCAAACCACTTAGCATTTAATATAAATACAAGATGTTATTTTTACGTTCTCTCTTAATTATATTAACATAAGTATTTTTGAGAATACAAGGCATGTACTTCTATCTCCTGCAGGTAAGGATGGAGCTCAGCAGGAAAGCAGAGAAGAGGACAACCTTGGTGTTGTGGGGAGGCCTGGCCTACATGGCCACTCAGTTTGGGATTCTGGCCCGCCTAACCTGGTGGGAGTATTCTTGGGACATTATGGAACCAGTCACCTATTTCATCACCTATGGTAGTGCCATGGCAATGTATGCTTATTTCGTAATGACTCGCCAGGTAGGACCTGTTGTGCTGACATTGACACTTCAATAGAAGAATTGCTTTGAGCTCTACTCCCTAGGAAAATAGCAAAATTGTACCTATTAGAAGTTATTTTGCCCCTTCCTTATTCTGTCAGAACCTAGATGCCGCTTGATTTAATTTTTGCTGTCCAGGATGGTCGTGTATGTTTGTGGGGTTTTCTGGTGGTGGTCCTTGCTGATTTCCTGGTTGTCTAACCATAAATGCTTATGTATGTTCTGTGATTGACTGCTTTAGCTATACAGGTTCATCCACTGACAGGTAATGGTTTCTGCGCGCGCACACACACACACGCAGCCTTGCACACGTTGACTTGCACCGGAGGCCTCCAAGTGCTGTGATTTATCAGCCCAAATAAACTAGGGGTACATGAGGTACTTACTGAGTTTCAGGGAAGCACACCTCTCTGACATGAGGTGCTGACCTTTTTAAAGAGACAAGAAGGGTTCAGGGATCATATTGGAAATGCTTTTGTTCAGGTATTTTGTGGATCTGGACTCTCATCCAGATGAAGCAGATCTATTTGCATGCTTGCCCCTTGGTGCAATTCCAGTTCTGTTGGCTTTCAGGCTCAGTCTTATAAAAACTAGACCTGCTCCAGTGTTGGAAAATCTTCGCGTAAAGTGGAGCCATGCTTCTCTGGATCCTTGTCGTTGTGACAGACTAGTGTGTGGATTTCTAGTACGTGGTTTGTCTCGGCACTCCGATTCAAACTTCATAATCCTACCTAAATAATGAAGGAGAGGAGGGCTCAGAGAGTCTCTACTGTCACAAGACCACCAGAACAGATGCTGCGGGTGTTCCAGCGTGGTGTCAGCTGCATCATTTCAGGGGCTGAGGACACATGTGCCCCTGTCACGGCTCCTGCTATAGTTTCTGCCAAGTGCAGTTGGAACTTCTGCCATGTTTGAACTCAGATTTGATGTTTTAATCAAGTCATCCATGTAAACTAGTACTACTTCTGCCAGACTTAAAATCTCAGTGTTTCAGGGATGGCTTGATTCTGAAAGCAGCTTTTCTCCACCTGGCAGCCCTGATCATTGCATGCATACCAGACACAGAGGCTGTGCGGTGTTCCAGTGCAAGGGAGAGTTAACTTCAGCAGGCAGACCTGTGCTTTGTAGAGGCTATGTGGGATGTGGTGTGAACAGCTCTGCTGCTCCGAGTTATCTGCACGCTCTAAAAAGCCGTGACTTTTTACAGTCGAGCATCCCTGGCAAAAGCTGCGGTATTGGATTCTTGTTCTCGCCTGTGTAGCTTGGTTGAGAGATGAACTCATGAGCAACTATTGTTGCTTTAATTAGCTATTGCCTGTTTATGACCTTAAGAAAAAGAGAGTAAGGGCCATCTTACAAAGGCTTTCTTCTGGTATTTATAGCTTTTTTTTCCTCCTTTTCTCCCCACAAACTTGTCAGTATTGGAACCCTGAAATGTGTTAGTTTTTGTTCTCTCTGCACGGAAGGATTCACACATTCAGGACAAGAGGGAGGTGATGGTAACTCACTGCTGGAGAAGTAGAGAAGCAAATGCCTGACTGTACTGGGTCTGGCTGGGATGGAGTTCACGTTCTTCATAGCGGCTGGTGCGGTGCTGTGTTTTGGATTTGTGACCAAAAGAGTCTTGTGTTATACACCAATGTTTTTACTATTACTGAACAGTGCTTGCACAGCATCAAGGCCGCCTCTGTTTCTCATTGCTTCCCGCCCCCCAGGAATATGCTGGGGGTGGGCGAGGTGTTGCCAGGGACACAGCCGGCACAGCTGACCTGAACTGACAGAACAGATATTCCGTACCATATAATGTCATATTCAGCAATAAACTGGGGGGGAGTTTCTCCAAAGTAGCTGTTGCTCGGAGACTGGCTGGGCATTGGTCCGCTGGTGGGAAGCGGTGAGTGATTGCTTTTGCGTCACTCTTGTGGTTGTTTAGGTTTTTTTTCTTCACTTATTAACCTGTCTTTATCTCAACTCATGAATTTTTCTTGGTTTTTTCCCTTTTGATTCTCTTCCCCCAGCTGTGGGGAGTGAGTGAATCACTGGGTGGGGGCTTAGCTGCTGGCTGGGGTCACTCCCCTACACTGGGTGAGCTTACACAATGCTGGCTGGTTGTGTGCCTTCACTGACAGAAACTAGTCATCCTCCCAAAACACACCTGATAAATACTGGGCTAGTGGTATCTTGTGTTGCATCCTGTTGATGCTTTATTCCTATCTCTTCTCCTTTCTTCTTTTTAGGAATATGTTTATCCAGATGCCAGAGACAGACAGTACTTATTATTTTTCCATAAAGGAGCCAAAAAGACACGATTTGATCTAGAGAAATACAATCAACTCAAGGATGCAATTGCTCAGGTAACAAGAATTTTTCCAGAAATAAGACAAAGAAATTACTGCGTGCTAGTTCTTGGCTACTATTAATAGATGCACCTCAAACAAGAATGGCTGTATCTTAAGTTTTCAGCCCATTTTCTTGTCACAGCCTCGGTGCAATCACTGAATTGGCTTTGATGTGCCCAGGAATAGAACTGCTGGATGTGTAAATCAACATGAAACAGTTGCCTGTATCTATCTGTAAGAGCCTTTTAGAAACTGCTGGCAAGTCTTGAGTTGCTTCAGGCACTTCATGCCTCAGAGGAGCCTAATTCAAGATTTCCTTTCTTCTCGGCTCCTACATACCAGATGGATTTAGTGAGGAATGAAGACTTGCATCCATTCAGTTTATGTCTTCCTGACATAGCGCTTCAGTGCACTGGGTTGCAGTCCTGGAAAATAATGTTCAAAAAATTTAGCTGTATTGTTAGCAGCAATGGGGGCAGATTTCTTGTATTCTGGAGACAGACCCTTTTGGCAGACTGTCCACGTTGTGGGATCTGTTCAACAAAGGAGTCGGGTAAGATCTTTCCTCGTGTTTCTGAGAGCCTTTCTGCAGAAGGATGGCATGAGCAGAAAAAACAGAGCTACCACATTCTTTTTCACTGCCCTGTATCATTCTCTGTTTATTCCTAGGCTCTGGAAATGACAGTGTTAGGATATCCAGGGCAAGATGTGTTCTCCCCCTGCCTTGGAGAAGGAGCTGCGCAAGCAGTAGAGGGGGGGGTCGGGGCTAGGCTCTCTTGGTTTCATGAGAAAACCCAGAAAGATCTCTGGGTTTTCTCATGCTGTATTGAATACAGATATCCTCGGGCGGCTGTATTTTCATGGAGCTTTTCTTCTAGAATCAGCCATTCCCATTAATCTAGTTTGTTCTTTTAAAAAAAAAAAAGTCCCAGTGAATTTATGGGGATCAAATCTTCCCTACCGTATTACTTTTAAGTGGCTGCATGCAGACAAGATCAGAGAAGTACAGAGCAAATGTGTTTCAGTAAGTGCCAAGAATGGATTTTCCAAATATGAGCCTGTGACTTTGTTTTATGTTTTGAATGCTTCTCTTCTGGACAGGAAAAACAAGGAAATACGGAAAAGCTTTCCATTCTGTAAAGGGGAATAGTATTGGGGAAGGTGTATTGGGAGCTTGTTCTTTATAATTTGTCTTTTACTTTTAGGCAGAATTGGACCTTAAGAGGCTTCGAGACCCACTGCAGGTTCACCTGCCCATCCAGCAAATTGATGAAAAGGACTGATCAGCAAAGAAGCTCTGAACCCCGGCAAAAAACCTGTTCATAGCTCTTGCCTTTTTAATTAAAGCATTGCAGGTGGAAGCTGGGAGGTGGTGTGGGGGTGGAGGGTATTTACCTTTAATCAGGACAAAGGACTGTAGGGGGGGAGTCTCTTAAATTGAAGATGGGACATTGTGGAATGTTAGTTCTGAAAAGGGCTTGAAAAATAGTCTGTTTAAAAACTGTCTGAATGGCAATTGTGTACAAATACAGGATTAGGGGGTTCATGAGAAGAATGTAATGCTGGGGTCTAGGGGTGTCTTCTTCCAGCTTTGCAGGGTCTGCCTCTTGATAAGACACCAGCAGCCTGCTTAGCTTTTTAAATTTTCCTTTATCTGATTCAGATCTCTCTTTCTCTCTCGGAAAAAAAAAAAAGGGAAAAAAAAAAAAAAGAAAGAACAAAGAATCCAAGCCACCTGGAGCTATGGCTGGTGATCAGAACTTGCACTCCACCGCCATTAACACGCACACTCCTGATCAGACCTGGTCTCTTTTATAAAGTTACTACAAGACTGCTTTCTACTGGAAAACCGTGAGCTTCCCCTTCCCAGCCCACCCCATGTGCTCCACTGACTTCCTCCTTTGCTTATTTGTAGCACAGATTGGTTGTAGCCAAGTGAGAGAAGGAACGAGTTTTCTTCTGGACATTTGATAATTGATATTTTGGATTATTCCATAATAACTCTATAAACTTTGCGTCCCAATGCCCTTGAGCTCCTTCTAGAAATCAATGGCAGCATTGCATGAGAGGTTTTTTGTATTCAGTCTTAAGGGAGGGAGATTCCCCTCTTCCTACCCCAAATCTGATAGCCACCTGGACTATGAAATTATGAAGGGTTTAAAGGATTATGAAACTCTCGCAGAATCACGACACCTGCTTAAATGAACAGTTTTGGAACATGGAATAATTAAACTTGATATTTGACTGCTTGTGTAATGGGATAAAAGGTCTCATATATGGTCAAAGCATTTTCCTTGCCCAGAGGCTTTTTGAAACCCCGGGGCTCTTACAGTGCAAGACACAGAACTACTTCAGTTCTCTAGCACTTTCCCCTACTTAAGTAGCTTTAAATGAACTTTGCACCCACAGGTCAGAATTTTGTAGGAGTGGCTAATGACATCTCTTGTTCTTAGCTAAAAGAAATAGAGGAAGGAAAGTCAACTCATTGCCCTCTCTTCTAGCCAAGGCTGGCTGATTTCTAAGCAGATAAAACATCTCTTCATTCAAAGCAGGTCAGTCTGTTTTAGCATCCTGCTGATAAATACTGTGGAGACAGGATGAAGGTGGGAGAAGGGCACTAAGCTTTATATACAGAAAAGCTGGCTGCTTTTTTGATGTTTCACTACTACTCCTCACTGTGTCATGGAAAGAGGCTTCTGTTTTTTTGGAGAACGGTGTTTTAAAAAAAAATAGGAAAGAAAAAAACAAATCAGTATTAACTAGACGCCAGGTGCCTTGCAGATGTGGAAACACAACTGGGATTGCTGCCTCTTCTCACTCAATGGCATGTTGGACCGAATGGGTGCATGTTCCTAGTTTTTTCTTTTTTCCCCTTCCCCTTTTCCTATGTCTTTCAATTTAATTACATTGTGTGATTATTTTTTTTATCTGTTTTATCCTCTTTGTGTGGTGAGTTTTAAAGGGAAAAAAATGAACATGATCCTGTAGCTGAATCCTTGGTGTGTGTTTGGGATGAGGGAGGGAGCATGGAGAAAAGTCCTTCTTTAAAAAAAAAAAAAACTGAACATGTGTAAAATCCTGTATCATTTATGAAATATGTATAAAAGAGCAATGTACTTCTGGAACAATAAATAACTATTCAATTTTTGAATCAGTGCTCTTGAATAACGTTATTTTCCCCAGCTGAAAAGAGAATATTGTATGTGTGGCAGCTGTCTCCTGAGTTTCCTCCGTTTCTTTTTGTTTAGGTTGTTTCTTCTTGACCTTACATCACTGAGGCCGTGGTGATGCAGATAATAGCTTTCCTGAAGAAGCTTGGATGGATATCTTGCTGCCATGCCTAGCTGCGTAACAGGGATCTCAGGAGCAGTTGAGGTGGTGAGGTAGAGATGTTTGGTCTAACAAAGATCTGCCTTTGTTTGACCAGCGTAGTAGCTCCATGTGGAGGCTGACGAAATCTGGAGACATGTGGCAGGTTGCAGGATAAGAATATATATGGGCGTGTAACGCCCAGCAACCTAAAACGTACCAAGTGGTGTCAGTGTATTTCTAATATTGCAGTCAAGTGCTCTTTCAGAGGAACACTAAAGTTTTAAGCTTCTGGGCCTTTGAATGGCTGTGGTTTGATTTGTCATGATGACGTATAGTTTGTTCATTAACTTCGGGAATCAGCAGACTGTACTTTGTCCTAACTTTATGGGATGTTAGAATGAGATGTTTGGTGCCAGAAGATTTTTTTGTTTTTCTTATCATGTCCATTGACTGCAAAAAAAAAAAAAAAAAAAAATTCCACGATTGGCCAGTTTTAAAAACAGCCAACTCTCTCTCTGTTTTTTAAAGTCAGAGGGGAGGGGCTGGAAGCTGTTAGTCCTTGTGACCTACCTTTAATCACTGTTGAAATTTAGTTCAGCCATGCTGACAAACCCGCTTCCTCCAAGCAGCCTTTAGTCTGCTGCTGTGTACAGGTGAGCTGCTGCCCTCCCTAAACAAATTGCTTGGAACAGTTGCATAAGGAGTCGTTCATTCTGGCACCCAGAAGAACTGAAAACTTTGACATCTAGAACCACAATCCCTATTTTGAAAGCAGGAAAATGGTGTGACAAAATTGTTCCTGCACGTGCTTTAATGTTGTTCTAGAGACGAAGTGGGAAAAGGAGTAAAATAAGAGTCTACAATTGTACCCTGAATATGGGCTGTCCGGTGGGATTTGTTAGCCTGTACCTCTGGAAGACTGCTGCATCACTAGTGCACACGTGGTCTCTGCTGGGGGTGGGTGACATGCCACAAACCTCAAACTTAAATTTCAGTGCTTCTGCTTTTGTTGCCCTTGAATGCTAACATGGAAGGGAAGGGTGATGTTTGTTTGCTCTCCTGATCTATACTGTTGTATATCAACATCAACAAACTCTCTTGCAGTAGCTATTTCATGTCTAGGAGCCAGGCAGGTAATAGGGTCCTGTCACCCGGCAGCACTTCAAGAGCAGGCAGTGCTGCCTGAATCTTAATGTAACACTGCATTCTTAAGAGCCTATGAAGGATAAACAGCAGTGTGCATTGCAGTGTTCAGATGCTGCTTTTTCTACCAATTTTGTTTTTCGTTTGTTTAACCTCTTTTCCCTGTCTGTGAGGGAGCTTTCAGATAAACACATGTCAAGTTCAAAATTGTCTGCAGAAGCGTATTAGGTTTCCTTTTTGCCATGCCTGCGAGGCTCTACCTTGCAAACCAATCCATGTGTTCACGGCTCCTTTTTCCTGAAGAGCAAAGAAGAAACCCTTTTTCTTTTCCCCTGTAACCCTTCCTACCTGGCAGGCAGTGATGATGATCACCTTGCTGCAAGTTGTTACACTTGGAGGGTTTGCGTGATGCTCTGAAGCTTCTTGGCTGTCAGACCTTGGCACTTTGTCGGTCAAGTGAAACTGGCCAAGTTGCCCTGTCTTTCTGAGCCAGTGGAACAATTTCTTTGATCTCCTCTGTGTTTTTTGTGTGGAGTTGTAAATGCAAATTGTTTTCCTTTGTGCCACATTGTAGGACTTTATTTTCACATAGGAAGGAGGTTTTTATATCTTAAGTATTTTTCTACCGATCCCAAGAGACTCCAATTATTCCCTTTTAAAAAAAAATCAGTTTTATTTCTATACTGACATTAAAGGGGTGAAAAGTAGAATATAGGAACGGAAATTAAACTTGCAGTGTACCTAAGCCCTGAAGTATGGGAGAAGCTGGTGTTATGCTGTGTCATTGTGGCTCTGTGAACTTGTAAAAGATGGGTCCTACTCCTGTTTCTGCCTCCGAGTGGTTTTGCAGTTGTGGGTATGCTGTCTATGCCCTAATTCCTCCATCTAGAAATTGAGGATCATGGAAAATACACTGGGTTCTGTAGGATCTATGGAAAAACACTCTCAAAACGCCAAGTTCTACATCGCAGGGCTCCACTAAGGGAAAGGAAATAACTGCTACTCTTCACTAGAAGTTACGTACTTGTCTGATTTTAACGGGGTTTTGGTGTTTTACTTTTTCTTGCGTTGAGTTTGCTCATACTTCACCAAACTTGTGTTCACTCCCTGCTCTCATTGGCACTGTGTCCTGGGACAAGTTGTTTACAGCAACACGGCCTATCTCTAAGTCCTTGACATTTGTGCAATCCATCTCAGCAGCCTGTCAAGGCTTATTGTGACCATACATCCTCAAATCAATTGCAGACAGGGATCCTGTTGTGTGTGTCGGGTTCTCCTCTCGCTCAGCGGCAGGAAGTGCTGATTAGCTCTTCCGTCTCCTCTTCTAGGCAGGCTGCAGGAGAGACTCCCGTGCCAAGAGCTGTTCTTCGCACACCTCGCTTTCATCAAACCTTGGTGCGTCTTGAGAGGTGGCTCTGACAAAGACAAGGCCAGCTTCAGCAGACACCAAAGCATCTTTGTTCATTAGTCCGTTACAAATAGCATGAGGCTTTCCAGCCTAGCCAATGCTTTGAAGAATTTGAGTTCCTTGTGTAAGGATGGTAAACCTCTCCAAATCTCTGGGAGGGGCAAGAAGGGTGGTCGCCATCTACAAAATTAGCATCCTTTCTTGCATTAAGAATAGACAATACCCAGGTTTAGACCACAGCAGATTTAGAAGATCCCATCTTTTGGGTACCAAAATTAAATCCCAGCCCTCTATTTTAATATTGCCTTCCCTCTTCATATCTTTTAACCCATATTGATGACTACTACTAAGAAATACTGACTTGATCCTGATTCTTCTTGGGAAGTTAGGTTCACTTATCTGTGGGGTGGGGAAGTGGAGATCAGGAACAACAGGTTTGCCAGATCTGCTTAGGGAGTGCAGGCCCTACAGCATCTAGAGTAATCCACTGGAATTGTATCCTCTCTCTCAGAGGGTCTGTTTGCAGGAGGGTTTTTTGTTTGGTTTTAATAATTACTCTCAGGAATAATTACTCCAGCTCCCTGAGGCATAAATTTGCAGTGGCCTACTCTAATATAGGCTACTATTGTTTGTGGGGGAACTGGAGCTATGTACGTCACCTGAAATAACTTGCAAAGCAAAGAGAAAGTGCTGGTAGAAGAGTTGTTTCTGCTGGTGCTTCTTCTGGAAGACTGAGATGGTCTTTGTCTTTCCTGTGGATCCTAAAAATGTTTAGAGGCAGCACACTGCATCTTCTCCAGCTTTAGACTTGTTTCCTTGAATTAGATGTTACGGTGATTTGGGATAGTGTCATCGGTGGGAATGCTGGGGCATCTTGTGCTTTAATCCATTTTGGAGAACTTAATAGGGCCTGTTTGTGACACCTTTGAGGCTCAAAACTGCTATGATGCAGTTCATTTCTCTATGTTAATTGTCAGTTGTCAGTCACTTACATATAACTGTCAAAACATTACTAGTGACAGGCCTAATATACCACCTACAAAGATAAAAGCAGCTGGTAATGAAAAGGTTCAGAGAAATACACACACCTCTAATGCAAATAGAAAATTCAGTTTAAGATTGTCAGTTTTATTTACTCAGGATCTTAAGTATGAATCAACCTCTCACTGAAAATGGCAAAATATAACTTCCTGTGGCTTGCTGTATTATTCTCTGTTCAATTTTAGTTTCTCTTCTGGGAATTCACATAATCACCTTTGAGGGTTATCTGCCTTGCTAGCTTTGCATAGTGAATTTGTTCTCCTTTCCTGTTGTTGAAAAAACTTCTATGGTACTGCACAGCTGTCAGCACAATATAGCCACAAAGATTTTTTTGTTGGTGGTGGGAGCAACGACAGTCATTTATAAAGCTTCTTTTGTTGTTCCCTGGAGTCATTCACCACTGAAAAAGACTTCTCTGCTAGGGTGGAGCAGAGCAGCATATTGCAGTTCCCTGCCAGGGGAACACCCAGGCAGAGAGGCCATTGAGAACTTCCCATCACGCACGATCTCTACAAAGCAGGCAAATACCCAACTCCCTGTCTCGTGTAAACTCAATATAAAAATAACGGAGCCATTTTTTTCCTACTGGGATTTGAAGCTAGCATGTCAACCTTGATGTTATTCCTTATACCAACCTGCTGCAGAAATATAGGGTGCAAAGGAAAGGAAGAAATGCCTACGCTTGGTTGGTTGTGCAATTACTGTAGGCTTAGCTGTACTCTTTGCTGATGGAGAGCTTTCTGCCTGCAGGTGATTTCCTGGAGGAGAACTGTATGACCATTGTTCATAAGCAGGGAGAGACCTGTAGATGTGTATATGTATGTATATGTTAAAAACAGAGCTTTAAATCTATTCTCTATAATAAGAGCTACAGCTAATAGCATGAGAGGGAAGATCCCTTTCTGCTTATTCGTGTTGTCCTTAGTATCTCTCCCTCCTAGTTGTGGTGCTTGGTTTGCTTTAGTAGAGAACAGATTTCAGTGTGCTACATCTTATCTATAGCCAGAGCATGTGGTTTATGACCTGCGACTCAACCTAGTTTGGCTTGAACCAGTAAGGCAGAGCTTCTCAATTACTCAGTTTTGCATGGAAGTTAATTCAGTAATGTTGGGTTTCTTGATTGTTGGTTTGTTTTTGTTTTTTAAAGACAGAGATCATAAGACTACTGCAGAAAAATGTCTTTATTTCCCCTGTTGGATAATCTCGCTGCAATGGTCAGGTTGTGTGACCAGGAGTGGAAAGGGTCTTTGTGTAGCAAAAGAACAGCTTATTTCCCTGTGGAACACCAGTCCTTCACTTTGACTGATGTTCCTATTGTAGCTCTGCTCCAAGCACTCATCTGCAATCTTGGCTAGGAAGGATCAGTTCTCCTCCTTTGGCCACTATTTCCTGCAGTTAAGGCTCTCTAGCTGGTGTTTTCTGCCTATGGGGAGCCATGAATTCCTGTGCCTTGTGGAAGGAGCAGAGATAACAACAAGCACCCATCTGTTCTTCTTTTCCATCCCTTCGGGATGTCCGGGTGTCCCCTGGTTAGAATTCTTCTCCAGATAAGATAGTGGAGGTGTCACTGTGGGTCAGTCGGGCCAGAAAACAATAGCGGGTCGAGTCCAAAAAACAAGATTGATCAATAAGTACATATCTGTTGTCAATGAGGGGCAGAGCTGCTCTGCAGAGGTCAAGGCTGGAGCTGTACCCCACATCCCTTCAGCTTCTTCCTCTGATAAACTTCCAGGAGAGCTATTGCACTTGCTCTTCAGAAAGCTTGGGGTCAGAAGCTCCACCGAGAAGGCGGCTGCAAGAGCCACAGCGTGTGCAAGGGCTTTCAGGCCTCTGTTACTTGAGCGGTAACTGTTCCTTGGCTGAGTGGGATGTTCCAGTACTTGTTTTTCTATATCTGCTTTGTCATCCAGTTGCAGCCAGTGTCTTCGATGGGTGAGTAAAGGGGCATTGCCTTCAAGCTTATTTCTGTTTGCCGTCTTTAAGGTTCATGCTGAGCCTTGGTGAAAGACTGGAAGATGTGAGAAACATCCATTTTCTTTGAAGGTGGTGTGAAATTCTTTCCAATTGGAAAGACCTTTCTGTCGCAGAGTGTGAAGGCTCCCGTATTGGGAGAATCTCTACTGCCAAGACACTGTGGGATTTTCCTCTCCCTTCGGAGGAAAGACACTATGAGTAGATATTGTGCTACCTTTTCACCTGCTTCTTTGACAAATCTTAACTGAATTTAGTGTCATAATGCAGTGCTGTTCATTTCATTGCTTAGCCGTGCCAGAGCGGAGACCTCCAGTTACACAATACACACAGGATTAATCTCTTTGCAGAATAGTGGGCTTATGAATGCTTGCCTAGAGCCTGATTTGTCATCCAATATATATGTGAGCATGTCAGCTCGAGAACTAATGATATCATCAAGATTACAAATTGAAAACCTTTCTTCATAGCTAATGCTTGTCAGGCTGAATTGCTCAGGCCACGCAAGAAGTGTTGGGGAGGAAAAAAATTGAGCCAAGAAAAATGAAAAACAGAGGGAGCAGGAGACAGTTATATGTCTTGTGCAAAACCCCCATGCTTTCGTTGTCTGGGGAGAAGAGATGAGAGGTTGATTGTTTGCTTCTATATTTTTGTGGATTTTTTTCTTAAAAACTCAGATTAGTTTTCAGTAAACTGTTCTGCCAAAGACTGCTTGGTGTTGGCAGGGAGGTTGGCTCGGGGCAGCCCTGGCAGTCTGAGGGTGGCCGTGGAGGGTCTGCAGTGATGGAAAGAGCACTGTCTGCTTTTTCTGCTTGTCTGCCTCCCCTTCGCTCGTGCCTGAAGCTCTCAGAGAATGAAAGATGGGAGGGTGTGCTACCCCATTCCCCTGAAACGCCTTCTTCCAGCTCCCTCTGAGCCGCTGCATGTTCATCTCAGTAAATTTTGTCTTTAAATTATCTCCTGTCTGTTTAGGAGACAATGTGATCTCCCTGGATGAATGTTTTCAGAATCTGTCTACAAAGATATTTCATAAAGTTAATTATACTATATGAAAGCTAATGAGAGTGTGTGTATTTTTGGTGCTGCCCAGCTGGGGAGATGACAGGGCATTCCTCACTTCGCCTCATTTGGCTTTTAACAACACAAAAACCTCTTGATCTTAGTCAGTGACTCGCCCTAAGGCTATACCAAACCATCTTGTGGAAACCAAGTGAGTTATACCGAGGGAAGCCCAGAGGAAGCTCTTTTCAGCTGTGTGCAAAGGCAGGACCCGTGTTTTCCTGTCGCGAGAAGTCAAGCAAGCTTTTGGAGGATGGGATTTAACAGCGCTGCTGCTGTCTGTGGGTAAGGGGAGGCAAGGAGAGGCAGGTGAAATCGAGAGCTCACGAGGGATCGCCTGGTGAATCTCATCAGAGATTCCTGCTGCGGTTCCCCCTCTGCTGCTCAGAACAAGGGGCTGCTTGTGGTGGGAGTGAATCCGCTCCTCTGCGTATCTTGTGAATTATGGCACTAGAGGTTCCCTTCGTAACCCAGACTTGCACTCCCTGTGCCAGCTTGCAGCACTCTCACGACTACGGCAGCTGCTCTTGCCTTTTATGCTGGATTTGAGGCCAAATAA
Organism: Calonectris borealis; assembly: GCF_964195595.1. NCBI lineage: Eukaryota > Metazoa > Chordata > Aves > Procellariiformes > Procellariidae > Calonectris > Calonectris borealis. Next base: position 5,806,697 of record NC_134318.1, on the reverse strand, counting down.
AACGTGTCTATGGCTGGGGATGGTGTAAGGATGTTTGTCAAAAAAGATGTTTCATTTGTGAGAAGGTATAAGATAGCATGTCAGTGAGACAGATGTTTACAGAGGATGCAGCTAAATAAGAGTGACTTGAAGTCCATTCTCTGAAGCACTTGTAGTTCCCGCTTTAAAGTCAGCGAAGCAAATCTAAATAATTGAACCAAGAAGGTTTGTCTGCATCCAGAGCATTGTAATAGAAAACAGTATGTCTCCCCCAACCCAAAATGCATCACCCTATTGTTTAAACAAAACAGAGAGAGCAATTTTAGAACTTAAAAAGAAACATGGTGTGGAAAGTAGAGGGTACTCCAGTCTGAGATGCATTTAATCAGAATGATTGGTTTTATTAGCCTAATTCTAGCAAATGGTAATCAATTTTCCTTACTCAAGACAGTATTAGCACTCATTTTGCTTAATAGGGAATAGTAGTTACGGGTAAGTGGTGTTTAATCAGGTATTAAATGTAAGTGAAAATGAAACCTCTGGACTTTTAGTGAGGAAGCTGCCAAATCAGGGTTAATTAGAAGAAGACTGAAAATGTAATGAACACTTTAATTCTTCATTTTTTTTTCTCCCTATGGTATTCTTACGTTTTAATTGTTTGCAGAAGGTTCAGAAAGGCCTCTGAAAAGGGACATGCTCCTTGAGCACTGCACGAACAGACATGCACATACCAGGAGGTCCATGTGTTTATATCTTGCCCTCACAATCGCTCACTTCACTCACAAGTATCTGATCTCCTGTGGAGATCAGGAGGGTTTGTGGGCTCGTGAGGATCATGACTGTGTAAAGAGTTGAATAATTTGCCTCCTAGAAGGTCCTGATTCAGACCTTCATGCTCTCTAGATTTTAAGATAATAAATAAAAAGATTTGAGGAAGCCGTTTCAGATGCAGGGAGGCAGCAACATCACACCAAACCATGATAGATGCTGTGAATCGTAGAGGTGGTTAGCATTTGGCAGAGAGGGAAGTGTGGGACAGCCTCTGAAGGAGACCAGGGCACATCTAAGTGGATCTTTAAATACAGGGGGCTGCCACCTCTCTCTCTCTTGCCCAGCTACAGAATTTTACAGAGTGCATGGATTTGAGTTACAGCTCTTTCAACTCACCTTGGCATAAATGTCCTATAGGAGAGACAGTGGAGAACAAAACCCCAGGTAAATGGAGCAGGGTCTTTTTCTCCTACCTCACCTCTGTAAGCGTACACTCCTGGTTAGAGACAGCCTGCTGGGCTATAGATCAACTTCATTGTGACCTGGGATAGGAGTTCTTACATTTAGCTGTTTAAAATTGTACCCTGAAGTGCGTAGGGTCTACTCTCTGGACCTCAGGTTTATCTATATTATTTCTTTTCCCCTGTCGTACACTACAGCAGCTGAACAGCAAGTCAGACTGTTGCATGGTCTTATAAGAGCTCTGTTAATTTACTTTTTCTTCCAAGACATTTAAGCCGAGCTGTCAGAATTTTTCATAAGGCAATTAGTTGGCTGGTATCACTGTTTCTGGTTTCACTGTTTCTCCCTGGGGATCTCTATCTATCACAATGATTCTTTTAAGTCAAGAATAGAAAAATAAATTATTTTGCATTCCTTGCAGATATCGGTCAACAACTTGATTTGATATCTACCAGATGTTCTCTCTTGTCTCTTGCTGCATGTCTCAGCCCTGGACCCCTGCTCTGCCTACATCAGCCTGAATGAGCCTTGGAGGAACACAGATCATCAGATAAACGGTTCCCACGGCCAGCCGACATGCGACAGTCAAATTGACGGGGAGTGGTATCGCTTCACTGGCATGGCTGGCGATGCTATGCCTACCTTCTGCATCCCGGAGAACCACTGTGGCACCCATGCTCCCATTTGGCTGAATGGCAGCCACCCGCGAGAGTCGGATGGCATCGTCCCACGCCAAGCCTGTGCCAGCTTCAATGGGAACTGCTGCCTTTGGAATACCACGATTGACGTGAAGGCGTGTCCGGGCGGGTACTATGTGTATCACTTAACCAAGCCTAGTGTTTGTTTCCATGCGTACTGTGGGCGTAAGTAACTGCTGAGATTGCTTTTCCGAAACCCCTTCGTCCCCGTGATGCAGGAGAGGTAGTGAGCATCCACGTAGCTGAGAGAGGTGGTGACTGGTTTCTGGCTTTCTCACCCAGAAGCATGTTAGGTGATGCAGTGCAGATGGTGACCTGTCTATAAGAGATGGATTAGACTGTTTCACCTCTGTGGATTCTGGCCTTTGTTCAGCTAGCAGAAATCTTCCGTAGCTGACCTGGCCGCAGTGATTTAATGCTCTCTGTGGGCCCTGTGGTTGGTCTTGGCATGCTACCAAAGCCAAAATTTGCATCTCTGACTTACAGTAATTAAACTAGATTGTTTCTCATCAACTTCAGTGGTTCAGCTTTCCTAATGTGGGCTGGGTCTGTAACTCTGATGGACTAGACGTAGGGCGTGAAGCAAATACAGTATTTTCGGTGCACGCTCAGTGGTTTGTGCTGACAACATTCTTGTCGTGCCCTAGATTTTTACGACATCTGTGATGTGGTGGATTGCCAGGGCTCCTGCCTGGACACCAGTGACTGCACGTGTTCCCTGGGGACAACACTAGGACCTGATGGACAGACATGTCTCGGTAAGGGTGGAAATAACTTGTGTCAGTTACTGATGCTTTCTTTTCCCTTTGTTTCGTTGCTCGCATCTCAATCCATTGTCTTACAAAGCAGTAAGTAAAAAGGAAAAGTATTCTGAGAGGAGTTTTTCCCGCTTGCTGCCTAGAAGAGGTCTTTGATTCTGTAAATGGTTCAGATCTCTCCCTGCAGGGTGAGATACGACATCCCATGACTGAAAACATTCTGGTGCCGCTGGAGCTTCGCACATACAGAGGCTAGATTTGCTTTCTGCACGGTCCAGCTGCTGAAGGCAGCAGCTTCATTGTCAGTAGCAGAGTCTCTTTGCAAGATCATGGTACGGCCTCATTGGTATTCAGGAACGACTGTGCGGTCTGTCATTAGAGATTTCCTCTCACCTGCTCTGTTGAATGCTTCTTTCCTCCAAGAAAAGTTTTGCTGGCTGGTATAGGGCTATGCACTAAGCTTCACCATATTTACTGCCCTGCTGGGGCATTGTCCAGGGCCTGGGGTTTGAGGAGAGCCGAAGGATTGCAGGTCACAGCACAGTCTCAGTGGTTCTAGGCAGCATGACAAAGTGGTATTCAGGGGGCTGGCACTTGGTGACTGCCCTGGCAGAGAATAACATGACCAGGAGGGAGGTGGAGGGTTGTAAGTGAGAGCAGAGTGGGGCACGTGGGCTTCAGGGTTTTGTGAGGGAATCCCCGTGAACCCCTGAGGCGAGGACGGCTGTGGTTGTGTGTGGTGCTGAGAGGAGAGCACGTGGGCTGCGAAGTCTTAAGAAGAAGATGGTCTGCGGGGCAATGAGAAGGGGTGGCTGTTGGGGAGCTGCAGAGCCACACCGATGGATAGGAAGAGGTGGCGTGGAGGGAGGAAGGGTTGCTAGTGTTTGGGGGAAGGGAGATCTCATCTTTGTCTTTGAGGCTTGATTTGGTGGAGAAGTTGAGAGCAGAGTTTGTCCAGCAGGCTGCGTGGCAGATGAGTTTCTTCCATACAGACTATAGCTGACAAAACAGGTGTGTGTTGTTTCTTTCTTCACGCTCCTCATGTCTGTGGGGATCAGGGTAGGGGCCACAGTCGTTACAATCTGTGGAGAGAGCAGCCTGGCCCTGCTGCAGATTTACACTCGTTCACACCGATTCTACAGAAAGGTTTTGCTAAAGCTGCTCCACATTTCTGCAGCTGAGTGGCTGACTTAGCTTTCTCAGCTAATTAAAAGCATCTATTGGCTGCATCTCTGCAAGACTTCCAGGCACAGAAGTGCCCTTAACAAGCACCAGCACTCAATAAATGTGTAGCAGGCTCGCAGGAAAGGATTTCCTGCAGCAGGGAGGCACGCAGGAGTCCCGAGTCTGTCTGCATGTGCTGGAGCTGCCTTCATCCCCCCACAGCCAGGCCGGGCAGGAATTGCGCACTGCTGCTTCTCTTCATGATAACCAGATGGCATAACACCTCAGTGGTAATAATCACGCCGGTTTACCTACCTGCAGCCTTTCTTATTGTATGGCTCACTTATCTTTCTAATGACTTTCTGTTGTGCTGAGTAATTGCGTAATCACATATCTGCAAGCAACCGTGCCGGCCTTCCGGAGAAACCAAGCAAATCTGTATTAACCTTTCCTATGCCTTTCCTATATGGAGAATATTCTTCCTTTCCCAGCTCACCTAAGAGGGGGGCTGAAGATGCTGCAGTAACGCTAAGCAGCTCTGTCTGTGAACCTCCCTGTGCTAGGCTGACTTCTCTTCAGTACTTTGTATGCTTTGAATCCTAGAGTAGAAATGCTGATCCTAAGTTATATTTTCATTTGCAAACTTTCTTAAGGGTTATAGATTAGGTCTTTGAATTTCTGTTATGGATCCACCAACTCAGTGCATTGCCTTTGACCTCTTGAATACCTGGATCCATGTTGGACTAAGCCGTGGTTAAAATCAGTTCAGCACTCTCCCGACAGAGTCTCAAGAAAACCAGCCCGTGTCCCAGAAGTGCTGGTTGTCACTGGTGTGGAAGAGCAGGGACAGATTGCTGTGTGTTGCAGAACACGGAGGACCAGCAAGGTGATTTTCTGGGTACAGCCCTTGACCAAGCCAAGCTCTAGGACCTTCTAACAGCATCTCTATGCCTTTGTCAGTAGCGCTTTCCCTCTTCACCCTCTGTTTTTAAGCAGCTTTAGTTTTATTGGTAGAAGGGAAAGTGTGGAGCCTGTCACATGTGTGAAAAGGCAAGTGTCTGTGTGCGTCTCCTGGACATGCTTCCTGCCTCCCAAAGGAGGGTACCAGCCATTTCTTTGGCTAAAAATACTCAATTCGCATCGCATGTGGAAGGAGACAACACCACCAGCTGCAAGCTGCTAGTACTGTGTATGTGTGGGACCACTTATACCTAAGAGAGCTCATCTCTGAGCTGTCTCTTAAAATGGTATTTTTCTTTTTTCTTGGTTTTAAGCTTCTGATATCTAGTAAATGGTAACTTCTAAGCTGTTTTGGTGAAACCCCATGTGAACCTTGATTGATAACCTCAGCATTCTGGCCTGCCTAAAAGAAATCATTAGTTTTGTGGCTCAGCAATAACAATGACTGTCCCTTCCTCTCTATTTGATTCACTTTTTGCACGCAGAGATTAAATCAGGTTGAAGAATGAGAATCTCAGAGAACAAAGTACCTTTAAAAAAAAAAAAAAAGGCAGACAGACATAGAGGAACTTTAGCCTTTAAAACAGAGACAATTAGGAGGAGTTTTCAGAGCTTTACCAAGAGATTCAAAAGCATATGCTGTGCTTTTTCCTCAGTAAAGACCCTCAGCACCCTGGAGGGCTCTAATCTAGAGCTGAATGCAGCCAGCACAGAAATGTGACACAGGTGTACCATTCATGGGTAAATTGCTTTAGGTTATAAAAACTCGGTCTAGGCCTATTACAAGGTTATTCTGCAACCTTTATCCAGAGTCTGATCCAGAAAGTGTGGGATGCCAGCTCAGGCGCTCCTCTTTCTTCTGAGCTGGAAAGGTAGGAGCCACAGCTCTCTGGAGGGCTGCAGAGGAGCAGAGCAGGGAGGGCCAGGGTGGGGCAGTGAGGAGCTGAGTCCTCGGGGGGAGTAGCTGAGAACTGAGCTCTTCGTCTCATCTTTGAGAGTACAGAGCGTCTGAGCAGCTAATGGTTGTGGTGGGCTGTGTGGCACCAGCGCCCAGGTTAGGTCTCACCACGGTGAGCTGACATTTCTGTTCTGCAAGAAGACCTGAGCTTTCTGGGACAGGGAGCAGCCAGAGCTGGGGCAAGAAGCCGAAACAATGAAATTTCTCATGACGTGACTTTTCTTGGGGAAGCTTCGTGGGGTTCATTAAAATGTTTTGGTTTGATTTCAGCTTTGTTTGTGTGTTTACAGCTATTTTTCATTCTTGTGTCTTTATTTTGAAGTAAGGGTTGAATCATTTAAAATTGCTGTAGGATAGTTGGCCACATGTAGCAGTAGCAGGTGTGATACAAAAATAAATAGGGTTTATTTTTGACTGATTCTGGTATTCACCTAGTTTTACCATGCGGTGAAGTCATGTTAACTTCATTTTAATGTCTTTGTGAGTGGAGTGGGGAATAGTTTACGATGAGAAGATAAATGAAAATGCGAACTCCCTCAGCGTGTGGAACCGGTTTGGAAGTTTCCCAGTGGGACTGTGTCCATCTTCACTCTGAAATGGCTGCTGTGTGCATGCCGTCTTTCCCCCCAGGTCTGCTTTGCTCCTGAGTTAGACATGGCATGGCAAGACACTCTGCTACTGTCAGTAGATAGTGGTCTTTAGCATTTAGTAGGCTTACTCATCTCTGTTGCCCTGATCCAAGTCATGAGACCAGGAAAGCCAGTCCACGGTCTGACCAGCGCTCCCACGTAACAGCCCCTTTTTGCCAGCCATGTGTTTACCAGGGGGCACGTTCTGACAGCGTGTTTTTTGCAGATGAAAATGAATGTGAGCAGAACAACGGAGGCTGCAGCGAATTTTGCGTTAACCTGAAGAACTCCTACCGCTGTGAGTGCGGGATCGGGCGCACGCTGGGAAGTGATGGGAAAACCTGTGAAGGTGAGGTTTCAGCTATCACAGTCTGCTGGAAACAATATAAATCATTTCCCTTCCCTTGCAGCACTACTTCTCTCTTGGCTCCTTGCAGCTGGGATTAAATGTCACTCATACCGCTTCTGTGCTTGCCAGGAGGGTTGTTACTGAAATATCCTTCTAATCAAGCAGAGAGGAGTCTCCTTGTTGTTCTCCCTGCCTTGTTCGTTTCTGTTAGGGTTTGCTTGTATTTATCTCCATGCGGGGAGAGGCAGCAGTGGATCTGGAAGATTGGTTGTCCAGACAGAACTAGTCATTGCTGGAGGTGCTCGGATTTGGCTCTGGAGATTTGTATGATAGTTGTGCGGGAGCAGATTCAGCACTGCTGTTTTTTGACAGCTAGCATTAGTTATGGGGTAATGTCATGACATTAGACTACAGCATGAGGATCGCTTAGCCTCCCAGAATAAAGATTGAGGAAAGGGGGTGCCAGTCTGTAAACAGAAGCTAGATTTGAGATTAGGGCTACCTTTTGACTGTTTGCTTTTTGTAAGTTAGTTGTGGGCTCTGCTGTGTGCACCCACTACAGTTACTTCCCAGCGGTGGCACAGCCAGGTTGAAAACCCTTGATGAGTTTAGACTGGTAGCTTAGCAGGGGCTTAAAGACCAAATTGTAGGTTTGATCTGTTGTCACTAATAATGTACAAACATCTTTGAGAAGAAATATGAAAATGCAGCAAAAATTGACTTGTGCCTGATGTTTTCTGTGGTCAGGCAAAGCTCCTGTGTTGCATGTTCACAGATACCGCGGGGCCTCGGACAAGAGTAATAGCTACAGATGTGCCTCACTTCTGAGCTACCTGATTGCCAGAACTGAATACATCTGCAGCCTGCATACAACCTTACATGAGCTGCTGTGTGGTGGACATCCATGGTGCAGGGAGAGAGATTGCCATTGTATTTTTGGGCTGGACTCCACCCTTCTTTATGGTTCACTGAGAGATGGCTCTAAGCTGCAGTTTTTGTCCCTGTTTTCCCCCTCTATGATACCAAAGCACGTTTCATCTCACTTCTGTGAAAAATCTCCTCTCTGAGCTCTGTAAAACATTGCTATCCAGACAATGCCACTTCCCTGGGGAAAGCTGTTGTGCAAAGTGCTCCTTGAGTACATGTTAAGTTGTGTGGGGCCAAAAGTGATCTGTGGGCTTTGACCCTTTCACATCCAGTGCTGATATGGTGGGTTGTCACGTAAACCAGCTGCGCTACGTGGCAGTTTTTACTCCTGAGCACTGCACTCTTCTGACAGGGCTGGAATAGTCTGTGCTTGGAAACTCGTATGTTTCTGCTGTTCCCGAAGTTGGATTTTAGGGCCTTTGATATATGATTTAATTTCCCCTTCTGTAAGAAGAATGGTGCTTTTCATGAGTTTAACAGTGCTGCTGGGGATTTTTACAATCTTGTTAGTGAGTTTTATTTCTAAAGATGTGCCCTCCGCTTTGTGAGCCATTAGAGTATATGATTTACTTGTGAGCCATCTCACAGATCATGCTAAAAAGAACAAATGCAAGAGATTTAGCTTGATTACATAAGCTGGTGAGGCTGAGTAGGGTTAAGAGTATCTCAAAATTTCCCTTATAATGCTTTTACCCGTTGCTTTGACTCACATGCAGCATTCGGGCTGTTGTTTTCCATGCAATGTGTAGGGTTGAGTATGGGATTTCCATTCTCTGCTTTACATTTCAGTGAAAACCACACAGTCATTTCTGGTGGCCGGCTTAGGGAGAAATATCTCGTATTTATGATTTGTTTATATTATAGGTACTATTGTTTTAGTGAGAACATCTAACAGTATTCATCCCAAAGGTTTAAAAAAATTAAGCAGTGAAGGTTATTATTGAAAAAAAGTCATGATATTCTGTTATTTCCTTATAATAGAAAGCCAACAATGGGAAATGGCCTTACTTGCCTTAGATTTTCAAATCTTCAGAATGTATTTGGATGACCTTTCAGGCTCCTTTCTGCAGCTGTAGTGGCTAGGAATATGTTTTACACAAAAACTCAGATTCTCAAAGAATTGCCTCACCTGAACAGAAAAGGTACAAGGAAAGACATAATAAATCCCTCAATTAGCTGAGCTGCCCTCACTCCTCTGCACTTTAGAACGGGGGAAAATTAGAGAGGGGAATTGACCTTACATTGTGCACTTGTGTCCTTCTGTCCCTGTGACAATGCACCCTACCTAAAGGGTAGCCAACTTCTAAGCCTAAAACTCACAAACTAACAAAATTCCTGCTAAACAAACTCCTACGAGCAGAGTTTCATCCTCAGCCTACAAAGGGGATGCAGGAATCCAGTACGCCCACCTCCGTCACAGCTGGGAAACCCACAGGCAAAGAGCGTGTCATCTTCTCTCTGGTGTTCCCTGATGGGAATAGGAGCTGGCTACCTGTGAGTCTGTCCTCCCCAAGACACCTCCCCTGCAAATCTCAGGGCTTTAATTCTGGTGATGACTAAGGGAGTGAGTATGGTTCCACATGGTAGAAGCTTTAAGAGGATTTTCTTCCCACCTTTTTGAAGTAAGAAACAACATAAAAATTTAGTTTAAGAGGATGTCTCAGAAATTAGAAAGGGCCAAGCTGGAGATTGCCTATTCAGCCTTCTTATGTATGCCAATTATAGCATGTGATTTAATATGGTAAGCTCTTTCACAGAATTCCTTGTTAACTTCTTGGTGAAATGACAACCACAGGAAATTGTACAATTAAAAATAGGTTTCCACCACATTTTCTTGGAAGCAAGCTCTCACCGTGCTGTTGCCTTCGAGCTCTGTGTCGGTCATACTGTTTGTTAGTCAGCCAGGAGCATATGTTGGGGCCTGCGTAGCTGCCGCGCAGCTGCCTGAGGAGCGGGGTGTGCTGATTTTCCTTTCCTTTGCAGAAATCGAAGGCTGTCACAATAACAATGGAGGCTGCAGCCATACCTGTATTGAAGTGGAAGACACATACCAATGTGAATGTCCGCGGGGACTTGTTCTGTCGGAAGACAACCACACTTGCCAAGGTAGGTCAACAAAATCTCCCTGACAGCCTCTGTCCCTTGGAAGTCAAAAGTATGTCTGAAGGAACTTTTCTTCTTGTTTCTGTTGTGTTCTCTTAGTCTGTCCTTTTCCAGTTTGGTTAATGGAGCTTTGTCATTAATGACAGATCATCCAAAACTGAGAGCCTGGAGACATTGTTCTTTTTACCAAGCAGGAGAACAGAGACACAGGACCCAGCTGGGTGCATCTTGCATCACAGGCGGTTTTGGCAGTGTTCACTTACAATTAAGATTGCTTAACATCTCCCATTTTATGGCTCTGTTTCAGCCGTGTACGCCTTTGACAAATTTATGCTATTAGAACTAAAATTTTCCATACTTCAAACTGGGCTTTTAAAATTTCAGCTAAAGGGATTCAGTGCCTTCCAAGAACAGGGTAAAGAGAAAGGCCTTTTTTCCCCCAAGTATCTCAGTAGCCATTCCAGTAAGCATTCCTATGTCTTAAAACAGGGCACTAGTTCTGATACTAGGTGTTTCTGCTGTCCCCTGGAAAAATGCCCCTGAAAGACAGCCCCTGAAAATTGACCGTTGCTTCTGCTGCATAGAAGCAAGGGCAACATGATCCTTGGAAGACCTTCCATCTGAACTTCAGTCCGTTCTTGTATGCAGTGAGTCCTTCTTGCTTTGTCCACTTGCACCTATAGCATGCACATGGAATAAACATGTTTCCTGTTTTGGGTTGCAAGAGCCGAGCGAGATTTCCTTTGCAAAATACATCCAGGCTCCCAGGGGTCAGTTTAGCTCTGTAGCAGCGAGTGCAGGGAGCAGAGGATCAGGGGGAAGTTCCTGAGGGCGTTGAGAGTTAAGCAGAGGGTCTGTAGCTCCTCATGCAATGACTTTTTAAAATCCAGCTCTTGCACCCAAAATTCTTCTGGGTCCCATAATCCCACAGCCCCTGAGGTGCTGAAAGTATCTTGCAGCTTGTGTCTTACAGAGAAGATGTCTGCTACGATCCACCGCTGAAGGGACGTTCAGTCAAAACTGCATGTTGAGGAGAGCTATGTGGGCATGTGAAAGGCTCTCTGGTGGGCCTCATCCGACTTGCCTGGCCACTTCTCAGACCTGTCAGGCTCAGCACAAAGCTGGAGAAGGCATGGTACTGCCCTGGTAGAGACAGACCTCATAGCTCTCTGCTTGTGTTTTGCCTTGGTAGGCCCACGAAGAACCTGTGTGGTTGCTTTCAGGCATTTCCATGGGAATTTGCTAATGGGCTGAACTTGGGCCATAGCCAGGGTAGGATCTAAAAGGTAATAAAAGGGAGTCTGTCATGGGCTAATTCACTTGGGCTTTAGATAGTACCAATGAGCTGGTGTTACCTGGTCTGCTCAGAATCTCCTGTAGTTTCATGCGTTACAAAGTGCCCAGACATCAGTTACAGGAACAAATCCAGACTTCGTGGTGGCCAACAGGGCAGGTATCCCTCAGAGAGGAAGTTGGAATGGTTCTACTTGATGAAATTTCTGCTTTTTAAGCTTTTTAAAAATGCAGGGCACTGTTTTCAGGGGTGAGCACTGCACACAGTAGTGCTTACTGCTCCAGCAGAGCCAGGTGGGGAGGAGGAAAGGGGATTTCCAAGAGCTGTGATTATACTTACTGATTGAGGGTCTGATTGATGGATAGAGGCCAGAAAAGAGCAATGTTCTTCAATCCTGGCTCCCTTCTAACCCAGCAGGGTTAGAAGGCCATGCATTTCCCAGCCAGTGTTTCTTCTGAGGCTGCTAATGAGAGCAGCAGCACTGCTGGGTGCCAAGCAGGGGCTTGGGCTACGGCATCTCATAAAGCGAGATTGCTTGTTCTTTTGCATTTCATGAATTTATGTCCCCGCGCAGTGGTCTGCAATTTTGAGCAGATATGACAGAATAACAATTTTTTACAGTGGTACAATTAACAGTGAAGGGCAGGCACAGTTGCCTGAAGCAATTGGATCTGCAGCCTATCAACCCTCCCCTGCATTGTCTCTACATTCAGAACAAACATTAATACAGAAATCACAGCCTTGGCTACAATTTTCCCACAAAGACACCAGCCAACGAAACGCTTGGAATTTTGCAGACCATCCTAGTACCCCACCTTTTTCTGAGGTGTGAAGGTGAAATGCTTTTCCCCCCTCTCCCATGCTGAAGCCTTGTGTGCAGCTAAGCAGGGCACAATGGGGTAGTTTCTTTGTGTTCGTAGCAGTGGTTCAGGGCTCCCCAGCACCAGAGAGCCTGCTCTACTGAGCAGCCTGTGCGGAAAGATAACCCCTGCTCCAAGCAGCTGTGCTTTGAAAGGCCGAAGAAGGAGCCACAGGCTGGACAAGGAACACGGTGCCCACAATAGCAGACAGCAAAATGAGGTTGGACTCGCCACAGAAGCTTCCTACCAGGGTCAGGGTACTTGCAGGCATTGGTGCGAAGCAGAGTTTGAAGTGGTAATGAGGAGGCTTGCCCAGTACTTACAGGTGCTCTGCGGTGTACGAGGGTGAAGAACTGAAACGTTTGACTGGCAAAGGCTGGGTGAGGCTCTCAGGAGCCTCGCAGGCTGGGGCGAGCCCAGGGCAGAGGTGCAAGAGATGGATGCTGAGCAAGTCAGGAGAGTGCAGCTCTCTGAAGGGATGGAAGAAGTTGTGAATAAAAGAGGATTCCTTGGCACCCAGGATAACTCATTTCTGCTGGACATCTCGGTTCTGACAGTCAGGACCCATCGCTTGCCCTGGAATAACATGTCTGCATATAGTCACGGCTACCTGGCCAGCTCCTTTTCAGCTCCCCCTACAATGCTGTTGCTGGCGGTCTGGCCTGGGGGAATCAGGCCTGCTCAGAGCTGAATCACGCTGATGCACGCAGTCGCTCTGCTTGAACCACTGTTCAGTTGGTAGAACTGAAACACTGTTCTCAGTATTGATTACTCGTCTGTGTACAAATGTCTAGGGTGGTTTGAATTACATTACCAGTTACTCCGAGACGGTTAGCATAAGGAGTTACCCAGCAATGTCATTATGAGAGCACATTGCTTTGGACACACTGCATACATTTTAGCGTATCACCTTGAAAAGATTAATTTTTCATTAAAAAATACTCTCTGCGGGTACACAGTAGCTGTTTACAAATACCTTAGCTGAGACATGAGAGTTTTTTTAAGGGGGGTAAAAGACGTGTTTTAGCAGTGTGCCTTGTATCCAAGAATCCAGAATCCTGGATTACATAATTAACTTGATCGAACCTAAGGGAAGGCAGATCATATGTGAATGTCAAGGATTGGGACTGTAATTAATTGTAGGAAAAAGCTTGGGGAACTAGTATATTTGAAAAAAGTTTTGCCGTGCTATTTTAAAATATGATAAATGGAAATTCTGGAGCGGGTTGGTTTTTCTGGCTGAGAAGAGACCAGAATATATGCACCAGTACGCTTGTCCTGTATCTAACTGAAGAGATACGTATACACCCAACGAATATATATAGCAATTACTTTTTTTAGTGAAGATTATTCCCTCTTTTTTCCTTTTTCATTTTGTCTAACCTGTATGTTTTCTCCACTTTGTATGTAATGGAATTTTAATTTTAAAAAGTTCACATGGAGATCTTTATTAAAACTCAAAGGTTGGAAGGACGTGGAATGAGTGAGCTAATTGGGTTTGTTTGTCAGAGCTGGGTTTATTGCTTATAAAAATATTATTACGGCATTTTGAGGTGCTTCCATTTTAGCTCGGCATCTATATGGAATTACTCTGCCTTGTTTTGACATGTTCTGGGTTTGATGTAGAACCTGATAACGGGTCTTAAAAACTGGCTTTGCCTGGGGTGTTGTGAATTTGATATCCATTTCTGGAAAAGGCTCTTCCCAGGACATAGCAGTGCAAGAGATATCTATGAAACCTGTACTGAGTATTAAGTATAGCTGGCGATACTGCATAGCTAAGTTTCTGCTGCAAGTTTAGCAGTCATCTTCGTCGTCTTCTGCGGTGTCGCTGCACCAGGAGAATTTGGCGCAGTGGTAGCTCGGGAGGTTTGTGTTGTGTAGATAGGAACGTAAGATAGGTAATTGGATTACTGTGGTTAGATAGTATCATAAATGTAGCATATGATTGCCCTTTCTTTCCCCCAGTAGTAATGAGTATAGCTCTTCCCCACCTCCCTGATACTGATGCTCTCTGATAGTTTTGTAGTGCAGACTGTTATTCTGGGGACTTTTCTTGTAGTTCCAGTGCTGTGCAAGTCCAGCTCTATTGAGGTGAGCATCCCAAAGGACCTGGTTGGAGGCCTAGACCTTTCCCTCATCAACACTTCCTGCAAAGGAGTATCCAATGGCACTCACGTCAACATCCATTTCTCCTTGAAGTCCTGCGGCACTGTTGTAGATGTATGTATACCCATTGCTGTCCTATCTCTTGGGATCCCTCGGATTTGGGGACTTGGCTATAGCTTACTTGGGGAATAAAGTTGATTTAGCTGTACCATCAGAGCAGTTTCCTGTGTTGACATGCAGCTGGCCTCAGACTAGACCTGGGGTGGCATCCCAAAGTAGGAGAGCTTGTTCTATCTCCTCTCCAGTGGTGTGCGTCTGTCAGCATGGATGCTGCTTTCTGCTTACCCAGAGCTTCACAGAGGCAGCTTCACCATCATTCCGGTGCAGAAAGTGCAAGTGGTGTCACTCTTCACCCTCCTGTTGAGACAGAACCTGGTCCCCCGATAATGTTTCTAAGGTTATACTGGTAAATGGTCAGGAACCAGAGAGCTCATCTTAGCAGATGGGTAGCAACTGGAAGCAAATTCCTTTGCTTTATGCAGGAGTACAGTGCATCGAAGTTGACAGCAAACTGATAGAGGCCTTTAGGTCGTAGGTAAGGATGAACATCGTTCTGGTTGCAGCATATAAATTCACAAGCTGTACTTTCAGTGGCTAGTTTATGTCTGAGTTTCCTGAACAAGGTAAACTCAGCTGCTAGTCTCAACTCGGAGGTCTTCCTCAATGATCTCCCTTTTCCCTTAAACTGCTTTTTGTGCTGCAGGTAATAAATGATAAAATCATTGCCACCAATCTGGTGACGGGCTTGCCAAAGCAGACTCCAGGAAGCAATGGGGATATCATTGTCCGCACCAGCAAGCTGCTGATCCCAGTGACCTGTGAGTTCCCACGCCGGTACACCATCTCCGAAGGTTATGTGCCCAACCTCAAGAACTCACCCTTGGAAATCATGAGCCGCAACCAGGGCATCTTTCCTTTCACTCTTGAGATCTTCAAAGACAAAGACTTTGATGAACCCTACAGGGGTGCTCTTCCCACTCTCAAGCTTCGGGACTCTCTCTACTTTGGGATTGAACCCTTGGTACATGTCAATGGACTAGAGACACTGGTAGAGAGCTGCTTTGCCACTCCCACCGCAAAAATCGACGAGATCCTGAAGTACTACCTGATTCAAGATGGGTGAGTTCACTATTCCCTCTGTTGGTGGCTATTAGACGGGAATTGGCAGTGGGGCTAAGTTGCGTTGCCTGTGTGACAGAGGAAACTATCACTTCTCCACAGCAGCCTGTCTGCTGTGTTCCTAGCAATCACCAGCAGCCAGGCCATCGAGCTGAAACCACCTGTCCCATCAAAAGTGATGGGGAGAGAGAGCGGGAGGCAGTGAGAGAGGTTAACTACAAGTGCAGCCTTTACAGGACATATTTCCCTGTAACTAGCTTTGTGGATAATTGAGTTGGCTCCAGTAGAAAAGAGATCCTTCCTAATATCCTCTCTCTGCCAGCCTGCAGAGTGCCAAACCAATCGGCACAACCCCCCGATGGCTGTGTGCCACTGCCATGCGGCCGCCGCAGCAACTGGAGCAAGTTGCTTAATTTTTCCATAATGGCCTTATTATGGCATGAGCCAGAAGACTCCATGGCTGGTCCTGGTTGGAGTTCCAGGAGCTCCCCTTGCTTTGCTCTCTCTCTCTCTGATGCCTGTCAGTGCAGTAAGCTTAGGGTCCCTCAGTTTGGTTGTAATTTTCTGAGGCGTTTGGATTTAGTGATCTTTCCAGGATATGCTAGTAAAAAAACTCAGGGTGGATCTGTGGGTTTGCTGTAATGGGTTTTGCGTCAGAGGTTTGGGGAGCATTGCTGTGGGCTCTGCTGTGGCTCCTAAGATTACCCCTGTTTTCAGACACTTGTTTGGGTGCTAACATGACAGTGCCACTGTGCAAGGTTGCTGTGGAGTGTTTGCATCCAGCAGTGCCCGGCAGCTTAACCAGACAACGCTGTGGAAATGTCACAGCTGGGAACCAGTCTGCTATCCTCTCGGGAGGAAAGTCCAGCCAAAGTAGTATCTAAGACATAGCCAAGTGTCATAGCCCGACAGTCAAGGGACAGTGCTCATTTAAATCCTGTGTTCTGTCTGCCAAACGGTCTAATGAGGACAACAATTATTTCCTCAGCTGCCAGGCTAAATCATCCACCGTTACAGCTGGTGATGACAAGTCCTGTGTGTTTGTCTTTCAGCAAAAGGGTCCTGTAGAGTACATACACAAAAATACCGTTTTCATTTCCTTCTGACAAAGGTTTCAGCATTAGCTTGCTCTCCCTCCATCCTAGGCTGCAGTCCTTCTGTGCCTGACATTTCTGGGGTTTATGAGCGGATTTGTAATGGAAGGATTGATTTATCGACTCCCTGGCTTGGCTGTTCCCTTCACAGAGTCAAGGCTCATTCATTCATTTCCCACCATGAGTGAAAATGATGGGATACAAAACAGTGGCCAAAACCTGAGCCGAATAGAGAAGGGAGAAGGCAGAAAATGTCATCCTTTGAATTCAGCACAGCACTAGTTGGAGGATTTATGGCACCAGCGGCCCCTTTGGTACTGTTATCCTGCAGAGGGCATTAAAACTTCGCCGAAGGGAAGAGTGGGCTGGAGCTGGCTGCCTGGTGCCTCGTCCTGCCTGCTCCGCTCTCCAGCCATCACTGCAGGCCCAGTGTCCCCAGACATGCCCCCATGCGCTGTGCTGTATTTAAATTGAACCGCTCACTTAGACCAAAGGCTAATGATGTGCTGTTGAGCTAACTGGAGTTCTTTGTCTCTCTGTGTGCAATTAAAAAGTAAAATTAGCTGAATACTCTGCTGATTTGTCCCTGCTCCAAACAGTTCTGTAATAACCCAGTTTCCTTCCATCAACCCAGCCCCAAAAGCCCAAGGCAATAAAGATGGGAGTTTTAAATCAATTTGATTATGTAGGGTCAGACCTGCAGGAGTTAACTGCAGCTTCCAGAGGGAAACACTGTTTAAATTTGAGGGGATACACCTTAGACTGAAGGATGGGAAAATTCCCTCTCCTGCTTTCTTCCCTGCTAATTCCCTGCCATCTCCAGTTGGCAAGAGGTGGGAGCCGCCTTCGGTGGGGACACCTCAACCCTCTCCCTATGCTGATGTGACCACACTGGAAATCAGGATTTTCCCAGATCCCTCCCTGCAGTCTCTGTAATACCCTGTCCTGCTGCTAGCCCAGCCAACCTGGCCCAAAGCAGCTCTCCCGCTTCTGATCTTGTTCTTCCTCTTTCTTAGAACAAAAATAAATAAAAGGCATTGATCGATTGCACAGGCGATAAACATTGCAGCTCTCTGGGGCATCCAGAGCAAGGTCATGTCACAAAGGGCAATCCGTTGTAATCTGATGTGGTCAGGAGTGATTTATCTGAGCATGATGTGGTTAAGGTAGTTCTATTGCAAGGCTCATCTTGTTACACCTTGGTCTGCCCCTCGTTTGTAGGGTGAGGTGGTTATTTTCTTCTCCAAGCCCTCCTCTCTACCCTGCAACCCCCCCAATGAGAGGGTCAGAGCTCAGCTCCCATGGCACAGCCACTCTCTGCTCCCCTAACCTGAGCAGATTATGCACAGGAAAGGGTTATTTACCCCATATCTTGACTGGAGTCACTCATTTTCCTTCCATACCTGTGCTCCCTGCCCCTTCTCACCTCTCCAAGGTGGGAAGCAGGGTCTGGGGGGGGTTTCCTAGGAGGGTGGGATGAGGTATGGCCCCACGCACAATGCAAAAGAGCTTGACCCTGTGACTCAGGAGGTTTCTGAGCGATTTTTGTCGTGCCGCAATGCATTTGTCAGAAACCCCCGTAAGACGTAGTGGCATGGTAGGGGCTCCATGTATCCCTGGTTCCTCCTTTTTGTTCTTTCCTTTTCCCTCTCCTTAGCCCCAAACCAGTAGGTTTCTTGCCACCGGTGTGGAGAACCTTTGGAGAACCTGGGATTTAGGAGTCAGTTTGAGCCAGTGTCCAAGAAGCATCACAGTTTATATGCTCACAAATGAGGACATGCCTATGAGTTGACTTTATAGCCCCAAAGCTTGGCCAGTCACTTATGAAAAGTCTTTAACTGTCATTCTTTACAATCAGATTGCCTTCAGGAATGCTACTTTTAAAAGCAATTTTATCCTAAACAACTAAGTAACATCTAATGTTTGGCTTCAAGGGGGAGGAATCTATGTCAATTTTTCTAGATGCACAGTGTTAATTTATTAGCTCCCCTTGGATGACTTTTTATGTTTGCCTCCCAGGCAAGTTAACTAGATAAGCGCTGCAGACGGGGATATCCCTTCAGCCCGTGACCTCCACTGGCTGAGAAAAGTTACAGAAATACATGGTGGTGAAAATAACGCTAGGATCAGACCAATGCTTAGTGCTCCCATGAACATACGCTGCTCTACTGCACGTAGCAGAAGGGCGATGCTGGGAGGGATTGCAGTGGGCTGCTGCCCACGGAGCCGAGTCAGCCAAACAGCATAGAGATTTCCAAGTACTTGTCCTAGTGAAAGCAGAGCTACGTATAGATGTGGGGTTTGCTGCTGTTTGATAATTGAACGTGTCAAACGTCAGCATTTCTGACAATGCCTTACATATTTCTGGTGTAAAGGTGGAACCTAAAGGTTGCTGCAAGAGTAGGACTTTCAGCTGTCACACCATTACCTCTTGTCTCTTCCACCACCATTTTTTTTTTTCCAATACCTTGCAAAGTCCACATTTCTGGAATTAACTTGGTAGAAAGGACAAGCTGCATTGTAATGCAATATAAAAGAGGCATCTGGGCCTCTCAAAATGCCTAAGGTTTTGCAACAGGCACCAGTAAATATCAAGTCACCATAACTTTTTGTCATGCTGTTTCTCTGTCAAACTCTAAATAGGCTGTAATAGTTTATAAATAGACTGCACCTGAAATGTAACTTTTTAAAAAAAGTAGTTTATTTTCTTGCAGTTCTGTGACCTCTCGCATGATTGTATAGTGCTAGTAATGGAGAAATTGAAATTATGAATTTTAGCTGTAGTGAATTTGAGCTGTCCGATCAAGTCCAGCAGGAAGAAAAATGTAAATGATGTAAAGCAAAGTAGATATTGAGTTTTTTTAAAACATCATCTGTGATATTTTAGTAACGTGGGTAACAGCTTATTCATTTTAAGTGTGATTTTTGTGCATATATATGTGTATACAGAAAGTACGTAATACATTATATACTGTATAACAGTTCTGTTGATCACTGCAGACTGTTGCACAGGAAGGTGAAATGAGGACAAACTTGCCTGCAGTTCTCTGGCAGTCCCTCTGCCGATGGGACTGGACCATCTCCTGCCAGCTCTCTGCTGCTGAGCTGTTCGTTGTCTGGAGATGCTATTATCATCGCTAGTGATTTTCCCCATCATTCCCGAATTTTCTCCTGTGGCCAAAGAGGAAGTAACATAGATGGTAACTTAGCTTGAGACAGCCAAGCCCTCCTTTCCTTTCTCTGGTTAAATAGGCTAGGATGTTTTCTCTCTTTCTTTTTCCATTTCTGGGAAACCCATTAAAGCCTATCCCTCTGCTTTCCTCAGCTGCGTTTCTGATGATTCGGTGAAACAGTACACGTCAAAGGACCATCTTGCCAAGCATTTCCAGGTTCCTGTGTTCAAGTTCGTGGGCAAAGACAACAAGGTAAGCTCAAAACCCACCTCTTGGATATTGCATCAGCCTTGATCTGAGTGAAGAGTCTCAGCGCAGAGTTGGCTATATTAGAGTGCACAGAGGAGGAATGCCTGGCCCAAGGCTGATGCTGCTGTGCCTATTCCAGCAGTTGTGTCTTTCAGGAGCCTGACACAGGTACTTTAGGGAGAGAGTGATGAAAACAACTAAAATGAAATAAAATATGAAGGACAGTTGTGGAACATCAATGCCATAGCAGGTTAAAATTGCTGGTGTTTCCAGGGAAAACCAACTAATCTTAGTGGACCCTTGTATGCTGGGTGAGAAAAGTGTTACCAGTCACCAAACAGAAACCCGGGGAGTTAGGCACATTACACAGTGTCCTATCTTTAAAACAAGACAGTCTCTAGTTTTGAATCTCTTCCACCTTCTATCTTCTCTAGCTCTTGTGGGTACAGATACCACGTTTCCAGATACAAGGACACCATACTGTTTAATTCAACGTGAAACCAGGCCATCCAGGCTGGTGGCACTCTGGGGCAGAAGCTTTGTAGTGGGAAGACAGTTGAAGGATAACGCCATTTTTCTAATGCAAATAGCTTTCCTTTTCTGTGCTGGAAGAAATCAGGTCTTTCAGTCATTGTTGTTATGCTCAGCCAACGCTGCTTGCTCCAAAAGGCATAAAGCTGCCTCTCTAGCTCCTGGAGAGTCTCAGTAGGGTTAAAACAGATGAGATCTTTCAAAATTCAGAAATTTCACTGGGCCATCTGATGGCCACTGCTGCTTCCAACGTGCATCCTCCTGGCCTGTGCAATGGGTTTTGCTTCAACCCTCACCATTGACCAAACATTCACAAATATTTGCTTCCCTGATTGCTGCTTGCAGGGATCTTGCTTACTCTCCGTGTCGTTTAGAAGGCAGGGAGCAGCAATCCTGTCACTGTCTGCCTTTACTATGCAGACAGGAAAGGCAGCTGTCTCCCTGCCCTTTGTGTTCTCCTTCTCCCGTCAACTGTCAGTCTTAGCCCCTCATCAACCTGCATTTTCCTCCTTTGTCCCTCAGTCTCCTAGCTTTATGTTTTCTCAGTTCATGGCAAATTCTCTTGTGCATATCTACAAGTCCATCTCCTTGTGAGGCTTCATGCGTTCTTGGCCTGCTTCTTACCATGCAGCTCCTACCAGTCCATGCAACCTCTTCCAAGCTTATTCCTGGCATTTTCGTCCCTTCCTCTGGAGGATCATTTCACGCCTTCATATTCCCTGTCTAGCCTTTGGCTAACAGACAGATGCCATGCTCTGAGATCTCAGCCGGGCACTCTGGAAAACGTGCCCTTTCCTGGGCACATCAGAAAAGAGATGGAGCAGCCAGTTTGGCTGTGGATGGCAATGGTGGATAAGGACCTTGTTGCTGCAGGGACAGAAATGGCTGTACCGTGGGAATTGTGTCGCTCGTGCTCTCTGAGAGCTGGCAGCGCTGCCGGTCTGATTCCCAGAACTTGCGTATTGACTTGGCCTGCTGTCTCACCACCTTCCAGGAGGTGTTCTTGCATTGCCGCATCCTGGTCTGCGGGGCGTTGGACGAGAGCTCTCGCTGCGCCCAGGGCTGCCGGAGACGGATGCGCAGGTCAGCTGCGACGGAGGAGGAGGAGGAGGAGGAGGAATCTGGTCACGTGGCAAACCGCATCTTGACGGGTGGCCCCATCAGAATCGACTTTGATGACTAACATCCACCCACTGGAACAGCATCTCTGCCTGAGACCTTCCTTACCAATGCCTTCTTTCATGGTTGTTTGAGAAACAAGAGGTGTTTGGTAAAGCCCCACTTGAACCTCAGGACTTGTTTCCTCATCCCTGCGTGATGATTATTTGTGAAGTATGCTGGGCACACGAGGCAGCCCTCTGAGTGCAACCCGCACTGCAGAACAGTTTGGTTTTTACCTGCGTTTCTTCCCAGCAACCCTTTGGTTGAAAGGACCCTATTGCTTTGCAGGCCTGAAGTGTTACCCGACTTTGTCTTTCCCTATATCCGCCTGCAGGCTCCACGGGACTGTTCGTCCTTGACTAAACAAATGTTATTCAAGCCCTTCTTTCATCAGACAATACAAATAGTATCGTAGCTGAACATGTTTGCTATGCAGTTCTGTGAATGATGCTGAAGCTTTCGGATGTGCTGAGATTTTGGATGACGGTTAATAAAAACATGTATAAAAATATATATCTCGTAATGTAAGCTATAAAACAATTGTCATTACAGGCAGCTAAAGCTCAGATCTATCACAGGCACATTTAAATGTTATTTTTAAATAGTAAAAGCTATTTAATAAAACTTGATTTTTTTTTTAGTGTCTTCTGATAATTGCATGCAGTTTAACAGTGTTTCCTCTTGTATTTAGTGTATTATTATTTTTCTCCCTCTTCTCCCCCCACCAAAAACATGGTGCCTTTCATAACTGCTATAGCACCTTGACTGTAAGAAAAAGACCATTAAACATCTATAAACATCCCTCCCCAAAGCGTGCCGCTACCAAGTCTTTGTTTGAAAGTTGAAATGCACCCTGGTCTGGAGAGGCTGTGGCTCTGACAAAGGGATTAGAGGAATGCACATTAAGTATTTATAGCCATCATTTGTAACGTGGGTAGTTCTCGGGACAGGGCTGTCCCCAGTGAGCCTGGTGACAGGAGACGCGGCAGCCTTGTTTGCGTGACTGTGCATTCGCAGTCTCCTGGTGGGTGAGAGCTGGCTGGAGACACAATTACTGGTGACGGTGGCGGCATCGTGCTTGTCAGGAATCCCTTTGGGCTGTTAGACTCCTTCCAAAGAAAATATAACGGATGATCAGCTCGGGCTCCTCTGGGCTTCATTCAGGAGCAGGAGCGCTGTGTGATGAAGGATTAGAAATGTGGGGTGAAAGGAAGGAGGCACAGCGAGCAGTGAAGGACAAAGTAGGAGAGGCAGGGCTGGAGGGTGAGAGAGGAAGGACCTGTGGCACCGCAGTGTGTTCGTAAGGTTTTCTGCAAGAAGTTTCACGGTGTGCACCTCTGTCCTGTGTGTTTGCAAGTGCGCTGGAAGCCCCCTCTAGTCTGCATTACCCATTTCCTACTTCGATTGGAAGCAGCCAAATTGCTGCCAAGGCCAAAATTTGTTCCTGCTCTCAAATGGATGGAGAGTCCGCTTGAAGGGAACATTTAGAAGGGAGTCACAAATCACCTCAGCAATATTCCATTTCACAGATTTATTTCTTCTGGTGACTGAGATTCCAGTGAGGAATGGGCATTTGATGGGCTGGGAGTTTCATGATTTTTCTAAATGGCTTCATGGCTGCTTTTCCAATTTGGGAATATGCGTGTATGTTAGAATAAATGAAAATATTTCTATGATGATAAGTAAGTATAAGTGGAAAGACACTCTTCATGTGTTATCTAACCATATGTGAAAAAAAAAGAAATGGAAAAAACCTCCTTCTTGCATTGCCGTGCGTCTCCTGCTTCTGCTGATTCACATCTGCATTAGGACCACACGGGCAATTTCCTGCTGTCACTTCTTTGTTCAGGAAGCCCCTGCTGAATATACCTGTTTTGATAAAACAAGAGCTGGGAAATGAAATTAATTAGCTGGTGCCTTCTGGAGGGGCAACTGGTGTTTTTTGTTTGTGTGAAAGGGCTGTGGGGGAGTGGTGGAGGGAGAGATTAATTTCCTGGCTTATTTCAGTTATTGCGCACATTATTTGGTTCTTCCTGACAAATTCATACGAAGCAGCCTTTCCGCTCTAAAGCTTTTTAGTTAAATAATCTGTAAGAGTAATGAGGAGGAAACACTGGTTTGTGCAGCCATGTGAATGGAGCAGTCGGGGAAGATGTTTAGTTTGCTCTGCAAGCAGGATAGTAGGTTTACTATCTGCCACTGCCCTGTGGCCATTCCTCCTCTGATGTGGAGGGGATGCATCCTAGGCACACACAAAACCATTTGTCAAAGTCTTTTAGCTCTCCCTAGTTTACTTCTTGCTTCCATCTGTTGTCTTTGTCAGCATTACACCTGAAATCAAAGGCCAAACTCATCTGAGAGCCCAGAGATTTGTTTGTCTGTTTAATTTGATCTGCCGCGCCACAGAGTGGGACCAAAAACGCACTGCACGAGCAGGCAGTGCATGCACGAGAGGCACCGTACCCGACCAGTGCTGCCGGGGGTCCGGGAGCGCTGCCAACCATAGTTCCGAGTCCGAGCTGCACCAGTGCTGCCTGACCTGTGCAGTTGGTGTTCTGGCTGGTGCCACCTCATTCTCTCTTAGGATGTAAAGTGAAAGTCTGAACATTGGATGTCCGGGAGTAAACACCTATTACCTGCCGTCCTAGCCCCTGCTTTTATGTCCTCAGCGGAAACGCAGAGATCCCTGTTTGAGGAACCATACTAGGAGAGGGCACGCTGGCCGAATGGGTTGAACATCGGCAAGAGTTGCAAATAATTCTGCCAATACACAAAGTCAACAGGAAGCCGTCGAGTGAGCACAGTGTCTTCTTCCTATTCAGAGCAGGGTGGAGATGAGGATGACCCAGGGTTTGTGCATTGACCTGGACAGTCCCGTGATCAGCTGCTTCGGTGGCCGTACACCACTGTGTAGCAGGAGCAGCGCCGAGGAAAAGTGATTTCTGGTTTGGCTACAGAAATTTTACTGTAGTTCATGTGCTGATTTTCTCCTACGTAAGATAATCTAGTGGTTTTTTTGAGTCACTGCCATCACTTGAAGGTTCAAAAGTTTCCTTGTAGAGCTGCTCATGGGGTTTTTCAGATTACTACGGCTTAACTTTGTAATGAAAAATGCACTTATTCAGTAGCTGCTCTGCATGCAGCCGTCTGTAGTGTTTTGGGATGAACGGTGGTCTGAAAGCATGAAGAAATTATGATTTATATTAGTGGTGTCTCCAAAGCATCAGTGTGTGGATAGAGCGATTTTGTTCAGCACCCTTCCATTTCTCCAGCCTATATCACCATCTGTCATCAGTTACTTGGCCTGGCTTTAATCTGGTATCACTTGAACTATAAAATGCTTTAAGACATTTGCCAGCCAGTCAGCTGTGGGGCATAGAAAAGATAGATTTCTTTTTTTTTTTTTTTTTTTAAAAAGTGTGTCATTTAATTATAAGAATATGCTCATGTTTAAAACTGGCAACAGGCACCATTTCACCAACAAAATACAAAATTTGGGAAGTGTCTGGAACAAGGAACATTTCTTTCCTATCCCTAGCCAAAAATCTGTGTTTCGCAGACAGATAATCAGATTGTCTGTCCAACCTCATGCTCTGATAGACACACACTGCGATGAACCTCGGCAATGAGATATTCACTCTCCAGTGGTATTAGCACAGCGAGGAAAGGATGTCATTGCATCTGATCACTGTAAATTAAGATCCTCCTTAATGGAAAATATCTCGGCACCTCTCATGCGGTCACTTCCATTTTCCTGGTCTTAATACCGGAGGGCTCTTGTTGCTTCAGTCTATCTGAGGCCAGATGAATGTCTCATTGCTGTTCACTGTAAAGCAAAGATGACTGGCAAGAACAGGAATACAGGGCTTAAATAATTTATAGCTTCATGCATGCATTTAAACACAAACTAGAAGAAAAGTAACTAAGACAGACTCTTTCCATTCTTGTCAAATCACCCTTCTGTAGCCTTAACTTTTCTGTGGCAGATGGAAGAACATAACCACAAATATGTTTGCAGAAGACACTGAAGTATTTATGTGGCATGGCATGCGCACCCAGTAGCAACTTCCTTTCAACAAGAAACACAGATGAAAGCTGTCTGCAAATGTTATATGTAGATGAAATTCCATATACCACTTTAAATTCTAATTTTGCATGCAATAAAAGCTCCCGGTAGCAAATGGAAGTATTAACCACATTTTAGAAAGAATGCCGTCTGAGGCCGCTGATCACTTCTCAGCTGGCAGTGTCTCTGTCCCACAGAGGTAGAACGTAAGCCCTGACACCTGACAGATAAGCCTCCAGGATTTTGAATATCTCATCCGAGGCGACTGTGAGCCTCCCGTTTCCCTCGTGCAAAAGATGGAGGTGGATACCCAGCCATTTTGTGTAAAAAGGGATCCTAAGGGAAAAGCTTTATTAAATGATATAGGAGGAAAATAATTAAATAGATCCTCTCCTGAGACTGTGGGAGAGTGCTATGATTTCACAGCTCAGATGCGGTGGGCTTTGGTCCCCTTCTGCCCAAATATGAATTGTGCCTGTATCACAAACGCTTGAAGTCCCATTCTCATGCTTACCAAATCCTAAAATGATGTTTTAAATCGTTTTGGGATCCACCAAGTATTTAAATAAGCAGGGATGTCAGGGTGTGTAATGATAGGATGGAAAATGTCAGGGATGGGTGTGAGCAACATACTGAAAGCAAATTACCTCTCTTCTTCAGTCTGTTACCAGTAGTGGAAAAATGTAAATAGTGTGTCCATGGACTGGGATTTTCAGGGGTTGCAGAAACCTAATGCCTTGCACTGCAAATTAGAGAGTTAAGGGGCGAGGGGAGCTAATACACGTGTCTAAGGCAAACAAACAAGTAAAGCCCCTTTTTTATAACCAGCGCTGCATCCTGCTTGCCTCTCCTGATCAGTCTGTAGAGCCAATTGGCATCAGATCATTCAGGCTGATGGACTTGGAAAGGGGTAGGGCTGTTGAACTGCGTCTGTGATGGACAGCAGGCATCCCTGCCCTACATCCACAGGCTGTCTCCCCTTTCGCTGTTCTCTGCCCAAAAGCTGTAGTTGATGGGTATCGCTTGGCCCAGGTCCCCCCAGCCCGTGCTAGACCAGAGGGCTGATAGAAATCACTGTGCTGAAGTGCTGTATCAGAGAGGGGACGCTTGGCAGCAGACTCGTGGAGGCCGGGCATCTGCTCTTCCTCACAATTCATCTCGTTCTTCCTCGCTGCAAATGCAGGCGCTCCTTTGGCTGTTCATGAAAGGCCGGCAACCCAGGGTCCAGACGGCGTTGAACACTGTGTCTGCGACGGATTCACAAGCTGCGGAGAAGGAAAAGATCAGGCAGGTAAGTAACAAGTGGAAGCACCCTAGCCCGAGTCCTGCACTGAGTTGTGTGGTATTTGCAGTTGGAAGCGTGGGCTGTCTTTTTCTCTCTGGGTATTGCATTTTTATAAATCCAGAGGTTACCTTCTGCTGAACTGGGGGCTCTTTTCTCCCTAGGGTGGCACTAATCTGGCACTAACTTCTCTCTCCCCTAACCTCCCTCCTTTCTTGCCTCTCAGGCTTTTCTGGTTGATGGATAATTTGGGACACTGCAAATAGCACTGTTTACCAAGCAGATTTCCCAGAAGACCTCCACAGCACTGTCTTTCCTGGCTCCCTCTCCCCACAGCTGCCTACAGCCACTACTAACCAACCTTTTCTGATTTTTGGGAGTTACAATGCCAGCTGCCCGCCAGCATGAAAAATCCTACTGTGGTTGCAGCAGCGGAGCTCTTGATACCATCTGTCTGACTCCTAGTCCCTCCTCTTCCCAAAAAACAAGCCTGAAACTGCTTGTCAATAAATAAATAGGTTAATACCAGGTCTTTTAGGGTTTACTTACTGGTACTAACACTGATTGTTTGTACGTGCAATAGATTTGGGAAGGCCCTGCCTTTGGGACTGTCTCTTCCTGTCTCAGTCTCTCTGACCACCTCGTTCTGCTCCTGCTGCTTTAGAAGTCTGCTCGGCTGCAGGCATTGGAGAGGCTGTAGGGAGTCACTGGGAAAATCGAGGCTTCAGTTAACTGGCGCTGCTGCAGCTGGCATGTTTGTGCCCACGTGAAAGGAGTGCAGCTGCTCTTCCCCTGCCTGTTTTCTCTGAACTCCCGATGACTCAGTGGAAAGGATCCTAGATGAGAGCTGGGATGGCAGTGGAGGAGGAGGACTGCGTGACAGGAGCTGCTCAGAGCAGCCCTGAGGACAGGGAGCCGCAGGTATAGAGCACAAGGCAAGAGGAGGCAGAGCAAGGGGAGTAGAGGATGGCTCAGAGGTTCGTTCGTGTTAGCAACACTTGTGCCTCCTGCAGCAACCAAGTCAGAGATGCTGAGGAATCTGGTCCTACTTGACTATAGGCAGAGGTGGCTTGGTTTAGCCAAGGAGCGTGGGCTCTGCTCCACCTTAACTCCCTAGGATCTGTCTGTTGGCTTCACTGCTGCAGGCAGAAAAGGAAGAGGAGTGATCTGAAAAATTGGCTGGGGAAAATCTCAAGAGATAGGAAGAGGTTGGCTGCACGAGGACCTGTAGATAAAAGTGACCATGAAAGATTGGCTGTACTTGGCCTGGAGCACTTATATCTCAGTCCACGTCTTTGTTTTCTCTTGCTGGCCTGGACACTCTTTCCAAAGATTTATCTGAGATGAGGTAGAAAGCCATCTGCACTAGTACCGTTGTTATGCAGACTTGCCCGTGTGTCCTAATGAGGCTGCACCTTTGGAAAACAAATGCATACTTAATTGTACCTTACAACAGGCCATCAGCAGCGGGGATGAACCCAGAGGGGCTGGCTGCAGTTAGCTGCACCACCAGAGTTTTATTCACCTTTGGGAATGGGCTGTTCTCGAGGGCTCTGCCAGGATTTCAGACCAGATCTCCTGTAAATATCTTTAACTGTTTCAGTGACCTGCCGCTGGTAGGTCTTATCTCAGCCTGTCCTGCATTACTGCCACACAGCCCCTCTGCAAGAGATGGATACCTGCCTTACAGAGGGTGGGGATGCTCTGAAACAGCCTCAGGAGGAGCAGCCCGGGGGAGGCTTTCCTGCCATGGCTGAGCTCTGGTAGTGGCGGGGTAGATGTTTCCCCCTCCTCACACAGTGCAGAGGTGCTTGATGTCGACGCAGAGGATCGAGAGGCAGGCTTGGGCTATCACATGCGTAACCTTCACAGAGGTTACCAAATGCAGTCGTTACTAAAAAGCTCTTCTCAAACTTGTAGACTGATGCTTTTAAAGTGAGGCGGAACCAGGGTGACTCTTGAGCCGCTGACAGTTACAAGAGCTTCGTTAGCCAGAGGGCTTCTGAGCAATCCAGATCTTCCCTGCAATGGCTGAGCCACCACCCACACTGTGGTGTGTCCCTGCTGCCATTGTCATCTCTTACCTGTGAACCACATCCCAGAGACCCCCTGTTCTTGGCTCTCCCAGTTTGTTGGCCCTTGGCCACGTACAGGTTTCAGGGTGTGGCTTACTGGCTCTGGAAGGTTTTCTGATCTCCCGTGAAGGTGTTTGGACTCTCAGGGAGAGCATCCAAGGGTTGAAGAAATTGCTTCTAGGGGGATTTTGTTGTTTTTTGGTGTTTTGTTTTTTTTTTTTTGTCTTCTTTCCACATATGTTTTGTAATATTTTCCAAATGTAAATAATTTTAGGTGTCCAGTCTTGGGACAGAAGTGTGTGCATGTGTAGATCTCAGAGCCATGTGTTCGCACTCAGCTCTGACCCATCTGTGACAGGCACAGGACAGATGTGCTGCTTCCTACTGCAGATTTTTGTTTGTTTTGGCAAGAAAAGGGCTCCCTGCCCACACTGTTCCCTCCCTGCCATCGCTTGTTCCCTCCGCAGGGGATGCGAGCCGGGAAGCCTACCTTCCACCTTGGAGACGAACCCAAGGCTGCGCTTGAGGTCGGAGCAGATGGAGTGGAGGCACCAGCGGAACTTGGCATCGCAGCGGTATTTGTTGGCTCCGCAGGTGTCGTAACAAATGTCCAGCTGGTTACAGCACTTGGTCATGGCAGGGATGCCCAAATCTAGCTGGGGAAAGAGAGAAAAGAAGTGTCCCTTGGCTGCTTCCTGGCCTCAGATTCCAACAGCTGAAACTGGGTGAGGTTTTGCAGAGCCCAGCTAGCTTCTTTTCCAGAAGTTACCCCGATAGCTGGGGCAGCAGGAGGGAAAACATGCTTCTCCCTCACCATGTGAAGAAAGCGGTGACAGTAATGCAGGTCCAATGCAGGATAGACCACATTCCCTTCTCTCCTGTCTGTCACTTCTGGGGATTTACTTCTGGTAGAGAGGTGGGGAACAACCCCTCCGTGACCATTTGCTAGTTCTCATTTGTCAGAGCTCACCAGAGAGCTTCCTGTCCTTGCTAGCAGTGGCAAAGGTCCCTTTTCTCTTTCCTCATTTTCCCGCAACCTGACAAGTCCTGCTTCTTGGCCTAATAAATCTGCTGTAAGTGTTATTAATGCCTTATTTCTCACAGATACGCTTGCAAGGCAAAGGGCAAATACAGCTCGGTCAGGGGAGTTCTGCTCGCTTGGAGGTAAACAGCAAGCTTAACTAATAACCGTGGGGGTGATGGGGCAGAAGGCCTGTCTCCTGGAGAGACTGGACTCATTAGCTTGGTATAAATTCTTCCTCTTTTTGGCCTTCCTCATGTAATATTTAGGAGATGAGTTTTTTCTTCGTTGCGCTCAGCACTCATGACTGCCTGCATAAGGAGGAGTACCGCAGAAATGCCCACAAGGTTTGCAATGAAATGTAGTTTAAGGAACTAATCTAACATGAAAAATGGGCTGTAAAGGGAGGGTTTTTCAGGGCAGGAATCTGCCTAATTGCTGCAGACTTCATGGGCAGCAGTAATGCGTGAGCTAAATAGTAATTCCTGCTCGTAGAGCCTCCTGGGAGTACTTTTCCTGGTGATTTCAATATGATTTCATTAATTGCCTTTAAAATAACAAGTGGGTGCAGTATTAAAGCCCACAGTTTTATTTCAGTGCTTGGCAGAGGCAAAAGGCATGGAAGGGAACGAAGGGCCGGATGTGGAGAATGCATTCAAGTATTGCTGTTTGCACATTGTGCTATGTCACTGAGCTGCCCAGCATTGAACTTGCTCCCTGTCCTATCACAAGGGCACGGGACTGATCAGGACCTTGATAAAAATGTGTTTCTCCACACTAGTGCTCTGCTTGGCCAGGTACCCCCTTTTTCTTCTTCTAGTGCTAACCTGCTCAGGAAACTTTCTCTTTTGGTACCTACCAAGACAACCAGAGCAACAGGCCAGTCCTTCGTAAATGTAACTCCTGTCTACGTGATTCCTGTTTCGCTGCTACCAGCAGTTGAGATCTTAATGCCCCTGACTGACAGTAAGTTAGGCAGTGCTCAGACTGACACCTTCACCTTGCTTGCCATCGGCAGGCAGTCCCAGGCAGATCGCTTGTCCCCTAACAGCACATACGTGTTATTTCCTCCCTTTTCCGGAGCTCTGGCTTCAGCTGTGAAGAGAAGCCATCACGCAGTCGATGCATAGCACAGCTAAGCCTTTTCCCTCCCCAGTATTATTAGCTGGTTACTACGATTAGAGAATTGCGTCATTTGGGAACGGTGGGTATGGCAGTACATACACTTTCGGGTACCTTGAGCCCCAGAAAATAGGAGCTACAGCCGTTGGGTTCTTGGGGTTTGTAGTGAGGTCGCGGCATTGGAGCCTTCCCTGAGAAAGAAAGGAAAAACGTTAGGAAAGCCGATCTTCCCAAGAGTAGCACCAAAAAGCAAGGAGTGTCAGGCAGCTCCCCTCCGGTCTGCATCCCCAAACACTTCATGCTCCTCCAGAAGATGCAGGGAGTGAAGGATAGGTAGTAGAGCTGGCTGAGACACTGGCCCTGCTCTCAGATCAGTTCTGTCGAGGTTCTAGAGCCTGACTTAGCTCATACGTCCTCTGGCATGGCCACTGGAGCACTGTGTTGTGTGTGAACTGGGTCCCCAGCACTTTTCAAATGTTTAAACTGGTCTGAATCCAGTCCCTAGGTCTGGGACTCTCCCCAGCTCTTACAAATGAGCAAGTCCCTCTTTGCAGCGTGGGGTTTTGCAGTTGAGCAGCCGTCCGTGCTAGAGCTAGTGCCTCAGACCTCCCAAATCTCCTAGGAGCTTTTTCACGTGCTTCCCGAGAGCTCTGCACACCTGGGATCACCCAGATGTGTTTTTAACTCCTCCAAGAAACTACTAGCTAAACTACTAGCTTAGCGAGGGGATTTCTTTCCATCCTCAGTTCACTCTCAGAGCGTCAGTGAGCTCTGGATCTCTGCAAAATTGTGCTAGACCTTGCATGTCTGATCTTGCTCTGAGTGGGAGTTTGTCTTGGTCCATTTTCTGCATGTGGTAATGCACTGACACGTTTTGCAAATAGTTGCTGTCCCTTTATCTCTGCCTTCCCTTATTATGCGTCTTAATATGCCTAGAGGAGCAAGGATTTCCTTTGTGAATAATTATTTACCTAATGTAGAAAGACAGTCAGCTAACAGAAGCTTCAGCAGCAATTTAATCTGTTTTACTTTGCTTTGAAGGTGTGCAACTGCCTGTCTGCCTGCCAGTGCTCTGGGTGTGAGGGGTGGGCACCCAGGGGTGGAAACTGTCCACGTGGAAAGGAGATCTGTCTATTCCCCGCCCTGTCTCATCCTCTTTCTCTCATCCCTACCTCAACCCCCATCTCCATCTAACCTAACACCTCCTGTTTGGATAGGGCAAGTAGCCAGGCTGCTTCTGTGCCTTGACCCTGCTGTGCAAGGAGTTTGTTTAAAGGTGGGAGAGGATTGTCCCCTGGAGAAGTCGTGGAGACCTCCCTTCATAGAGTTGGGTTTCTCTGTGTTGTCCCTTGATGTGTGTTCAGTGCTTGGTCTGTTTCTGTCCCAGCCGGGTTTATAAAAGGGAGATCTCAAATGCAGAGTGAGGTGTTAAAACAAGACATTTGAACCCTGCTCTGGGAAGACTTTGTAAGCTGTGCGAAACCTCCAACGAAAACGCCTGTGGGTTGAGCCTTCTGTAAGTCCATCACCTTTAGGGTTAAGTTTCTGCTTCCCTGAGCACCACTAGAGAATTTATATAGACATAAAATAGATCTAATTTAGCCCTTCAGGCAGGGTTGGGTTCTTTTAAACTCGATTCCCACTGTTATCTTCATGTCAGCACTGATAATCATTTAAGACGCTTTTCCCCTTTTTTTCTGTTAAGATACCTAAAGTACAGTGGTGAATATAGCCACAAATCTGCTGTGTTCTTGAGAAGACCTCACAGCCAAACGCCTCAAAAGGTCTTACATAGGAATGTTCCCAGCACCTTCTAAATTAAAAATTGCCAGAGCGGTTTTGTTTAAACAACAGATTTGCTGAAATCCTGTCCAGCTGTGAGACGCCAATAGCCAATTTTCTCCAATCCTACAGAAATGCAGTGCGCACCAAGGATTTAGCTGTCTGCAAGCCAAGATAAAGCTCTCCAGCTGACATTACCACCAGATGATGGCATTTGTGTGGGAAGGTATTTCGCAGTACAGCAGTTACTACTGTGTTTCTACCTTTTTGGCCCCTTTTGAATAGGTCAGATCTGCTTCATGCTCCAGATGTAATTTGCTAGTGCAGAAAGCGTTGTCATTTTGAGCAGGCAGAGCTGAGTTAACAGTAGACAAAGAGCACAAATCAGTTGGTTGCAGCACACCATCTTCGCACCAAAACATGACTTAAGTCCGTTGAGGTATGCTGATGCAAGGTAATTTCTGAGTTCATGACACATTGCATGTTTACACTATTTTGGTGGTTATGCTATAGAGAGGAAGAATTATGTCTATGTATGGGCTGAATCTATAACCCAAGGCTCCCAAGCAATATAATGAGAGGAGGGCTGCACCCAAGTCTCGGCGCAATTCACAGCCTAGCTGCTCTTTTGGAAGGGGGTGAGAATTGGGACTCAGAATTCAAATGTTCCTGAACTGAGGTAGGAGGCAGGGGAAAGTTCAAAATCCAAGGTGGATTTTGCAGGATGGGGTCAAATTTTAATGACTTGTTTGTAATACTGACGGTAAGTTATGTGCCTGCAGCACATTGTCAATTAATGGGATAAGGTGGCAAGTCAGAGTAGGAGTGAGACTGTCTGGGGATATGGAGATAATTGAGTTTCCAGAGAAAACCCTCCATTAAGCTGAAGTTACAACTATTATAACGTCTTAGAAAGTTGTTCTGAGAAAAAAAAAATCTCACACGAGAATTGTGGTGATCAACAAACATTGAACTGCCTTCGAGATACGCTCTTGTAGGAAACCTGCCCCCCTCCTCTCTGAAAAACAAAGCTTAATCATTTGTAAAGTGCACCTTTGTGAACTCTTTCTCAGCTAGATAAAGTCCAAGACACACCACAGTTAACCTCTCTCCCACATCTTGATTTCTAGCTAACAGGAAAACAATAGCAAAGCAGAAATAATAGGTGTTCCCGACTCTACATGAGCATCGACTCGGTGTTCTTGTTATCATTTATTGCTTGCCCATCCTTATAGGCACGTCTGTGATGGGGCTTTGCTAAGCTGTGTTTCACCAGGGGCCTGTTGCGGTCTGCCTGCTTGCTGCAGGGCATCGCTGGGGAGAGAGACCAGAAGACAGCTGCAAGCACAGCGGGCCCTGCCCAGCAGCACGCTGAAAGGCAGTGCTGATGTATGGAAGCGCAGCATTGCTGAGGAAGCCTGTTCTTTGGAAGAAGATATACTTCAGGCTACTGCCTTGTTGGCATGGCCTTAGAGGAGAACTGAAGTTGAGTTTCTAATGGGAAGCGAGTTTCCCTGGTGCATTTTAATATCTCCAGGCTGTTGTAGCTATGCCAAGAGACTGGGAAGCAGCCGGCTGGCTAGAACAGCTGCTGGCGATGCAGGAGGTCTCAGACACTGCGGTACTGGTACACTGGTGGGGGGAAGCGAATGTATTGCTGGGTCAATAGATGGTCTTGGGACTCCATTGTTATTTCTCTGCCCCAGGCAAGCAGGCTTTGGGCAGACGTTGTCCATACTTCCCACAGCCTTTTAGCACTGTGTTGGAGAGACTGACTTTTAAGGCTCTATTCCCACAGCCTGGATGCGCCTCCTCATCTTAAGCCCCTCACGACCAAATGCTGGGCAAAACATTGAAGTCCTGCCTGGCCAGACAGCTGAAAGAAGCTATCAAGGGATGTACTCCCAGTTCAGGCTGTTCCCTGCCTTGAGATGCCCAGAGAGATTTTGTAAGGAGGAGGAGGTATTTGCCAGCAAACGCTAGTGTAACCCTAATGTCCTGATTTAAGGGAGTAATCCATCAAGTTGTTTGTTTTCAGACCTCACTAGCTGCTGAAAACTCAGGAGGAGAGTCTTACAGCCAGAACAGCCAAGTGCTTCGTGCTCAGCTGAAGGTGGATGTGGCAATCACAGGTGAGCCCTGACCTTTGTTGTGGCAAAATAAGCTATTATCAGTGTCTCTTGGCTGAAATGAAAGAAAGTAGAAGGCATAATTTTTGCTTCATGCCTGGGGAAAAAGCAATCAGGCCCTGATTCAGCAGCAAGATGGTAAAGATGGTTTGTGTTCATTCTTCTGGGCACAGACACCTGGTCTCACTG
This sequence comes from Calonectris borealis, assembly GCF_964195595.1. Taxonomy (NCBI): domain Eukaryota; kingdom Metazoa; phylum Chordata; class Aves; order Procellariiformes; family Procellariidae; genus Calonectris; species Calonectris borealis. The sequence continues at coordinate 5,771,623 of NC_134318.1, read as the reverse complement.
GTTTAGGATTGTCCCTGCATCCCCTCCACTTGCAGTTTGCAATGTCTGTGCTAGAGACCAGCACAGGCAGATGGTCCAGCAAGACCCTTGGAGGCACGCGGGCAGTGTTTCAATAGTTTCCTCCTTCAGCTGGTGATTAATGAGTTGTTCAGCAGAGGACGAGAACAGGGCTAACAACGTGCTTGTTTGTTTTCCTTTCTAGGTAAAGCATTTCTCCAGTAAGACGCGGGATGCTCTCAGGGAGCAGGCAGGCATTTGCGCTGCTCCGTGGAGATGCTCTTCCCCCTGCCCAGAGTGCAGGGCCAGGGCAGCGGGGACAGGGGCAGGGAGAGCCTGAGCCTCAGGACGTGCTCAAGACCGACGACTTCTCCAGGACTTGGTGAGTCCTGAGACTCCCTGAAACGAGCTCTGAATATCAGCCTTCCCAAACCTTGCCTCAGGCACACTGCAGTACCAGCCACGTTATGCCTGCTACCAGGGTTTTCAGTCCCTACATTAAGAAGGGCAAGTCCCTTTCTGCTCTGAATTTGGAGCATGGTGTAGACCTAAAGGGAGGTTGTCACATACGGCGTGGGGCTGCCGCAGCGTGGGCCTGGGGACAGGCTGCCTGATGGGCAAATGGCCTCATCCTGTGTGCTGGGGCGATGCCGTGGCATGCACGGGGGTCTCCTCCTCGAGACACGGCACCCCTGGGGTGCCAGCAGTGGGCCCCACAAAGCACCCGTGGCTACAGAGAGGCAGCCCTGGCCGGGGAGTGCCGTGGGGCCCCGGGCTGAGGGAGTAAAGCTGCAGGGCTGAGGGACCAGGGCCACTGTGGGGCTGAGGGGATGGGCTGAGGCGCCTGGCTCCCTGCAGGTCCCTGGGGCTGAGGTACCTGGCTTGCCGCTCCCTGTTTGCTGTTAGCGTGGGGCCTGGGGAGCAGAGCTGGCTGGAGCGGGAGGACAGGTATATACGCATTATTTAAAAACAAAACAAAAAAAACCCAACAACTTTAAGGTGGATTTTAAACTCTCCTTGTGGCCCCACTTTGGCTAAGGGTGGCCCATCTGCCCTCTCGCCTTGACAGGGAGCTCGGGTCCCAGCCCTGCAGCATCTGTTTCTCCCGGCACCCTCGCTGCCGGCCTGGGAGAGGCGGGAGGTGCTTCCCTCCGGCTGCATCTCTTGGGGAGCATTACAGACCACCCTGCGCAGGCTGGAGAGGCGCAGCGTGCAGCCCATGTTCTGGCAGAAATGGGATGCATACAGACCGAAACTGAGTCGGTGGAATCTCTCCAAAGCATGGGATCTGTGTCTGTGAAAACCAATGCTCGGGGAAGGAGAGGGGTTTGAAATCGCCTCTGTCTCACAAGCATCCTGCCCAGGCGGTCACTAGGGGCATGGGATGAAGCTGGGGGGAAAAGGGCTGACGGGCAGTTGTGGACGGGCAGGCTGAGGTGACAGAGGACAGTTATTGCTGCGGGGACGGTTGTAGGAGGCTGGGGAGAGGACACAGTCTGTAGGAAACCTCCTTGCTGTTCCCAAACAGGTTGTTTCGGCAGGTGCCCTGCTGATGGCTGGTGCTGCCAGTGCCTCCGCCTGCCCAGCGCCCCACAGACCTGCACCGTAGGGGCCTGCCCCCCTGCACCTCTGCGCGCCCAGTCCCCCGCCCTGCCTGCGCTCCTCCTGCCCTGCTCTCCCCGAGATGTCACCCCCTTCGTCCTGCCAGGACAAACCCAACTCTTCCTTTTGGGTAAACCGCTCTAAAGTCCAAGGCAAGCGGCAGCTGCCTCATTCCTCCTTGAGTACTAAAGGTTCCTCCATGGTGACAGCAGGTCTCGTTTGCCTTCCTGTTACCTCCCCTCCTCCAGCCCACGTTATTAGCCAACTCGCAACTGCTGAATAACAACACTCCGAAGGTTGCTGAGATTAGGGCCGCTGGCAATACTAACCACCCCTTCTGAGTCAGGTCTGCAGGGCTGCTCGTCCTCCCCTCCGGGGCCTCGCTGCCTACCCTGGTCCTTCTCGCCAGGGGTCCAGGCAGCTGGGCAGCCTGGTTGCCTATACGCCCTTCCTGTAAAACCTCTGTCCTCTCCTCTTGTCCCTCCCTTGCACACAGCACAGGGGCTTCAAGATCAGGCTGTTCTTGGTGTGAGGGAAAGATGAAGGTTCAGTGTCCCTGTGCTGGCACTAGCAGAGAAGTTGTGACTCTCTGCAGTGACTTTTCTGTGCCGAGCATAGCAGGGGTCAGGTCACGGATAGGAGCTGGCTGTGGTCTCAGGGAAGGAGAGCGCTGTGAGTTTCCGCATGAGAGGGAAAGAGGGGAAAGGGCAAGGAGAGAGGAGCCAGCAGGAGTGAGGTTCACTTACCGTATCGACATCTGTACTGACAAACGCCATTTTTTCCCCCAAGCAGTTCCAAGAAGGAGTCGAAGTAGCTGTTAACTGTTTCGAAGCTGTCCCGGAGGGCCTCGATGCCCCATTCTGAATAGGATGAGACTGCTTGGGGAGCTTGGTGGACGGTGTTCTCCTGTGTTGTTTCCTCGGTGCATTGCCCTAAGCCCAGGGTCAGGCACAGAACCGCTGCCTCGAAAAGCAGCCGCATGCTGCAGTCCAGATCCAGGCCCCGGAGCCCTTGTCCAGGCAGATGTGCAGGCAGGGAGGAGTGGGAGCGAGCTGTTGTGCGTAGGACGCAGGTAAGCACCCCTCTCCCCTGGACTTTAAACGCTGCCGAGGGAGCCGGCATGAGGTCACCACAATCAGAGTGCAAAGTGCACCATGGAGATTCGGACCAAGTTCGTCTCGCAGAGGAACGCCGGGGTTTGAGTTTGCACAATCCCGCTGGAACAGGCTCAGCCCCTGCGGCACCAGGGCTTCAGCTTCCCCAAAAGGGACCGCTCCCTGGGGTGCTGAGCGGGATCTGTCTGCCCAGGTTGTGCCGCACACGGGAGACCCTCCGCCTGCCCCACCGAGGCACTGCGTGGGCTGCCCCCCTCTCTCCCCAACCTGTTGGGAGATGAAGAGTATCTCTTTGTCCAAAATTTCTGCTGCTCAGGCAATGGGAGTAATAGATCAGCAGCAGACTGAGGAGCACCCCTCGCCTTTTTCCTAGGCCCTCCTGGGCACATACTGGGGTGGGACGAGACACCCACCCAGCCTAGCTGCTGTGGGGGATTGCTCCTGGCAAAACCCGTGGGACCGCAGGGCTGACGCGCTTGTCGTGTGAAGGGGTTTTCCGTGCCTGCACGCCCAGAACAGGCTGCCTTGCAGGAGCACGGCCAGGACAGAAAAGGGTGGCAGAGAGCCCATGTCCTGCTCTGCTATGGCTAGAGGAGCACCCTCTGGGCCTCGTAGGGGTTGATCCAGCAGCTAGGAGTAGTTCGGGTGTAGAACCGCTGCATTCGGGGCAATCCCTTGGTATGTCCCCTCCCGTTATAGGATCAATGACGTAGATGAGTGTTTGCCGAATTAAGCACGTAGCATGGGTGGCCCGGAGCGAGGAAGGGCTGGCACCAAAACCCAAGTCAGGTAACGGGCTTGTGGGGGAGCTGCAGGTCCTGGCTCCGCGGTGGGACTGGCCTGCCAGGACCCGGGGGCCTGCACAGCTGGTGGAGGTTTCAAAGAAGTTACTCATTAAAAGAAAACAACCAAATGAACACCAACAGCAAAAGACAACTCAAACGACTGATAAAGAGTAGGGAAGGGAAACAGCATGGGAAGGCTCTCGGAAAGCTTTTCGGATGTGTCCCAGCACAGCACTGCCTCTCAGAACAGCCGCTCTACAGCTGATCGGCTGATCTCTGTGGATTCCAACTTCACCAGTCATTTCTGTCTGAGTGGCCAGGCCGTCGAGTGGAGACTCCAGAGGGCAAGGGGAAGCTGGGCAGTGCGTCTTTCAAATATATGGCAAACATAAGTGCAAATTCTGGCATTGTCTTGTTTTGCAGGAGAGACAGCCCCGCTGCATTGTTACTTCTGAAGCGCCAGAGCCCTGCGGCACCTGTCTGCCTGCGTCTTTCTGCATACGGCCGTGCGTTACGTGCTCCAGACGTGGGACAAGGAGGAGGGACTGCAGCCAAGTCTTGGTTTCACAGACAGGTAAGTCAGAGAGGAAGTGGGGAAGAGGAGCAAACAAGCTGGTAAGTCCCTTTCCTGTGAAAAGCTGTGGAGCCGGAGCCAGCTGCTGCCTTCTTGTGGCATCTGTTCTGGTGCCCGCCGCTGACTGCATTCATGCTCAGAGCCCCTCAGAAGGGGGTGTGAGGGTTCCTCAAGTCAGCAGCCGGAGGTGATTCGGTTGTACAGCCACAGCCGATACCTGCGTGGTGCCTCCCTCAACGCTGTTACATAGCGGAGCTGCGCACCGCTGTCCCAGCCCGTGGGAGGAAGCTTGGCTGGGTTACTGGATGAGGGGACACAAAAGGTGTGCAGGAGGTCCCAAGGCAACTTCAAACCAGCTTTGTCTTTTGGGAGGTGAACTCAGGGAGAGAGGCAGAGAGCATCGGGAAGGGAGGTTGGCAGTGCCCAAGGAGGGGGAGCACTGTAATGGCTGGTGAGAAATTAGGGTGACGTTTTGGGTTGAGCTAGAGGTGCCAGGTTGCTACTAGATGGTCCGTTCCCCCAAGCCTGGGAACCAGCAAGTCCCTGCCTCTAGGCAGCCTTTCTTGAACAGGGTGTCAGCACTGGCACAAAGCAGTGGGGACGCTCGTGAAGTGAGGACTCCCCTGCAGGAGCATTTTGCAAGGCAGGACTGGAGCGCTCGGGCCTGTCCTGCTGTTCAGACCGTGCTGGGGACTGCTCTGTCAGTCATGGGTGGAAATGGGCTGCTGTCCCTGGAATTCGTTGTCAAGGAGCCCCAGTGAAGGGAAAACCGGGTTCAACAGTCCCACGCCGTGTCTTGCACTGAATGGAGCCGTTCGTGGCTCTGTTGGCTGAATCACTGCCCTGCATGACACGCTGGTTTGCAGTCCTAGTGCTCCCCGCCCTTAGAAACAGCCTGGCAGAAGTTAATGTAAAAAAGAGCAAAACAGCTATTCAGAAATAGCTTGGAAACATTGTGTAGAGCCCCTGGGTGGCTGTGCTTGGTGCCGTGCTTTTATGTGGAGCCTTTTAAGGGTTGCTCTGGAGGCAATTCCAGAACACGGCTTTCTTCACCATCCCTTAGTCCCTGGTGGCTGATCCATGTGCTGCTGAATGCGAACAGAGAGGGAAAAAATGCCGGCAGGACTGCAGAGGATGCAAAACACAGTGACTGTTGCATGAGCTGTCCATGCCGCGCCACGCAGGACACGCAGCCTGGAGGGGGGTGGCTCTGGCCAGGGCGTGGAGCCTGGGCTGTTTGCAAAATCGATTGGAATTAGTTAGGAAAGCTGAACAGGGCCGGAGGGAGCAGCTGGCAAAGTGCAGAGCCTGGGAAAAGAGGAGTCGGAAACTTTCCTGCTAGTTCGTCACTTGTTGTCCTGAAGCAAAAGTTTGTGAATAGAAAAGCAGTCTAGCTGCTTTCCCAAAACGTGGCAGCCCCTTTGCCCTGCCCCGGGGATGAGCCGCTCTCCTTCCTTCTTCCTCCTTCCTTCCACCCCTCCCCACACCAGTCTCCCGAGACGTTTTCAGTCCAGCTGCAAATAGCTTGGTTGCACCCAAACTTCAAGATCTGAAAACCAGGAAAAAAGTAGGATTGAGTAAAACAAACAAACGCTGCACAACACCTCCCCCCACACACAGTTATCTCGGGGAATTGCTGCTCAGGCTCAACAGCTGCAGAAGTGAGGACTTCCTAAAGTGGATGTGCGCAGCAGGTACCTACAGGTTGTCTGACCTTGCTTGCACTGTGGTTGCAAATACCCCCTCCCTCTGCCAATTTTTCTCTCTCTAAAGATTTGAGAGATACAGATGATGTTTGCCACGATGGTGAACTCTGACAACTGGTTTCTGAACCTCGTCTTGACCTCAGGATAAGCAGCTCCTGACTCCATGCATTCATTTCTGACTCTGTAATGCTTAAATATAGAGCAGCCCTGGGGCTGTGATGAGTCACTCGCTCCTAATGACACTATCAGACTGTTGGCAGTGTGCTCCTGTCAAACGGGAGGTAGAGCTGGCTACACGGGGCAGACACCCGCCCCGCAGCAGCGCAGCTGGACGTGTGTGCCCATGACCCCCCACGCTAACGGCAGTGAACCCCATCCCCGATGGAGCTGGAAAAACCTCTTGGCTTCGCGTTACCGGCCACGCCAAAGCAAACGCTGACCCTTGCATCCTGGGCTCGGCTCCTGGGAGGGAAGCGCAGCGGCCGGTCCAGCTCCTTTTCTGCATTTCTTTTTCAGAGCGCTCTGTCATAGGCAGGGACGCGTGGTCGTGCGCTTTGCCAGGATCCTTCCCTTCGTGTTCTGCTGCGGACAGGGGGGAGGACAGAGGATTGAGGGACTGAGCTCTTTTTCTATCAGTTTTGGCCAGCTCAGTGAATTGCTGGTTGATGTTTAAGCACGGCCTAAGCTGGGGGAATAGGCAGCTTGTGGTTAAGGTTAGTGGGTAATGTGTGGTTGGTTCAAAGCCTGGTTTGGGAGCCAGATGAGTCACTAATTATCGGAACAAGAAATGTAGCTCGATGATGAAATTGCCCCAGTGCCTCACAGAGCCAGGTCAGAGTCCGGCAGCTGGAGGAGGATGGGTGGGTGGTTAAAGACACTCTCCCTCAGGGGGGCTGCGCTCAAGTTCATGGTCTGGTCCAGTCCCTCCAGGAGTCCCTGGACAGATCGCTTCAGCCTTGTGCTGCCTTCCCCCAGCCGTAGGTGCTGGTACTGTCAGACGCTTTCCTTCTCTTCGCCTCGTCCTGCCCTGCGGCGATTCGCAGCCCTTTTCCCTGTCCCTGTCCCTACCCCGCCTTGTGTAGCTGCTGCTGCTGCAGTTCTGACCCAGGCGGGGTTCCTCCCGTGGTCACGATCCCCATGGTCTGGCTCTAGGTGCAGCTGTGCTGGAAGAGCCCCGGGTACCCAGGCAGGATGGTGGGAAGCCACAGTGCGTAAGCACTGGTCAGGAGTAGCACGGGGCTGAACCACAATCCTTCCCTTCCTCCCTGGGAGGGGGCAAAGGCCACCTCGGCCACCCCCAAATCCTGGGCAGGTGCCTCAGGCCACACGCAGAAGGTCGGGCAGCCCCTCTCTTGTCTCGGAAAGGAAGGCTGTGCGCTCCATCTTGCCCATGAGGCCCCTGCGCTAAAGGCCCTGCGCTGCTGGCTTGGCAATAGCAGCTTGGTGGCCAGGCTGACAGCACGAGCCTCCCACCCACTCGCAAAGGGGCAGCCCCGCTTCAGCCATTAGCAGGCAAGGAAACAGTGACCCCAGAAGGCAGCCCACAAACACCCCAAAAAGCTCAGAGGGTTGGAGTGAGCCCTGTCCTCTGATGGGACAGAGCCATGCGCCTGCTCCCGTTCTCCTGGCGTTGGCCCACCATGCTGAGAGGGGCACGGCAGCGGTTTAGCGGCATGCACGGAGTAGCTGGGGATGGAATCAATTCATGTTTCCAAAACAAAAAAACACTGGTATGCTTTAGACTTATTTCCTATCCCGTGGCTGCCAAATCTGTGAGCCCATCAGCTGCGTCTGTGGGCTGCATGGGGAAGGTTGGGCAGTTCCCTAACGGCCAGCCAAGTGCTCCAGCAGCAGCGCCAAGGCTCCAGGCCACAGGTGAGAGGATCAAGGCTTCTAACCAGCCCTTGCTATGCTTTTTTGCAGGTTCCTGATGACCACAAATTAAGTACGAGCCCCACTGTTCTGAAAGAGTGAAGCACATCAACCTGATCTTCTGCCGTATCAGTAAGTGCTCTGTCCCCCTGTTGTGCCGTTGGTGTCTGTGTGGCAGGATAGTCTCCCCTTCCCTAGAACTATTCAGAGTAACTGGTTGTTTGACCTCTTGGCTTCAGGAAATGGAAGTATTTGTCATCTCTGGATAAGGGTCTCTTAGCAGCTGACCCTTTGCTGTGCCCGTTTTGAGTTTCCAGCCAGGAGTTTGTGCGGTTCCCACGTCACTATTAAATCCCACACCAACTACTGCCATAAATCAATGCGTTGGGGAGACAAAGGGGCTGAGCCGCGCTCCTCCCCAAGAGCAGTTCCGCTCCTTTTCGTAAATTTTTGCACACAACATGCTTTCAGCCCAGCATTATCTGCCCTCCCTTTTACTTTACGTTAGTGCTGTGTGTTTCCAACCGAGACACAAAGTTTGGGTCCGAGAATGTGTTTAATAGTAATCTGTGGTATGAGCATCTTCTGCATCTGCCTGCCTACATTATGAAGGGAAACAAATGAGCTCAGTTTCCAGGAAACACATATGGTGATAAAAATCTGTGTGATCAGATTTACAACAGCCATATACGAGGAGAGTTTGACGTGGAGGATTTTTCACTGCTAATGGCAGTGGCTTTTATTTTAAGCCCTTTTTTTTTTTACATTAAAAATTTTATTACAAAAAATTTAACAGTAAGGCAGTTTCTCAATTGTCAGTCACTGTGAGCCAAACAGTTTTCAATCATCTTTAATACAAAAATAGATTCACACAGGAGCCACGCTCTTGATCCAAAAGCCCTTTGAGACATGAAGGGGTAAGGCAGGAAGCAGCAGCACCACCTGTGTAATCCCTTACACATTTTACGTTAGGTGCATGAACACTACCGCAGGGGAGAAAGAGGAAATGGGGATTGTCTGCAGTTTAAAAAAATAAGCTTACCCTCTCTCTTCTAATGATCTGGAACGTTTCGGTCTGATGTGCCTCAGCAGACTTGAGTTTTAGTTTTGAGGGATTTTTTTTTTTTTAAACCAAGTGAAATTTTTAACCAAAGACAAACTGTTTTCTTCCCTGAAGAACTGCAAACCATTGAGTAGTTCACTGCTTTAAGAAGTCATGCACTAGGAGGTTTTTACTCCTCAAGCAATGCCTCTTAGAGACTATTCTTAAAATGCTGTTTAACACTGGAAGTACTCGAGGGTAGTTGAGGGGAGGGAGGTAACTGTTTAGCAAACTTCCCCAGACATGCCACAACTTCTCTCAAGCTTGTTGTTCATCTTTTGGTGTTGGTTGAACAGAGATCGGGGAGGGAAAAAAAAACCCATTGCTTAATAATATAACAAAACTGTGATTTCTCACTGCTGCAACCCTTCCTTTCTTCATTCAACATGTAAGAGACCATGGTGTTTTCTTCCACTACAGCAGTACCTAAAGCAGTCACCGACACTTTTTATTTATTCAGTATTTCTCTTTTACCTAATGTAAATTCTACAATTTTTAGCTGTTAATTATTTTAATGCATCAAGTAACTCCTCTGCTCACTTTAGAAAAAAACCAGCTTTTCTGTCATAGGAAAACTAGATGCTGTTTTTTAAACGTGTTCATGGTGGCAAGACATTGATTTCTTTTTGTACTTGTTGACTATGCAGGATTGGCTTTCCTAAAAGCATTTACAGACGCCTCAGAGGCACTGAGAGAATATTAGTGCCCCAAAGTAAGACTCCTAACACCACATTGTTCATTGCATTCTTGCAGGAAAGTGGCAGGACTTACCTGCAGCCACGATATTACCTTTTTTTGGAGCTTAAGAAAGTAAAAAAGCTGGGAAAGGGAAAACCATGGATAGGAATGGAGATGAATGTCTGACACTGCGTGAAAGGGAGAAAACTCAGGTAAGTAGAAATGTTACGGGTTTTTTTTAACGATGACAATTTAGCGATCAAAAATATGCTCAGATAACCCATTCCTTTGGTGAATCTATTTATATCAGCTACTGCTCTAGTGTACCAGCTATTTTGAATGAATGAGCAGTACAGACATGAGGTGGAACCGTTTCTGATTTTTCTTTTTATTTGTCTTCTTAAGTGCTGGATGGACTTTGTTCCACATCTGCCAAAAGCACAGGCAAAATGCAGAAAGGTGCAGGGCTAAGGATGAACAGTTATGTAGGTCCTGTTGCTAACAGGCTCAGTAGGAATTTAACAATGCATTTTCCAGCAAAGATTTTAAAGTGTCTTCTGAAAGTGTGCAGTTCCTCAAACTATAGTACCTTAAACTGCGTTCTCAGTATTCCCGAGGTATTTCTAACGTGTTAACAGTTGGTTTCATCTCCGTTTTGGCTCAATTTTCAAGATTTTGTGGAGGCAGAAAACCTAATTAAGTAAAATTGGAATTTTTTCCTTGGTAAAGACTTCAGGCTTGACCCCTAAATCAGTAAAACCATCATCATCCAGAAAATCAGACTGCTTAGGAAGAGTCTGGTGCAGCTCACTTTGATTCTTGTCCTCGTGCTAGGGGAATATTTAGACATTTTGCTAAAAACCCTGCTGTTGAAGAGAAACGGCTTAGGAAAGCGAACCTCCCTGCAGCCTCTCCCCGCCCTGCGTGGCTCTTCCCGTGCTGGGGGGCAGCGGGGACGGCAGTTATTCCTCCTGCGGGAATCTGAGGAGCAGAACAAAAGTCCAACAGCTACAGCAGCCACAGTCTCATCTCCCTCAGAGGTTTCAACTTCATCTCAGCGTAAGGATGACTCGTCACAAACTAAGGTCCCTGAACGTCACTGTGAGTGAGTTCTTGCAGTGCGGGCACCGCTGACTTTGGGGACGCTGCTTCTGTGTGGGTGGCACGAATCGGAACGGCTCCAGCCCTGGCTCGTGGGGAGAGCAGCAGTGAAGCGAGCAGCACCAGAGCCTCTGGAGGAGGCCCCTTCCCAGCGCTTCCTCGCTCACGAGTGCCAGCGACAGCTAAGGACGGGGAGGGGGCGGCGCGAGGTGCCTTGCTGCAGCGGAGGCAGCCTCCGCGAGGTGAGCAACGCCAAACCCTCCGGAGCAGGCACCTTCTCCGGCATCCTGTGCAAGCAGTCGCCCCGTGACTAAAGGCATGTCACTGCTGCGGCCTGCGTCCAGCATCCGCAGCAGAAAAAACCATTTGCAAAATAAAAAGCATCTAAAAAAGACTTAGGATTATAAATAGGCCGTCTATTTATCACAAGACCTTGAGAACTGGGAGGACTATGTATTACCTCATCACCTGAAGTCTCATAACCAATTTGAAATTCCAGTGTCCTAAGGCACAATTATTTTGATTCAGGAAGATGGTAACATTCCCATCCCCGCTGCCCAAGAACAGATGTAAGAGTTGACTACTAAGACAGAATAAAAGCAGCATTTGTTTATGTGGACAAACATTAAAGCAGAAAAACGGAGGGAAGGCGGGCTGTAATTGTTGTCAGGCTGCTCTGATGCAGGCATGTGTTTGAGACAACACGGCTGAAGCATCTCATCTACGCGTATGTAGCTGCTGGCTCACGTTTCGAAGGTTAAGAGCCAAATTCCCCACAGAGGCTGAGAAGGAAGGACCGTTGAAAAATTGGGGCTTTTGTGGAAGTGGAAAAACAGGCTGAGACATGATAATAACCTGTTCCCCAGAGAAAGACAAGGCATGCCCGCAGTTCTCAACAGTCGTGGTCAGGCACTCTAGAAAAGCAAGGAGTCGAAGGTCTGGAAATTGAGGAATACGAACTGGTTTAATTCAGCCTTCCTTAGAAGGGAGCCCTCCCACCAAATCATCCCGCCCTTAGCAGACTGGCAGTTGCGAGGAGGACTCCACGCGAACAATCACTGGCTCTCCATGCTGATCAGAGGGGCGATGGTGAAGGGAACACCACACACAACAAACACCACTGTTAGTCGTGGCCCTGATCTGTATTTTGTCCTTTTTTTTTTTCTGTAATACTCATAGACCTTAATATATTCCATTCATAAAACCTTAAGGGGATATTTTAAGGGAACTAAAAGCACGCTTGTTTTGTCCACAGATGAAACACCGGTGTAGTTGAAGACTGAACCTGTAGTGGAGTGTTAGTCAATTGTAAACTGTAGGAGATGTGTGCATTTTACACAAACTGAATACAGAGGAGACAAAGGACGAGCCTGCATCATTCCAACTCTGATAAAGTGCACGGCCTTCGGAATTCCTGTCCCCGCTCGTGGAGCCATTTATTGGATACTGCAAAGACATAAAGGTATTTGATCACTGCACCTGGTTAGCTCGTGCTTCCATTTAAGCTCAATATATGCTATTAGCCAGCTTTCAGTTAAGCACAGGATTATCTTAATTTTCTGAAGGATTTTAATACGCACACACACAAATGTGAAGTTGGTCTAACAAATCCAAGAGGGAAAAAACCTTCCAACAGCTGCAGAACTACAGAAGACTGTTGAAGTAAATATAGTATTACATGTAGTTTATAGATATAATAAAATCTGCTACTATATATAATATATATAACATAATATATATAGTAAAAGAGATGAAGTGGATATAGCTATAAAATAGATTTCTTTATAAAGGACCTAATTTCTGGCTGCTTTTTATTCCACCAGAGGAAAATGAAAACCAAGACAACCCACCAACAAAGCCCCAGGCAGCGAGAACAATGCGAGGGGTACTTACCCCATTTGTTTCCAACTAGTACTGGGCAGGCCGCGTGCCGCGTGCTGTAATCTCCTTCTCCGCTTGGAAAGAGATTGTACCAGAATACAGCTGTTCCCTGGAAATTGCAGTGGAAACCCTCAGCGCTCTGCTCTGTGCGATACGCGCTTTCACACCAGCTTACTTAGCGATAAGGCAAAGGTATGCGTATTTGTATTTCAGACGTTCCTTTTAAATCGAAGGCTCTTTTCCATATTCTGACATTTGCTTTCCTAAGGAACGAGTCTCCTTTGACTCATTCTGTGTCTATGTATACTTGGCTGTTATTTTTTTTTAAACCCTAAGCCAGTTTCACTCAACTCTGACCAGTTTTAGAAAGCAAGATAATTGACTAAAAATGAGCAGCAAGCCAGCAGAGACAGACTTTATTCGTGACCGTTCTGAGGGAAAAAACGTAACAGGAACACACCATTTCAGGGAGAATTCCCTACAGACGCCTCAAGACTAACCCTACTTACAGATTTGAGTATTTTCAAAATGTGTTTTGAAGTACTGTAATGTTTTGCAAAGTCGATGCATTAGAGGCAGTTAAGTCCAAAACGTAACCATGCGTTAACACGCAGAACACCAGAGGCCCTTGCAATCACCAGTACTACTCCAGTCGCTTCACTTAAGTGTTAAGTACCTCTGTGCTCCCATGAACAGTGCTCTAGTCTTCTTCATATAAACTCATTTTAAAGCTTCTTTTTAAACGTTTATACGTCTGTTACATTTTTTAATAGGTGGAGAGAGGAGTGGTCACACTGGATAAAAAACCCCGCTTACCTTTTTAGGCCAAACACTAGCTCCTACTTCAGGAAAGACAGTAGCTCCCCCTGCTGACACATCGCTCATCTGAAAAGGTGGGAAGAGGCACAGGTAAGTTGCAAGCCGATACATTCAAGTGTCATGTTTTAGTAAAATAAAAATAGCTCCATTTCTATCTCCCAATTAGAGAGCAAAGGCTGCGTGATGAACAGCCTTAAACCCACCCCCTTTGTTCGAAGGGCAACAGCCAGCCTCGTCCCTGAATGTTACATGCTCAAATGTTTTGGCCATGAGCATGCTATAAATACCGAGGCAGATGTAAAAATGAATAGACAGTCACACAATTTAAGCTGATGCTCAACTTTGAGGGAAAAACCCTCCTTAAGAACACACGGAAGAACCATTACTTATGGGTCAGAAGAGACCCCGTACGTATTACCGCTAAGTTAGTGGCTGCCTTCATTTGCAAGTCACTTCAGTAAAAAAAAGTAATGGAATTATTCAATGGTATAGAATATGCAGTGATATTTTTGGCACTAGCACATGGCAGAAACATAACACTTACATAAAACAACCAAGTGGCAATTCTGTTGCCTGTTCCCAATTCCTTAAAAGCATCTGGCTCATCTTTCTGTGAATAAAAGCAAGCGGATTTCATAAGCATTTCATTTTGATTATTGAGAGGAGCCGACGACATACAGCTGCCGAGCCAGCAGCAAACAAACTCATGCAGAAAAATTAATCCAATCCTCTATTTGGAAGGAGGGGAGAATGCAATATGAGTGTACCTATTAATTTAAATAAACCAGGCGTTTTAAAATCCTGTAGGACGGGAAGGGCATAAGCACGAATTGCTAAACTGTGCTGGCTGAAAATGAGTACATAAATCCTCTTCACAGCCACAAACTTAATTATTTGATTACACTCACTTATGCCCTCCGGCCAAGGCGAGCAACAGCGAGGGCAGGCTTCAGTCCCGGGTTCACCGAGAATCGGGCTGCAGCAGAGCTCTGCCGCAGGGGGGGCTCCGAGCACGCCCTGAGGGCGGCTGCCGGCCCTGCTCCCTTGGGCCGGTGCTGCCTTTGTGGCCCTCACCCCCTCTCCTGCTCCGGCCTTTCCGACCTCGCGCTGGAGCCGCAGGTGCCTTCCGCATGCTGCGCTCCTCCCTGGCGCACAGGCATTTTAGAGTGCCCTTAAAAATCCGACGAGCGACTCGTTAAGCAGTGCGCGGTCCCAGCCGCAGGGCATCCGCGGCAGCCGTTCCTGAAGCTTTCGACAGGAGTAGGGCACGTCCCTGGCCAAACGCACCCGAATGCGCGTGGTGTGGCTGCGGCAGCAGCAGCCTGGCGCTGCGTTCAAAGGGGGGAGGCCTCCTCCATGCCACGCTCCAGCACTTCACTGTTGCTCTTTCATTACAGCTGGAAGGGAGGGAGGAAGCCGAGCGCGCCTCAGCCGAGCGGGAGCTTGTGACAGGCTTAACAAACTCACCGAGAGCGCCGCTTGGGTACCTAAGAAGTTTTTATCATCACTTGACTCACAAGAAGAAAAACCCATTTTGATGGGTTATGAGACAGACTAACTTTTGTCATACCTCACAGCCCACCCCCTGTGACCACTGCTCGTGTATGCCAGAATTTCGGCAATCGTTACTCCAGAAATTAACCCATGCACGTCCAAACAAAAACTTGATCATTTGCAATGCTTTTGAGCATGTGCTTACAGAGCAGAGCTTCTGATTAATAGTTGGTGGCTTGGATTCACCGCGTAAGGTTAATCTGAAGGTGTTAAATCACACATAAGTACGCCCAATAAATAACCAACTGAATTCAGTGGCGTTATTTCCAGCAGTCTGCAATTTCAGCTGGAATAGAAATAGGTTGAGAATTCAAATCAAATAAAAAAATAAGGCTGGTGAGATGAGAAGACCTCGGTAGGCTTTTTCCAGTTTCAGGACTGCGCGAGCAATCAGCATGTGAACTACAGTAACAGAGCACTTGTACTGTCAAAATTTCTTCAACAGCACGCAAGATGCCTGCCTCTCAGCTCTGGGGAAAGCAGCTCGCTCTCCACATCGCAGGCCCACCCGGTAAGCGGCAACGCAAGTTTTCCTAACGCTGCCGACAAAGCCTTTCCTCATCGAAGAGGGCATTGAGCTCTCACCGTGCAGCCACGTTTGCCCTACTCAGCGATGCTCTCGCTGCAGACACAGCTACGGGAGCTTCAGTGCACGGACACGCGTTAGCTGATGTCACTGTCATCTGCCGCACACGTCGGGAGCGCAGGACAGACATACGCCGAGTTTTTGTATATCCTTCAGTGGATATCCTTCAGTGATTTTAAACGAAATGGCCAGTACCCTGGCCAGCTGGAATATTTCTAAACGTTTCTCCAGCTTTAGAATAAAGCTAACGCCCTTTGCTCTGTGTTAAGAGCTATCGGTCATCTCCTCAGAATGATTCTTTTTTAATCACGTTTTTGAAGAAAAGCCTCGTTGCTCTGTGATGCCTAAAATGTTTATCAGTTCAGCTGGTGGTTTAGAGGGCTTTCTCCACTAACACGGATTAGGAAAGTTGAAGAGCTACAAAATTTAATACTACACATCAAAGAATAAAAATTGTGCCACGGCCCAGGCTTCACCAGGTGACTATCTCTCCTTCATCTCTTTACTTGCCCGTGCAAAGTCAAAGTGGGGTTCATACTGGCCTCCCACTCCATAATTTGCCACCTGAAAAAGAGAAAGACAGCGCTTGTGAAGAAGAAAGAGGTGGAGACAGAGAACAGGACTTACCCTTCCAAAATCAAAATGAGGCTCATACTGGCCTCCTACTCCGTAGTTGGCTACCTACAGTGAAAGGAGAAGCACAAAATCTAGTAAAGCAGTATTTTATCCAGACAAGAAAGGGCAAGAATTTGACTGTCATCTACAACCTTTTGACAGATGAAGTTTAAAAATCAAGCCATAGGAAACTGCAAGCCTCCGTCAGCTAAACCGTACTGTATGTGGCAAAGTCCCCGCGGGTTTTTTATTCACCCGTAGCTCTGACTTCGCCCAGACTCCTCAGCAGTGTAGAGCCAGAACCCGACTCTGAGCTTTAGGGTCTCGGCCCTTCAGTCTGCCTTTGCACTTCTCGGCCGGACACCAGCTCCCAGCACAGCCGCGGCTGACCCTTCCCTTCCCCGGGGTCAGCCTTCCGTGAGAGCTCTTCCGTCCGCCCCCAGCCGAACGGTGAAGACATCCTCCCGTTTCCCCGTGCCTGCTGCTGTCCCATCTAATGACTCCCAGGCGGTAGAACCTGACCATGAAACTTTTGAAACTCCTGACGACCTGGACAGCCCCAGGCTCCAAGGAGCCCCAAGATGTTTGGCTACAAGAGCAGCGGCACATCCCAGACTGGCACTGCAAGACGCAGCGTACGCCGGGTAAGGAACCTTAGAAAAGTATTTTTCTTCTATAGAAACGTTACAGGCTATATTCTCTTCAAAATAGGTCATGGCACTTTTACATCATTCCAGTCTAAATCACTTTTTGATCTCTTATGTCAATAAAGAGGATCCACTGTCCTTTCTGCCAATTGATTTTTTTTTTTTGTCTGTTCTATGTATTCATAACCTCAATTTTCAATCAGATGCCTGGGCAGTTTATCACTGGGAGTCTTGGTGGAGCAGCACAGTGGCACAACAGCTTTCAGGAACCAATTTTTAGGTGCCCTGCTTTCTAGGTATTAATGCTTTCTCAGAATCGGTGAAGCGGCTGTTCATTTAAAAGCTTCATGCAAATGAAGAAAAGTACTTCAGAAATAAAATTTTCTCAAGTTACGTGCACAGTCACAGTCTTTCCCCTGTTGGCCTTCTAGGACCAAGGACGGGATGGCAAATCTAAACAACCATTCTCTCTCTCCCCCTTTCCTAAACTATCAGTCAAGCTAAACTTTTCACTATCACCGCAGCAGCAAAGTTTGACCCTGCAGCAATGAAACTCGGTTTTATTAGTATAAATAAAAAGGAATTACACATCCACGTCAACAAACATCAGGAGTTTCAGTTGTTACTGTTTCCCTCCAGCAACAGAAAGCCATTTCGCACTAAAGTAAGCGCTAGGCTGCAAAGACAACTTCGTTTTGTCCTCCCCATAAAAAACCCACTCCTCCTTCCCGTGGCCTGGAATCAAACCAGCCATCAAATTAGCTGCCCCTGGGTTGAATGAGCTTTTGCGGCCACCTCACCGGCACGGCCTGAGCGAGCACGGTGCTGCACACAAAGCCGTCCAACACAAATGCCCACTGACAGGCTCCATCGTGCTTGTCCTAACAGTTTACCTGTAGTTCCTCTGCTGTGGAGACATCAAGTCCTGTTAGGTCCTGTATCCTTGTGTTAATGCGAGATACCACGGGGCTTTCATATCCAGACAGCCAAGCACTAAGTGGGAGGGAAAAAAAAAAAAAAAAATATTAATAAAATATGGTAGTACGAGGCAGTAAGCTAGAGTACAAATGCAACATTGGGATTTACTTCGACTGTGAGATGATTATTTTTTCATACTTTTAAAGAATTCAGTAGGATGATCAGAAATATTTCCAGGGCATTATGAAGGCCTGCATTTAATAAATGTGTTTTCTAGAAAGAACACGTACAGCACTGGTTTAAGGAAGCTCTAAAACTAAGGGCCTTAATTCCCATGCTGGACGACCAAGTGACTGAAGAAAATGTTCCAAACAGCGAGATCTGCTTCAACCTGGTTTCTAAAACAGGCACAAAACACTTTTATGCTCTTACATATTCCAAACAGCTAATTTAGATCCCACATTTGATGCATTTTGAAGCAACGCTTGCTGAGTTACTTTATTTAGCGTACACAAGTCTATGCGAGCTGGCCTTTCACCTTACTTAACTGTGCAATAGTACTAAAAAATCATTAAGAAAACAATTAAAGAATGCATAAAACTCTTTACCATCTAACCTGTTCAACAATTTCTACCAAAATGGCCTATTACAAATTTCGAATTTAGCACATTTCAGGTACACAATGATTTTTAAGGGGGGAACAACCCAACTTTTTTTTTTTTTAAAAAAAAAAAAAAAAATGTGCAAGGTCAGCCTTGCAGTTCCAAAGGCATCTTCAAAATGTCTGCCTCCTACTGTAAATTAGACCTTTTCAGCTAGAAACACTGCATTTAAAATACTTGGCAAACTAGTCAGCAGGGAAAGGGTACGAACAGGTAGGGCAGCAGCTCTACACGAGACCCGCTGCCTTCACCCAGACCCAGTGTAGCGTTTTCTACTCTTAAGTGGTTGCTCGTTCTCGAAAGCTGCATGGCTGGGAAGCAGCTGTGTCCTCCAGAAGCAGCCGCACGCCCAGAATAGCCGTGTTTGGCAGAAAAGGGCACAAGCTCAGTAGAACCCCAGCGCTGCGCATCCCCGCTGGGCCCTTGCCAGCCCTGAACACGTCCAGTTGCTTACATGGAAACAAACACACACACGCATTTTTGAGCTCTTTACAAGATAAACATTTTGTTCTTTTTGAAAAAAATACCAATTTCATCTACCCACTGTCTCTTTTTTTTTTTGTAAAAAAAAACCACTCATCTGCTCCCATGATCTTGCATTTCTTGCTGCTTTACTTGTCCCGTTCTAGCCACTGCACCTTCATTTTACCTGCTCCTCTTCTGCCTCTCTCGGCACGCTCGCCACCCTCCCTGGTCCTCTCCTCTCTTTACCTTGGCAGTCCCCTACTAGTCACTAATACGGCTGATAATACGGATGATTTGGGCCCGTGTGTTCCCCTTTTTTGCAGGAAAATGGAGACAGCTAGTTCTACCTTTTTTCTAGCAGCTGACTCGGCCTTTTGGGCTCATCAGCGGTTCCTGCTGTTTTTTACAAGACTGTTGGACAGAAACACCTATGCCCAGAGCCTAGCTGGCAAGTACAGCATCGTATTTCTACTCAAGTGAACTTTCAACGTCTATACTAAATTTAGGTTGTTTTCTTTAGTAAAAAAAATTGTGTTTTAAAAACCCACCAAAACACCTTACGTGGGAGGAACAGTAGCATGACACGTGACACAAGGCACTGACACAGGTTACAGAATCTCTACGAGCATTTTTTTTTTTTAAAATGACAAATAAACTATAGGTAAAAGAAGTAAGATTTCTCAAGACAGACTTGCACAAACACATACCAAGATTCATCCACTTCTGAGCGCTGTTAGTATAAGGAAGTGTTACAATGCAACCTTCTTCGATTTAAGGTGGTGGGAGAATGCAAAGACTACTTCTATGAAGCATTCCCCCCCCCCCCCCAAAAAAAAGCAGCTATGCAGCCCCATGCTACGCAGCCGTGTTGAACAGGTACCGCCCACAAGCAGTCCTAACCTCACACTCAATACGCAAGAAAAGCCCCGACACAGCCATCAGCTTCAAAGCGCAGGCTTCAGCTCCCTCTGTCCAGGCTACGCATAAAGGCTTTAAGAAAAAAAAACCCAGCACACCAAAACCCACAGAAAGAAAAAAGCAAGCATTCTTACTCTATTGGTTATTTAGAATGGCAATAAATGCTTTCAACAGGGAGAATACTACATCCTTTCACGAAGGGGTAAGTACTATATGGATTTGAGAAATAAAATTAATTGCCCAAGGATACAAAGAAAGTCTATGAACGGTGGAGGAAACAGGGAACTGAATCCGTATTTCAAGTGGCAGCCTGTCTGCTGGCGGCTGAGCAAAACTTAGGGGGAGGCACGCAGCGCTGAACAGTTTCACGTGAAGAGTTACAGGGCGATTTAACCCGGTAAGCGTCATGACATCTGCTTCCATGAGGGCAGAGAGCGCCGGAGGGCCTGCAGAACCCTGTGCCGACGCTCCAGCGTCAGGGGTCCCCGTGCCCGCTGCGTTTAGGGTGCACAACAAGGGCCTCCTGTTACTGCAGGCTCTGCCCGGTCGCCTTCGCAGAATAGAGCAGTCTGTCCTACACTGTCCTCCTTTGCTGCTCGTCTCAGCCTTGGTCCTTGCTGACACCGAAGGAAGTGCGTGCCCAGTTCAAGACCATTTACAGCAGGTATTCCTGCACGCAAAGGAATCTTTTTTTCCTGCTCTTGTCGGGGGGGGGGAGGGAGGGGGGAGATGGGGGGAGAAAAACGGAAAAAAAAGAAAAAAAAAAGACTCCCTCACCAGTGGTGCATGTGATGCAGAATTAACAGCCTTAAATTGGGCTCAGCAAATTTTTTTAATATACGCACAGTCCAAGGTTCAGCACGACTCAGTAAACACCCACAGCTCTATTCTTCAATGCACAAGGGTTAAATTAAGTTGCTCATCTGACAACTTGCATGAACGGCATTCCATCGTATTTTTTGACCAGCTGACACCTACGAGTCCACTACGGGCAGAAAACTTCGTAACAAAAAGGGACAAGCTTATTTCTGGGAAGACGTAAGCATGGCAGTTTAAGACAATTACAGGAGGATTTGGTATTTCCTTAATAACTACCACACCAAAACCCAAAATTGCTTAAATACAAAGGCATAGGATTTTGGTGTCGTAAAAGTATTGGCTTCTTAGCCATAGTATTTGGCTTCGTAAAAAGACATCCACGAACTCAGCTAATATGTTCTAGAAATTGAAAGAATTTCGTTAGCGTGCGGAATTGATGCTGGGGGATTGCTCTTCTTCTTCCTCACACCGAGATCTGGCTTTTAACGACTTTTATATTCATTACAAACAGCTAGCGGTAATTACATTTACTCCTCCCTCTTATAGTTCTGTATCAGGTATCTCATTAGCCATTTTTAATAGCGCAATACTTATATGCAGAAATAATTTCCGACTAAGCAGTATATTAGGAAAAAAACCAGACAACTCTCCAGAGCTACATGGCGTACAAGGGCTTACACGCCCAAAAGCTCGTCTCCTCCGGCCGCACTAGTCGGTCTAGTACCAGACGTTACGCAGGCTCCCTCCTTAGTCTCAGCTACACCAGCGCTGCACCGGAGTATTTCAAACGCTGCTTTTGTAACAGTCATCGGTCACACGAAACACTGGCATTTATGTTTAAAGACTTTCTAAAATGTACTCGGTATGTAAAAAGTACTAGTCGAGATGCAACAGGGAGTGAATAAAAGCACAGACCGGTATTTCTGAAGTGGAAACTTCAACATCATATGCTAAAGCTCCGACTGGCTGCTGGGAGGAGAGAGGGGGGGGGGGGAAAAGCAACTTCTTAAAAAGCAGCGTCAGAGCAGCCCAGTTTATTCTGGTACCGCACACAGCACGGCTCGACGGTGCTCCTCGTACTGCTGGCAAGGTGCCCCCTTTTATACAGCCTGCCACGTCCTGCACCGCGAACAGTAGTCCTCTCAGAGAGAGGAATGCTGTAATTTAGAAGTGCATTTGCTAGGAAAGAATGTTTGAAGGGGGAAAGCAGTCATCTATCAAAAAAATAAAGCAAGCATTTTTTGGTTTTCAGGAGCAATGATTCATCTGGAATCCAAACCAGCTCAAACAGCTCTAACAGAAAGATGTTTCTAGCAGCGGTTCTGCAAGGGAAGCTCAGCGATCCAGCATTAATAACGCGACCCTTCTAAAGCAGCCTGGCTTGGGGTTTGGGGTTTTTGGGGGTGGCTTTTACCTCCTGCTATAGATTCAGGTGTCAAGTTCTCTTTTAAAGTATATACATCCTAAACAATCTGCGCATGGAGGAATGCAAAGGCAAGGGGAAGCCCGAGAAGGGAAGTCCCCCTCCACCCTCAAGCCTCTTCCTACCCTCAAAAAATTGCCTTCGCTGACTGCACAATGTGCTGCGCCCCATTTACTTGTGTGTCTCTTTGCAGTTCTAATTCCAGTTTCCAGTGAGATACGGAATTAAAAATCTTAGCTCGGTAAAAGCTGATTTAATTCTGCGAGTTCCTTCGGTATGTTGGAAGGAAGTCCCAGAGCGCCACCGTTTTGAGCACCAAACCTTACACGTTTTGAGTCTCATTCACCAGGTACTAGACGGGCGGCTCTGCGCCGGGCTGGCAGCACGCCGCTCCGAGGCGGCGGCGGCACTTCACAGACATCGGCTGCCCTTATACTTTATCACAGAGTCCCGAGGCAAGGTACAGCACACGGATAATTCTGGATTAAAGCCCCAGGAGAAATAGTCGTTTTATCATGTCACAAAGCCAGTGTTGGCAAACAAAGGTGGTGGCAAACGGGATCTGGCCGCACCAGCGGCTGCGCGCATTCACGAGGGAATCGGCTTTGAACGATGGGGGTCGTCCAGTACTACTTCTTCTGACTGCGGCATCTGCAATAGTCTTAAGGCGTAACACTTCCCACTAGCGAAAAATCAAAACTCTAAATAAAAAGTTCTTTTGCTAAGGATCATCTATTTATATAGGGGCCAATTATGCATCTCAATTTCAGTTAGTGACCCGGTCACCTGCTCTAATTCCTATTATGAGCACGTCAGATTTGAAAGAAACCGTGAGGGTACGTTCAAATGGATTAGCAAAGTTTCCTCCGTAAACGCCCCAGACTGGTCTGTGTCACAGAGGACAAAGCCCGAGACTGAATAAATGCTTGCTTTAAAATACGCAGTCACAGATAACAAAGATAGGACGTGGACAGACTTCAGAACTGAAAACAAAAAATGAAATGCAACGCATGTCAAACAGGAAGACGTGTGTTCCTAAAGTCATTCTGGAGGGGGCCTGTGGAGGTGGCGTTAAGGAGCAAACACATAAGAGCTCACCAGACCATTTCCAAAGGACTCCCGCTGCCTGCAGGCGCTCTGATGAGTAAGTCGACCCGCGTGCTGCTGAAGGTGCAAGGCAGTTTTCAACGTATAAAAATAAAAGCTTTCAACTTGCCACTACTTGTAACAAGCGTGGCTTTAAGGATCAGACTTCAGCTACAATGGTTTTCTAGTTTCCGTGGGAGTCATCATCATTCCCGAATCAACCGGCTTCTTGTGATCCAGTATTGTGAAACACCTTTATCTTTCTAAAGAAATTCATAGCTAAATAAAAACCCTTAAGCTACTAGCCATCCTAATTTCAGGTTTTTTTGTTCAAAGAAGCTGAAAGAACACGCGTTTTCTATTAAAGCAGCAACTACTTTCCATCATTTAAACAAGGAGAGTCTTCAAAATGATCAACTAGCTGTAATTTGCACTACCCCCACCAACTGCAGCAGCTCATCAGCGCCTAGTTTTAAGCGAGTATCGATACCGAAGTTCAGCGGCAGAGGCGAGCTACGCAGGCAGCCTTCTCCGCCGTTTGTTAGCGTAAGCAGAACCCGCGCGGCGCTCCCGTTTTAGTACGTTAGTTGCGCTAGACAAGCCGTGCTAAGCAAAAGAGGGCGCTTCCATCCCGGCTCCCACTAACATTTAGAACTATTTCCTATTTCAGCAGAACCGCTTGCTTTGTTACACGACAGCGCAGTTTGCTGCAGGCCATTCTCGTTCTTCTAAAGAGAGACTAAGAATATAAAAGGTATGCAAAATCCTTGTTTGCCCCACGTTTAGAGACGAAGCAGTACGGTCCCAGAACAGACTTCCTCGGACTGGGTGTACCTTCGGAAGACGTTCCCCTTACCTCTTAGAGACTCTGTAATGTGCTGTGGTCAGTTTCCCAGTCTCAGGGTCATGAACAGTAGCACGGCTCAGCTACAAAAAGAGAAAGGACAAGGGCTTACCCACCTAGTAGGCCGCTTTTTCGCCAAGCCACAGGTGTTTGAAAGGGTTCCGATTGGTCTGGATGGTATGCAATGCTCTTAAATTAGCAATGTTAGAAGGGCAACAGAAGCTGTAGCTGCCATGTCCAAATCAAAATGAGTTGGTTGGAAAAATTTGGTTAGATTGTCCTTTCACTTTTTTCCTCCTTTTTGCTTGTTTTTTTTTTTTTTCTTTTTTCATCTTTTTTTGTTTTTAACTAGAGACTTTCTGCAAGTAATTTATGATGCTGAGTTTCGCAGACAATTCCTCTTCACCCAGAAGTTTAACTCCTTTCAGAATTTTGGCTTAACGCCGATGGAATGCGCGGCCAATCTTTAATCACCGGTACTAAAACCGGGGGGGCCGGGCAGGGGGCAGGCGGTTTCTTGTAGAGCCAGCCAATTTTGGAAAACATTGGCTAAATTCAAGACTCGTAGTACTTAATAGACAAGCTGGAAAGAACCAGGAGCTCAGCGAAATCGAGCTTGCGTTCTGCCAGATTTGTGTCAGCAGGAGGTAAAAGAGCCCAGACAGGAGCACGGGATTATCTCGGACAATGAAATGCTGCGTGACTAACGAGCGTGTGTTTTGCGTGCCGCTCCAGCTGTCACGCACAGTAGGGACTTGAAGCATCTCTCACACGTGTAAAAGCACTTCAAGTGGTCTGCTACATTTTACAAGGAAAGGGAGGACAATTTTGGGTTGGTGAGAAAAGCAAGGGGAAGGGAATATTAAAAAAAAACCCAAGCAAACTAGATTCTACTGAAGGTTTTGCAGCATCACGTATTTTTTACGCCGATCGTAGAGACCTGCTTCTTGTACAGATCATCATTTGAGAACGCGCCCCGAGAAGGTGACCGAAAAAAGAAAAAGAAGAAATCAAAATACACCCCCAGAACTTCTAGCTGAAGGAAGAGACTGAGAAACTCAGCAGTAACAGCCTGTTACAGATCTGCGTGTAATAAAGCGGTGGACTACAAAGCCAAAGTTGTCTTTTTAGACCACCTCTTTCTTCCCCATAATGAGCAGAACTACACACTCATTACAGGCCCAAAACATCTGGCATAGAGCTCTCTTACCTTTTGCTAATTCTGTAATGTGCCGTCTCCAAGGCTCCTGTTATGGGGTTTGAAATGGTGGCTCGCCTCAGCTGTGAAGCGAACCATCAGAATAGTTGCATTACAAAGCACATACTGCATCACAGCAATCCGACCATTCAGAAGCCTAAGGGGAAACGTCACGCAAGCCGCCACGCGAGCCACCCGGTCACCTTTTGCGGTGGTTTTTCTTTTACGGGGGGCGGGGAAATTCATAAAGCGGTGATGGGGAAGGAGGGGGAGTCTTCAATTTGACTAAAAGAGAGGGGGTTTAGGGTTTTGGGGTTGTTTTTTGCAACAGAGCGTCAGAGAAGATCACGTTTTCCAGGAAATAACGTTTCCATTTCTGTAGCAAGAAGAACAGCCGTCTGAATAAAGTAAACTCGAAGCTTTCATTTTTTTCATATTGCAACAACTGCTGGAAGCGGTACAATGTTACGGCATGTGTACAATCGGTCCTTTGTTACCACTCTGTCCTGCACACGTAAGATGAGTTTTACAGTTAAATTGAATCCAGGCAACTTTGAGATCTCCTATAAGCGACAGATGAATAAAACCCTACCCTTTTGATTCCTTCTATAGCAAAAGCAGCACTGAAGCGAGCTCCTTTAACGCCAGCTCCTAACACAAACTAATCGCGTGGTCCACGGACACATTTACATTGTATTCCTAAGATACACAGAGCGAGAACTCTTGGTTCAAGGCCTTCCTTTCCCTCTGCTGCGCTCCATTTACTTGATGCCATCCATTAATACTCCCATTCGGAACCTTATGTGTGCCATTTAACTTCATTCACGTAACTATCGGACGCTCTCCGTCACTCGTAACTGGAAAGCTTCAGTTGCAGAGCCCAAATTTTGGAAGAAGTTCCACATTTTGGAACTCGAGGCACAAAATGGCATACCAAGCCCCACACCGATTAGAAGTAGTATTTCTCTACTGTTAAAATAAACTAAGTAAACCAAGGCCTCTCCACGCCTACCAGCAAGAACGGGTACTGGGACCTCTGAATATGCTGCCTCTCCTCTCATCCCGTGCAGACGCATGCAAGAATCAAGGCACAAACTACGATTCCAGCGAGACTCCCACAGCCGAATAATAAGGCTCCATCCCGCCAGCTTACGCCGCCAGCGCAGCAGAAGGCTGGGCACGGATCGGACAGCGCCGGCTTCCGAGAGGCGGCGATGGTAACGTCCCCAGCGTCGGGAAGGAGGAGATGAGCTTTCAGTCTCAAAAAACACAATCCTCTCGCTCCTGAGCCCCGCAAGGCCTCGGCAGTAGGAAACGCGTGGAACGCTAACCGCACGCAGATGCTTCTACGTTAATGAACTATGAATCTCCAAGCCTTTACCACGAGCCAAACGTTTGATAGGAAAACAACTATCTCAGCACGTTCAGAAGTTAAAACCACCACGTTCACAGGTTTTTATTTTCAGTGCTGACTCCATAAAGAAGCGATTCAGTCGTATTCCACGGACGTAATGCCAGAGCTTTTGCAGCAGCAAAAGGGGCTTAATCATCTACAGACAAACAACCGGGGCTCCGATTTTTAGACCTGCAGCAAGGCTGCCTGACAGGAGAGCGGGAAGAGATGCTTTACAGGTGAGCGAAGAGAATTGCTTGTACTTCTTGCTTCCGGTTCAGAACGTTACCTCAGAAATACAACGCAGCAGCCTTTAGGAAGCTTTAAAATCGCCTTCAGGCTACCTAGTGCTCAGTGCAGCGGCCAAGGACAGCCACAGCCTCATCCTCCACGTGTCCATGTATAACCCACAGCTGGCTGACTTTGCAGCAGGCCAAGCTAACCGCTTGTCCTATACTTAATGCACTTCTCCTCCTAATCTCCATTTGCTCAGCTCTCTCTGGACAAAAAGCCATTTAGGCTAAAAACAAAGAAAAAAAGCAGGAAAATTATATTTCTACAAGTTGAAATCTTATTTTAGAAGTAACTGGTAATTGATGGAGAAATAACTCAATTTAACTAAGACATCTTCACGGCACATCTTGAGATGCAGAGTCGCACCAACTGGATACAGAAGGCAACTCCATCAGGTCGCCCATTGTCTCGGACACTCCAGTTCGCTCCGACAGTTGAGCCGCCCTGGATTATTCTGCGTGCAGAAACAAGAACCTCGGGATCCAGTTTCTGAAACAGGATTTGATGAGCTGGCATTGTGAATAAAGAAGCGAGTACCACCGGTTAAGTACTGCCCTCTTAAAGCCCTTTCACCTGCAGGCAACTTCAAAGCCTGGGAGACAGAAGTCAGTTTTATACCGAATGGAGAATACAACCATTCGTTCTTATCCGTACAATAACATGGCATTCCAGGACCAGAGGAACGGCTGCCCTTCCCTAGACGGCACTCTTCTCCATGTCACAACTTTGGCAAATACAGACTTAAAAGACAAAAAAACAACCAAAAACCAGAAAACCAAACTTCAGGGCAACCTAGCTGCAGCACATTTGTTCTCTGTTGTAGAACATTCTCCTCCTTATCTGAAACAGCGTGCGCCGAAATTGCGTCTGCCGGAAGAGTCTGACAATCCCGCGCTGCTGCTACCTGGCTCTCTTAATGACACAGAATTTGCAGCTTCCCCACCGTCTCCTTCAAAGAGTGTGTCGCCAAGAGCTACAAGGCGAGAAAAGCAACGTCTGAGCACGCTGCACACACATCCGCATTCAAGAGGAGACAGAATCGCACACACTCACGCAGAAAACTACGCACAGAATTTAAGACTCCAAAAGGCAGAGAAGAGTAAGGCATTTACCCTCGGCTTTGCTAGTTCCTTCACAGTTTCGATCTCTTCATCGGAGATGATGTCAAGGAAGCGAACAATTCGAGGTTTGTCCCACTCATCTTCCTGTTTGACAGGGCCCAGGATGTATCTAGGATTCCTGTTTCCGTCGTAGTAGCGGCAGAAGAGTCTTTTTTGTCTCCGAGGAGTCTGAAAGCAAGGTGGAGCAAGAGATCATCAGAGAACTTCCGTATGGCGTTAATATCTCTAAGAAGCGGAAGATGTCCCGAGAACAAGAGACAGGAACAATTCACTTTCCCTACCGTAATGTTATGTTACAAGCTAAAGAGGTGCTTTAAGTTTCAGAAATCAGTACTTTCAGCACATTAACGTTACTCTGTAATACTGCAACAAGCGGTACTTTACACAGTCCTACTAAAAATAATTTTACCGCTAAAAAAACCCACCCTCATTCAATTCCATACGTAAATCTGGACTTCCAGCATCCTTATTCAATTAATTCCAATTACGTAGCGCATCCAAGTTAGTCAGCAGTGCCTGAGGCAGTATTACTTTTTGCCTACTGGACAGAACGAAACGGGGAAGAAATCCAACACGCGCTAATCCTCAGTTCTACACAGTCAGCCAACTGCTGTAACAACTTCCTTGCTTTCCCGCCACATACAAATTCTTGACATTGTTTTGTTACGGTTGGTTTCGTACATTTGAAAACAGTCTACTCCACTTTACCATTTTGAGACCCTCCCCACGGCACAGCATTTCGTACTTCCTTCTCTCGGGCAGGTAATCCTTTTTCTTAACCTCAGTTTCCTTCTCCATCTGGTCTTCTGAATCCGTACTGGACTTATTTGCTTCTTTTTCTTTAGCCATGATATATTCAAAGTATTTCATGTTCCCGTTTGCTCTTTGATGTTCAGGATCTATCGACAAAGAAACAGACAAGTATCACTGGCGAGTTTCCAACTTGTGAAGAAGTATCCAGAAGAGGCTATTCACAAAAAGGAAAAGAAAACAGATGCGCACTACTGCTTCTCAAACAGAAATCAGAAACATCTACTCCGGTCTGAGAGCATTCACAGGATAGCTAAAACTCCGCGCTAAGCTGGAAGCGATGCTAGCCTGCAGCATGCACATATCCTTCCTCATCTGCAGGAAAACACGCAATGAGCTTTCAGAGCTAAGCTCAACTCATTCACAGTTAAGAAACCGCTTACTGTGAGGTCGGGATCCTCAGCAGGCACAGGGGTCCAAGCACTAAGAAAAAGGATTTGGCCATTCCGGCCAATCTCACCGGAGGAGGACAGAACAAGGGAACGGGCCCAGGACAGGGAGACAGCTGGGACAGCGTCACTGGCTTTAAACCTAAGAACTTCCCTGATGGGAATTAAGACTTCTGGTGACAAAGCCTTAACAATCACTAAACTTGCAGAATTTGCCGCAGTTCATTAATAAATGGTTCTCGCTAACCTCTACTATGTTAGGTTTAGTTCTGAACGTCCCACGGCATCCTTTACACGGTCAATCTGTAGAGTATTTGCAGAAGCATAAGTACTTTTCATATTTCGTAAAACGGACAGAATCTTAGCTCGCTGTATTGCATTCTGTATTTCTTATTTTTCCAAGTTTTTAATCTCAAGTATGCTTAATTTGCATTTAAATAACCTGCAGAGATTTTGGTATCGCCAATTCAGTTTCAATTCCATTAATTTTGTTCTTGCCTGTACCTAAGGGGAAGTAATCTTAACACAGGAAAGAAAGATATAGTAAGAGACCCAAATTTCAGGCAGTAATGACTAGGACGGGTAAGCGGTTAGAAGCCAACAGTGACAGGAGGCCGCAAATACTTCAGTAGAAAGGAGCAGTCCTTAACCGTGACACTTTCTGACACGGTAGTTGAGACTATAATTGTCCATCTGAAAACACGGTAGCAAAATATGCTTTATGGTAATACAAGTCTTATTTTACTGAAAACTACGCATCAAGATGTTAATGGTAGTATCAGTAATAATCCATTTTAAAAACCCATATACAAGGCCGAATACAGGCAGGACCACGCTCCTCAGTACAAATCCGTAGCTAGCACCTGCTCGAACACAGAGCTGGATCGTGGCGAGCTGCGCATCTCTCTTTCGCATACCCAGTTCCAGAAGGCGTTTGGTGAGCGTCATGGCTTTGCCCAGATCCCCCTGCTGATACACGGCGTAACTCAGGTAGTCCAGAATGTAGACTTTGTCCGCAGAAGACACTTCTCCCTCATCCAACTGTTTCAGAGCTTGTTCCATCCAGAGCTCGGTGTGGTAGTAGTCGGCTTCAGTGTAGGCAATCTTCCCCAGCTCAAAGCAGTCTTCGGCTGTTAAAAAGGATTTGTGCTTCACACCTGTATTGCAAACAAAACAAACCAAACGGAATTTACACAGAATTCCAGACCGGTCTTCAGAGTAACATTCAGTTACGTCTTATTCTTCACAGCACAGTTTATTTCTGTTCTTCAACATCTCCCTTCTCTGGTGGCTATTTGTTGAAGACTCAGTTTAAGTACCTAAAGCCTGTAAATCCTTGGCAGAACACATCGGCGGTTAGATGCAGTTTTCCATTGCCAGAATACCAGCAACTAGCTAAATGTCTTTACCGTTTGTGGAAAATAAAGGAAAATAAAATAAACCTTCATTCTTCAAAACCTCAAACACTTCGAGCAAGAGCAATAGTAAGCCAAATACGAAGTTTCAGAAATCTGTTTTCAAAGACATTGCATTATCGCTTTCAAAACGTTACTGAAGCACATCTTGTTAGCGACAACTTAGTGGGGGAGGAAAAAGAAAACATCAGTCAGTGAATTCCCAGCTGCTCAAGATTTCTGAAGTCAGTCATTTTTAGAAACATTTGAAGAGACCTCTGAAAGATTAAAGCACTAGAAGCAAATTACAGATTCCTATTTTTGCTACTGTAAATTAAGGCCCAATGAAAAACCAAATTTAATCTTGTAAAAAGGAAACAAGACCTGCCAGTTTTACAGCTAAAATTACATTCCTGATTACATCTTAATACATCCTGAATTTCTAATAGCAGCTCCCACAGCTGCATTCCAACAGGGCAATTCTTCTGTCGAAGACATGCTTTAAGAGATTAAATAGCTGAAGAGACAGTCCATGAAATGCCGTATCCCACAGAACAACTTTGTTTCTGCTCGCTAATTAAGCACCTTGTGGTCCCATCCTGTGGTGGCCAGTGACTTCAGTTTCCCGAGCCTGAAGCTAAAAACTCTAGAATAACACAAAGATTAGAGAACGGGTGCGGTGGCAGCGGACTGCTCTCCGCCAGAGATCCTCTGGAGCGAGTAACAGGTCGCAGGGCCATAGCCTGGTACACTTAGAAACAACATGACATCCACACATGAAAAGGCAACTCTTAAAAGGGTGCTTAAGACAGCAACCATCAAATAGGGTTGATGGTTAATATAAAGAAACAGCACAGCCTATAGTGCAGGAAAGAGAATTAATAAGCGATATGACAGTAGTTAACATTCTGATCAAAACTTGGCAACCTGGCCAAACAGAAATTCCCTGGGAAGGAAGACAAGGAGCACAAACAAGTGACCACGTGGGATGTTCCTCTCCGGAGCTCTGAAGAGGCCAGCCTATTCTCTTTCATACTCTAGAACTTTCAGGTTCTGCAATTACACTTCATTACACACAGTCTGGACAGCTTGTTGCTTCAGAAGAAGCAATGAACAACAGTCCACCCGAAGCACTTCATCCTGTATTTTTTGTGCTGTTTTAAGAAAACAATAACGAAGTGCTTATTGTATTAGAATGAATCTGTAGGTCTTTGAGACAGTCTTGAATTAAACCCAAAGGCAAGGTTATACATCGTAACATATAAGCCAATTACCCTTAATTTTATTAGGCATCCGACCACAATGAGTGCTTGCAAAAACACAGATGGATTGTACAGCGTTGGCTTTTTGCCAGTTGGCACAGTACTATTTTCGAACAGAGGAAACAAGGAAAACTCAGCAGAGAAAGAGTCTTCTAACAAGAAAGAAGCATGTCTTCTCCTGCATACCAACCTATTAAAGATTACCTGAGGTAATGCCACATCAGCTTAAGTCTGCGTATGCGCTCTGTCTTTTGTTTTTCAGTTTACACACTCCATGAAGTTTAAGCTCAAAGAAACTTGAGTCACTCCCAATCTGAAAGGCCCATCTTATCCGTGAGAGGGAAAGGGGTAATAAATGACAGAACTGTTTTGTTAAAACGCATTACATTGTGCAATAAAACTAGGTATCTGCCAGTGCACAACTACTTCAACACAAGGAAAATCCTCACCCAGGCAAAATTTGATTGCTATTGATTTTTTATTAAAAACTATTAACACTAAATTATCTTACCATAACTAGAAGAAAGATGCAGACTTCAACTAAAGAGAAAAGACATTTTCAAGTTCTAACACAAGCAGAAAATAAGGACAAAGGAGAGTCTCAATTCAGAAAGAAACTCGCTTTCTGTGCAGCGCGTTTTGTCCACATGGACTCGGGCAGTGTGCTGGCAGAAGAAAGCCCACCGCGCAAGCGGATGTCGTTTCCGACAGAACCACCGTATAGCAAGAGACGCGACAGTACGCAAGACCGGCTCAGCTCTTCCAGGCTTCCTCTTCGCCAGCACAGCCTGAGGCAATACGTTCCTCTCTCCTGAGGTATAGCAGAATTAAAACTGACACCTACATCGACCTATGTTCAACAACCCACATCACGCCACTTTTCATGAATTCTTAGCTAACTCAAATGTTTTCCTATTGTTACCTTCACACTACGCAGTTAAAGATGGAAGAGAGTCAAATGGTTTGTAATCAGGATATTTAGTAGAAGTTCACAGTGTCTTCTGAAAATACCATCAATGACTCTTACCTGGAAGATTCCCTCTTGAGAGAGTGTCTGTGTCCAAATTATACGTGTCTTGAAGCCGCAAGAGGGCTTTTGCCGCACCGGTCTGATCTTCATCATTTGGGAAGAACTGCCGCTGGATAGTCATGTTGGAGATAAAGCCTGGGAAGACAGGGAAACGCTTGGCCTCATTTGTCGCAGGACTTCTATAAACTCTATGCATGAAATGACTCCCTACTCCGGGGAAAGCTAACATTTCAGGACAGGCCATTAGTAAGTCAGGAAGGGCTATTAGCCCTGCAGAGCACCAACAAACGCCGTAACTTTGTTTCTAAAGGACAGGAGTACCCCTTTGGTTTCACACAGAAACTATTTTTGTCTTAAAAAAAAAAATTTACACAGAACAAAAAGACCACCCCACATGGACAACATTACAGATAACATATCGGTAGTTTTTGCAACCGTTCCACTCAACCTGCCTTCCAAAAGGCTTTTCATTTAGTAACATGGAATTTACAAATAATTTAGAAGAGGGGAAAAACCAAACAGTGCTAAGAATAGCAGTGTAAAGATTAAGGCTGGTCAATAAAAAGATGAAAAACAAGACCACTGATGTCTAACTGCAAACAGCTTTTGACAAGACTTTAGGCAACTAAGCAGCCACTATGAACCTAACTGCTTTTGGTGGATGTAGGCGTTAACATTTTTATACAGAAACCTGAGAAACACGCAAAGGTAAAAAGCTTTCTCAAGATCCATCTTCACACAACTCTGAATTGAACTCAAGACGCATGTGGAAAAGTTAGCATTTCAATTTTTTTTTTTTTGTGAAAAGATATCAAAGGAACAATCAAAAAGAAAAACTTGGGGGCTTTCTGAAGAAGCACCAGAGTAATGTTTATGGAACAGAAGACAAGCAGGTTCTATAAAGTAAAAAAATATTCTCTCTAGGAGCTGTTCCCCGGTCATTAGAGTCACATGTAATCATCTCCCCTGTTATGAAAGGTTCCTACTCCTCTCTGGTGAACACACACACAACCGCTGCTATGGCTGTTACTTGAAGGGCCCTCCTGTAGAGCTAGTGCATTATCCTCTCTTCGCTGGGAGAACCGACGCTGTTTTTCCCCTTCTGCTTCTGCACAGTCAAGAGGCTGGTGGGCTGCTTGCACTGAGGAGGGAAATAGGACTCCGAAAGCCAGGAGGGCAGAACCAGCATCCCGGTACATGCAGCCACCAAAAGGAACGGCATCAACAGAGCCCGCCGTGAGGACCTCAGTTTGGACAAACCGACAGCCACTCTGGCATTTTCAGAAGAGTAACTTTTCTACCCCACAAACTCTTCTGTCCCAAGATCCAGAAGCACAACAAGCTTTACAGTGTTAACTAAGGACAGTGCCAATATGATGGTTACTAAGTTCATCTCATATCCACCAGTAGAAAACTAAGCAGCATGACCAAAACCAGAAAAACCGTAGTATGCGACACTCAGCTGCAAAACCCTCCAAAAAATAATGAACTGGCCAAATTTGTGATTTTTGCCACACTCTAGTAGTCCTTTTTAACTCTTCAGACCCGATAACACTATCGGTTTATGGAAAGGTGTTCCTGCTTTAAAAAAAATCCATATCCTTTCACTCCTGTGCATCCTCTCTTTTACCACATTACGCTTCCCCCAATATTTTCCTTTTTCCTGACAATTTTCTTAAAACAGCCCACTTTTTTTCCCATTCAGAAGAAGGACTTAAGATGCACTGGTCCAGATTTCTGGCTGGAAGGTGCAGAGCCTTTTCTGGCATATTCAGACCCTCACAGCAGCAACAGGGAAGCTGAATGTGCTGAGACTAACCAGAGACCAACCCTGCGTCTGTTTGAAACCTCTACTTTTTGATCATTTCTTACTACAAACCTACACCTGGTATTAGTTAGTTGTTAAGACAGATTCTCACGGGCCAAATAGAATCATCCCAGCTTCCTTGCTGATAAGTGTATCTCACAGTCAACTATTTTATGTCCTGTTCCCTACTGAAGAGCTTCTACCCTTGCTGAAGAAAAGAGGCAGCAAAGCGTTTACTACACTAATTCAGATCAGTTCCACAAACGCTCAGTCTCTGCCAACATTCAGGTTTCAAACCATCACACCTTAACAAGTCTGGGCATATCAGCAGCAACAGCATTTGACCATACCCAAAAACAGCCCCACGTCTTGCACTCTGAAGAGTTTCGTTCCCTTTTTTCAGTTCAACAGAGTCATCACGCTTAGAGATGAAATTTCCTAAAATACTAGTTTGCAAGAAGCGGAAGAGTACATGAAGTGAGTCCTGATCCCTCGCAAAATTTAAAGCATCCAAGGAGATTATTCCATTTAAACAACATAGTTTTCCTAAATTTTTGTAAAGCTCAAATTATAGCACACTGACAGCAAAATGGCAGGTCTTCTAGGATTATTTTTTATGCAGGCACCTCAAAAGCAGACTTACAAATGTAGTTCAAACCATGACACGTGAAAGACACAGTCAAGTAAATGCAATTATAATGTGATCCTTGTTCTTGCTACAGGCACACTTACCATCTGACATGTCCTTCAGAACCAGGCTCTCCAGCTCACCCCACTCTGTGTTAAGCCGTTTCATCAACTTGAATGCATTTACAGGATGTCCCAAAAACCCCTCCGGGTCTTTCGTAGCAGTGTCTGTCAGCTGATCCAATTTCTCTGCCCATCTAGTGAAAATATACATTCATTAAAGGCTCTTGTAAAAGTCTGCCAATACACTATAGAACTGATTTCAAGCTACTCAACAGTCTTTGCTAATAAAAAACCCAACACAAATTGCAAGCTCTTACATTATCTATATATAAAGCTCTCCTAGAAGGAACAAAAGGAGCTTTTTTCTTTTCTTCCTTTTTTCTTTTCTTTTTTTTTTTTTCTTAAATCTTCTTT
The DNA here is from genome assembly GCF_964195595.1 of Calonectris borealis. Classification (NCBI taxonomy): domain Eukaryota; kingdom Metazoa; phylum Chordata; class Aves; order Procellariiformes; family Procellariidae; genus Calonectris; species Calonectris borealis. The sequence continues at coordinate 5,736,052 of NC_134318.1, read as the reverse complement.
CTCAGCTGCAGCCTAAATCTTGTGTTGCTCTTGTGGTCTTTGTTGGAATACTGCTGAACAAACTCCTTCCTACAAATACCAAATGCAGTATGCCAGCAGTTCCATTACGAGTTTTCATGCAGGACTAATCAAAAACAAAGCTTTACACACGTTTTTGATCTAAAAAAGGGAGCATTCTTTTTAAATGCTCCCTTTTCTGAAGTTTACAATAAAGTAGTTCAAATACAGAACACTTGTCTCAAATTATTCTACATTTAGACACACACTCTTAAATCTATGATAAGCCCCTTGCCCCCCCCCCCCACAAAACTGCCTTCCATACCGTAAGCTTGAAGTAAGAAACATGTAGTTCTCACGCTCCCAAACGAGGAGCCCAGATCAACGTTCTGGTGCTACGCTTCTGACTCCGCAAACCTCTCTAACGCTGTCAGTGACATAAGCCATTCCCAACTCCACCGCGCTCTGAAGCAAGCAAACCTTTCAACAACTACTGTTGTTCATCTGTCGTTTTAATGGAAACATCCAGGGAGTCTGCTCCAGTCTCAAGTCAGCAAGCACATCAGTCACGCTATGAGCACCAGCGCTATGCTACTACATGTCTGCAAAACGACCAAACCTCCCCTCTCTCATCCAAAACAACGCAGATCTAGAACATGAAGACGTGTAACAACGCCCTGGAAACAGGGTAAATTAACGTTAAAAAAGCCACACCCCACGGAGAATACCAAACATCAACACCAATATAAAGCAGACACAAAATCCGTAGCCTGGAGGGAACTCTACGCGAGCCGGCATTCAGCTTGTTCCAGAATTTGGTATGCCTGAATTAAGTTTGCCTGCTTTACCTGAGACAGGTCGATGTTTGCAATTGTCACAGGTGCCACTGTTTGCATTCGCTCTTCCCACACTGTCTTTCATTGTTTTCCTACGCTCTGACAGCCCCTCCCTGGGTTCCTGCCAGCAGCAACGTGAGTGATGGGGTTCCCTCCCAGAGGGCCCAAAGTGCTCCCATGGACCAACTCCAGCTTCTAGGAAGCCGAAAACTGAAGAAACCAATTTCAACAAATTGTGCATTCACGTTGCACACGGTCAAACCCTTCGTACGTTTCCCACTGCATGACTATCAAACCTAACGAGTAGCTGAAAGTCACCGCAACCGTGAGCCACAACCACAAGGCCAGGATTTCTTTCAACTAGTTTCTGTTTCATAAAAAAGCCTCCACCACAAGCCACCCACAAGGTGTGAGCCCTCCTCCGCATTTCAGTGAATTACCAACTTTCACTGAGTTTAAGTCAACGCAAGCTACCGATATCCTTCAGCCAAAGTACAGAGCCCGACAAACGCAAACGATGCTGGCATTTTTTCCAGGTTCTTCTCTCTCTCTGCGACAGTTAACTTAACTTTTCTGCGAGCACCTCTAATATAATAAAAACAAAGCTGCAATGCTTATATGATAAGCTGTATTTACACACTTTTGGATTTCCAATCGGCACGCTCCCATCTTAATTTGTAGCTGTAAAGAATATACTTGTAACATTCAAACCTGTGAGCAATTCCAACTCTGTATTTTAAGTGATAAAAATAAACACGGTCCGACAGAAGTATCTTTCTTCCTGGATGGTAGAAAGTAATACACAAAGGCTAAAATAAAATTCATGCATCTATCTAAAACTGTTTAAACATCCTCATGACAGATTTATACACGTTTTTGAAAGCCAGCAAACCATCCTGTTCAGTGATACAAAATTTTTATTTCTAGCTGTGATAAAATCCGACATATTGGCCTCTGGTCCTCACACCTACAGAGCCGAGCAACATAGTAACGGCAATGGTCAGGTCTCTCTTGTTATTTTTAAAAGCAGTAAAGAAGTTTTATTGCGCTTTATTTTATTTTTAAATCTAAACATAGCATGTAGAAAGAGACTCTGCTCTTGTAGTGGGTTACTACTATTCATTGGTTAGCCACTCATGAGCGATATGGCCACACCAACGCTTCTTAGCACTTTTACATCTAGTTTATCATTGCAGTCCTTGTAACGCTGATTTGGAGACTTCTTGGATTTTAGTTTCCACTAAGCAAATTGCCATTAAAAGAATTATACCCCCTTGGGAATTACAGGCAAGCAGGAGTCCTAAAGTGAAGGTATCGTACAGAAAGCAGGTTGATTAGATTTCATCGTTAGAAAGCTGCATAGACAAACCAATGGCTCGGAGATAATAACTTAGGACAAAAACCCAGCAAAACCTGCTAGTTTAAGCTTTGCTCAGAGGAAAAATTCCACAAATTTAATCATCCTTAGGAAGCACTTTTTACATAAGGGTGGACTCAAATTATTAACTATTAGCATTATGAAACAAGCTGCTTACTTTTTGATCTGTTCCAGCTTGCTTTCTTCTGCCTTGATGTAATCTTTCAGTGACACCACCAGATCTTTTTCTGTATTAATTAAGTCTGTCATATGACCTAGAAAACAAATCAGTTTGGTTAGAAAAGGAGAAACAAAAAAACCCAAGAACTGAGAACAGAGGCGTTCTTCCTCTCTTCTTTCTTCCCCTCTCAACTCTTTCGTCCCCAAAGTCCTTCTGCATTTGCTTAAATAATCCTGAAGGAGTACTTGAGTAAGGCTTCTTGCCTTTTTTTTTTTTTTAAGGAAAAAAAATCTCATGTTGGACCAAGCTTGTTGCCATGGAAATTAACGTAATAGCACGTATTTATTATTAGAACTAATTTAGGATTCATTTGGAAAAGGAAGTAGGTTGCAACAGAGTAATCTTTCATCCAAGCATACATAATGTAGAGCAAATAAAGACAAAGCTACAGAAATATACAGAGACTTCACGTTTGATATACAAGACTAATCCAGCACCTTATTTTTAAGATTATTTGCATGACTTCAATGGGTCCCCTAAGAGACTCTGTTATTAATTAATAATTGCTTCATTTCCTGCAAGGAGGCAGCTGAACTGGTTCATCGCGAAGCGATACAGTCCACATCTTCAGCTGTGTCACAGGCCATCAGAACCCGAGTTCTGATGTACAGAGAGTACGCCGACATACTGCTATCATTATGTACCCTCAACAGCTGTTTCGCTTGCTTCCACATATGTGCAACAGTCCACACGAAAATTTTGTTTAAAATCCAATACCTGTAAGAATACATAATGAATACAAAGCCTAGCCTGGGTCATTAGACTAACTGGACTGACTTAACTCAAAGCGTGTTTCTCCCAAAAGAAAGAAGTCACTAAGGTTGTAAGAACTAATAAGTGGATTTAGTGCTGTACCAATTAAAGCCTCGCACGCCATTAGCACATCATTGCAGAATCAGTTTTGAGAGCCATCAAGAAATTCTTTCAGCTATGCAGCATATATACCAAAGCATGTCTCACCGATGGAAGTGAAGAAGTCCGTATGGGCGTAAGAAAAAGGCAGCAGAAGTCCAAAGGCTACGGTATACCAAATCTTGTTGAATGCCATAGTTCAATAGCTGTCACCTCACCACGTACCTACAAAAGAAACATGAGGTAGGTAAAACATCCCTATTCACCAGAGAGTTGAATCTACCTTCAAAAGAGACAGCTTATTCTCTTGGGGCTGCAGAAGTTCTTGAGGTAGCAGAATCTTGATAAGCTTGAGCAGCTCTCACAGAAGACTGATGCCCTTCTGCAGACTTCCTTACACTTTTGTCTTGTGTGGTAAGAAAGGAAAGAATAGCTGGGAGACAGGGTCTTTACAAGCACTCGTCACCTTTTTGACATCTAACGCTGCAGATAGAGCTGCTTCACAAAAAGTACCTAAAAACCCAAGACCAAACACTGAAAAAAAAGCATAATACCAAGTTAAAATACGTATTATCAAGTTCATCCACCCAATGAAAAAGAATGTTTCCTTTGATCAGTCAAAAAGATGCCAGTGGAACAGGTCTAAATGAAAACCCTATGCAACCAGTCCACAAAGTTACTTGCACGCTCCCGCTCTTCAGCTGCCACCGTCATGAAGCCAGCCTCCACACCGGATACAAAAGGTTTCTGTCGGCTGGTTCATAGTTAAGTCTATGCATAAGTCCACAGCAGGCTTACAGGCAGCACTTTCTCCCACAAACAGCTGCCAAGCTCTCAGCCTTTCAAGATCCCAAACCCTTTTAACAGACTAGGATTTCCTCGCTACTCCATACCTCAAAAGTAATCATGCCGTCTTGGAATTCACAAGATTTACTTTTTTCCAAACATGAAAGCTTAAAATCTCATGTATTGTATCTGCTCAGAAAAATTAAAACAACCGCATGTACCAACAGAAACTGTTTTACAACTCTTCCAACGGCAAAGCAACCAATAAAGAAAAAAAAAAAAGAAAAAGAAAAAAAAAAGAAACATCACAAAGCAAGTCCAGCTACAAAGTGGCTTGGCCTATTTAGGGAAGAAAGCAGTCTGTTTTGATCGAGTTGACAGTACTGGTAGTGAACACCATAAAACCAGGTGTGCCATTCGCACAAGGTGTAAACAAAATCAGCAAAGTGCAAAAGTCACACCCAAAGAAAAATCATCCCACCAGAAGCGGAGGTATTAACAGGAAACATTCCCTTGACTCCAGAGTGCAGGATCTCTTCTCGTGTTGCACCTGAAGGGTCGGGAAGCAGTTCCCTCCTTTCCTTCCCACCTCTAGCACCACAGAAAGAGCGGCACTCGGGTTTAGATTTACTGACCCTGTGGACTGCCTCTCGGACAGGGCAAGCACAGTTTCACTGGCACGAAGAGGAACAACAGGAAACCCGTACGAGCCTAGAAAAGCAGCACAATCTCCAACTCTTGTAAATCATCTGAAATCCGCATGACCAAAATTGAAGGGCTGAAACATTCTTACACATTCACCGGCAGAAAGTAAGTTGTAAAGTAAAAATTGGAGGCGAGCCTGGAGTCCTGCTTTTTCTCCGGTTGAGTCAGGCGCCTCAGCCTCACCACTGCTCTAGACCAGCCCTGCTGTCCACAGCAGCATTCCTCACCTCCTCATCCCCTCCACAGGCAGCCAGGCAACAAGCTAAATCAGACTCTTTCAAACATAACTAATCCAAAAAAATCCCCCCAAAACGCTCATTTCACCCTGGTTCAGTTCTGATACAGTTCACTATATAGCCACGTAACATCCACGCCAGTACAAGAGGGCAACCTGGAGGCAGGAACTGGCAGCCGAAGACAGCAAAGGAAGGCAAAATTCTTGTTTCTGGTAGCAGCACAGGTTTAATCCATTTGTGAAACTCCAGCCCTAAACACAACGAACAAATATACAACCCTCCAGCCAGCCTGTAACACCTAGTTTTCAGCATAAACCAGGGATCATGGCAACATCTATACAACTGTACCTCCCTCTTCTGTTACTAATGTCAGTCTCGTTAAACAAGAGCTAGCTTCAGTTGAGTAATTGCTCTAAATTAATGGGTCACACCTGGAATCAAGTTTTCTTGCTGGCAAATTTCACTCTTTACTTAAAAGCAGCTGTATCCACATGCTCAAGGACAGTGATGTGCATCTGCACTCCTATTAAAAACACTGCTCAATTCAAATTTTGCTCTGCAGAAAGCCAAGTGCCTCCTGCTCATTCAGCACTCAAGCTAATACATCTGTGAATCAATTACAAAGTACAAACAGTTCTACTACACGATAAATATTTGCTGACATTGTCAATACTCAGAATTCATTCAGCTATTTGTTTACTGCACTCAGTGAAATGCAAGGAAAGCTTCAGAAAGTTTACTTTTTACTATTAATCAATACGAAACTTTTCTAAAACACAAATGAAAAAAAAAAAACACCAAAAAGGTGATGAAAACGATGTCTCCGCTGCACCTACGGCTCTTGGCGACAGTCTTCTACCCCCCACGATAGAATGATGCCTTAAAGCCTGTTTGAGTAGCATGCATTGGAAACAATTTTTCCTCTTCTCCACCTGCCTTTACAGCCTGCTCCAATGCTGGGCTGACTCCGAACGCAGTTGCAAACCTACTCCCTCCTCAGACCTTCACAGGCACACAGCAGAATGAGTGAGAGGCAACGGCCACAAATTGCAACAAGGGAAATTCTAAGTAGGTACACAAAGAAAAGGTTTCTCACAGTGACAGCAGTTAGGCACTAGAAGAGGTTGCCCAGAGAAACTGCATTTCCCATTCTTGGAAGAATTTCAAAACTAAATGGGACAAGCCTGCATGCAGCCTAACCTAACTTCCAAGCTCACCCAGCTTCAAACAGGAGGTTAGGCTAGATGACGTCCAGAGGTCACTTCCAACTTCATTTTTCCTTCCTTTCGCAGTCTCCCAATTTTCTGTCATTTCCAGGGACTCAGACTCCCGTTTCAGCCACCCAAGGTTACTTCCCTCCCAGACAGAATTCAGAGTTGGAAACAGAGCCCAAGGCAGCGGCCAGCCAAGCTCTCACTGCCCTAACAGCAGTTGCTAAGTAGCACAGCTTTCAAAACTACTGCAGAAGGATCAGCTACAGGTTCCCAAATCAAAGAACATAAAGCTCGGTTAAGATAGATGCTGGAAATCTCTTAGATGCACAAGCTGCCAAATAAGTAGGCTTAATTTCTTCCTGTCAGTGACATGAAGTAAAACAAGATGAAAATCCTCTCTACATTATTCCTGTCAGTCTGACTCTCCTCCTCAGCCCTGTCCATCAGGCACACACAGAGATGGCAGTCGAGCACCTCGGAGAGGAGGGAATCCACTACCCACGCAGAGAAGTGGGAGTCCAGCCGACAGCTTTAACACAGGAGCTTTCCGACTTTCCGGAAGAAGTACATTTGCTGAGCTTTGAAACAGTAAAACATGGCAAAGCAGACAAAAAAATGAATGGGAAAAAATAGCAAAGAACAAACAAACTGAAGATACAAGTAAAACAAAGCAGCAATTAGACGAATGACGCTGCCAAGCGCAGCACAGGATTCCCCCCGAATGGTAGAGATACACAACAAATGCCATTTCAAATGCTGAAACTTAGAGGCGGGTTTTTTGAGGACTTTCAAAGAGTTCAGCTCTGCTCTACAAGTGGAAACAACCTGCAAGAGTCACAAGAGAGTGGATGTGCATGTAGCATCCACGCAAGCAGAAGGAAAAGTGAAGTTAAGACAAACTACAGAGAGTGTAACAACAATCAAGGTCACGCTAATTGGTGACCAAAGACTGAAACATTTCACTGAAGATGCTTATTATACAAGTCTCCTCACTGCCAATTCCAAGCTCCCAGATGCTTACCAGGATCCAGAAAACAAGATACAAAATGGAAACCGAGGGTGTACTTCAACATGGAATTATTCTGGAACAGCTCTAACTTAATTCCAAAACAGCTTCTTTATTTACGTAAGAAATAAGTGACTTCCTCAAAATTAAGTCTGCTGCAAGGCCAGGAATCAAAACTGTATCGCCAAGATCCTCAACTTTTGATTTAAATACTGGTCCACTCTCACAATCCTTACTGTACCCCACTGTATATTTAAAAAAAAAAAAAAAACAAAAAAACAAACAAACAGTGAAACTGAAATGAGTTTAGGGGGGACGAAGAGGATAACACCAGAAATGATAGCGACTCACTGCACTAAACCCCTCCAGTCTCAACAACAACTCCAGTTATATTCTCATGACATGATGTGACTGGAAATACTACTCAAAAGGAAAGAACTTTCCCAGAGTAAGTACTTAGTATCAAGAACATTTAGCTGTCATCATTGCTTAACAGTCTCACAGGACAGGAACATTAGAATCCAGTTCCCTAAGTTCCCTAGCACGTTATATTTAAAGGTCGTTTTAAAATTAAGATCCAAGCAGTGAGAGAAGAAAAGTTTTCTAGAATTGCTGTTAACAAAAGAACGTGGCATGTGTTAGGCTGCTTTTTAATGACAAAGTTGGAATATATGTAATCTTATATATATATAAGTAATATAATAAACTAATAAGAGATGAGAATCAATTTGAGAGTCAAGTAGGTGACGTGTTTTAAGTATCATTTATTGCCAACTTGAAGACAACATTTGTGAGTCTGACTACAGAGCAGGCGTGTTTGTACACAGGCTTGTACCCAAGGAATGGAAGCAAGGTTTTCCTTGGTTTCTTCCAGACTAAGACTGAACGGACACAGCCCTCTCAGAGCCCACTTGTTTTAACTTTCTAAGCCAAGACAAAGAACACTGGCGATGGAGAGTAGCACTTATTAGACACAACAAGCAGGAGGCTATCCTTCTATTTATTCTTCTGCTCAAGGATTAGCAGAATATCTATAGAGATATACAGAATGTTTTCAGATATTAAGAGCGATTATAAAGAAAGCAGGACAATCCCAACGTTCAACAGCTGAAAAATGGTAGCAGAGAAGAGCTCTTTTAGGCTGAAGCTGTAGCCCCACAGGTGGTTCTGCAGCAGCAGAAAGCCTGCTCCTCTCAAGGAGAGCAGCAAGCCGTTCTGAAGTTATTGCAAGAACGCTGCCTAGAAACACACAGCACAAGTGACAGCAAAGATGCTGTTTCAGCACAGACTTTATTTACAGTCTTTCCTCAGTTAAACAGACACAATTGAATCAAGTAAGGGTTTTTCAACAAGTACATTTTTTCAGACCACTTTCTTTTTTAAAAAAAAAAACACGTTTCCTTATCTATAGCAACCTCAACATGGAGGCAGAGTTTTCCTCCCATAAACCTCTATCTATCCTCACTCCGTCCACAGTGTTACTCATTATCTATCCTTTGTGTTCTTCAAACTGCACTGGGTATTTCTAATCCATGTGCACGCCTCAAAATAATAGCTTTAAATCCTAGATTTTAAAACCATTCATTATGGAACAATGTTTAAATCTCTACAGGTCAGAGAGCCGCTCTCTCTTCTGGCTCAATGCGTAGCTCTTAATGCATCCATTAACCCTGTTGTTCAACTGACGTTTCTGCAGCAGCTCCTGCCTCCACACACCACCTCAGCTGTGCCAGCAGACGACCCGTCACGCGTAGGGCTACACAGTGAATTCGCAAAGGGAACTAACGCACATCAGCTATTTTTTGCTGGGAGGTGAGGTAGTGATTTCCCCCCCATAGACTCATTTCTGATATGGTTTATCAGATGTACCAGCCCGTGTGAAGAGCACAGACCAGGAACTGCTTAGGACAGCACTGCCACTGGACAGCAGTTCATGAAATGGTGCTGCTTCTTAGCTTCTGAATGAATCAACAGCTAGAAGAGATATGCCTACCTATGCCACAACCACTGCTTAAATAGCAGAATTAACACTCTCAGCATAGCAAGATTTAGGCATATTCCTGTTACTTTGAGTTCCGGGGGGGGGGGGGGGGGAAGAAAAAATATCAGTACTGGTTCTGTCAGCACATAATTAAGAAGCAGTGCAGAGTACCCTAGGTCAAATCAAATGCTTTGTAGTATGGTTCAAGACATTCAAATGGATCCAACAATGACCCACAAGTAGTAATGGGTGCAGAATAGCAAGACAGAGAACATCTCTTACCCCAAAAGCAGGCCTCTGCCTCCTGAGCAAACTGCGAAGTCAGTACCTTTACTTTCCACCCCTGCCAGAGTACTGTTTGCATGCTTAGCTGAATAGTCTTTGGCATTGTAAGAAGCTGCATTTAACGTTATCTACTTGTTGTAATCGATAGCTTCTTTCGTTTATTAAAACCTCGAGCGCTGAAGCTTTACGTATCCAAAGCAGGCGAACACTTAAGCACTCGAGCACCTCTTCATCTCCTCTTATTGAAGTCAGCAGAGAAAAAAGTGTGAAACTGAATGCTGGGCAATCCTTTTGATATCTTCTCTCTGTAACCCTGAAATATCTTTCTTCTAAGAACATCCCACTCTTCAGGTAAACTAGAAGATTTACTCTAAGCATATCTGACATTTTTTTTCTTCTTCATTCAACAGCATCCTCAAGACTCTATATTGAGTTTTTCCTTCTAGTCAGGTTAGGTCCTACCGAGATACCCGCTCAAAGGTACAGCTTACTGCAAAGTTAGATGCAAGATCGGTTTTCCATAACGCAATTGGCTGAATCCAACCCAGCAGAAAGAGAGGGAAATCAAGATAAGCCTTACTCCTCACGATGTAATCGCTGCACACAGCGCCCGCGGTTACAAACACGGGGTGTGACAACTGCTGCAGCCCCTTCAAGCGCTCAGGCAAAGTAACTTTTCACCTGTCCAAGCATGAAATCGTTTCAGCGCCCGAGCGCTCTTTAACTCCAAATCAGCTGCACGCAGCTCCCTTTCATTCAGCCCCAGCAGCAGCCCCTGGCTGGAGAGATGCCGCCCAGCCGGCTCCCGGCGGGTGCCCAGCAGCCCGGGCGGTGCCACAAAGCCGGGGTGGGACCGGCGGGCGGGAGCCCACCTGCGCCGCGCACCCCCGGGAGGGAAAGGCGAGGCGGGCGGGAGGGTGCCGAGGCTCGGGGGGGAGGGGGGGCTGCGAGCTGCTCGTTTAAACGCCGGGCGCAGGGAACGGCCCGCGGCTGCCGGGAGGAGGTGGCGGCACTGTTTCGTCTACCAGCCCGGGGACGCCGGGCGGGCCGCCGCGGCCCTGCCTTGCCTTGCCGGCGCGGCGGCGCCCTCCCGCCCCCCTCCGGAGGCTGCCGGCTCCCGTTACGTAACGGCCGGGAGGGCCGGGGCACCGGACGGGAGAGCCGGCGGCGCAGCGCTGCCACGTATCGCCCCCCCACCCCCGCACACCGAGCGGCCGCCGCGGCGGCAGCGCCCGGACCCCGACGTTCCCCTCACGCCGCGCCGCCCCGTCCCCCTGACCCACCCGCAGACCCCCACTGCTGGTGAGAAGCGGGGGCGGCCGGGCCTCACCTGAGGGAAGGGAGCGGCAGCCGGCGGGGCGCGGAGGGGGCGGCGGCGCCGGTAACGGACGGCCGCCAGCTGCCCAGTGGCGTAACGCACCGCGCGCGACCGGCCCCGCGGAGGCTTTTATAGGCGCCCAGGCCACGCCCCCCCGTCCCGCGCGAGGGGGGGGCGGGGCGGGCGGGCGGCGCGCTACGTGAGCTCGGTCACAGCGGCGGCCGCCACACTGCGCAGGCGCCGCCGCCGCCGCTCCACGTGGGCGCCGCGGGCGCGCGGCCCTCGGGGTCCCCCCGTCCCGGGGAGCGCAGAGCCGGGTGGCCGCCGGCAAGGAAACACCCAAAATGCGCGGGGTTTCTTCTTTTTTAATCATAGCGGGGGGGGAAGAAATCAGGTGAAAATGGGAACCTCCAGCAGGAGAATAAAACCTGTGAGAAGTATTAAACCAAAAGTGGCATTTTTGGAGTAAAACTTCCTAGAAAAGGCTTAAAATGCCGGAAGCGGCGGAGGGGTCGCTGCCTGCAGCCCCGCCCGGCTCCTTGCGCTGCTGCCAGGGTAGCCAAGCCCGCCGGGACTCTGCCACACCGCTCCCACCCGGGGCAGCACCCCTCTGCTCCCCCGAGGCGAGGCACCTTTGCTGGAGGGCAGAGCCCCAACCAGGGCCCCAAGGTCTCACCGGCCCCGGCGAGGAGGGGATCACTTTCACGGCTCCCAGCTGACGCTTCCCACGAGATATTCCAGTCGCCGTTTGCTTTTTTGATGTTGGATGCACAATTTTGTATAATCTGCCCAGATTCCGGTTTGTGGAGCAGGCCGGCCGGCCAGCTCTCCTCCTCTGCGCGCACAGCTAACACTTCGCTGAGTCTCATCTCGTTTACCTCTGACTGGTGCTTTAATTTCTATTGATAATTTTTCATTCTAAACCAACCTTGCACCTCCCGCTCTCCAGCTGGTGTCGTCTGCTATATCTCACAGCATACTTTCTGTTCCATCATCCCAGCCCTTGCTGGCAGCCAGTACTTTTGCTAGTCTTCTGCAAAGCCCAGGTGAAGATGTTTCCAGATTTTCCCCTCTCTGGCGCACAAGAGGCTCTCGGCTATCACAGAAAGACATGAAGCTGCTTGGATGCGTCTTGCCATGACAGATCTATGCCGACTGTTCTTTGTTTTCTAGGAGTTCATAAATAAACTAGTTATTTGTCATTGTAGTTCCAGCAATTAAGTTAGAATAGGGGACATTCATAAGCAATTTTTCCTTTCTTTTTAGATGTGGGCTTCAAATAAAGAATCATCTCCTTACTAGCCTGGCCAGCCTGTAATCTTCCTTCTTTTAAGACACACATTTTTGGCCACCCCTAGTTGCAAAGCTTTCACAACAACAATTACAGAGTGCTGGCACAGACATAATCGGTCAAAATGCCCTTCTAACACACATTCTTGAGCCAGTTGAAAGTAACCCTGCTAAAAAACACCTCACTCATAAGAGGTAACTGGAGGCTGCAGCATGATCCGTAACTAAGATTTCTTCCCTATACCTAAACTGCTACCTCAGCTTCAACTCCCTCAGCAATGTCTTTTGAAGAGCAAACATCACAACGTGGGGTGTTATGCCCCGTTTTGGGGAAGAGTACGAGATATGACATACCTCATATGAGAAACAAACAACAACATTAAGTGAATTTAGTCATTTCTTGTCCAGATGTGGACACAGATGTGTCCACACAGCCAGCTACATCACCAGTACTGTGAGTGCTGCTGCGCCAGAGCAGGAAGAAGGCCAGTTTTTAGTGGAGCTATCCGTCAAAAAATAAGCCTTCCTTTCCTCTCGTTTTGGTCGTCTTCCAACAGAAATACAACTCCTACAACTAGCAGGAAACACTGGAATGATATCCAAGCTTCTAGCTGAGGCATCTAGTTAAAGCCCTATTATCCAAAGAGTCCATAATATCTAGCCAGAGATTTAACAGCAGCTTCTAGAGATCTGGCAAAACCTCACACACTGTAGAGGCACTCAGATTCCTTCTAGCGAGATTCACTGCTTTCTCGTCATCTTTTGTGCTATTCAGATATTTTTAGGAAGTAAAGCAGACAGTGGAGAACAACAACAAGAAGTTTATTAGCATGTTTAGTAGTGGGCTCGCTTGTATGGATCCGCATGGAGCTGAAGGCAAAGAAATTTCTGCTAAAAGGAGCCCAGGATTTTGGCATCTACCAAGCAGTCAAATCAAGAGTTGTTTCCAATAGTCATGGCATCGTCTTGCTCCATGAACCTGCTTCTGCCGGTTAGGTAAAGAGTACTTACTCATTTCCTCCTGCCTTCCTCAACTCCGGCATAGTCACTGACGTTCCAGTTGCATTAAAAGATTGTTTGTAAGTTGCTCTGTGCTGGACTTGTGCATTATCATCTGCTGTCAAATGCCGATGGGGCCGGGCAGCTTCAAGCAGGCCTTAAGCAGAGCAATTTGTTATGTCGGCACCTTGTTGAGAAGCACTTACTATCTCTAAGAACAAGTGCAACAGGAACGCTTCTTGAGAGAGAACCGCAGCAGAACAAGTGGCTTTCAGACTTTCTGTAGGATTTGCAGGGCCCTGTGTGTTTTCTAGCAGAAACACAGGCTCCTTTGTAGCAAGCACAAGCCTAACAACATGCTTCATTTTCTAAACAATCCTGTAGAAGCACTCCACAGGCGCTAAGCTTAAGGATACTAAAAGAAAGGCCCATCTAGAACAAGAAAGAAGAGGTCTCATAAGAACACAACTGTAGTGGCTCACACCAAAGCTTTCTTTTAGCCTGTTCTGCCTAGAATAGTGTCATAGCCTCCAAACGCTTTTAACTTAGGGATGTTCTCAGCCTGATGTGGTCCATCTACTTAGTAACCCTCTACAGAGTTCTCCATTAAGTATTTCTCCTCTCTTGAGCTAGAACTGTTTTGCATCCATAGCATCCTTTACCTAGCAGTTGCGCCATGCCTTAGCCCGGGCAAGGAAAACCACCTCCGCTTGTTCACAGGGAAGGTGGCTCCAGCTAGTTAGATTTGACTAACCAGGTTTCTGCACGGGAAGAGACACAAAACAGTTGGTACCTATTCCTTACGCAGGCTGAAGTATCAGAGCCTACCTCGTTCCTCGCAGTGGCCGTATTCCAAGTCTTTGATCATGCTTGTCGTCCTCTTTGAACCTTTTCCAGTTCTTCAGTATCCTTTTAGAGACCTGCAATGCAGCGTTTAAGATGTAGGTGAGTCATCTTTATATCAGACTGAGCTAGCTCACAGTACTGCTTAGCTTTTTTAAAGTGTATTAACAACTTAGGTTTACCCTTTGTAAAGAGATGAAGCCTCATCCAGTTTCACACACGTTCATCAAAGGGTGCTTGTGTGTCAGTGCTGGTCCGCTCCCAAAATGAAGTCATTTCCTGCAGTCAAGAGGCTGGATCCTGTACCATCGGTTATTTTGTGCAGCGCAGCAGATCAGTGCCAGAGTTTGAGGATCTTCCCTAACCAACAGCAGCAGGGAGGGGAAAAGACAAAACACACACACGCTACCCCAATAAGCTGAAACGAGCAAACCCTACTAAAATGTCACTTAGATGTTAAGGCGCCTCCTCTATACCTGTGCAAGCGTTAGGAGCACAGCATGTAATCAGCAGTATCAAATTAGACAGTGTCTGTCTTTCAAGGTCCCCACCCCGAGTACGAGAAACTGTAGGAGTCCCTCATATACATAATATACACCACAAGTCTAACTTTACAGCAAGGCCAGATTTGGTTAGTTTGCATCTAAAATTTAATGATAGAGGGAAAGAGTACTCATTAACTTTCTCTTTAAAGAACCGGTTTGTCTGTCCTTGGTCTCTTCCTAAAAAAGAAATTTTTTTTTACCAAGAGGTTTCTTGTGGCTTGACCATAAGTTTTCAATGCAAGTTTGCTAGTTTTATGTATTTAAAGCAATTAACAGTTGTTTTGCAAAGGCCAGCTGTTAGCAATTCTAATGCTTGTTTCTGCTTATTGGGGGCAGCTGGAAAGACACAAAACAGAACAGCAAGAAAAAGCAAGATTACTAGTATAACCATTATTAGCCTAGAATTACATTTTCCAGCCACTTCTTTGGCTTAAAAAATCTTTTACCAACTGCTAACACCAATATGAGTATTTTGCAAACCCAGATTAAAAAAAAAAAAAAATTAGCAACACAGGACCAAAGATTTACCTATTTTGCAATCTTGTCCATGTAAGAGATGACAAATATTTGTTCCCACTGCTTGTCTCCTCCTTGCCTGCTCCTTTTGTTTGCTCTTCATGCACCAGGAGAGTCTCAGGGATTCACTTCCTCTGGTGGCCTGCCAAAGCTCAAATTAGTAAGCTACAGGAAGCTGTCAGAGATGCATTTGTACGGCCAGGCCTTCGCTTCACTCCCAGGATTTCGTCTCCCACGGAGAACGGTATCTGCAGGGACAAATAACAGTTTATAGATGCAATTCACACAACTCAGAGCCCAGCTCAAAAATACTTACAAAGAAGCAACGCAGTGCGAAGTCACAACTGATATTTGTTCTCCTTAAATTAAATAATTATGTGAATAAACGACGAGAAAGCCTCTGTTATTTTCAAAATCATCTTCCCTGCTTACGTGCTGCAGAAATACTTAACTGTAAAGCAGGTGTATGGGCCCTTGGAGAAGGCACAAGGAACCTCTCATAGACTGCATGGCTTCCCACTGGTGGTCACTGATGGTCAGATCAGTCACAGAAGTGACTCTAGTATTATTTTCTCTACATATCTTCACACAGCACAGAGGCCAGGTATACACGACTGGGCTAATCCTTGATTTGTTTCACCTGCGTATAGCAACGGGAGGCTACAGCACTGCACTGCCTTCAAAGGAGTCTTTACACTGCAGCATAGTGCTCTGGCTTTTAATCCTTCACGTGGATAGGGGTGCACTTACCAAATGACCTATTGCTTTGGGCTGAAGAAGGTTGAGAGGCTGTCCCAAGATTTGAGGTCCAAAGTATCTCCCCCAACTGCTTCTCTCTAAAGCCAGCTCTTCTTGCAAGATCCATTTCTGGGGCAGTTAGGGTCAATAAATCTGTTGGTTTGTTTTAACAGCAGGGTGGATACTTCCCTCAGAGATTATATTTCAGTCCTTTATCTTATTAAGGGAAGATGTGTTTTGTCCATTAATCCAATTAGCTTTAGGATTAATAAGATTGGGCTTGCTCTGTTTCAGGAAGCACACAAATAGCAGTCAAGCATAATTAAACCTAAACTTGTAAGTAACGCTGGTAACAAGAGTGCTATTTCCCCGCATATTCTATTTATTATTTTTACAAGCTATGCTCTCAAATTACGCGACGTGAATTCGCGATTAGAATGCCTCAATTCATGACCAAAAAGAAAAAGGCTGCCCTGAAAATATTGACTTTCATATGTTTATAAAATTCTCTTTGTGCTAAATATAGGCAGGTAGGTTCCAGCCCAGAATAATGTTTTCAGTACTTGAGAGGAATCTGTTTGTTCAGTTATAAAGGCATGAAAAGTATTTGTCATTATTCTGACATCTGTCTTGGCAAAGCACACTTTCTAATCAGAGCTATTCACTTGCAAATTCAACTGCGGGTTTGGGTGCTCGAACACTAAACAGCTCCGTCCTTTAGATATATACAGCTCTTGGCATATTTTCCTGTGTGAGGACATATGGTCCTTAACTTTAAACAATGCTCTTATGTTACTGATACAAAAAACAGAGAAGCTTGGGGGGGGCGGGGAGAAAAAGAGAAAGCGGCTAACAGGAACAAACTCCTCTGCTAAGAACAGCTCAAATTACTGCAGTAGCATTGTTCTCATAATAACTTCTGCTGGGCAAAGCACAGCATGAGGATTTCTGATAGCACGAAGCAGGTGGTGGGGGGGAAGAGTTTACTCTCAGGCAGCCTCACCAACTCCAGGAGTTAATCAAAATCCGGAGCTGACAGTCAGCCATCTAGCTTTGCCAAGGGCTGGCGAGCAGCCTGCGCAGAACTACATTTCCCAGCGCTCCCACTGGGGAAGAGCGACTGGGACCCAGTAAGACAGCTGCTCCGCTGTTTGCTGTCGGAGCAGTGCTTCTAACCGAGGTCAGCGTGGGGCTCTCCTAGCCCGTATCTGCTGCTGGGGACCGCACAGAGCGCAGTAAGTGGGGACATCGTGGGGGAATGACAGGCCCAGATCCACCTCCCGCCGGCTGTACAGCGTGGGTGAGATTTGCAGGCAAGACAGGGGAGTTTGGGCTGGCCTCCCGAGATCAAGTTTTCACTGAGAGTTTCCGGTGATCCTAACCAAAACCTGGCATTGTGGTTCCTAGGAAAGAAGGGGTTAAACGCCTGCTTGCATTGCATTTCGTCCTTCCAGGTACAAGCTATTCCTCTTGCCCCCAGCCGGTCACATCCCGCTGCTCATTCCAGAGCGAAGTGCAGAGCTGTTTGTAAACTCCTCGGCTCAGTGCTGGCTGCTGCGCTGGAGATTTTCACACGCCAGGCTATACGAGACGTGGGGGCGGAGAAGTGACGGACACGTAATCGTCGCACCGCAAAATTGTTTCAGACGCGGTCTCTGCGACAGTCGCCATCCTCGCGCGTGTCTGCCCGAGCCTGTCGGCAGCGTGCCGAGTTCCCACTGCCGCGGCTGAAGCGCCGAGCGGGGACGCCGATGCTCTCCCCAGCGGCTTCCGCTTGGCTCCCCCGTCTCCCCGGGGATCATCCCGGTGGAGACCACCCTCAGCTGAGACAGTGGGAAAGAGGGATCCAGGGCAGAGATGTCAGAAGCCGCGAGGCAAAGCCTCCGCGCCGCAGGCTACAGAAGCTGCCTCCACGTACAGACAGGAGCCTCTTCTTTGGCACTGCTTGCGTGTCCGTAAATCGAAGCAAACATAACTTCCTCCTTAAAGGGCTTCGAGTTCTACGGCTGAAAAGTGAAATATTGAAAATAATCATTAAAGGTTATGAATCATAGTTCATTTTTGTTTCAGATGCGTGCTAAGAGATGGTAGCGTTTTGGGTTATTTTCTGACATCCTGAAGCTGAGTTCAAACTGCAGTCTGCGACTGCCTGAGCTGAAAACGTGGTAGGATCCTTTGGCACAAAAACCATTCATAGCTGGAGATGATCCAATTCAGCTGCAACTGCTGTCTCTCGTCTAACGCGGGGAATTCTCTTCCGCAGCTGATATTTTGTCTTTCATTCTCTTCTGGCACCAGTGCCTTTCCCACAGACCTACTGTGTGCTGCAATAGGACGTTCGGTTGGATCGAGGCCATTACAACTGTGTAGGAAACAAACAAGAGAGCAGCCACCTTCACTGCTCTTTTCCCCAGGGATACAAGGGTTTAGGACAGGAACGTTGAACCTAGTCTTATAGCAATTTCTGTAAGACCTTCTGTGCACACTCACGGATGGAAACTACCTGAGGTATCTTTAAATGGCCTTAAAAATTGCCTGAAACTGGGTGTGACGTGTGACTAGAGACTAAGACCAAAGTGATAATTTTAGAAAGCAGATGCCAGCATTCTGCAGACTCTGTGAGAGGGAGATTTCTGGTAGCAGTGGGTTATTGCACCTTTTAAATCAAACTTAACTTTGTAGGGCTGCTGCATTATATTCTATGTTTCTCTTTTTAGGTGGAGACAGCTACCTGTAGGTGTTGGTTATGGCTGCAATTTATCAAGCAGTGCGTAGAAGAGCTTCCTCTCTCTCCTGCAGGTTACACTCTACCTATGTTAGAAAAATGAGGTAAGTTCTCATCTGTACAGTGAGAAGACCAGAGTTTGGCACTTATGTCCACTGTCACAAGCAGCCCTACCTAAATCTTACCCGGGGGTTAATCTTTTACCAGTTCAGCAATAACATAGTAATGCTATGTGAGCTCTGTAAATGGTAACAGTCGAAATCTCTCCGCTCCCCTCACCACTGATAAGAACTGGTTCTCTCAGGCTGAAGCTCTGTTAATGAATGCCTACGCTTGCTGTCCTAGCTAAAGATCTCTTGAAGTACAAGGTAGACTTGAAGTGATGCTGCTCACCTCGTTTTAAATACTACTTCAAACAGTCTGTGCTGAAAGAAGCACACCCTTTTTCCAATGACTGCTTTTCCTAACTCAGGCCCCGGCCAGCTGGGCCCTAAGGCTTCAGCTTGGTCTTTACCCCTCACGTCAGTGTGACAGGTAGAACGCGCCCTGCAGCGATGCACGTAGCCCGATGGGAAGCGTATTTAACGTCTGAAGTGCTCAATAGCCTCGCCAAACGGGACTTAGAGCCATCCAGATTGGGGGGATAAAAGGGAAGATCGAGGTTTCCCGCACACAAATGATCGTGTCTATAAGCAGACCTCGTGGATTAAGAGACTGGGTTACTGATCTTCTCAGATGTCCAAGACCTGAGGCTACTTGTGTGGTAGTAAGAATTGCGATATTTTCTGCCACACGGCACCTTCGCTAGAGGCTACAGCTCACCAAAGAGTAGACTCAGCTGTCCAAAACTCTAGAAGCATGTGGAATACTTAAAATCTGTACTGCCCGTTCAGCCCCCCTGCTCTGTGCAAAATAAATGCATCCAAATAAGCACAACACAGGTAATCTCGACATGATCTTGAATTCATCTTCCCAATTCTTTTCTCACTGCAGATATTTAAATGAGCTAAAGGAAGACGATAGCCTTTGTAGACAAGCCCAGACCTCAGGAACTTTCTACCTCTTTCACAATCTCTCCCCCTTCCTGCAGAAAGTTGGGAAGAAATATTTGGTACCACAGCTCAGTGCAGCAGGTAAGCAGGTGTCCAGAAAGAAACACCTCCTGGGTCACGCAGCTGAAACGATACGGAGTCATTTGCAATAACCACCCCTTCCATGGGGGTTGAAAAATCTATCAAGCTGTGCAGGAACATCCTGCTCTATGCAGCACGCTATTTGTTAACAACCAAGGACTATTTAGAATGAAAACCTTGGCACGAGGACACAAGCTCGTGCTCTTCACACACGTACGGTATCAACGTATACCTGATCTGTTTTGGGATGCTCAGTTTTAAACATTTGGGACCATGCCTTCTGAAGAGAAAGGCCTGGCAGGAAAACAAGCAAGGTCTAACTGACAAAGATTATTTGGCGTAACGCAGGAGAAGTTTTCTTTGAGAGAAAGGTATCGGCTGGTGTAGGACAGAAACAGAATGGACAGCTGCTCCCCAAGCATTACACCATTTGCATCTTTAGCTTGACATGGTCAAAACTTCCAACTTGGAAAGGAGTTCCAGAGGAGGAAAGCCAGACTTTCGGTCTCCATCCAGGTGGAACCACTTGTCCGGTCCCCTCTTTCACATGAGCACCCTGCCTTGAGCCAAGATTGCGTGTGCCTTGAAGATCCAGAGAGAGCATGATGGTTGTATGAATTTGCTTTCATCACAGCTTTTTCTTCCCCTTTCCCCTGCTGTTTAGAGATGAAAAGGATCCTGGAGAAATTCAAAGAGACTGAACAGCGGATAGAGAAGTCGGTGCTGATCGGCTGTTCAGACGAGCACGTACCACGCTTTGCCCTGGATTTAGGTTGGGATGACTCCTCTTCCATCTGTGTCAAGCATGACGTTTGATGCGCTGAGACGAAGATGCTGCCTAGGCAGCATCCCTAGTCCTTGCTGGGTGAAGATTTACTGCCAAAAAGGACTCGGTTGAGTCTCTGTAGGAGCTGTTGTGAGCACGGCGGGTTAGAGCCGCAGAACTGCACTGCCGTTCCTGTGCGCGCGTTAGTAAAGGTGGGCTGTTGGCAGGTCACTTAACAATTGGGAATATTACCGCTAATGTGATGTCACTTCCACGGGAACTTCCAGAAATTGTATACCGGAACAATGAAGGGCGTAAAGTTGGGATAATAACTGCGATTTATGAGATCAAAGATTTTTTGTTGTTGTTGTTTTTTTTTAAACAGGAACCTTGGAAAAATCAGTCATTGAGTCTGAACTCAAGGGATCGTTTACTGACTTACGAAAGGCTCTCTTCGTAGTGGATGGGAAAGATTCTCCTTTGCTGGCTTCGGTATTGTACAGCATTTTTTACTTGAAGAGGTTGCGATTTCTAACATCAACCCTTCTCCTTGTCTCCCATATTGTTTTACGATTTAACACGTATTGCAGAAGTACCTACTGTACACTTTCAGTGACCTAGGTGCAAACACACTATAAATTACAGCAGTTTTCCCAAATTTGCGATCCCAAAAGCAAGCTGCAACGGAAAGAGAAACAGACAAGTGGCTTACAAATGACCACAGTAATTAGCCATTTAGCATCAACCTGTTGTATGTCCAGTGTGAAACATACTGATCTTATCAGTGGTCACAGCAATCCCAGTTTGTCCTCAGCTTCACAACTCTCAGGCACTAGTTTTCTGTAATCTTCTAGGCAAACTGAATCTCATGAACAAACTTATAGATCTTCTCTCAGAGCCGCTCTTTTAAAACTACTTACTTATAAGCTGTTACTGTGCAGATGCCGTAAGTTTGGAAGTCCTAAGAAAAGACCTGTGTGTGCAAATCATCTGTCCTGACCCATAGGTAGAAATAGCTCATGTTTCTTTTCCTGTGGTGCTATTTTTCAAGAAGGTATTCAGGGTTGGAGACTCCTTAGAATAGTCCATTTCCCATTACTACTCCCATTATATCCCAACAAAGAACAACTCCTCCCCACCTCCCCCGAACATGCTCAAATTTGGATGCTAAAGCAAGAAACATGAAACATCGATTGCAGAATATGCCATTTTTCAAAGCAGTGTCTGTACTTAATTTGCCTTTCTGAGGCTTCCAAACATCATCAGAGTTTATCCACATGACTGCATGCTGGGGAGAAGACAGCAAAGCATCATTCAGGGAGCCTGCTCTGAATCGTCTCTTTGCCCCAGGTATAAATAAGATTTGTGTTTCTCTCTTGGTGTTCGCAGGCCCAGTCCCTCCTCCGGTGGCACGATTCCCACTAGTACTGTGGCAAAACTGGGCAGCCCACTCAGAAAAATGTAGCTGGCAGCAAGCGTGTCTGCCACGCCAGCGGAATAACGTACTATCCACAGGTGAGCACCTGAACAGCAAAGGTTAGCTGTCTCTGTGGCGAGAAGGCAATGCTGCCGGGAGGGGAACCTGTAAAAGGCAGCAGGAGTGCTTTGCATGTAGCTGGGTGCTTTTTCTTTAGCTTTCATCCAGTGACCCTCAACCGGCTAGGAAAAGCAGCAATTTGCACTTACTTGTTTGGTCTGAACTTCTTGCTTTGCTTTTTGATGCATTTGCTAGATGTCTCCGGTGGTTATCACCCTGGTGTCTGATGGGAGCCGGTGCCTCCTCGCACGACAGCCCTCATTTCCCCGGGGGATGTACACTGCTCTGTCAGGCTTCTGTGACGTGGGTAAGGCGGTCTCCGGTCCAGCGCAGCGGCCTCGGACGTGCAGGGTGTGGGTCAGAACGGGGGAACATCAACCAAACGCCTGTTCGCAGAGAAGGATGGATGCATAGGTGATATCAGGGAAAAACCTATTGGATCTAAGTAGACTGGTATTCCCATTCAGACAGAATTCAAATTAGCTATATGTATCTGAGGGGAATGGGAATTACGGGTGTATATCAGTTGCTCTAGTCCCTGACAGTAAATACAAGTATAAGACCCCCCAAGCCAGAACCCCGGATACTTTTTTAGTCCATTTTGTGTCTAGTGCAGTCTGGCTCAGAAGAAAAACTACAGACCTCTTGTTACAGGAGGGAAAATGGCTTAAAAAGGGAAATGATGAAGAGAGGCAGCATTGTTCTGCCCACTAGCTGTATATAGACAAACTCAAAAATGTCTCTGATGCCTCTCTTTAAGGGAGGTAAGCATTGTTGATGAATTTAATCGAGCATCCTGCTGACAAGTGTTTCCAGGTCAGCACAGCCGGAGCTCCTGCATGAGCGGTCAGGGCTGGAACACACCTCAGAAATGAGTGTGCTAACATTTTCTTTGCCACGGTTTGCTGCCCTGAGGCCAGGCCGTCCTTACCTAACTTTGGTTGCTTCTAGGTGAAAACGTGGAGGAGGCAGTCCGGCGAGAGGTGGCAGAAGAGGTGGGCCTGGAGGTGGAGTCACTCTGGTACTCAGCTTCTCAGCACTGGCCCTTTCCCAGCAGCTGCTTAATGATAGCTTGTCACGCCTTGGTGAGGGCACAGCAGGCTGAGGTGAGCAGACTCAGGTTCTCCCCAGGCATTTCGCTGCCCGCCTTGCAGAGCAAAATCTCTTTCAGTCCACAGACTTTAGCTTGGAGAGCATCAGATCCTCTCTACATGCAGTTTTCCGTCGGCTTTCTCTACAAGCGAGGAACAAATTTCAGAACAATTGTATCTTCTGTTGCAACGCGCCAGATTTTGCACAGGTCACTGTAAATATACAAGCCCAGAGCCCAACACCCCTGTATTTTTTCCTCTCAACTTTGCAGAGGACGTACTCTCTAGTACTAATATCATATTTGCCATAGAACATGCCATGTTAATTGCTGTGCTCAGCCACTGGTACTTTGCAGGCCAGTGCCGTGATGGAATAGGGCTACCTGATTTGTGGCTTCCCTAAGGAAACCAAGACAACAAAGCACTGGTGGGTAGTAATGTCCTTTCCTCTACTGGCGTCAGCACTTAATTCAGGCATGGATAAAGCACTCTGGGCATTCTAGCATAGGATCTTTGTGGGTGCAAGAACAAGCCAGGTACCGCAGCCCACATTTAAATCTGATTTAAGGAATTGGTACTCTCTCAATTCTTTCCAGATCAGTATGAACAGCCTGGAACTAGAGGAAGCCCGTTGGTTTGGCCTGGAAGAAACCGTGGAGGGTCTCAAGAGAGAGCCCAGATCTTCAAAGCAAGATGATGGTCGTTTTTTACCCTGGTTCCCTCCCAAACAGGCCATTGCTCACCAGCTGATTTTTGAGTGGGTTAAGCAACAAACTTCCCAACCTTCTTAGGCGATCCTACCAGAACTACGAAAGCTCGAAACAAAAGCTTCCAAAGTTAGTGAAGGCAAAGTCTGTGTTACAGTGAGGACAGCACCAGTCTGATGACAGTCTTACACTCAGATATATAGACCTACAAAGCCATTTCTAAACTGATCATCCTCAGGCAATTCCATGTACAGTGGATCACCTTTGAGATCCCGTCACTTGCAGTAAAT
Organism: Calonectris borealis; assembly: GCF_964195595.1. Lineage (NCBI taxonomy): Eukaryota > Metazoa > Chordata > Aves > Procellariiformes > Procellariidae > Calonectris > Calonectris borealis. Next base: position 5,712,058 of record NC_134318.1, on the reverse strand, counting down.
GTACAATAAAATTCTTAGTCCCAAAGCATCAAACTTATTGCGACCAGCTGCTGCTGTTGCCCAGCAAGCAACAGAACAGTGAGCCCCTGGCACCTCTGTCCCATTTTCCTCCATTATTATCCATCTTGGATGGATATCAAACGCACAATTTTTCCAGAAAAAAATAAAGGGACAGTGGCACTTTTCAGTGTTCACATCTATAAGGATCTGGAAGAACTATTGAAAAAAGAAAAAAAGCCACTGCCTGTATGCTTTCCCCTTCTTCTGTTTTCCTTCCCATTCAATCTTCCAGTTTCATATAAAACATCCTATTTTTTTTTGCAAATGTTAAGTGGGCTCCTACTTTGTTGAGGCATCTGAGCAACTAAAAATATCTCTAGAGGCACCATTTTCCCCACCAGTAAGACAGTGTTACTTCCATCCCAAGGAAGAGAGAACAGAGCTATCTGGTGGTAGAGAGTGGAAGAGCAAAACCTCCATGTAAGCATATTAGAAGAACCCAGATAATGCAAAGGTGAGAGGAAGCGCTACAAGAAAGAGAGAAAAGTCCTGAAAGGCACAATGCCTCTTACCCCGTGCCAAAAGTCTGTGGCTTGCCTGGAGAGCTGATCTCGTTTTACTGATGAAATGGTATCACTTCTCTGGAGGGAGAGTGCCAAAGAGACAGTCTGGGCAAGGGAAGCTTAGTAAAAGAGGATGTTTGATCTGCTGCTGATTCAGGCTGACACTCCTTTCTCTTGGTCAGAGTTTAAATGCCAAGATTGCAAAGCCATCAGTACAGATCCTTGACGGGGGAACAGGAATGTATTATTGACCGCCACCGTAAGGATTCATTGCAGGTGAAAGACCTTTTGAGCAATGGTACAAATCTGGAGTCATGACACCCAAGCAGTAAGTAAAAAAGGCGGCTTTCTCACACCGTTGAGACATGCTTTGTTTCCTCAGGTTAATTTTACTTTAGGAGGTTGGGAGGGGATTCTTTCAGGCCATGTGGCATGTGCAAACACCTTTCCCACCCTCACTAACTCTCAGTCAATAAAACCCACGTGTCAGAGCATGTCTTCCATGTTTGTGAACTCAATCTGCCAGTCACCCTGGTAAGAATGTGCTCTGGTACAGCCACGGGCATTGCTTCCTCCCCTCCAGCCCAGCCAGCCACACCACAGGACCCACACACCACTGAACTTAACTGCAGCACTCCTGCATCCAGTTCCCTTTGAAACGTGTCTCGCTGCCTCTCTTCATAGTCATTCCTCCTGCGTTCTCTCCCGTCGCACCATTTTAATTCCCCAGCATTTCTCTCTTCCTCTCTCATCTCTGGAGTCTGCCATTTTCATTTTCAGCCTCAGTCCTTTCTTCCCCTTCTCTGCAGTAGAAGATACTGAAAAGTTAGATACCCGCCAGCAAGATATTCCCGCTTCTCATCCTCCTTCCTACTTCTCCTTAATGCCTCCCCGACTCACCCTTATGTAGTTTATTAATGTGCCCTGAGCTTGCTACCAGTGTACAACATCCAGCTCGATGTACTCACTACTTTTTATTATCCACACGTGATCTGTTCTCCCAGTGGCAGAAAAAAGGACTAAGAAGTAAAAGCAGCAAAAAGTAGTACATATGAGTGAAAGGAGGAACGGCTGTGCGACTTCTGCAGTAATCTGAGCTTTGTGTGGTTTGTTTTTGTACTTTCACAGTACGTATTTGCAGTGTACATCTTTGTCAAACCAGCCACAGAGTGATCAGATTCAACATCAGAGAAAATTCACCTGTATTTGGGAAACACCGGTTACTCTGCTTATTAAATGATGGTTTTTAACATCAACACGCAGGCTATCAGTGAGCTCTAACTGAAAGAGAGCAAGTACTGACTGACATCAGCTCCTTCAGAACCGTCCCTTCTACATTGCTGATACAGACACGTCTTGGTAGGGTGTCCCTTTGGGGTGTCGTGGGCACCACCAAGGTTTTGAGACACAGCATAAAGCAGGCTGGTCGCAGGCGATGTGATCGTTACTGCTCGATGCCGGTGGGCCAGACACTGCCCAGGCTGAGGCTGCTAGGTATCCACAGACTTCAGGACAACTCGAAGAGCTGCAGTCCATCTCATGCTCTGACTATACCAGGCTTTTTCAGATTTCATCAGTTACTGCCTGTTTTCTACAAGAAGAAATTTAAGAGGAAAAGCAAAGCTATTTTCTCGTTTGTTTGCGTCCGTGACTCACCTTTTAAAACACAGTTTTAAATGTCTGCGTCTTCCTTTTAATTATCAATTAGGAAAAAAGTTTTTCAATCTACTTAAATACTTGGTTTTTGTAGAGCAAGAACAACGTTAAAGCAGTTTTCCCATCACATCTTTTAAAGGTCCTCAAATTTTAAACTGTTTTTAAAAAAATCCTTAATCCATACCCTTTTGACTTAGGTATGAAGCCATAATGGTGGCCTCTCTTCCTGATGTTAAAAAAGCAGGAATGATTATAGGCAATACACATCTATGAACAGGACAGAAAAACAAGATGAGAGAGACATTGTTCTCACTTGCATTTGCCTCAGAAATCTGGCTAAAGCCTGAGTAATACTCACTGCAGTCAAGACAGAACATGCTCCTTAAAAGCAGGTGACCTGGAAAAAGAAACAGGCGATTCCTGACAGACGCTTCTTCAACAAAACACAGCAGGGCTTTTCCATGTAAAAGATTTCAAGCAGGCAAAAGGGACATAGCAACATATTTCTCTCTAAAACTCATCCGTTAAATGAATCCTCTTTGGGGACACTTGGCTTGTATAAATCAGAGACTCCACTGCTTTCAGAGACTGCAAGGGCTTGGGACTTGCAGCAAGACCTACCTCTGAGAAGCGGTCAGCCTGTGGCATTACAACCCAGTTGTTTACAAGTATTATCGGTCAGCAGGAAACACGGGCAGCTATAAAATAATAACATTCATCTGATTAATTTGAAATAGCTTTTCAGAGAGCAATGCAGGCAGGTTCAGAGCAGCATTCCACCCACCTACCAAAAGCAGCAGGGCATGAAAGTTAAGTTTATCTCCAACAGGTGCCAGCAGAGGATTAAAGTAACCAAACCACACGACACAACTTGTCTATCTCTGACTGAGGGAGCTTAGAAAAGTCTTACCTGGAAATGGTGTGGACTGAGAATATTTGTTTCACTTACCGCATGCTCTTCCATCACCTTGGGCTGCTCTGCTGCTGCACGGAAAGGTCACATTTTCCTACGCGGAGGGGTACTCATCCATTGTGAATGGCAGAAAGTCTGACTTCAGCGCTACGGGTCAAGGAGGAAGCTCTTACATCAAGAATTACTTCACCTTAAAACATGCTCTGAGACACGGTGGACACATGCTGAATCTGGTGTTTAGCCTGAGAGGACATGAGCACTTAACGGAACGCCCTGACAACATGACCGTGTTAAAGTCATTTTTCAGGTAACCATGAACAGTTCAGCTCCGGCAGCTGCAAGGGACAGGTTGTCAGAACAACTTGTAATTACACAAATGCGATTCCTGTGCTTTAGTCTGAAGCGCTGCTGAAATGAATTCAGCAGCCCCAGCCTTCAGCTCACATTTAAAACTTCTTCACTTTTCAACTTAGCAACAGATGGCAAGCAGCTGCGTAAGGGGAAAAAATATTGCCTGATGTCATTCATGCAACAATGCGTACACCTGGGAACGACTGAGCACCACCAAACCTACTTCTGTTAAAAAAAAAGGCCAAGTTGCCAACCTGGAAATGGTGCAACTTGCATTTTCTTAAAGAGTCACCAGTGGTATTTTGTAGACAATCAAGTGCACTCACTCAGCAATGTCCAGAATCATCATTACATGGAGAAACTGAAGTTGGCACCAGCTACCACAAACATGAGAAAGATCACAGAGGCAGAAGCACGAAGCCTCCCCAGCTCCCTCACAGGGAGGGCAGTATTGGCACAGGAACAGAAAATGCTGATACAACGTCCTTCTCCACCGGTCCTTGTGCTCAACTGTACATAGCATCTTGTTACATAGCATTCTCCACAAAACGTCACATCTAAACAAAACACAGCTACAGAGAGAAATAGCAGAAGTTAGGAGGCGAGGCAAGGAAGAGGTTTTTCAGTAAGATTTGAAGTGATTGGGGAAAAAAGTGATACACAGTAAGGTCGTTCTAATGGCAGGAAATGCAAAGGCGGCCCTATTTCTCTGAGTGGAAATATTGCAAAGAGACCCCAAAGATTTACTAGTCTATTAACAGAAGAACATAAAGAAGAAAGGTGAAGTTTGGGATAGGGACAGAAGCAAATTCACACATCAAGTGAATTCTTAGACTTTATTAATAAGTCTAAGAATCTCAACAAGATCTTTTAAGGAATGGGAAGCTGAAAATTCATAAATGGTCAGATGGACACTACAGTCAGGGTGCTAAATAAACGTGTGTTGGACTAGGACAAGAGCAGCTATACAGCTTTACCTGTGAACCATTGTTGACTGATTTGTAGAACAGGAACACAGCAAAAGCAAACAGATACTGCACAAAATTCAGTAACTGTGATCTGTCTGAACAATAAAAACCTGGAAAGTTTTTATTAGTGAAAGAAAATATGTCTACAGTCACAAGGGGTACACAGTAATGATCTGAGGAAATATTGTAGTTATATATGGCTGCTGTCAGTATGCAGCATGGAGAATACCTAGATTAAACTAGAATATATTCCAACACTATGAGTGTATGGCCTTGTAACTGCAGGTAAGGTTAATAACCCTCACCAATTAAAAAAAAAAAAAAAAAGGTCTGGTCTGAACTAATTTAGATTAACATCACTGCAGTCATTGGATATCATTACTCCTTTTTCCCATCAAATTATTAAGTCTTTACTGGAAATATCTCATTTTCTGCCTTCTACCTGCAACAGGAGTCAAGTCACCTACATATTTTTTTCTGAATAAACTGAGCTTTACCTTCACATTAGCTTTGCTCTTCACTTCCCATCCTTGTATGCTTGCAAAATTGTGAATATCCATCTGGGAGTGTTGACCCACTTAAGTATAGGCTCTATTCCAATCAGCAATCCACACTTTACACAGGAGTAACATACAATGTCATATTCTTCTGCCTCCCTTAATTATTTTGCTTCTTAGCTACAGTTTCACACCAGAAACCTCTAAGTTGTTCACGACACCCTTTTCCATAACACCGCACTCCCCAAGAGAGTTTCCTAGCCGGGAAGCATAGCCAGCACCTCCGTATTCCTCCATTTGCCTGTTGTTTCTATCCTATTTCAACAGGACAAGTTGTTACTGTATGACACTGTAAGAGTTCAAACACAACATAAATTGAATCATGACCACAACAGCAATCTCGGTTATTTGCCCTGAAAGCACAGTTGTGCTGTTGATTTAATTACTCACTATTGGCACCTGGAATCTGTAACAGGAGATCTTCTCCATCCTCACGAGGTGGTAATCAGGTTCCTCAGCTGGTGGCTGAGGAACTTGATGCACATCAGCTAAGGTGATGTTTCAGGCTTCACACCCCTGACTTTTCATACTCTTGAGCAGTCCACTTTTTTCTCTGCATTTTGCTGTTTAAGCTGAGAACCCCACTGTCCTCCATGGTGATGTTTTCTTAGGGGAATAAAAAAAAGTTGGAAAAGGAAATAAATTTCCATCTTAGACCTGCCAGAACAGATGCTCTTGTGATCCATTCTAAAGACGAAAACGGCAAGAGGGAGGGCAGCTGTTGCTGCAGCTTTTGCAGCACCCCAAGGGGTCCCGAGGTGGTACAAAGGGCCTGCCCTGACTCCTGCTGCTATTAAAAACAAAATCCAGTTTCTCATATGAGTTAGATAAGTCGCTACAGCAGGAGCTGTGCAAACATTCATAAAAAATGCTTTTCCACCACTGCAACTAACACATGCCCTGCAGATAACTGTTACTCCTACACTGCAGTGTTAGAAGGGAAAGGCAAGAGGCAACTGTCATGCAGGGAGGTGATCTTTCATGGCAACAGAGGTGGCTGACATCCACTTACGTGGCAAGGACGCTGAAAACAGTTTATTCGCAGGAGATCGATGTAAGCACAAGGACTTCAAACAGCAGGTAGTATCACTGACACCAAACCGCACTTGAACACAGCCAGCTGTAGTTAAATACCATTCCTCCGGAGCCATGCCTCCTCCCCGCTGACCAGACAGGAGTTAGACTCATGCCAAAAACATTGCTAGCCTGCGGGCTGCTGACTTCTGAGATGAACTGCACACCCGTCGTTAACACAGAGGAAATAAAAACCCTCTTTCTTAGGCTCCTCACTATTTCATAAAGCTGGTCGGTGGAAAGAGTGGCAACAGCCAAACTGCCCAGGTGTTCAGAAGAGTTTTAACAAGTTAAAGGTCTCTGCTGTCCCCCGAGATTAGTTTTGATCCAATATATGGAAGATGAAAGATCCTTTATTTGTTTTCTTGCTTGAAACATACCAGTCAACAACTACGCCATTCAGAACTGGGGCTACAAGGGTCAAGCCACAAACAAGAAAACTACATTTCTGGGAAGGGTCAGAAGTTCTAGGATGAACAAGGCTGTACGAAAGGCAGATGCTCAAGTGAGCAAAGTGAATAAATTGTGTTGGAATGCAGTTCTAGTTAAACTAATTTAGAATATAATGGAAACTTTGATAGCAATCCGTTGAAAGGGAACCACACTGCACTTGTCTTCCCTAATTAATTCCATCAGGCTTCCTTCACTAAAAATACTCTCTTTCAAAATTAAAAGCAGAAACGCCTCATATGTTACTTCAAAGCAGTGGAAGGGGCAGCATGGAAATGGTTATTCTTCAATGGCAAATTCTCTTGTAAGCAATTTCAGAGTCTTGAAGGTCTCCACTGTGAAGCTGCTGAACAAATGTAAATAGTTGGAATAAGTACAGCCCCGCAGAAATAACAGTCCGATTGATGGAAAAGTAAGATTATCCAAGAAGCAAGATCAGCTGAAGTGCTTCCAAAAAAGCAGCTTTGTTCTGAACATTAGCTTAGAAGTTTTCTTCACATACTGCATTAGAAGAGTCCTTTGATCTATTTTGACCTTTTGTATAGTACAGGCCACAAGAGTTTAAACGTGATCATGTTCTTGAAATTGAATTATTTTTTAAAGTATCTAAACTTGATCTAACTACTCATCAGTGGAGAATTTTATGTAGCTTCGGTGTTAATTACCTCCTTCCCTGTTAAAACATAACCCCTTTTTAAGGTTCAAGTACATCTGTTTTCCACCACTAACTGCTGGTTATCCTTGTCTGCTAGATTCAAGAACTCCTGTTACCCCCATTTTTCCACGGTAGATTTGTCTGACTCAATCCCATTCCACCTCACCTGTCTGCAAACCAGACTCCTTGAACTTTAGCGGCATCTTTATACTTCCTAATTCTTGCTGTCCGTCTCTAATCCCTGTCCAACTTGCCAGTACTCTCCCTAAACTGTTGACAAAGTAATTTACACAACATCGATCGAGGACCAATGTGGAGGCAGCATAACCATCATACCCTTCATCCACAATCATTCCATGCATTCACATACAGAACCTCCAAAATTTTTGATATTGTACTGGAGCATTTTACAAGATATTTGTCATTTGCAAAAACAAACAAAAATTTGGAAAAAAAACAAACATGCGCATAGATCAATAGGGAAGTCGGCAAGCAAGCATTCGTTGTACATTGTCAAGGTCTCATGAATTTCAATGAAACTATGCCAACGTGTGACTTTCAAAGAATTTTCTGTGCATTGGTCAGACTCAGTTGGCATGGCAGTCAGACACTGCAACTCATCATCCAACAAGGGTCCAGGTCCTACATGGAAACAACTTTTGCTACGTTCTGCTTTGTCAATTAAAATAATGCCAACACTTAACATACAAAAAAATTAAAACAAAGACTTCAACTAAATGGACTCCAAACCTTAAGACTAATAATAACATTAATAACAATAACAACAACAACAACATTATTATTATTATTATTATTATTATTATTATTCAGCCTTTTAAAAGCAATTAGGTATGCCTTCAGGATCAATCAGGCTTTTGTATCATTGAATACTATTTTTCTGAGAATGCTTAAAAAAACCAAACAAACAAAACCCCAAAACTCAACCAATAAGCTTCCCTTCTACCACTTAAGACACTTGAATTGTTGAGTGGAAGGAAAAAATAAAGACAAGACTTGTAGAAACCGATTCAGATCTGGCAGGACTGCGTTCTTGCTGTCTGTCAATCAAGAATTTCTACATATTTTATTTCAAATTCATCTTGTTAAAACTAAGTCTTCATATCTAGAATAGATTTTTCATTCCACGTGAAAGCAACATGCTGAACACCTTCCAGCTACATTTTCACTGAAAAACAAAACTAAATTGTTCAGCCTGGGCTCGTATACAGCTACTGCTGGCATGATACCAACATTCAGCAATAACGGAATTCAAAAAATGCCCAATTATGAAAATGCTTTAACTCCAAGAACTTCCGATACTGCACTGAGGAAGTTATGCATACCTTCAAAGAAAAAAAAAATCATCCCCGGTAATCAAGTTGTATTTCTGCTTTTATTTAAATAAATTCAAAAAAATACTTATAGCCAATATTTACATATTCAATCCAATTGCTCTTCAAATCCTCCTGATTAATAAAGAACAGATTCTTACAGTAATTATCAGAAGTTCTTACAATGAAGCATTGTACTTTTGGAAAAGCGATTAAGTGTGTGCTGAACACTTAACCAGCGTTCCCAAATCCACAAGAGAACACTGTTGCTATGATACGGTATTCCTCCATCTCCCCCTGAAGGCAGGAGCATTTTCAGAACATGTACTGCTTTCCAGATATTGAAACCGCCTAGTAATGGATAAAAGGACATTTTAGAAATAGGGCAAATTGGATTGTTGATTTGGAAAACTGAAGACAGGTTTTATAATAAAAGTTTCATTCAAGTCACAACATCACTTTTCAGTTTTCTGAAAATGTTAGCATTGGAAAAATCCAATTTCTATCCAGGATAGTATCCAGACGGCTTTTGCAGGTAAATTCACTTTGCATCTTTAAAGTCACACATAACTAATGCATAAAATGCTTTCAATTCAAACCTTTTGTCTTTTCTTCCAAATACTGCTAGTCTTTCTGTGCTTCATTTCTCAATCAGCCATGTCGTCTGAATTAAGACAGTGTTTTATTCTGTTGCTACCTTATTACAGCCAACATAATCTGCATTTTCAGGTAAATACACTCCCATGCTCTGTAAAATGTTAGAGGTGGGTCCTGCCAGTCCAGACTGAGCACTATAGGATTCAAGCAGGTTAGCTACTAGGTTCATATCCACATCAACTGGTGTCAACTCAGTATCTTCAGCTCCGGAATCAGGGCCGGCATTTTGAGATGTAGTTGCATTAACAGAACTTGCCTATAGTAAGTATAAAGAGAAAGTTTTATCAAATTGTATGAATGGGTTAAAAAAAAAGAAAAAAAGAAAAAAAGAAAAAAAAAAGAGACAAACCACAAAAGAAAAGAAACAAGGAAACAGTTCTGCAGCCAAGAAAGTTCAGTACGTTCCACACTGTCTTGACAGACAGGAATTTAGTCACCAACTGCTCATGCCAGTTAAAAATCATCACTTTCCATTATACAGATTAAGTTCCAAGAGAAGGACAGAGAGGGTTACTGAGTCCTGGCTCAGTTTCCTATGGGAGTAATCTACTACAGGAACTCAAGAAGTCAAGCTGCAGCTGCTTGCCTTACTACTAAAACAGGGTATAACAGGGAAATGAAACTAAGTCTCGGAAACGATGTGCAAGTTAAAGCTTATTTAAGTTTTTTTTTCAAAAAACTATACCATGGTGCAACTGCAGCACATTTTGCTTGCACGTGGGATTTTTTTTTTTTTTTAATAATTAGTTAGCACGTGATCAGAAGACAGAAGTTTTTGATCACGTTACTCAGAATGACCAGTTTTAGCATATTTCCTCTTTCCTACTACAGCTCTCAAAACTATTATGCTACAAACTAGAACTCAAGGCATACTTACCCCTTTCTTTTGGGTGGTGAAACTTTTACCAACATTAGTATGTGCCAGCTCACGGTCCATCTCATTCATATATGACTTGAGACTGCCTATAAGCTCATTAGGCGATACCTTCTGGTCTTGCCTTTGATTTTCAGCATCTAAGTCTTCATCATCATCATCATCTGAGAAGTCAAACTGCTCCTCTTCATCTAGATCATCAGAATCCAGCTCTTCTGAGTCTGCCCCTATGTATTATTTTGTGTCAGTACAGATAGCAAACCAATCAGCGCAGTGCCCATGGGTGATAAGGAAACCCAGGGAAGCCAAATAACCACGAGACATTTCGACAAAAGAAACAAAGAAGCAATCTCACCTAAAATTCTGTCTAACGCTTTTGTAAAAGAATCTACATCAAAGGTGACATGGGATTCATCAGATGACCTGAAATATAAAAATATTTTTAAATAAATAAAGTTTTTATGCTTGCATAAGCCTGACACAGGCATAAACCATACGGCATACTGATTTCTCTCAAGCCTAGGTTAAAGTTGGGACATTTGAACTGACGGTCTTGGAAGTGCTTAGAAGTCTGAGGCCTGTATGAATTAGAAATGAACCAGCAAGGGGAGAAATTCCTGGCATGAAAGAGAAAATAAAACCAACAACTTTCTTTGTCGTGGTCAAACAAAAATCGCACTAAAGACAACCAAAATAACCATGCCTAAATCCTTCTGGAACAAAGTGGTGGTGTTATACCTTAGACAAAGATTTAAAAAGCTGAGAATCTCTGTGGTCTCCTGCCTAGAAAGAACACTAAAGGCTTCCTTCTGGTCTCTCTTAAGGCTCAGTGGTTTGCCTTTTTTTTATTGGGTTTTTGTTTTTGTTTTTTTAAGTAACTGAAAAAACCTACATTATAAATCAGAAATTGACACTAACACTAATTAAAAAGGATCAAACAGTTAAGAGCATAAATTGAGTAGACTCCTATACGCTTGATTACAGCTTACACAGCATTATTTTCTCAGTATTAAAGCTTTTAAAAAGAACCTGGATAATATGCTACTACCCAACCCTTTGTTTTTTAAAATTAAAGGCCTGTCCACACAACATTCACACACACTTTAACTCCAACAATTAATCTAGTGGCATTCTGTTGTTGTCTAAATAGTTAAGTATCTCCAGTTAGCACGTTTCTTCCACTGTTGGGAACAATGAGAGGGATCCAATGAGAGCGATTCTTTTCTCCTGCTTCTAGGTGTACAGTATGTGCTGCGGTAGTGCCAGCCCAGTATATTCAAAATATTAATCTACAGGAAATTTAAATACAGCTGTACCACAAAAATCAACAGTCTTAATTCACAGAGACAGATTCCCTCAACTTAAGTTTAATTTTTATTTCTGCACAGGCTCATCAGAAGCATCTTAGCAGTCTGAATAGTTAGTCCTTCATGGTAGAAAAATTTCAGCACAAATGAACTTGAGATGTACATTTTAGTAACATCTTCACGTTAAGAACTATGGTAACGAACAACAGTAAGCCTTCAACTTAGAAGGGTTAAAAAAATTTTAAAAACCACAAAACCAAACTAAGTAAGAGTGCTGGAAAAGAGTGCAACTTCCAGCATTTTTACTTGCACCAGTGTCAGAGTGGTCACCAAGTTGGTTTAAAAGCAACTACATATTCACTACTAACACGGGTTTGTTTCAGGCCTCTGCTAAGCAGAACACTTTCAAGCTTTGATTCTCTGCATTAGAGAGTCAACCAAAGGGCTGCAGCAGAATGAAAACACCAGACACCGAACTTAAAAATACTACTACCATGGCATTTCTGCTCCTTCATGTGTTGAGACTTTGGATACAAAAGCCTTCATACTTTCAGCAACCGCTTCCAAGTCATATTTCTGCTCTTCCTCATTTGAGGAAGGAAGGGACTCATTTCTTGCCTCCTTCAGCATCTGATCTAGATCATCTGGTGTAATCTCCAGCCAACTGTCATCTGAAAGAATATAGGACATACGTGTCATTCTGCACAAGTCTGTTAGATCACAAGTCCCAATCCAGACGGTTGAGACTACTGCTAGCATTTTGTCGCTTATTTTTGTACTATTACGTTTTCATGCCGATACTGGGTAACACGGGGTAGAAGGCAGTGAGAGGCTGAGAAAAATAGAGTTCAGATTTTGTTTTCCTACTTTACAACTCTGCTTTATATGCAGCTTCAAGCTAGCAGATATTGTTCTAGTCACAGATAATCCTTTTGCCACTAAATGAAGGAAGAAAAGGCTTACACTATAAAGGAAGAGCCAATCCAATCTTCAGCTACGGTCATTAACACTGAATGTTGGATTTGTGTGCTACTGCATCATCCAAAAATACAGATGTGACCTGTACTGCACACTGGCAACAACTACATTTCTGTCAAATGAGTGGGAAAAAACCCTATTATATAAAGTTTATACTGGTCTTACATTGGCCATCAGAATAGACCAGAAAGCAATTAACTTTGTATTGTCAGTATTGGAATTGGTATATTATTATAAAATGTTTAAATACTTTCTGTCTGGTAGACAGTTGACACGAAGTACTTGAGCTGCTGTAAGTGTGCATGGTGTTACTGCTGTAGTGGTATCAAACAGAAACTGGACTGCTATCTTGCCAATTCACAGCCCCAAGCTTTGTGGCTTATACAAATGAACTGGCTGCCTCAATCTTAAGTAACAGCCCATGAATAACACCTCTAGCAGTCACAGGACAGGAGACAAACTATGTAGATACAGACACTGGTACATTGCTGTGAACATTCACCCTCCCCCCCGCCCCCCAAATAATAATTTGTGATAGGACGAGTCCACCCCCCATTCTGCTCACCATCCTCTGGAGGAAGACAAGCTGCTTCTCTCTCAAATTCCTTCAAATCAATGGTTGTTGTCTGTAGCAATGTCAAGATTTCATCACCTGGGCTTACTTCAACAGAGCTAGAAGAAAAAAATTCAATTTACTGAAATGGATTTTTACTAGCATTACAATGCCAATGGCATCACACACTCTACATGCAGGTTTCCACTCAAATTCCTCATTATTCCTTCTGTGCAAATATGTCAAAAAGATAACTGAATTTGGAGGAAGTACCAGAATACTACACAGATAGTATTAGCCAAAACAAGACACAATCAATTACTGTAATTCCTTGTTGATGGCTCCAAAGGCCACTTCTCATGTTTCCTTTGTTCTTTATATTTATTTTGTCTTGATAAACATCAGGATTGCCAGATCCCAAACAGCACAGACTGGAAATTCAAGCAAGTAACAGTCAAGATACTATAAGCTGGCAAACCCTCAGATATTTTTGTAATGATATATTTTTTGGATTTGATCTTTTGGAGGAATCTACAGCCAGCTGCCTGGCTTGAGTAAAGGAGGCAGATTACTCCGTATTTATTATTCACTGGGATTGCTTTTCAATGAAACTTTTAAACACTTTCTATAGCCAACCAACCAAATGATGCTTTTCAGTCACCTCTTAACCCACTTGGAATAGCTTAGCATTTTACAAAACCAAGATAAATAGTTACTCAAGCAATAACTTCTACTAGTAAAGAGTATTCTGGAGGAATTAACACCCATACGACCTAGCCACGGCACCTATGTTAAGTGTACAATGGAGAAAAGAGTTCAGGTTTTTTGTAACAAGTATTAAAAAAGATAAGTTAAAGTACTTGTAGGTACTGCGTACGATTACTCATGAATTTCAAGTAGCTCCTACCTTTCTGGCTTGGTAACAGATTGCTGGAAGTAATCTTCTGCCATATGCAACAGTTCCAAGTACTTAGCAGATCCTTCCATTTCTCCCTATTTAATGCAAGTCACAAGTATGAATAAACAATTCTCCCTCCCCTTCCTTTTTACAGTCAGGCTTCATAACGATGACGATTTGCCACACAGAGATTTAGTGCTGAGAAAATCAAAACCAGTAATACTGCTTTGCCATGTATATTTGGAACAGAATACAGGAAACGGGCATAAGGTGTTTTCACAGTCAAATACGAATTGAAGTCTTATGCTGCAGTATCATATGGTGTACACTAAAAACAATCAAAGACAATACTATGATTCCCACAACAGGGTGGATTTACCATGCCCAGGTTACAACTGTACAAGAACTGTGAATGTATCTCTTCTCTTAGTGTTTGGGAACTATCCACAGAAGTGGCGTTGCAGTACTGCAAGAATATTCCCCTTTTCCTATATTTAAAAGATATTAACCTAAGCATTCCGATAGAGTTGTCCAATTTTATAACTTTCAAATAGGTAGTCAATTTATGTCCAATTTATAAACTTCAAATAAGTCAAAGGCATCTTTAAAAAAAAACAAAAAAAGAAAACAAAACCCACACAGACAAAAAACACACTTACACGGGCCCAAATAGGTCCATGGGTGTTAAGTATAGATCTTTAAGAATATTTAATTCTAGAGGCATGCAAATGAAATGTAAAACAGTGAAAACAGTTATACTGACACACAATCGTATTGTGGTTTCCTTTATTCAAGTGTATTTCCTCTTTCTTTAGATCAATCAATTCATCCCCAAATCCTGCTTTTTCCTTGTTAATTTCCAAAAGAAATGAATTAATTTCAGAGGGGAACAAACTGCACATATGTCCTTTAAAGACATTCATTCATTTTCCATAGACAGAAACATTAGATTTCTTGCCCTGTTGTAACTACTTACACAAGTTCAAGAGCTAAACCATGTTTTTCCTGGAATGTTTAAAAGACACACACACACACACACACACACACACAACTTCACCTTGAAATAATTTTTTTCCTTCAGGCTGCTGAGGAATCTCTCCCACAGGGGACCGCTTAACACATTTCTCTTGGAATCAGGAGATACTTTACTGCACTTGGAGCACAAAATTTCAAAGCCATGAGCCTGTATAAGAGATGCAAAAAGAAGAGGTTCTCAAGATGTGACAAATTTAAGTGCACCTTTAAATGTCTGCATAAAGAACTATCATCAAGCTCCTGATGCTGCCATTTGAGAAGCAGGTGCCAAACCCAATTATATGTCAGGCAGCAGTATCTTGCTTTGGAAGTTGGAATCTGTCTTTCTGCAGCAATAATGGATCATTTTGACTTTGCGAAGTTTCTCTACATGGGCAAAGCAACCTAGAAGACAGATCTGCAGAACACAAGCTACTCCTCACATAAGCATGAAGACTTTACCTGCATTTATAATCCATGGAAGTACAAGAGTGCTCTATTCTGTAGAAGAAAACTCCCATGATACTGTACTTCCAGAAAAACGGTTAACTGCGAATTTGCTCGCATTTTTCTGCGCAAGCCGGCAACTTACAAGCAAAGAGTAATTTCTCAGACATACGTAAACAAGCAAACTAAAGACCAAGTACAAAACACATAAAAAATAATTACCAGTTTCATGCCCAGTTCATAGGCTTTGTACTGAGGGTGAGATGGGAGGGGCAGTGTGTATCCACTGCGTCTATCCGGAACAAACTTCTGCTGCACCAGCTGTGCATATAAACACTTTGTGAAAGTAACCTGAAAAAGCCAGAGCAAAAGAAGAACTTACTGCAGTGTGACTGTGTTGTGTACAGGCATCAACTTTCCACCAGGCTCATCTAAATTTTGTTTTAAAGCACCCATACTATAGACAATACCTGAGATTGTATTCAAAATACATCTTAGATACATTTGCCTAAGATATGTTGCTTTTCAGATCTTACAAAATATATTCCAAGCTGACATGTCTAAATAAACATGAACTTCATTCAGTCTAAATGCATTAAAAAAATCCTCAGTATTCATGCCAACAAGGTATATTTTGAAAAATGTAAGGGCTCTTTTCGATTAATGAAACCAAAGCTGAGATTTCAAAAACAGTCTAGAAGTCTAAGATTTTACTCCAAAGCTTCTTTTCAGGAGTCTAGGGGTATAACTCTGTAACGCAAACGTATCAGATACAATACTGCTTGGACAATGCTCATAAAACACTTCATGAAATAGCTTTCACAGAGCTGTGTAAGCACAGCTGAGAAGATGAAAAGCCTTGGAATGAACAGCTAGGGGTAGTTAGGAGCAACTCCTTATGTTGGCTGGCAGTGCTGTCCAATGCTGTGATCACAGAACTAGATCAATTTACTTAGCGAGCATTTCAGCAGAGGAACTGTTAGCAGTAACCTCTGATTGCACAAACACTTATCTCATGATTAGCCATTTGAAAGTCTAGCCATGTCAATCTGAAGGCAGAAAAACTATTAATGTAACGAACTGGAAATTCATGTCTAGCGACAAAAGAAAAAAATAAATCAGAAAACATGCCATTTTAAAAATTAAATCCACATATTTATATCACTTGACCACAGAACCTCCATCAGCTACAGAACCTAATTAAGTGACAAGTTGCATTAGAGGATCACTTACTACAGTCATCACACGCTCGTCTGGAGGGAAAGTTCGAAAAGAGCGACATGCCCGTAAATCTACAGGATCTCGCAGGTAAAAGGCCTGGACTGCTGCAGCCACCAACGAAGGGCGCTGCCTCAGCACTGCCACAATGCCTGCCGGAAGGTAGCAGTGGGCTCGGTGAAAGGAGGCCTGAATTTTCTCAGGATACCTGTATCGTAAAATAGCAACGTAGTGTATTAAGTGTATTGCAAGCCCAAACCACTCCTTTTTAATTATTACTCCCATTTTCACTTTAATATTAATCCATATTATGGGCCAAGTGCCAGAAGAGTATTCTAAACTAAAGTTAAAACTCAGCTAACCTAACACCTGGAATGTCTGTTTATATATATACATATATACAAATATACACGGCTAATACAAATTTAATCCCCACATTGGTAACATGAATCCCTGTGAACTCGACCAACACGTCCAGCTATACAGTATCCTTCACTGCACCGAGTGTAGAAGTCATCTGGCTCGTGCTGTCAAATCCTTGCAAAAAATAATGCACAGTGCTGAACACACCTGTGACAGGCTGACGCTCCAAAAGGCATGCTAGTTCTACATTTTAGTTCGCAACCCTTTCTCCCCCCGCAAAGGGCTCCTAAAGGCTCACAGAACTTTCAGATTTTTCAGTACAAGAAGGATGCGAAGGAAAAATAACTCTTGTCATTGTCAGGTGTGGCATCATAGCAGTGAACCACTTCCAGAGCCCGCAGGTCACAGTAGAGCCTACAGGACGTTGGTCCCCCTCTTTAGAAGAATGCCACAGAAAAAACTCTAGCTGGTGGTTTCTGAAAAGGAAGCAACTTTATCACACCTAAAAGGAAAACGATTGACTACAAGAAAGTACCCCAGACAGCCCAGAATCACAACTTACTGTTGCAGAAGACCAAAATAAAACACCCACATACCCACTGATGCGTTTATACACTGCTGTTCTAATGGGTTCCGCGGCCAGGAACTCCTCCGAACGGCGGGATAACAGCGTTAACACTTGCGAGATTGTTGGACTGGCAGCAGATACGTCGCCTTCCTGCTCGTGAGTCTCTGACAGCGGAATGATGTGCAGTTCTCCTTTGTAAAAGAACACCTGGCAGACAGTAACATTCTCATCAGGTGGGATAAGAACAGTCACACACTAAGCAATGCAAAATTTCATTTCATATATGCATGTATTTATTTAAACACAGAAAATACTGAAGTACAAATAGGAAAATAATACAGAAACAGCTGGGGGTTTTTTCCTTGTTTTTTTTTAAATGGGAGATAAGGTAAATATAGATGCCAGAGATCATGATTCAACTAGTAAATAAAAACCCCTATTTTAACTGCGATGAATTTGGTCAAACATATCTTGTTTCCTTAATAACAGTAATACCAAAAGTTTCTCTTCAACTAGAGATTTGCTTCAGGAGAATCAGACAGCATAACCTAACTGCTGAAGAATGGGACAGGGACTAAAAAGCATTATTTCAGGGGCTACATGTGACCTCTGTTGGTTCCTGATCCTAAGAAAAGAACTGAATGTAACATTATCAACGTTCTCACTCCGTCCGTTCCTTCAAATGGAAGGAAAATATAGCGCTGATAGTCCAGATACAGGTTTGCAATTAATTTTTTTGTGTTCCACCCCTTTTCTTTTTAAGAATCTTGTGGTAGGAAAAAAAAATAAAACAAATCTTTGCTAATGAAAAAATAAGTTCTTCCCATTTAAATCCGTTGCCAAGAAACTCAGTGACATAGCTACCAGCAATCACCCACAGCGAGGAGAAGCGGCTGCAGACTCTGGGTGAAGGAATCCGCTCATTAATTCACCTATGCCAGACCCAGCCTGTCTCCTTGTAGAGTCAGCAACACTCCAGTCTTGAGCATTCCCCAGTCTGAGGGCAGCAAACCCTCATGCCTGAGCACTCAAGAATATGGCAGAAAAAATCCAAGTGGCCATAGCAGAGCTAGAAAGCTCAGATGGATCTAAGAGTGCTCCTGAGGAGAGCAACGGTATGTTTGTATTACACTGCCAAATACGCTCCACAGTTCCCATGTTATCCAAGCTTTCCCTGCACTCCAATAACCTAGAAAATGGAAAGCTGGCCAAACTTACTGATTTTACAGATCAATCAATAGCACGACAGCTTCACTGCCTTCACGTTTGCCACCACGAGTAGCAAGTTTAAAAAGTTCAGTCAGCTCTGCATTATGGAACAACTCTTAAAGAATGATTTATGTGCAAGAGTCAGATCTAGCTGAACAACACAGACTTACAGCCTAGCAGGCAGGTCTGCAGTCTCCATATTTTTTGCCATAGTTTTGCCATTAGTATAAGAACATATTAGTATAAGAACGTTCTCTTTGTTCCTTCCATCAACAAACCAATTCTAGAAGAACCACTTGATACCTGTAACAATTTCCAGATATCCCTACAGCAGTTTCTCAGGACACACTCGCATTCTGCAAGAGCACGCAGAGCAGAATGGAGTATCAGAGGTTTCCAGTGGTTAAGTCTCTCATTCAACATCCACAGCAAGCATAAAGCAGCTCATTAAAACCAGAATGAAAACAGACTGTGCTGAAAAAAACATGCTGTTAATTAAAACAGGTCTTGAGCCCTGACCAGAAGCTCCTTCACTAGTAAGGGATAGAGAGCACTCTGGATCTTCAGTGGCAGTCAGGCCGCTTGGCTAGATAGAGGTGTAAGAGAAAACTCACAAGTAAAAGGCCACTGTGAGCCACTTGCCAATTGGAACAGAAGTTTTACTCACCCTGTTGTCACTATTCTCAGGATTCAGCCACTTTGGGAGAAAATCAGCTGCTTCTATCAAGAGAAACTCCCCATCGTTGTCATCGATCCTGGCCAAGGAAAAATGGGTTTCTTACCAGTCTCGCACAGCAAATAACACGCGCTTCTAAATGCATGTCTGCATTTTTTTTTTTAATATTGGGACACGACCTTCCGCCAGCCCCTGTCAGGAAAGGCGCTGCCCCTCAGCGCCCCCGCCCCAACCGCCGGGCACCTCAGCGGGGCCCGCCGCCTTGGCTGGGGCCGTTACCTGGCCGCCAGCCCCGGGAACTCCCTGGTGATCTCCCGGACGAGGTAGACGATGAACCACTCGTCCTCCACGTTATCCCCGAACAGCGTGCTGCCGCCGATGTGCGCCGGGGTCTCGCCTGGCGGGGGAGCAGAGAGAGAGGCGGCTCAGCGCCCCGCCGGGCTCCCCCTCACACGCCCCCGCTTCCCGCCCGCCGAGCTCCCCCTCACACCCCCGTCCCCCGGCGCTCACCCCGCGGCGGCACGTAGCGCAGGCGGAAGGGCTGCCGCTGCCAGATGTAGGCGGACAGGAGCGGCGCGAAGCGTACCACGATCGCCTCAGCGCAGCGGCGCAGCAGCGCCTCGCCGCCCGCCCCCGCCGCCGCCGCCGCGAAGAGGCGGTAGCTCACGGCGTCCTCCGCCAGCGGGGTCCGCCCGATCCCCTCCATGGCGCCGGGCCGCGCCGAGCGGGGCCGAGCCGAGCCGGGTGGCGACGCTCCGCCTCCCCGGGGGTGGGGCGTCGTCATGGCGGCGGCGGGCCGGCGGCGGGCGGCGGCGGCGCGGCGGAGCTGAGGATGATCTCGCGATACGCGCGGAAGCCGGTGCCCCCGGGCGCTCGGGAGATGTGAGTCGCCGCCGCCGCCTCCCCTCCGGCCCCGCCGTCCCGGTCCCCGCCGGCTGGGTGCCGGTCCCCGCGCTCGGGCCTGCCCGCCCGCACCCCGCCTCAGCCCGAAAAGCGGGCCCCGCGCTCAGACAGGGGGGTGGCGGGGCCGCGTGTCCCCGGGCGGGCGGGGGGCCGCAGCCGCAGGCTGGCGCTGGGCGCAGCTTGCCCGTAAGGCGGGGGTGGGCCGGGTTTAACCTGGAGTCGTGCGGATCCGGTGCCGTGAGCGCGGCGCGGTGGCCTGCGCCGGGGCTGCGGGCAGCGGTGCTGCCTCGGGAGGTGGCCGGCGTAAGGGCAGCCACGGTAACGCCTTGGCAGCGGTCGTGGCCAAGGAGTGTACTCGTCGCTTGAAAAATACAGGTGTGAGAGAACGTGATTACATCCCTCTTCTTGTCTTTTTTTTGGAAGAGGTAACTGATGTGTAGGCGCTTTTTCGGGGGGGGGGGGGCGCGAGAGATTTAAACAAATACGCAGGTTTTGGTAGCCAGCTGCTTTTTGTTCCTGCAGCGATGCCTCTCTCTGTCTCCAACTGCTGAGGCTTTTCCTGTCCCTTTTTCCTAGACATCTAAACTTTGATAAAAAAACTAGCAAATACTATTTCTCCTAACTTGCGTGTGGTTTGGTGGCTACTCTTGTTCTGTTTGATTGTAAGTCTCCTACAGGGATAATGACATTATATTTGCTTTTAGAGAGCTGTAGACCAATTCACAACAGCATTTTAAGTTTAAAGGAAGACACTGATTTCTAAGCAAAGACTTTTAACTCCGTGTTTAGCCTAGAGTTAGTTTTGGTGCCTTAATTCTAACACTTTGGTAACAAGAATTAGCCTTCTAATAATAATAAATGAGCTCTGGTATGCAAATTAATGCATTCCTTTAAAAGCAGAAAAAAAGCCCCGTAAAGCTTGGGAACTCTGTAGATGTTTATTCTTGTAAGTAATGTCAAATTCCACTTCTTGTTTTAGACAAGGACTTCCAAAACATGCCTTGCGGCATCATCCACTGCCAGAACCACAAGCGGAGGTGTGCCCAGCCACACCCACGGCTGAAAACTACGGCGAGATCTCAAGGTACTTGTCATCACATAAAATGAATCTTTGTCTGGAGACAATGGCAAAACCAGGCACCGTTGTGTTGAGTTACCTTTACAGAAGCAGTACAGGGGGTAGGCTTAGGCATTACCTCCGATCTGTTTCGTTTCAGAACATGTCCTTCCTATTTTGGAAATAATAAAAAGCGTGTACCTGTGTTCTGTTCCCAGCTCGCAAATAGCCTGGGTCATCTAATTTTATGACAGAAACGAGAGGAGAAAAGATAAAAATAATTCTTGGGTGGTGTAGAACCGGGACTAGAAATAGTCTGCAGCTTAACTAAGATAATTTTTGGAAAATCTATGTTTTGCTTGACCTCTAGACTTCCGATGTCATCGAGACCATTAGGAGTTATAGTTGTTAAAATTACTTGCGTACTATGGCTTCTGCTTAAATGCCTCTGAAGTAAGTGTTTACCCTATGAAAACTATCATTGCTAAGACCTCTTCTGATATATCTATGCTTTTTTGTACAGAAAGAAAAGTTTACTTACCCGCTTGATTTCTCATGGTGTATTGTTGGGTTTTTTCCCTTCCTTTTTTTCCTCAACATGTGCATTTCAGGGAGTCTGAAATCTGGAAGGAATCAGATTACCCTTCTGTTACTCCAGCTGATCACGGGAGTTCACGGTCTGCTAGTCAGAGTTACGCCGACACCTCCACCGAAGACAGCTCAGTCTTCTCTTGGGGCTACGATGTGAGTAGAACATAGTCATCCAAACCTAATGTAGCACAGTGAGTAGAAAGACATGTGAAATACCATTGGAAATACATTTCAGGATAAAAACGAGGATTGGATCTGTCAATAAATCACGATAGCGGTTATAAAAAGAACATCTTTTTTACCTCTTCCCCATCTTTCCTTTCTCTCAGATCAAAACATATTAGGCTCATATTATTCAACTAGTATTCTGCATTTCCATCTAAAACTGTGGAAATGCAAATCGTTTCATGCATAAGTGTATCTGTACAACATAATAAATGCTGTTATTGTGGAATCCCAAACGCGAGTGGATGACTTTCAGACACTTGCTGTGAGTTTATCAAACTTCTGCATACTTGTATGTTTCTCAAAATATAGCAAGCCCCTAAAACGTTATTTTCATTTAGAAATATTCGTTTTATTCCCCATCTACCAAAACAACTTTCTGTGAGGTGAGATGGAACTGTTTAGATTTAAATCAGCCAAGAACCGACCCCATTTTCTAGCTACACAAGAACACGTAACAGAGGTCCTGAATATCCTTTCACACTGTTTCACACCAGTCTGCATTGCTTTTTGTTTTGCTGTTGTCTATGGACATTGCAAGCAACAGATTTTCCATTTCATTAAAATGTCGCTGAACGTTATGCTTCCTGTTCTGATTTCTTTTAGGTGAATTACTATGTCTTTAACTTCATATAATAACACAGATATTTCAAAACGTTTTAATAGTTTTTCTGTTGCGTCAATGTAAGCTTTTTATGTAGCTACCATCAGTCCTAACAGCAGTCTGCATCATCTCCAGGGGAAAATTATTTAAAGTTAATGTCTTTCTATGCAAAAGAAATAGAACTGTTTAAATCAGTCCCACTAAGCTTTAAACAAATAGCTGTCTTTTTCAATTATAAAAAAATTAAATTAAAAAACCTCTCTGAATAGTATTCACTAGGTATTTATTGGATAACTTTCCTATCTAGGAATTTGATAAAGCTGCCACACAACAAGTTCAGCAAATGTTCAGGCAAATTGATGAGCTTCTCTATGAGCAGAAAGAAAATGTGCATGTTGAGGGACTGCGGGAAGAATGCTACCAGTGGACATCCAACTTTCCTCATCTCAGGTATTTTATTAATAGACTAATGCTAGTACCATCACAGAGTTATAAAAGGGCAGGGATGGAAATAGTTGTTTTTAAAACAACGTTAGCAGCAGGGTGGTTTTATGCAATTATATAGCAGATAGAGATAAAAAGATCACTCTGGTAGTCTGCCTGCCATTGTCATTAATAAACATTCTGCTATCTCACGTTTGGTTCCTTGCCAGAGGATTATTGCTATTTGCAACTGACTTGGCTTTAACATAGCAAAATTCTTTTAGAAAAGATGTATGGTATAGCTAAAAGCCAGGTGCTTAAAATAATTTAAAAATCCTCCTATCCTAGTTCAGCAGTCCTTATGGCTATCTGGAAACTTAAATTTTAGATCTTCAACGTTTTCTGATTTATTTATCCTTTCTTTTGCCACGGCAGGGTTGTGGGGAAGCAGATAGTGATCCCCACAGATGAAGGGTATGGATGGTATTCAAGTTCACCTTCTGGCAGTTTAGGTTCCTCAGATGTAAGTTCACCACAAGAAAAAGATTCTAATGAGTAAGTACCAGCAGTTAACCCAGACCATACCGAGGTGGGAGGTAATTTCATTCTCAGTGGACTGCAGTGATAGGCTTCTTAAAATGCGAAGCCCAATTCCTTTCTGTTAGGCTGAGTTTTGAACACAGGACACTTTTTTTTTTTTTTTTTTTTTTTTAACTAAAAGTAGTACATTCAGAATAGCAAGACTACGTAGCTGTGCTTGTTGCTGCCTACAGTAAACTGGTCAGTAAATGGAAATACCTTTGCTGCAGCTGACTTCTTAAGGAATTATGTATTGTAGCTGGTTTTATTGTTAATCATCTATTAAATTTGTACAGAACTTCAAAAATACAAAGCACTACCTTAGTAATACTTTTATTATTTAATGCTTTAGAATGTTTTTTAATTAGCTTTGAATTTTTTTTCTGAAGTTTCAAGTTCCTTAGCAAGAATTAAAAATATCCAAACCAAAAGAGCTTTTACTGTAACGCATAATTCGTTGGCCTCCCTACTGCTTAGCCTTAACTACCGTGTTGTCTCTCAGCCTCTCAGCTCACCAAATGCTGCTATTTAAAGTGGAATAACAATTTCTTTTCATTTCTGCTTCCTAAAAACTGTCACCTGTTCAGATTCAGTGTTTTCGGCAAGAAGGTACCTCTTTCTGTTACTCCCGTTCACAAAAAGGCTGACCGTTCCAAGTCTCCGACCTTGTCTTCTCCAGAGAGCGAAGAAGGTGAAGATGGAGTAATTGTCTCTGAAGGCGTAATGGAGGAATATTTAGCATTTGACCGCAGAGATGTGTAGGTATTGAATATTAAGATAGCAACTAGTACCAGTGTCCTGGGATTCCTACTGTTAAGGTATATATATTTTGTTTTGATGTTAGTTGATAAAGTATTTGATGAATATTTTTTTTTTAATAGCTTTCCTCTAGAGAACTTTCAAAAGCCTGAAGTTGCTAGGGCACTGGGAATTCTCCCAGTCTATTTCCTAGAACAATTTATTTTGCTAAATTATTTTTCTGAATTTTTTGTGATTTTTCATACTAGCCATTTTGTGCCTGGTTTAAATAGTTCATTCTATCATAACTAAGAGCCTGCTATGTATTGACATATTTAATAAAACTTGTTTAAATGCCATTCATTTTTTATACTAAGTCAAATTCATTGTTGTTTGTTATGCACTAGCAGTGTGCTGCTTTGGTTTTGTTCCAGCATTTTGGGTGGAATTGTACCTTTCCAGATTTTCAGTGGTAATTTAAGAATTAGAGTGAATTTGATGCTTGCCAAGAAATAATTACCACTATTTTTATCTTAAGAAGAAAGGATTAAGGGTGGCATAAAGAGGATTCTTTTTGCCCCTTTACTCTATGCAACCCACCAATATGAACATATGGCCTGGGTAAGGACTCTGGATGGTTCTGTCAGTTGCTAACTACTTAACTGGTTTTAATAAATAAAGCCACTTAGCTGCATGGACTATGAGATTCAAATTGGTAGGTGGCTTGCTTTGACCAGGCCAGAGAGACATTGCTGCAGCAAACAATATTGCTGTCTCTGTAAAATAATAGAAGTATTACAGCTTGTTCTAGTGGTATCTCCTTTTTGTCAAGGTTGTAGCTTTTTGTTTTAAGTACTAATTCAGGGAGCAGATAGGAAAGCCATAATAAATGTGCTTGCGTCAGTATTATTTTCTCCCTTCTATAAAGTTTCTTTTGGCAGTTGAACATAAACTTTTTTGAGCAGTTGTCTTCCAGGTTTCACACTTCAGAATACCTCTTGCATTGTGGAAGAGTCTGCAGCAAAGGCCACTTGCTGCTGTGAATTATGGTTTTTCTCCCCTCTCATTGATTACATCTAATTGTCTAAAACTGAATTAAGCCTGTGCCCTGAACACCTCCTGGCTGCTAGAGCAGCAGGCTGAGAGTGGCATTAAACGGTCATGAGTAGTAACATTCCTCTTTCTTGTCTTCAGAATTCTGTAGTGACATTAGATATGGATCCTAACAACGTGATGAACAAATATCACTGCAACTATTAATATTTATTTTTAAATGGAACTTTGATCTCCTTGGTAAATTACTTATTATTCATGAAGTATCATTTACAGTCATTCTGCACGGGGAAACCAAGGTGTGCGGTAATAAGGTGATTGTCTCAGTCACTTCTCATTTAGGTCAGCAGTAGATTCTGGAAGAAATACAAGTTCAGGTGCCCAATGTACAGAAGCTTGCTTCTTTCAGCATTAGACTGTTATTTGATATTGCTGTTTATTAAACTATCAGCTCTCAGAAAATAATATTGTGTGATAAATACAAAACTTCTCCTGAAGTAACGTCTTCCAGCTATTCGGCCAGCTGCCTTGGCCTATTTCAGTTTAAGAGAAAATAGAACAGAAACGCAGCCTTAGCTGATGTTTTAGTCCTATTAAATAAATGCAACAAAATATAGGAGACAAAGAAAATGTGTTTATGGTACAGGTAATGCTTACATTTTTACAGGGAGGAGGAGTTGCATGAGAGGAAAATGGGACTGTCCTCTGGTAGACGGAAATTGGGGTTTCCTCCTATCTCTCCATATTCCTGCATGAAGGATTCTGTGCTCACGTTTGTGTTTGATGATGTGTGGAGTGAAGTCCTAGGCTGCATGGAAGAATTAATCTGCAGACACTGGGAAGGGTCAGCCTCTGGTAAGGATCACAGTTAAACTGAAGATTCAAAAGGGGATTTCAGTTTAACTGAAAGTTAAACTGAAGATTTCAAAAGGAGGATGCAAAGGATGCAATGAGGGACGGATGTATTTGGGAATAACTTTTTCAGGGGGGAAAAAAAAAGGTTATTTTGCTAACTGTGTGAGACATGCCTTCAAAACATTTAATAGAGCTTAGCATCTAAGAGGACTCTCTCTAAAAAATTTGGATTCATAGCACTGTCCACAACTGGCAATGCCAATAGTCTGTATTTACAGGAATTCTCTGTTGCTTTGCATAGATGATGAGAAAAATATCATAACAGTAGAAACAATCAGAGCAGATGCTGGAAGCCCTTTGCAGTTTGATCCTCTGCCAGTGTTGTTACCTCGTGTGCCACAAACTAAAATGCCCTCAGTGACATCAAATCTGGTAAGTATTTTTAGCCAGCTGGTTTGTGTAGGGACAAATCAATACAGCGCTACCTAAGCAAACAGATTCGAATATGTCAGGGGACTGTTCAGATACATAACTAGTTTGGATTTTGTATGAATGCTGACTGTCCTTTCTAGCACTTAAGTTCTGTTATTCCTCTGTTGCAAGTTTTAATTCCTGCTTTTCTCTTTAAAACTTAATATTTTATATATGTATTGGACAACCATGTGGTGACTGTTCATTAATGATGTAGTTCTTTCTACATTTCAATAACATTTGAACTAAATTGTGAGATTGGGATTGCGTGTGTGAAATCCTATTCTCACTGGCTTATCTATAGCTAACTCATCAGGCAACAGAGGACAAATCTCAGTGCAGCTGTAAAACAGTTTTTTTTCTCAGACACTGAATTTGACTGTATAATCTGCTTTAGATGATCTGCTCCTAGAGTGGTGAGCACCAAGGTGTTATCTGTTTATTCCATTTTAATTCAACGCTTTCCTTCTTATTTCTTTTTATTCTTTCTTCTTTATTTCTGTCCCTGCCTCTTCTTCATCTTCCCCTTACTGTATGTGTAGTGCCCAAAAACCAGATGTGGCCGCAAAAGCAAAAAGAGAAGAAAAACACCTCAAGTATGTATGTTGGAGAGATTAAAGCTCTGGTATTTTCTATTTGCTGTCGTTATGGTGGGTGGAATTTGATGTTTTTCCAGATCAGTCTGTATTCCAGGAAAGAAGTTTGCAGTTCTGTTCTTGACATAAAATATCAACATACACTGAAAATTTGTTTCGTAAAGCTGCTGATTATAACCATTGTTGGAAGATCCTGTCATGCAAATGAGAAGCTCAGTTGGAAAATATTAAGTATGACATAGCATGGTGGGATACCTTTTCTAAGCACTAGCATTTCCAAGAAAAATGGAATGCTAAGATGCCTATCTTAGATGGGGAAATAATATAACTGAGTATATATCTGGATGTCATGGAAGAAATTAATTTCTTTCCTCCAAGATTATTTAGAAGGACAAAATCTGTAAATATGTATGTATATCTCTGCCAAACAGTAATTTACTTATTTTTTAAATTTTCAGGTAAATCTCTCTCAAGGGTCAAGTAGTGGCTCTCAACATAATCTAAATGGCTTGATGGTGATACATGGGATCCAGTTACAGCAAAGGAATCTGCCTGTAATGGAGAAAACATTGTAAGAACTATCAGTCATCTGTTGTAAAGCAGGGCACTCTCACGCTGAGAGGGATTCAACCCAAAACATCGTGAGATAACTTTCTACAGTGGAGAAAGCAATTCTCAATTATTTTCCTGCTTGTTTGTTTGTTTATTTGTCCTCTATGAAGCAGTATACTTCTAGTACATGTTTTCTGTTTGATTGCTGCTGGTTTACCACTTCGTGAACAGCTGTGGCATTACTGTTGGTGCTAGCTGACATCCTGAAAAGAAATGAAGCTCAGAACGGGATAGAGAAACTGTTTTGCTTGGTTCCTAGGCTATGGATCTAGGCTAGATGTTAGATCTAGGCTATGGCTGTGAAAACTGGTGTTTACAGTATTTTTTTTTTAATCTGTTCTGTGATTAATTTTTACTTATATACTGGAATCTTCAATCAGAAGGTTCATGGTTCAGTGAAAAAAAAATAAAGATAGGCATCTTTTTTTCTTTTCCATCCCCTATTCTTTCCTAATTTGGCTGTAAATTACTTTATATAGTTACGTAAACAAATGAAAACACATAATCTCTATCCACACATAATATTATTCATGTCACATGTAGATGACAGGATAGTTATCAGTCATGCTGACAATCTCTCTTTTGGTTTTGTAATTCTTTTGTTAGGGACCTGGATGACAAACGGCCAGGCTCCAGTTCCATCCTCTCTCCCAGGGTATGGCCAAACCGTCCTCTAGAGCTCAGCACGTCATCCCTGTCACGCTCCACAAGAAGGCGAAACCCACCACCACGTACCCTGCATCCCATCAACACAAGCCACTCTCGTACTGGGACCCCAGGGACTGTGGACGATGTCTTCAGGGGGACTCGATTGTATGTTTCAAAGCCAGTCTTTCACTGCAAGTTACTGTATTTAGAGAACCCAGCTTATACAAAAAGCATTCAGTCGAACAGAAAAAGCGTGAATTATTTGATTAAAGAAATTAACTGCCCATTAAAGCACAATCTCCCCTGAGAAAGCCGAGTTGCTAAAGTTGATGTTTACTGTTCTACAAGCTGTGATTCAATGAATTGCATACATATGTAGGTAGTTTTGCACACAAACTATATACCTCAATCTGTCCAGTACAAGCAAAGCAAATACCACCATCTCTTTCTTGACATCAGCTTTCTTTTTCTATAGCCTGTTTTCAGGATGAACTTAGAAGTCCACAGTTTTTGGAGGTCAAACTGCCTGTTGCTACCCTAGCCCAGACCGGGCTATAAAGAAGGTGCTTATCTTAGATAGGTTATCTGACTGACCAAAGGACTCCTAATGAACTCAGTGAACCCTCAATCACGTCTAGAATATCTTATTTTTGTTTGGCATAATGATCTGACTGAATGTAGTCATTTACAGGGACTACAGGGTATTAGGAAATAAAGCAGGGTTTAATATACTTTTATATTCCACAGGTATTGTAAATTGACATAGTTTCCTTTTAGTTTTGCAGTTTACCTATAAACTCATCCAGCCTGTTATTTTTTGTCATGTACTGTTTAGAGACTTGTGCCTTGTCCCTTTGCAACTGATGTTTCTACTTGCAATATTTTATGCCTCTGTTCCCTTTCCTCAGGCTTCGATCCATTTAACAATTGTTAACATCTCCCCTTTATTACCATATACGTTTAAGTGTATGTAGAGAGCACTAGGAAAGTCTTTTTAAAAATGCTGATTATAGTTTGAAGCTTTTCTCATGTATTTTTACAGAACATCCTTCCTTGAGTCAACTCCAGAACATGTATGAGCTAATGCCTCTCAATCATTTCTAGCACTTCTCAAACATACAATAATATGCAGACACCTTTCATGTGAAAAGGCTTTCATATGAAAAGACTGTATCTAGAAAATAGATTACTTATTCTTTTACATTCTTCCTGTGACTAATGTTTAATTCATTTTGTATTTTGTGCAATTAGACTGGTTTAGCTCCCTTTAGAAGGCTTCTAAAAGCCTCTTGCACCTGTTCCTTCAAATACGCAAACAAAATATGGAGAAGGTAGAAGCCTTGTTTTACCCCCAGACGATTTATTTGACGCTTGTAATAAGTGAAATGCATTTGCATTACATAGCTTTTTTACTTACTCTGCTTAAAATATGGGCCGCTGCTGTTTTCTAGGCTGTTTATCTTCAATCGCTAGGCTAAAGTTAGCAGCAAGCAGTACTTCATCCTCAAGGGTATGAACAAAGAGCAGAAAATAATGCTGTGTCTGGGAATGGGCAGACAAGATTCTACCATTGTATGGTAACTGCCCATGAAGACACCTTTAAATATACACAGCTTTATTCTGCAGTACCAGCTGCGCAGCACACTCCCTCAAAATGCGCTGGATGCATTTTAACCACCAACTAGCTCTTATATACACCCATTACCAGGATTTCTGCTGGGGTACTCGTTCTCAGGCTCGCTTTGCCTATATGCTTCATATTAAACATTCTGAAAACTAGAAGTCCTTGTTAATAGACGAAAAAGATTTCTGCCAAACTTCACCCGCTGCAGAACTCCTCTTAAATACGGTCTCCAGTAATCAGCCCTAACCAGCATCTTGTAGCAAAATTCTGCAACCACTGCTCTTAGTTTTAACATTGTTTGTCTACATAATGCCAAACAAACTGACAACATTGTATGTTACACAATGCCAAACATATAAACTATATGTTTTTTCTGTTCTTATTGGCACATTTCAGTCTGACTGCACATGAGCAGCTGACCTCACCCTCCCCGCTGCCGCTAAGCCGAAATAATCTCCTACCACCTATTACTACCACCAGTGTGGCAGAGCACGTGAGCGCTGCAGGATCCCAGAGGCAAACGGTAATAGGCACAACAATTTTATTATTGGATAGTCTAAAATTGTAATTGCTGCTGATCAAGTTACCTAACCCAAGAGTTCTAATTTGTTTGTTATCTTGTAAGTGACAGCAACTGAAGTAGATGCACAAAAAATGCCCTATCAATTTTGACAGACAGCATCACCCATAATTGAATGCTTTAATTCCAGTTAGTGCCAGCATTTTTTTTCTCCTCATAACTAGGTGTAGAATGATTGACTTGGAAAATTAGCTTTAATTCCTAGGCTAATTATTTTAAATGTACTGCTACAATAAGAAGTAGCCATAACTGTTATTCTTCAATGCAGAAATCTCGAGGGAACTCAAGTCGCGCTCACAGTGTAACAACACACGAAGATACCCACCAGCAGCTACAGGAGCAGCTTTCCTTACCTGATCATTTCTCCAGGCCTAACACAACCAACGCATTCTTGGTAAAGCATGGCAAATTATACCAAATTATCCCAAGTTACTCAATAGGGTGCTTTGACAATTAACATAGGTAAACATTACCCAAGAACCAAATACCACAGGTAATCAGTACCAGGGGGTTCATCAAGTTCACAACTTGATTAGATACTCACAGGTAAACAGAAACATCATTGCTTGGCACCTCCAAAAGAAACAGGACAAGTCATCGTTCAGGGATAACCGTCTCACTATACTCCCCGCAGCCAGCTCCTAACTACACCTATAAGCAGCTGGTGATACTACACTTTTCTTGAAGAATCCAAGTTTGAGATGCTTGTGGAAAAAGCTAAGTGTTACCTGAGGTGTAACATTCAATCTAGCATCTTCTCTGAAGGCTTAAGAAGAACTGTGGGGTAGGAGAGGATGCTTTAAAGTTTTGCATAGACGTTGGGAAGTCATTCCTACAGAAACGCAAGGGTAGGATACTCTTCATTGCTTTCTTGCACAAGTTTGCTGTACTACTAACGTCCAGTCTGTTTCCGTATCAAATGCTCTTGGTTTAATTTATTGAAAAACCTACTCTACTGGTATCTTGTCCTATCTAACAAAGTATTTTTATCTTAAGCTTTAAAAGCTATAATTTTAACAATAGCTTTTAAATAGCTACTGGTTTGGTTTCTGTGTATAATTTCAACATCCTTGACTTAGCAGTTGAGTGTACAAACTTTTTAAAATCTATTTTGAAACAGAATAATTTCCAGAAGTGGTGAGAATGAGAATGCCTTTAACTGGCCCAGTGATCATTCTAAGTAAGAGTGTTATAAAAGTATATTTTCTACTCTGTAGGAGTTGAGCTTTAGGTTGATTTAACCGTCCTTAAACTTGTAAAAGCTCTACTTAGACCTTTACAACATCTTATCAATTAGAAAATACATATGTTTAGGTAGTCTGCATTATAATCTTGATGTTTAGAATTTTTCATGCAAAGATAAATAACTTGAACTGTCTTTTCAGCCAGATCCACAGCACCGCCGTTCTTGCACTGTTATTGATTATAGTAATCAATCTTGGACAAGCAGAGGACCAACAGGTTCAGGTATGGTCATCAGTCATAGAATTTAATAAGATTAAGCAAGAGGTAGGCTTTTGGATCAAGGATGCATTTCTTACATAGGTAATTACATTGAGGAGGTTTTTCCAAAGTTCTACTTCATGTTTTAAATTTTCTATTATACAAGTTTTATACTTGCATATAGAGTATGTTTGGGTATGTTGGGTTTTTTTTTATTACCCCCTAGTATTTTAAATCATTTAAGGAAGCTTAATGCAGTCAGCCCCAATGCTTCTCATGTCAAAGTTAAGAGTATGAGTTGCCAATTTGAACAGGAACTAGCAACAACTACTTTCTGTCCAAGGATTTTCCTTCTGCTCAACTATACAACTGAAAGAAATTGCATTATGTCCAAAAGAAACTTATTTGCATTGTAACTGGAAGGGATTGTACTAGAATTGCACTAGAACAACTCAAAGTATATTTTAAAGCCAGTAACCGTACCAGTACAATTCACATGCATCCTCTGAAATCAGTAAAATGAATCTCATCTAAAACTACTTATTTTTAATTGATCAAAAGTATCAAGGCAGCAGGAAGGCATTTTTGTTGTGAACACAATGCATACTCTTCCCTCCAGTTTCCCTTCACTGCAAAGTCATCTCCTTAAATTGTTTACGGTTAATACACTTTGAAAATAGTCTTCGTATATGCTTCCAAATAGCTACACAGTCACAGCCAGGGTTGTGGTTCTTTTTTTAATAGTCGGAAGCTACAAGACTAAGTTGCACGTGTGTACACAAGTGTTACGGTAGACCAGTGAACCTTACTTATTTCAACTTTACCTTCAGAGATTTAGGTTTTTCACCTCATGGCACACACAAGGTCTGGTCTAGTCAGTTGAGAGGGAGTTTGTTCAGAGATTATAGTAAAGCAAAAGTCAACTTTTGTGCCCTGGAACAGCTTTGCTGAATGCCATCTTTATAACTCTCACCTGAGTCCACCTGGAGCACTCCCTGTTAAGTTTGTATTGATGCCAAGTATCCCCTCCACCTGGAAAGGGCAGCACAGAGCAGGGGATGAGATGCACTTCGTGAAAACTAGGTCTGTCAAGACAAGTTACACTGGGTTCCTTTCATCACAGTCTTTTGGGATTCCTTATGGAGTTGTCAGAATTTCCCACATAAAAATATACTAACGAGATAGGATTGAAGCTTAAAGTTGTACATGATCTCTGTTTATTAGGTCTTCAGCTGCATGGTTCTGTGAAAGCCCGCAGTCGAAGTGGATCAGTGACAAAAAGCAAACAGGGGTTCTGACGTGCCATGAAGAAGTATCCATCCACCTCCAGAGAGTCATGAACCACTTCTCAATTCTGAGCAATGTCAACATTGTTTACAGGGAGTTTTCAAACACCCTTCCGTACGAATAATTATTTTTATACAAATTAAGAAGCAGCTGCCAAAGATTAGAAGGGGTATACTTGAACATTCCATTTTCTACCAGTAGAAGAAGTTACACTCCAGTGGAAGGGTGAATATACTCCAGTGGGCGGTAAAGCCTAACTCCTAGAAAATCTAGCAAACGCTCTCAGTCGTTGCTGTTTTCCCATTACTGACTTGTGACTGGTTCATGTTGGTACAGACAGGTACCGCAGAACCTGCCAGTTTTTCTGTTAGTTCTACAGAAGATTAATCAGGTTTTCCACAGCAGTAGTAACTTAAATTTTTAAAGCTATATTTATATGTCTAAAGCAATATTATACTATCAAAAGCAAGCACGGCACATGATACTGCTTCTACAACTCAACTTAGACAAGTTATGAAACCTGTAGTAATTGCAGCAAATACTAACACAGTTGTGTAAAAACAAGGCAGCAAGCCAGATGAACAGAATGGACAGCTTTAAGGGTAGCACACCACTGACTCGTCCTGTGCTACATACTTATACCTCTTCCTCAGTGACTGAAGAAGGTTTAAGAGGCAAAAAGGAGTCTGTTACTGCAAGTAGTTCCAGACAGTATTCTAACAAAGTACATGGTCTTCCAGAGGGTAATTTCACAGAATAGGTCAGTCTCCCGTTCTAAAAATACCTGCAATTATACAAGGTTTCTGCACTCCGCCATTAAGTTCCACAACCCACAGATGCAACATAGCTTTTAGTAGATGTGTTCTGCACTGTGTGACAGACATACCAGAAGTATTAGCTGTAGTTGGCCTTCGGGCTCCAAATAAAACAAAAACATGAAATACAGGCTTCTCAAAATAAGTGATTAGTTGAAGGTCTTACTCCCAAGCAGTAAGTGCCAGACGACAAATGTAAAGACAAGGCGAGGATAACCGCTTACTGTATTTTAACAAAGTTAAAAGTTTTGCTGCACGAAAACAGTTGTTCCTTTATAATCCCATTAAAGAGCACTTTTTTCTAAATTTCCTTATTAATATTTTCCAAATTACAGTTCATAATGGAAAAAACTTGACAATATTCTTATGAAGTGGCTCCTACTTCCCCACTCTTAAGTTATGCAATCTCTCAAATGTTAGTGGTACCTACAGAACAGTTAATAATTTTTAATCCATATTGACGTTCTTGAGTCCAGTTGATCCAAGCATGCTCTAATCAAAAAGAACAGAAAAGAAAGCAAAGTAGAACTGTGCAAATGGAACTGGGTTAACTTTCCTTTGCATTTCTAGAGGGGGGAAAAAGCTCTGGTCTCAATCTAAATCTCTTAAGTTTGCATAGAGATAAGTTGATGCTAAAGAGAGGCCTCTATTCACTAAACACTTTCAAAATACAGTTTCTCGTAACAGCTGAGACTTCTGGAACGTTGTACAGTGTGTCATTTAGTTATCTCAAGCGAAACGGAGATAAGCGTCCCGTTTATATTGGTGCCATTCCTCAGGGACCAAGCTAGTGTTCTGTAGCCCTCGTGCGTAAGAATTAAAACAATAAACAAACAAACTTGAATAGACTTCTAGTAACATAATGTAGTATTTTATAGCCTAGTGGAGTCTATGTGGTAAAAAAGTGAAAGCAGTCTCATCATAAGGTAGTTTTTGGTTTCTGTACAAATGGTTGACACCAGAGACTTCTCCTGCGCTGTTAAGATACCTATTTTGTATAGTAAAAGTAACGTTCAAGTCGTGTGTTGTGCAACACAATGATATGCTGTACTCTCTCAGGATAATTTTTGGAAGCAGCCAAGTAAAAGGGAACAGAGTTACCATTCTACCTCTAGCTTCCCCCCCGGAAGCTCTATTAAATAGTCAGTTTCTGAATGCTATCACTGAAGCAATGAGGACTTTCACCTCAAAAGTAAGCGTTCACCTTGTGGCTCATAAGCCTTTGAAAGATGATCCACAAAATAAAGCCAGCCTCATTCCTTTGAGCTACAGCAAGTTGAAAACTAGTCACCCTTCACATGCGTGAAGCGGCTTAAAAACAGCTGAAGTAAAAACCTTCAACGTATTTGCACATCTTACAGAAGTACTTCACTTCTGAAATAACAGAACCGTTGACAAATACAACAAAGTAGCTAATCGCTACCCTCCTACAGCAGACTTGACTGCGATGCTATTGAAATAACATGCAATACATTTCTAAGCTTTAGAATGCCTTGCCATGGGACATCACGAACCCTGTACGTACACAGAACCGACTCTGTTCTGTGGATTTTTAAGTTTATTACCTCAGCGCGTTAGAGAATTTCTGCATAGTCATGTACATGGTGCAGTCTCCTGCCACAGGCAATCAGCAAAGGCCAAACATGAGGTGGCCCTTTCATCTAACGTAGCATCACCAGCACTGACACCACGGTTAACGATACAACCGTATTTTCAGCTGCTATAGAAGCATGTAGTATTTACTTGACTTAAATCAGTCAGAAGAGTCAACATGATCAGTTTGTTTTGAACAGTTATTTAGACCACGCAGAGGGCTGGGGAAGCGACATAGCACAGAATTCTGCAAAAACTTTTATTAAATCTGCAATTTTCAAAAGTATCTTTGTAAAACCAATGGAATATCTGAAAAACACCTGTTGAGCTGAAGTGCAAAGACCTTTAAAAACAGCAGAGGGTTTGTTACAAAAAAAACGCATGAGTATCAAAAAGACGTGGTTTCTTTCACCATCGGCTGTACTGATACCCATTAGGTATCAACACAAGTTTAATGAACACCCAGGCATCCCAAACATCACACCACTTCCTTACTGTAACAAAACTTTTAGTCACGAATCTGTTTGATCTCAACTGGAGAGCACCCAAAAGATTCTAAACAGTAGCACCAGAATGCTTTGTCTTTCTCATTCGTGATGCGTTCTGTAGCATACCTCCCAGTCACTGCAACTTCATGCACCCACACTCCAAAACAGTAGTCCAGACAGACTCTGAAGTTCTCCCAAATCCACGTGTTCCCATACAAAATTATACCCGATATTTCAGCCTACACAGTTCTTTATTTCTTTCCTTTCTTGGCTGCAGTCTTCTTTCCTCCTTTTTTAGCATTATTCCCGTATTTTGCTTCCAGTTGGGCCAAAAAGTCATCCATTTCCTTTTTTCGATCTTTATTTCTGCTCTGGGGTGGGGGAGGCATGGGGGGGGTGGGGAAAACAAACAAAAAAACCAAAAGCTTTTACTACTTCCCAACACAGATTATTCTATTGAAGTCCGATAGCTACGTGAAATCTCAGAATAGATTAAACAGGGAATACAAGCTACAGGAGGTACAGTACTGTCAAGCAAAAGCCTGCTTGTATACTCTAGGCTCTATACCTAACTTCCAGAAATATCAAGACAGAAGTAAAGAGGGGCTATTAAAAAAAAAATCACAATATGCAGCTACGAAAAGCAAAGCAATTTCTCCTCTAGACCCAAAACTCTATTACAATTTGAGGAATGATTAAGCATGAACATTCTAGGAAGCCTGCTGGACAACAAGAAAGAAGAAACAGAAAACATTCCTAAAAACAGAACGTAAACAGTATGTTTCTTTCCTCGATCCCCTAAACAAAAAAAAGCAAAATAGTAAGACCTATCAACTGCTACATCCTTGTGGAATCCCTCAGAAAGAAAGAATCATTAACACTCCCTGTCTAACTGCCTAAAACTAGAAGTTAAGCATTTTGATTGCATATGCAGTAAAGATAAGTATATTAGAATAACTCTGTTAATTTTAAAAAAGACACAGGTAATAAAATCCATACCATACCTGACTATTAAAGTACATAGATAGTTAACATCAAGGTCAGATTTTAACCTCAGCAACTCAGAAGAGTTGCAAGGATCTGCAATACAAAGACGCTCAGGGAAAACACAATTATAAGCCAGTAACATAATTATCTTCAACAGATAAAAAAAGCCTTACTTGAATCAGCGCTTTCAAGTCATCTTCTCCACCAAGGCCCAGTTCATCTTTAGTTTTTTCTGCCTCTCTAGCTTCTTTTTCTGCCTAAAATAGCAAACCGTTTTTTTAAAAAGTATTTTGCATGTTATTTGACAAAGTCTTATAGTAGTTACCAAACATTTTATTTTGCATCTATATATAAATAGCTGCAAGGAAACACGAACGGTTCCCAAGTTTGGCCACAGATGAGAAATCAGTCAAAGAGAAAGCCCATTCTGGTTCTGCAATTTAGCAGAGCGGGACAGTTTTTTGCTGTTTCACAATGCTGAACATGATGAGATGTCCACCCCCATCCCTGTTGCCCCCACCCACATTTTTTTTTGTCTTAGCGGCTATTACATTGTCTTACATTGGAGAATGGTTACTGGGATGTGCATGTACACATAGTCAGAGTGTCCTCCCCCCACAAAAAAAAAACCCTACAGGTTGGAGAAAAGGTCCATTTAGTCCAGAATATTATTTCACACTTGCCAAAAGGCAAGTATAATATATTTCCACCCCACACTTAAGTCCAGCAACTCATGGCTGTGTAAATAAATGCAGGAACATGCTAAACTGTAATAAGCCACTGTGTATAATAATAAAATAAAAGAAAGAAGTAATAGGCAACAGCCTATTACGACTCAAAAGCCTTTCACAACAATTTGGGGGGGGTGGAGAACACAGGTGACAATGTGAACGTCAGAGATACTGAGCAAGATCTGTAACCCAGCAATCCTGTGGCAAACATTTGTCTTAAGAACAGTTACATTTATTTCTACCAAGGGAGATTAAAGGCTTATAATAAATAATGTTTCCCTTTCGTCCCTGATTGATATAACCTACCCGCCTTTTCCTTGCAATCATTTTCTGCTTTGACTCTTTCACGAAACTTTTGTAGGTCGGGACTTCTCCAGAGTCAATGGCTTTTTCTATAATTTTCCGTATTCTTGGTTCATCTGTATAGTCCACACACAACACAGACTCCATTATTCTGTCCATGTCACCCTCAAAATCCATATACGCTGCTTTAATATCAGCTAGCTCCTCTTCTGAATCTTTATAGCTCTTTTCGAAGTCTTCAATATCTTTTATTGTGATCTGCAGCAAAAAGGTGACACTTCTTGAGTTACAGGGTTTATTCACCAGAAGGATTTAAGAGACAGCATAAAAAAAACCCCACAGTGTTTTACACGAGGCTCATAAAGGAGACACGGCTACCGCTCTGAAGCGGCGGGCTTCCCCGCCCCGCTGAGGTGAGCCCTGCCGGGCCCCGCCGCCGCTTCCCAGACCCCGGCCCCGCTCTCACCTTCTTGAAGAGCAGCCGCCAGTACTCCTGCCAGTCCCGCTCGCCCCGCAGCGCCTCGCCCTCCTCGTCCACCCTGCCCTGCTCGTCGTACACGGCGCGCTGCTCCGCGTCGCTCAGGACGGCGTACGCCTTGCCCAGGATCTGCGGAGACGCAGGGAGCCGGTCGGTCGGTCGGTCAGTCAGTCAGGGGCCATCACCACCGCCGCCCTCCTTCCCGCCCGCGCTCACCTGGAACCGCCGCGTCGCCTCCTCCTTAGCATCGGGCTCGGCGCGGTCGGGATGTACGCGGAGCGAGGCGCGGTGGTAGCCACGGCGGATCTCCTCGGACGAGGCCTCCCGGCGGACGCCCAGAACGCGGTAGAGGTCGGGGGAGCCGAAGGCGGCCTCGCACTGCTCCAGCAGCCCCATCCCGCCAACGCCGCCGCACCGCCCCCGCCCGCCGCCTCAAGAGCGCCAACCGCCGCCGCGCCCCGCCCGCCTCTCGCGAGAGCTGGGCGGCAGGCGCGTGCGCGGGGCGGGAGGCGGCGGGGCCGGGGTCAGCCCTGTCAGGGGAGCGTTGGGGCTGGGCGCGCGGAACCGGCTGGGGCCCGGGCAGGAGGGGAGCTGTCCCGCTGAGGTAATCTGAGGAGCGGGGCGGGAGCGGGGCACATGCCCGCCGCTTTCCCCCAGCCCTCCCTCAGGGACGCGCTGACCTGCTGGGAACCCGCTTCCGAGCGAGAGGCTCCCCTCCGGCCTGCCAGCTCGGTGTGGGGGCTGCGAGGGAAAGCCGGGAGCGCTCCGATACATTACCATTGCAGCAGGGTTATTTAAAGAAGCTGCTGAATCGTCTAAGTATTTAATTGAGATACTGTGGGAACCGTTACAACATCGTAGATTGATAAATTGATTTATAGGACATGAAAGGAACAGATGGTCGTGAACTTGAACATAGGACGAAGGAAATGTCTTCCGAATTGTAAAAATCAGGCCAAGTTCCTCTAAGAACATGTCCTAGATTGACTTAATTTTAATTACAGTATGAAAACCACACCTCCACTGCTGAAATCTCCCCCTACCACATCAATCCCCCTACCCACTGAATGTGCGTAGTTAATGCTGAGAATGACAAAGCGAAATGGTAACGAGAAAATTATAATAACCAGCCTGTTTGTAGAATGGGCGGTAGTTAGCTGATTTTAAGATATAAATAAGGACTTGTTTTGCATATGTGTGCTAGCTTTATGGAGTTACCGCCTAGACCCATCTCTGCACAGACATGAAATAAACATATCTCAGCTCTGTGTGAGATTGGCTTATTGCACACTGCATAACGAACCCCACTTGAGGGACAACACCATCAGCAAATTAAACTAAAAAAAAAAAAAAGAAAAAAAAAAAAGGCAAGAGACTCCAATTTGGCCTTCCACTTCCCATGGGTAAACAATAAGCTTTGTGGGTCATGCAGTTCTTGCAGGCTGGATGAAATCCACCTTCCTTCTACAAATACAGATGCTCCAAAACACCCATGAGACTCTTCATGAAGACGCACAGACCTCAGGAAAAAAAAAAACAAGCAGCTCTTCAAAATACCTGTATTTATTACATCAAAACCCAACGTTCTAAGAGTTCACACATTTTTTTTTCCTTCCAGGCTGTCCCAAATGTGACAACAGGAAGGCAAAAGTGTTTGCATGTATCCAAACAAAACCATGGAATAAAAGTCCAATAAAGATATGTTCATACAAAACTCATATGGTCTTTAATTAAATGCAACATAAGTGGTATACACAGATTGAAACGTACAAAAAGACAGATGCATAAAATAAAAGTTAGTATTTTACATTTCTTGTGCCTTTTGTTGAAATGTAGAACATCTCTCTTCACTACCAATACCATGGGGGGAATAAAACACAGCAGCATTAACTCAGATTTCAGCTCTTATTTACAGAATTTAGATGGTAACATTGTAGAATATTCTTGCTTTCATAAAAAATATCTTATAAAAGCTAGCTGTTATCTACCATTATTGGAGAGCTCTGCTGATGTCAGTGAGTGTCGCTATTCACAGCTTGATTTACCGGTTATTGTACAGTTCAGGCTACACCTGCAATGATTATTTCGGTCAGTTCCGAGAGACACCGAATCTTCTCTTACCTGATCAACCTTTTCTACTTCTCCAGTGGGCCCGTCATGGGTTTTCCAACTTTCAGTGGTAACGCTGACTGCAGCATTAACACAGCAGGATAAAGACATGACAACCAATGGGCATTAAATATAAAATACTTAACCATTTTATTCTTCCGATTTTTTCAACTTCAATTTTGCCTTCTTTTCATGTAAGGAAGCTTTGGCTGGTTGAGCTTTCTTTGCAGTTTCAGCAGTTATCTTTTTTGGCCTTTGCTTTGTGGAACGTATCAGGTCTTCACGTCCGAGTTCAACCATTTTTGCTTCCCACGACTTCATTTCATTCTCGTACCGAACCTTATCATCTTCAGCAAGCTGCAGGTATGGCTGGAAGAAAATTAGGTATCAACAGTCAGGGAAGGGGCTTTGTCAGGATAACCGCCATGTCACACCCTTCCCTTGGCTACCAAGGTGACTTACTACAAGACCTGCGCAGTGCGCATCCCAGGCGTTCACTTTCGCCTCCAGAAAATTCAAAACACATCAAACTTGCACAAAAATACAAAACCTTACCATTGAATTATGGTTATGTCAACAGATGGCCATTCCTGAAGAGGAAGTTTATTCAGTATTACTAACAGCTAAGGCTTTTTATTTGAGGACTAATTTAAGAGAGCTGGTTTATGCAAGGAACAGGAATAGATATTTCTGCACAACTATTTCAAATTCTTTTTCTACAGAAAAAACATGAACCTAGTGCATGTTCTAAGTACACATTCAAAACAATCTGGAAGAAGGGCATTCAGGAGGACAGTAAGATACAGAATACTTGAAAATCTGGAGGTTTAGATCAGGTTTCAGTATAGCACCACTCTGATTTTCATATACCTATCTGCAGGCTCATATTTCAATACACTGAGAAAGCTGGCAGAAAACTATCCCCAAGACAACCAAAGTTAATAAATTACTGTGTGCACATCACTTGTACATATTTGGTGCTTTTACCTGTCAAGTCTTTCCACTAGCAGCAAACTACTATGCTGGCATTTAAAAATATTCTAGATTATTGGGGGGGGGGGGGGGGGGAAATCAAATTGTTGCAAATTATTCCACTTTCTTCCCTAGATGCCACTCAACGCCCATTTCCAGGCATACAGAACTTCCATCCTATGCCACTCACTCACATTTCATCAACACTGTGAATGAAATGGTCACTACTGGAATAAAAGTAATGACAATCTTTTTCAAGACGCATAAATACCATCTCAGAGTATTTTCCTCAGTATTACATTTCGAACAACCGAGTTCAAGATTTTGTATGAATTTATTAATTTTGACCCAAGTTTGTCAATTTTCCGATTAGATCAGAGCCTCATCAAAATCCACTGAACATACCTGCTTTTGAGAACTGGACATTTTTCGCCACGCATCAAATAATTGCTTCAGCTTTGCCTACAGGACATAGAATATGCAGTACATTAGGATTATTTTAACAGTAGACTGACCACAGAGGGTTACAGATGAATGCCACACTACTGAAAGCCAAGTACAAACCAATGTAAAAAACGCACAAAGTCACACGGGCTTAATACCCCACCCTCTTAACGTAGGTAAATAATAAACGATGCGGTTCAACAAGTTGCTGGGCATCATCTGAGCCACACTTACAGACAATATAAGCACGAAGCAGTTTAAGTTACTTAGCCTGCTGCGAAAGCAGGCAGACAGAACACCTGAGCTGATTTACAGCAACATGACTACATCTCACCCCGCATATTGGTTTCATTTAAACCAAGCCCTAACTTAAGCCAAGCCCACACAAGTATTAACAACGTTCATGGGAAACTTTGTACCACTTCAGGAGTATTCGTGTGTCAAACCGGGCCGCAGC
This sequence comes from Calonectris borealis, assembly GCF_964195595.1. Classification (NCBI taxonomy): domain Eukaryota; kingdom Metazoa; phylum Chordata; class Aves; order Procellariiformes; family Procellariidae; genus Calonectris; species Calonectris borealis. The sequence continues at coordinate 5,669,112 of NC_134318.1, read as the reverse complement.
TGTCTGGAGATGCCTGCCTTATACATGGAAAACTAGTTCCACTGTCCTGATTTACTGACTGAATGCATAGGGTAAGGAACATACTAGGCATACAGGGGAGGTCTCCAGTGCTTCAAGTGCCGTAATCCACCAGCGTAACTTAAATCACCCCAAAGCGCAGTTTGGTGCAGAACTGCAGGCTTTGCTGAGGAACTCTTGCATTTCCATAACATCGACTGTGCTACAGGAGGTACAATAACCGCTACTACAGAAACGGTAGCAGACCACCACAACCATTTGAAAAACTAACGTATTTCTACACCAAAACAAAGAAAGGTAGAATTCTCTCCTTACAGAAGGAACAGATAAAGTCTGTAACACCAAAGTGCAAAAAACAGTGCAAATATATTTTAAGTCTGTATACCCAGACAGCAGTTTATATAGGACATGCCACCACCAGTATAACCAGATCACAGCAGCCTAAAAAAAATAACCTAAGGAAACCAAAATCCAGATACTGAACTGCTGAACAGTTTCTCTGAAAGTCACAGAATCCAAAACAGATGTTCTGAATACAAACGATCTATTTTAAAGAAGAATCTTTCCTGGCTTACCACAGGTGAAACTCCCTCACTTTCTTCAAAGTTTTCTGACACAAAAATGTTAAAGCCGCTACGAGGTCTTTTAGGTTTTCCAAGAACAGTCAATTCCTTTAAAAACAACAAGAAAAGTTATTCAATCTACCAAGTATGCATTTTTTCCAAAATTAAACTTACCATTTGTCTTTACATTTTATACAAAAATCAGACTCAAATTAATGTTTTGGTGTTTTATTCTGTAAACTGGACTGTGTATCAAGATGCTTTAGTTATTCTCACCACTTGTCAAGACTAATGCTGCACTAAATTAAGAAAAGCTAACAACTTGAATTTTCAGACATAAAAAAAAAAGGCACTTTAAAACTGATTCTTACTTCAGCTAAGACTTCCAGAAACCAAAGACCGTTACCAAATTCCACTCAGTAAGAAAGTCATGATGACAAGTTTTCTATTATCTTCACAAGGCTTCGGTCTCTGGTGTGAAATACTGTACGCTTGCAGAGAGGAGGGCAGATACCGAACTGTGGGAGGTGAGAAGGTGGAACCGAACCAGCAGATTTCCAGGGAAACAGAACTAGGTTTCTGCTATCAGAACGCTTTGCCTACAGGGATGATGGTGAGAGAGGGGAAGTACAGCAAGTTACGGATGCAATTACACTTGCTGTTTTCTCCAGCCCCAAGACATTCCCACTGCAGCCTGGGTGCTGCAAATTAACATCTGCTTAGGTATTAGGTATGCCAGCTACATGCCTTGTGGTGCCATACTCCAAAAAAAGATCAGCAGAATCATTTGGATTAAAAACTTACCTCTAAGTAGGGGTCTTTTAAACCAAATTAATTTCACTTTTGCCAATTAGGACAACATCACACCAGCAGTTTAATTCACAGAAATGAACAAGCAATAAGTAACTCCTTCAACTGATTTTGCCACTGGACAAACCATAATATTGTACCTTTACAGATGGTTCTGTCTCTCAGGATTTATATACAAACCAGCTAAAAGGGAATAGGGAAGATGATCTACGTAAGTCAACAAGGGACACTAACAGACGTGCCTCTATGCAGGCCTAATTCAACACGTCAGCAGCTACACAGGTAGCAAAGTGGCAGTACCCAAAGAAAGGAAGGAAAAAAGGCTATTTCAAACAGCTACTGCCTTGTAGGGGCCACTGAAGTAACAGACACAAGGCGTTTGTGAAAAGCTAATTCTGGATGTCTTCCCAAGCGAATAAAGTGTTGCTGGTTCAAATGTCTTTTATTACCTATCATTCCTCAGGCAGCTTTAGGAATAGGAAAAAAAAAAGCATATAGAAGCTACCTGTGAGCGCAAAGATATGTGCTAGTTCTGGTCTTCAAGCACAGGAAAGGGAAAGCCACTAAAATAACTGCTAACCCCAGCAGTATTTTAGTCTGTGGGTTTTTTGGAGTTTTGTTTTGTTTTGGGTTTGTGGTTTGTTTTTTTTGTTTTGATTCCAGGAGTTGCTTTTATATTTCTAAACATGCCTTGACTCTGCTCTATATACTAGACAAACAGACTTCAGTTTCCTTGAGAGAAAAGAAATTTGAACTTCAAAATACTTACTCTTTTTGCCCTGAACGATCTTCTTTTTGCCAGTCGTCTTCTCTTTTCTTCTCTCAAAGCTGCAGCCTGGGCTGGACTTAGCTGTGCTTTATATGCAGCCAACTGCTCTTCATACCGTTGCCAGTCTGTCTTTCTAGCTTCCTCATAAACCTACAACGCAAACAATCACCAACCTTAAACAGATGCTTTCAGTGAGATAAGCATGGTGCCTTTAAAATGACTGAAAAAGGTAAATGGCCTTTCAAGACACTAATTCTGACATATTCCAATCTCAGTATCACTGCAACTTACAAAAAAAAAAAACCAACCAACAAAAACAAACCCCACAACAAAAAAAACCAAAAACCCAAACCTACATCTAGGTAGGAAAGATACTTCTATAAAAACCTGAGCTATTGCTGAGAATTTCAGTAGTCTGCATTGTCTGGTATTCCTCTGGTTGTAGAAGCAAGCCCTGTTAATCCCACCCTGCCACCTCCTCCCAGCTTTAGACAGCTTGCTTTCTGAGCTCCATGCACTTGACCATTAAACAAGCTAACACTTCTAACCTACTAATAAAAAAAAAAATTACAGACTACCCTGGAACAAAAGATTTTTAAAGTAAAGTAGCATTTTCAGATCTGTTTGATTAGCAGAATGGATTGAGAAGAACTCAGGTTCAAAACCTGGGCTCTTCCTGTGAATTATCTTAGTTAATCTGATAACATTGGATGACTCTTCAGATGCAGCTCAAAGCAAAACAATCTTCCATACAAGGAGGAAAAGACGAAGCCTGGCTGAAATGATTATTTAAAGCGTGTATACCCACTGCAGCACACAAGTGCTCCAGTCACCAAACACATTCCTCCACTGGCCAAAACCAGGTACAGAGGCATCACAAAATCACGGCCTTGGTACCAGGGCACCAAGAAGAGCTGAGCCAGGCTACCAAGCATCCAGGTAGACCTGAAAAATCACCATCCTGTCCTCCATTTCAGACACACAAATGGAAAGGCATACTTTATACTAAGGCACATAGAGCGAGAAGTCCAGAAGGGATATAAGAGCACTTCAATTCTATGAACAAAGGTATTACTTTAGCTAGAAAACTGCAGTTAGTTCCTAACTGGATCTAATTGCTAACTGCAATCAAGGAAGAACAATCATTACTTTGCTATAAATGGCACTTATATTCAGCAATGATTAGCAATTCATAGACTTGTTTTACATTATCCCTCGAAACTGCCACTCCCAAAGAAACTTCACTACCTATGACAAAAAGTAAGTTGACTAGATGAAACTTAAAGAAAGTTACCTCTGAGTTAGGTCTCTGGTTACTATCTAATCAGCGGGAAAAAAAGTTGGTCCTTTCATCAAAATTGACTGAGGTTTCACCTGGCTTATGCATATGAAAGCAGAACAACTTTACAATACTTATGTTACTATACATGTAATGCACACACATACACAATTACCACTCAAAAACAAATGAGATCTTGGTTCCAGCCCTACAGCCACGCAGAGCAAGAGCTGTGTCACTTCTCTGGCAACAGATTAAAAATACTAAAGGCAAGGTCAGGTGTAGAAGTATCAAAGTATCATCCCCTGAATACTTCAAAGCTCCCAATTCTCTTCAAAATTGTTTTTCCGTCTGAAACATTGTATGCAAGTGCTTTTTTATTGTTGTTCTTTAAAAAAAAACAAACAAAAAAAACCCCAACACACTAAACAAAAAACCCACAGAGGACACCAAACCAAGGAAAACAACCAATAAGACTCTATAGAGTTCAGAACAGACAGGGCAAAGATACAAACTTACCTGCTTCTGTGATGCTGGTAACTCCTTCCAAGCACTCGCTATTTTTTTAACCAGCTCCACATTGTTCATTTCTGTACATTAAAATTAGAAAGCAAGAAAATAAAGATGCATATCGTATCTTTAGTAAGCTTCTTCAATTTTTCCCAAGGAAAGCTGTCACTAGTATCTTTTTCCTGTACAAATATATTTTCCTCCTTTCATAAAACTAACTTACTGTGGCACTTAAAGGGAACTGTAATATCTGGGGGGAAGAGTCCCTGCTCTTGGTTCAAACGCAAATGAAACACGCAGTTATAAACTGAAGCACCATCTCAAGACAGACAGCTATGACCGCTCCACCAGTTTCTTTTTTTCCTTTTGAGCTGGATCCTTTTCTACACAATAGCAAGATGGTCTGAACTTGGAGGGGGGCTGGGGAAGAAACCAAAAGTAAAATTTCCATTTCTCAGTTTTTGGCAAAAAGAGTCTGCTGGATTCTTCAAAGCAAGTGTAATGTGACCTCATCCATCTGATATAGCAGACACGCCTGATCTTTATTAAAATAAAGTTAAATATTATTCAATAGAATTAAGGTTAAAGAAAAAGTAATTTCCTTCTCCCAGAAACAAAATTACAGATAGCGACTTGAATCTGCTTTGTTTTTCAGCTGACTGCCTTTAACTCTGGCCCTTGCACTATGGTCATTTCATGAGGTTTCCATGCAGACCTGAATTTGTGAAGGGGGAAAAAAAGAAAACAAACCCAAATAAAAAACCCGAGGGTGCTGGAAAGAGGATATAACTTTTCTTTTCTTGAAAAACCCTTTCCTGGCTTTCCCTCTGCTTCACACTAACAGAAAAAATAGATCTTCCTCTCTCCCACCTCAAATGTAAAGTTCAGCCATCTCAACAGTAGAAAAGCAGAACTAAGCTCTTATCAGTAACCTGACTTCCAGAATTCTGGAAAAAACAAGACAGATGGGGAGTTTTTAGCTCAAGTATACCAAGCTTAAATCCTTTGAAAATACAATGCTTTGCCAACGATAAAAGTAAAAAAAAAGTATCAGGTTATTTTTGAACATTATCTCTATTGGAACAAGAAAGCCCAAAATTCCCAATTTGCATATGAGATACAGTACCTTTATTTGCAGATTATTCAAATTTTGGAAACACGTGGAAAACGCTGGTATGGCACATAACTACAATAAGCTCTGCAGGTTCAGTGTCACAACCTTTCAGACTGTTGAACTCTTGAACTACCGAGCAAACGGTTTTCCCTACCTAAGTTTTCCTCATGGCTGCCCCATGCGACCATAGTTCTTTAAACATTTTAACATTAATTTCAACAGTATTTTTGAAATCAGCGCAGCTTTCCATTTTGCTGCCCTCTGACAAGAAGAGCAACTGCATTGCCTATAAGTGAAGTTTTTGACGACAAATTAAACATATCCACAGAAAACCATTTTCCTCTAAATACATTCACTTTTTCTCCCATATACATTGAGGCAATCCAGCACATATAGTTTTTAAATTAGTAAGCATCAAAATAAAATCATATACAGCCCGTTATATCAACAATAGCATACTTCAAGTACGTAAAGATTTAAAAATAACTGAAAAACACAGATCATTGTTAACATGTATTGCTCAGCTGAGCTCTTTCTTCAAAGATTTTTAAAGTTACACACAAATGTTCACTTTTTTGAGTTATTAAGTACAGAAGACTAAGCTAACGCATGTACAGGCGGTTAAGTACGGCAATACTGAATTTACTTGTGGTATACTACGGATAAAAAGATGGTTTTGGTCTCGTGAAATGAGGGTAATGCACTTGAGTTACTTCACGACGTTTAGTTTTTCAAAGCAATACTTTGTTCCAGCCTTCTTTTTAAATCACACACTCTGGAGGGAAAACACCGTGTGTACCTGAAGTGACAACAAAACCCCTGGCGCACCTGACGCGTCAAGGCTTTGTCTTTCGAAAAGCACCACAGAGCCAACCGTGAGTCCCCTCGCACCCAGTTCCCCTCAGACCCCATACCTGGGTTTTTCTGCCTAAAAGCAGAATGGTTTTCTTTCAGGAAACGGAAGTAGGCCGTCAGAGGCCGCTTCGGGCGCTGATCCGAGCTGATCCCCCTGCAGAGGCACCTCTCCGCCGAGCCGCCGACGCCGCAGCCCCTGCGCACACAACGGCACCGCCAGTGACCGCCGCAGCGCCTCGCGGGACGCCCGCCGTCCGCGCGAGAGAGGCCGAAGGCCCCAGCCCGCCGAGGAGGCGCCCCCCCCCACCCCGACGCCCCCCGTCCCGCCCCGCCCGCACCTGAGGAGCCGCTGCGCGCCAGCGACGAGGCCCGCGGCCCGGCCCAGCAGCGCCAGCGCCGCCGCCATGCCTCCGCCCGCCACCCCTGCGCGCGCAGGGGTCGCGCGGCCGCCGCACGGCACCCTGGGAGAGCGGCCGCCCTTCGCAGGCCTCCCCGCGGCGAGGCGAAGGGATTGGCTGCCGCGGCGGTGACGCGCCGCGAGGGGCGGGACGAGGAGTGGAGGCACCGCCCCCTTCGGCGGGAGAGGGCGGGAGCAAGGTGACCCCGCCGCCATGTCCCCCCTCCGGGAGAAGCAGCCGGGCCCGGCGCCCCGCAGCGCCCGCCGTCACGGCGCGCAGCCCGTTTACACGGGACAGCAGCCTTTCAGAGGGGCACACGCCCTTCGCCAGAGTTTTCTTCCGTGTTTATTACAGGTCAGGCCTCGGGGGGGATATGCAGGCAGAGAACAACACAGCGGCCAGTTAAGCAGAAGTTGATGAGCCGTGGCCAAAAACTGGCAGGACGGTTCCAGCCCTTTCCCCGCAGCAGCAAGCGGGGTATCCGTGGGGCTGAAGCGGGCCCGAAGGGGAGAGAAGGGGGCGGGACGATGCCCCTTTTCTCCATCACAGTGAACACCACAGGATGCAGTAGCCTTTCAGCTGTCATTTTTTTCCCCCCTTAAAATAGCACATACTGTAAAAAGCATTAAGAGAGGAACTCTGACTGAGATGTTTTAACCTCCGTAGATGAAATCTGACCAACTCTTTGAAAGAATAAAGTTGAAGTAACATATTCATCTCCAATAGCCTGTTAGACACTCTGCTTTTGAAATCCTAGGAGAAGCAGCAGGATTTAAGACTTGACTTTCATGCCTCTAAAACAGCGTGTTTGTAAGACAATTTTTTTTAGTAGAACATTTTTTTTTAGTATTTAGTACAGAATGCCTTAATCATTATGTCAGTCTTTGGTTTTTTTGATCATCCTGCTGGTCTTGCACTGTGATGGAAAGTCATTCTTGCGCATATGGCCCACAGCAGAAAAATTAGCAGTAGAAGTACAAGTGTTTTCAAACCATTGCTAACACAAATCAGTAAACCAAAAGAAAGAGATTATTCTGAGGTACGAGTCAAACTTCCAATTTCACACAGTTCAATACAGATATTGCAAACATTTAAATAACTTCTAGTACAAATGTATTACTCCCCATCTAGAAAACAATCAAAGCTCTGGGAACACATTCCGATGGTCAAAGTCTTCCACCACCATTTTAGCAATAAGTATAAACAATGGCTTTGCCTTCCTAGCTACATTGTCCTAGTTCAAGTATAACGAAGCACTCATTTTAATAAAAAACCCCACATTTATTCAGCTTACAATCTGAAGCGAACAAGGATATTTTAAGATCAACAGAGCCACTCTCCATCAAGCTTTTGTTTCAAAAGTCATCATTACATCATAGATACAACTGTAGCACAGAGGTGACGTTTTCCCATACGTGACCAACTTATGCCATTTGGGTCAGTAAGTCAGCAAGCATGAAGGCAACAATATATCAACGGTAGGAATAAAAGTGCCTACTATGCACGCTTCCCGCCCACAACCCTGATTCCAGTTCAGCACTCATTACAGCAAAAAACCCAAATATTTTTGTAGTCTCAAAAACGTATTATATGATGACAAAGTTCCCAACTGCAAGTCACTTTTCTTTCACGTGCCAGGTACAGACAAAAAACATTAGTCATGCATTTTTATTTTCAGATACCCAAGAAGAACGTACAGTAGGAAATCAAAATTCTTCTGCTTTTAATCTACTTTGTAAGAAAAGACTGCCCCTCTCCAGCACTATTGGTTTTCCACATGCATAGACTGAAGCAACTGAAGTGCCAGTTAATGGAAAAGTTAGCTTCAGGTGTGAGAAGTTCACTGTAACATTCTGATATTGCAAATGCACCACCTTAACTGAGGTGTTTGATGTTCAGACACTTGTGGTTACTTCCTCCATAAATGATATAATGTAACATGTCATTAAACTAGTTGAAATCCTATATAAAACAATGGGCATAGCATGCTAAATAAATTAGACTAAAGCTAGCATAAAAATTAATTGCAAGTTATAAGTAGTACGTGATGCATGGCTTCATTTTCCCTTTTGTCTACAAGACACACGCACACTTAATATCTTGATTCTCTGATGTTAGAAGAAGTACTTTAAGGATATGCATGATTTAAAAAAAAAAAAGCCAAGACCAGTAGTAGAAAATGCATTTTATTTATATGGAAAAGGCTACATTTAGATTTGTAAAAGGTCTGTGATAGTGTTATGTTGCCCACATGTCAAAAATCATTTGTGAATAGCAACAAAACGGTTACATATCTTTCTACATAGCAGTGCAATTAGTTCACATTGCAATAAAATTAAGTCAAGTATGCAACAGAATCAAAAACAAGTGTTTCTCCATAATCAGCGTACAAAGAATTACAGTGCAAAGATCATTTTAGGTTTTAAGAAATCTGCAGTCAGTCTTTAGAATATCCTAACAGGTGGGATACTCCAAGTTATTTTCATTACTAGCAGTTGTATCTTGTCAATACTGTGCACAAGCAAGTAAGTCTAAAATGAAATGACTTACATGGTAAATAAAATATTTAGTCTATACAGTAAAAAAAAATACAAATTATGTAAGTGAACTAACAAAATGAAATTTGAACATACTTATGAAACGGACAACATATTTTAAGGACACACATACAGTATTCATCACATAAAACCAGCTACTTTTTCCAGCAAAAATAATTCGGTTGCTTTACAACTGCATTATGGATCTCGTAGTCTGAAGATGCAGATGTCCAACTCTTAAAAACCGTAATAAATGTCTTCTGCAAAGCATTCAAAGAGGATAAATACTCTTATCACAGTCATAAGGTTATTTTTGGAAGTTTGTTCTCCCTTGCTCCAGAAACACACTTATATGGGTGAAAAAAATTCAAGGGGCATCATGATACATTGAAACAGTAAACTGTTCTCCATTTCCTTCTAATTTTGAAAAAAACCTAGAATTTACAGTACTCTGTGGTATATGAAAAAGTCTTCACAAGTTTACATTGCATATTTCTGAGTCCATTCTCTTGCATGTCTGTTGTATCTGTACGTGCAGAAAGAAGGCATTACAGTGAAAAGCTGTTAGTGATGCATTGATAATGGCCACATACTTCCTTAATACAGATGTTACTGAGCTTTTCACCTCTCAGCATTGACTCAAATACCGTTAAAGTAGTCTAAAAGCCAAGAAACATATACCCACTGTATGTTCGGTTTCTAGGGCTACCTATGAAAGCTATTTAGACTCAAACTCAAAACCAATCTCACAGGTTTGCATTAAAATGCACATCATTGTGCATACTTAATTTGCATTTCACAACTGGTTCCCTTATTTGTACCTTAACAGCAATTTGTTGTCAATTATTCCTAAATGTGTATGCTATTAACAGTCTGACAAAGTTCACACATTTCAGTTGCATAAAATTCAGTATAATTAACTGGTTTTGGAAAGGGTGGGGATAGAAGGCACAATGATTTTTTTTTTTAATTCTCCATTCTGCATTTCAGAACCTGAAAGGAAAATTTCCTGAAAAGCATTTTTGACTAGATTTTAAGTCTTGGGTCTTTTCCTTCTGATATGAAGCTGACTAGCGCTCCCAAAGGTAAATGTCCTTAGAGAGACAATAACTGTCCCCTCTGGCCCTCACATTTGTTACATTCCACTCTTCAGACTAGATTCACTTTCTTCTGGGTCCTCCAGAGAAAACCGTGACAAGTTTTTGAATCCATTTCTTAAGATCAGTATAGCAACTCGTACTATCTGGTTTTGTTCTTAAGAATATGCTACCATACAAGTCTTTGGATTTTTACTTATAGTAAAATACCCACAAGATAAATGCTCAGGGGTAACCAGCCATATCTTTCATTTCCTAAATCCAAGCTGAGATAAAAAAAATTTAATAGGTGATCAGCATAAGAAGATAAAGCTAGAGACAAGACTATATGTTCTCTCACTTTCTCCAGCAATGATTACATTTCAAGTTTTGGAGACAGAGAAATATCCCTTGTTCACTTCCTTCAAAAACAGGAGGCACAATAGCTGAAATCACTATGAAGTAAGTGGATGGACAAAAGTTGAGACACAATGGGCAGAAGCTGAGACACAGCATCCTCAACTTGAACACTATCTGCTTTGCAGTACAAGCCACAGAGTTCAAGCACTTCAGAAGTGGGTTATGCAATTTGATTGTATCAGACATCGAACTGTCAGAAAAAGGCCATTTGAGTAATTCTTACTCTGGGGAGTGAAATACTAGACCATAGGCTTCCATGTAACTTCTACATCACTCCTCCTCTATCCAGTCCTCAAGGTAAAAGCAATTACTCAAATCTTCATGGACCTGTGATATGTGATGAACCACAGGCCAAGAGCATGCATTGCAAGAAGTCTTCAATGGCTCAGTACTAAAAAATAGGTACCAAACAATTTCTCAGTCAGTTAACCAGAAAGTCAAAAATTCTTCTGGATATCACAAACATTCCACAGAATCTGAAGCAGAGAGTCTAACAATTAAAACAGTTAACAGCAAGGTTACCAAAAAGCAGCTTAAGTACTAAGGATAAAAAGCCTGCCCCAAACTAAATCCATAACCTTTTCCACAGCTTGAAGAAGTAGTCAGATAAACGGCGGTGGTTAGGCTGTCTATGAATGTGCTGCATGGCTATGACTATTTAATTTATTGTCAAGGCCACCAGCAAATTTGTGACAGATTCATTTTGGGGAAGGTTATTCCATTCTTGGCAAATTAGGACTGGATGTATTTGGAAAACCTTAGAGACTGCTACTCCTTGTTACTATCCTAAATTGTCTTGTGTTTCAGCCTCCCTTAATCCCACACACACCTAGAAAATCCACGGGTGCTAAAACCCTGTTACAGAAGACAGCTCAGGCCATGCTGATAGACTGTAGACTACATCCTGGATTGTGCTCAAAATACCTACAGCAGCAGAGTTTAACAGAATCTCCCAGTGGTAAGCAAAATATTTCCTTCCTGGATCACTGATTCTGTAACCTTTTGAAGGTTACATGAAGTTTTTAAAGCTTGTAAGCCCAGGAGAAGCAGGTAGTTGATATATCAGCAGAAAGCAGCAAAGATGGAAAATCTCACACAGGTAGTATTTCCTCCATGGAACCCTTTGGAAATCATGCAGTCTAATCTGTGGAATAAAGGGCCAGAGCTTCCTGCCACCCACAACCGCAACAAACTCTTAAGAAATCAACGCATCACTGCTTAGATACCCACAAATTTCACTATTCAAAGTTCGAGTGGCAAAAGGAGTCACTCTAGGGAGGTACTCCTCTAGAAAGAAACTCTGCTACGCCAAGCATTGGGCTTGCTAGTGATCTCTAAATCCTGCTACCTGGTATCGTGAGGGTTCAGCCACGTATGTAGTTATAAGACAGTATTACAAACCCCTCCTTAGGAGTGATGTACAACAGGGAGTCAGCAAGCCTTAAAACTGAACTTTGGGAAATCCTGACTGTTCCACACTAAGTAAAAGACCCCAGCATAGATGTTTCAGTCAGTATAGTACTTTTAGAATTAAAACTCCTCAAATCAAAATCAGGTTTGGTCCAGAAGCATGTAATGTTTCAGTTATGTGCTGTCCATGTTACCTACCCAAGATCAGAAACTTCCTGCAAGTTCTACAGCTGTTCCAGAAAGTAAAAGAGGTTCTTTTTCTCTGTAAGATGCTGCAAATTGCAATAAATGTGACAATGGTTCTTAGCACTAAACAGAGCTGAGTATTAGCCTATCCTACCTTTACAAAATTGTGTCAAAAACATGTTTGTTGTTCATATCTAACATCTTACTAAAGGCACAGGTTTTATAACCAGAGGATCACAGTAGAACAAATAATTCATATTTGGGAAATGATTTTTCATGCAATGAATATAAACACACAACACAACACTGTGAAGGTTTTATGCAACTAAGTGCAAAAAAAAAAGTAAGTATCCAACAGCTCTGTATGCCTACAGTTTCCTGCTTGCCATTCCACTGATTGATATTTTCAAGATTTAAAAATCTAATCCTGTAGAAATCTATGAAAAGAGCATCTTTAAAAGTTAAGATAGAAGGTGTATAGCAGTTAACCACCTGCAAGTACCACACACACAAATATGTATATGTTATACTTACTTTTCCTTGTCTGACTTGTAGATCTGTGCAATATCCGGTACTAAAGGATCATCTGGATTAGGATCACAAAGTAAGGAGCATATGGACAATAAAACTAAATAAAAGAGACACTAGATTAAACAAGTTAGTTTGCTTTATTTCTATAATCCTTTAATATATTCCAGTACACTGAAGGAGGGTGGTGGAAGGGAGATTGGAAAGAGAATGCATATTAGTATTAAGCTTTCACATAGCAGTTCTGCTCAGAAATGTTTATACAGCATCATTTTTCTAGGTCCTAAGTAAACAACACCTGATACTAGCCTAGAGAACTTGCAACCCATGGACCTCTGCCTTTTGTAATGATCTCTCTCCCATGTTTTAACCTAGGAACATTAAACAAACTACAGACTACGTAGTTTCCTACAAATATTTGATCAAACTAAGCTCTTCCATCTTAAGATAATTGTTAATATTACACTGCCATGCAATACTCTATTTGTGCATATCCTTCTCCACTTCTAGGCTGACAGTTATTTTCTCCTTCATATGAATATTTCACTTAATTTGATAGAAGTGTGACTTCCATTTTGGGAAAATACTTCATCACTATTATATGCAGGTATTAATTTACAATTCTGTATTCGTCTTCTGATATGGAACGAAGGATATTTGAATTTTCTAATATTTTCCATCCATACTTTTCAAGAAATTTCTATTTTTGTACTCAGAACCTAATATACAAGAGTACACAGTTAAGCAATACTAAACGTGTAGCGAAAGGGAATTTGATGCTACAATGAGAATCTGCTGTAAAATAGGATTTTTTTCCCTTGCTTTGTCTTGTTACAAAAGAGCCTGGACTAATACCTGTTTTCAGCTGTAGCAAGTTCGACCACTTCATACTGACATATTTTATTGTATTAAGCGCCAAATACGCCAATAATATTAGAAAATCAGGTTAGAATACTTGGTCACACCAACCAGAGGTGCTATCGGTATGTTGTAATCCTTTGATTCAGTAAAACAAGAACTATCAAGGAGAAACTTCCACAAGCCACTGAGCTAATTTCCAGTTTATGAAATATATAATGTGCAAGCACATTAAAAGCACGACAAATCAGAACACATAAGACCAGTAGACTGCTCCTCTTTATAACTGAAGAATTGCTCAACAAGTAAAGACACAGAAAAGTGCTGAAGATCTAAAAACTTAAAGAGTTTTCAGTTGTAAATGCCAACTGTTAAACATGATATAAGTGCCAACTCTCATTTGCTGAATACTTTCTAAATAGCTAGAAACATTTTCTTCTCAGCAATAAAACAACCAACCAATTTCTGTGGAAAGTTAATACCAACTACACACAATAGTAATTCATGTCTTCAGCAACTACATCAGGAGACAGTGTTAAACTTAAATTTTACTTAGCTTGTGAGATTACTGCACAGGGTTGTTACTTATGAGCAGAAGCTGCTTTTCCAAGGAGGTATAGCAATTGCGCTTGCATAGAGCAATTTCCATTGGACAAAGACTAACTATTTTTTCCCTGCTTGTACACCAAATGCAATGACACTGTTCTAAAAAAAGGCACATGGTTTAGAGAGCTCTCAAGCACGTAAGCAAGATGTGATACTATTTAACCTTTTGAGTCACATGAGAACTTTCTGTAATATGACTAAGAGTGTGCCTAAGCATTTTGAAGATGGGTGAGAAAAAACAATGACAGCACCCACATTTTAAGCAGCTTTTGAAGTGACACAAAATGCCTACAACAAAAGAACTGCTTAACTGTAGCCTCAATGTTCCAAAAATTTACATTGTTCAACTGGAGAAAGTTTAACTATGGGACTAGAATATTTTAACAGATCTTTTACTGATGAGTTTGAAAGCTGCTACATTTTAAAATATTCATCTGACAGAGGAATGCAAACCAGAACAATTATCTCATTTTAAAATAAAGTGTAATTAAGACCTTAGCCCACACAAGGATGCTCAGGCAACCCAAAGAGCCATCAATAAGCAATCAGGTAAGCCCACACACATCAGTATCAGGGTTTTCCATTTACATCCAAATTCATTTGATTTTGAACCTCTCTTCACCCGTTTCTCCTCAGTTCTGCATGCACAGTCAGCTATAATACAGAAGTTGCAATTTCAGGCTAATTGGACATTTATTATCTTACTCAACTTGTTTTAGAGCATTTCTTTACCATGCATATAGTATTTTATGTGATGTGACACTCCAAATAAACTGTGCGAGATCTGGGATCATAACAAGAATTCCAGTGCAATTTGCCACCTCTGTAACACGCAGGATAAATGAGTTCCCACTGCCACCCTTAGACAGTGCAGTAATACACAAAAAAGCGCCATGGCAGTGTAGGCAATTTCATAAATCCATTAGCAAATCTGTGAGTTTACCTTTAGATACAGTCAGAGCTGGTGACCATTGCGATCTCAGGATATCAAGACAAATACTGCCATTACTGTTTATGTTTGGGTGGTATATTTTTGTTGTAAAAGCAATCTGGAATAAAAAAATAAATAAAAACCAAGTAACATCAAACTCTGTTTATTACGTTTGGAACCCTTAACATTGTCCCTTCAGTTGCAGTCATACTAGATCTGCCAACACAATCTATTGTACAGTCTTATCTGTTCATCCACTATGAACACGTATCCTATTGCTGGCCTTTCTGGTTCTAACTTTCAAAATTAAGCCTCAAAGAACTAAGACACAGAAACAAAGCTTTGACCAAAAAAAATGGGTAAGTTTTGAGAGAAAGGACTTACCTTTGGTGGTTTGAAAGGATAGTCTGTTGGAAAGTGTACTGTGAGAAAAAATACTCCCCCTTGATATGCACTATCAGGCTGGGGAAAAAAACAAAACAAACATATTAATCTATTTCAGTTATTTTGGAGCTTCCCTTCTGAACGCAGGTAACCTCCCAAAGCTATGAGTATCTTAGAAAATCCATTTTTTCCCCAGTACACAGCCCATGCTACAGGCCACAGCCCACTATGGGCTGTGTACTGGGAAGGCACAGAGGGAATCGAACCCTCCCGCTGGCCTGCAGAACTACAGTAGAGCCAACCATGGCTACTACTGCAGTAGCGCAACACGGCTACTGAGCGCTGCCCTTCTTGGGGGAGAGAAAGGGAGGGAGCAGTGTTTGACTGGTGGAGCTACAAAACTGCTGATCCATCAGCTCCACCGCACCAAGGGGAATACAAAACCCAGAGCAGGTCTTCCAAATCCTGCCTCCGTGCAACACCACAGCTGCTCTGATCCTCCTCCATCCTTAAGCTACAAACATACTTACCTTAAGAAGTGGTTTCTCTTTGCAGATGCAAAGAGTAGGATTTTCCAACATAATTCAGCTGATCATGATGACATCAGGGAGTTTTAAAACACACAACATCTTTGTGACCTGTACAAATCTGTGAACATGCATTTTGTTAGAGAACATGTGCACAGGTTTACGTCCAGGTTGCACACAGTTAATAGATAGAAATAGCTTTGTTGCAGTCATCTGTTGAGGAAATCTTTCATTTTTATTAACTAGAAAAGCGAGGGGAAAAGTCTCAGTGCTAAATGATAGAAAGCAGTACTGCCACTTCTGATTAAGGGAAGGAGGAAAAAAAAAAAACCTTTCTCATTACTTGGTAAGTTTAAAACAGCAACATAGGAACTCAATCTCAGCAAAGATGCAGAAGATCAAGTTTTGGGGTTTTCTTATGGAAGCAAAGGCAGACTGTTTTTTAAATAAAATGTTTACCTTGGAAATGAGCAAAAATTACAGTTTTAGAGATGAATATAAGAGGTAAAGTCACAAATGGTCCACTAAGACATGTCGTCTTACACACTCAAATGCAGACAGTGTTGCAATGTAAGGCAGGTTATATATAGTATTGCTAAGAAGTCAGCATTAGGTAACATCACAAGAGATTGCCGCTGTACTTCCAATCAGGTTTGAAAGGACTGCTTGCATGCATACTAAATGGATTTGTCAAAGTTAAAATAAGCTGAAGATGAGACGAGTTCAGTGTCAGACAGAAGGCAAAGTGAAGTCACAGTATGTTTTTTGAGTAAGGTATGTAAAACAAATTGCTGATGCCCATAGACAGGAGAAGAGGTTACCCTACTTCCACACATAGGAAAGTGAATTCTGAAGGTAAGCTTTAGCCCTATGCTTCCCTCAGGCCATCAGGAAACATACAGCATGTGCACCCCTATTTCCTTATGTTATCAAGACAAAGGATTAACATGCTGACTGTGTTCTTTTCTTATTGGCAGATATGGCCAAGAAAGGTTGGCAAGAGATGCTCATTCTTATCTTTAACTAGAGAAATCTGAGGAACCTGAAGCGAAAAAAAGAGTATTTTCCACTACAGAATATGGAAGGTGAATTGCAAGCTCAAAGAAAAAAAGGGAATTTAAGTTGGGGTTTATGTGCTAGTATTTCCCTTACTCAAGTCATCAGAGTCATTCAGCAGAGATATTATTGGTGGCAATCGGCACATAAGCTTTTGTAAACTCTTAACTTCTTTGCTGTTTTGCCATTCACCTTTTAAGCAGCGCAGAAGGGCAAGAGTCAGAATGACTTTGTATGTGAAAGAACACAGTTGTTAAAGAAAAATAGTAAAAGCATTAGTATCCTACAGAAAAACTTGCCACAATCGTTGCAGTTGCTACTGGGCCATTGACAAGTTGGACCACAGACTCCAGCATACCACTGACAAATTAGTAACTGATAGTTCACTGCTTCAGAGCAGCTGTGCTGAAAATGCAGAAATAGCCTCAAAGCAGTCACAATGCCACTCTTCTCCACCAAGTGATGCTGCATCTTAATGGATTAAGTATTGTCTCAAAATTTCAACTCACACAGTGGTTCAGCTCATCATCTAAACCAGAAACTCTTCTTTCCAAACTAGCAAGTCCAAAATGAAACCACTAGGCATACAAACTCCTTACCATGATATTAATAAGCACCCCTTCCCTCAGGTCATGTTGTTCTTTATTCTTTATGCTGAAACTCTTTTCAGTTTTCCTCTAAAACTTTCTGTTCTTAAGCTTTATTGTCCTTTCTTACGTCATTTCCTTGACAAGAGTCATAAACGGGGTCTTTGGAGATCTCCATCAACCCAAGGAAAGCAGGCCTTTCTCACACAGAAACCAAAAGAACCCACAATTGCTGGTCTACAGTTTGCAAAAGCCATCTGTTTTTGGCAGAGCCACATCACAGCCATCAAACAAGCTCTATCTAAAAGCCCCCAAATCACCCTGTGCAACATCACTCTTGTTTAAAGCTACCAACTTTAACATTGGATTACACCCACTCCTCCTCCTTTCAGATGGATGAATCTTCCAGAATTGAAATTATCAACTTTGAAAAGCAAGCTTTTCACTTTGCAGCCCACATCACCACTTCAAACATTGCAGCTAACTGATTAAGCACCCCAACTTCATGAAGAGGACAGTTTTTTGAACAGTTACAGAAAGAAACTAGTACCAGACTACTAAGAACAACAATACCACCCTAAACCTTTAATCTGTACACAGCACAGCTGAACTTGACTGCCATGTTCACAGAAGCCCAAATGAATCCTTCAGTAACAAAAAGGGAAACCAGGTCTACTTTCTAAGGGGCACGAATTATATACTTACAGGTCCCATAATTGTTGCTTGCCAATGAAACACTGAAAGTCAAAAAAATACCACAATTAGAGATTTTCCGAGCTTTTTCTTAACCAAAAAAAGGTCACCTGTGACAATGTACTATGAAGAGCTTACAGTCATCTCCAACAGGTCCAGCAGAACAGTGGGCCGGTGGGTCTCGCTGCAAATCACTTAGTTCCTGTAAAAAACACACAAATATTTGACAGACATCTACATGAAAATACACACCACTCAGCAGCATCACTTCAAAAGTGAGAATGCAAACAGATTTTGTTAAATAGACCTGTGGTATTTTTAAAGAAATCAACACCTGAAATGCCCAATGACATTGAAAGGGGTTTTTTGCCACATAGGTCTGCAGCTAAAGACAACATTGTGCTATAAATTAATATCTGAAAGTATTTAAGAGTTATGGCCAAGTTCATAAGCTGGATATAATACTGAAGCAGAAACAGAAATAAAATGAAGAATATGAGGGGTTTCTTGATTTCTCCGTAAAATCACTGCTTAATTTAGAAATTGATGTGCTAATCTGACCGTTCCTTTAGCTTCTGATTTTACAAAAGCTTCTTGTATTGGCCTAATCTATGTACACTAGCTGAGTTAAACTAGCTCATAAAATGCTTGCAGTCTGCTTAGAGATGATATATAAAGATAACATAGAGGTTCCTAAGTGAAATAGAAAACAAAGGAAAAATATTAGCTCTACACCTTATTTAACAAGCCTTGATTTAATTCCCTGCATGTTTTTTTTTTTAAAAAGGACTACTAAAAAGAACCCAAGAAAGTTGAAATTTGAGAAGCATTCAGAGAAGCTTTTGCAGGTCAACCGATTTATTTCTCTTACAGAAGTCCACACAGTCCCAAATAATTTAAAATTATTATTTAATTACACAAAACCAGCTCAGCGTTTCATTTGATTTATCATCACTATATCAAATGCAAAACAAGCCAGGCATTAATGTTGGTTCATTTTCCTTGTTTAATTTAATACACCACTTTTGATGTCTGAAGTTTTCCTGTACTAATGACAACTTTTTCCAATTCTAAGCTGATAGGAACTGTGCTGCGGTAAGTTTAACAATTATGTGTAAATACTTCCATTGAAATAAGCTAAAAGATGTGTGCTAAGCCACTGTAAGTCAGTCAACTAATTACTCAAAACATACACATTTAAGTCAACAATAGACATAAGCAGGTCTGCAAGTATCTCCTTGATTTTAGCATAAGGAGTAGCAGTGTAAACATTTCTACCCAAAACCATTAGTCAAGACAACCACTTCCAAAATCAAAGTTTAAATTGGAACTAAGTTTAACTCAAGTGTAGAATTCGTGTACGTAGCATGATCAGACCTTACGTACAATTTGAAGGGTTAAAACTCTGCACTTCTCAACTGCTGTGATATATTTATCCACTTATGACATCCAGTAAACACTTCAACTCACACAGTTCTCTTTTCGAGGGACCCAGGTTACCATGGACCTGGCACCTAAATTCAGGCACACTTCTTACAGGTCCACCCTTGTCCCTGAATTCAAAGAAAAGCATTGCAACATATCTGCAACCAGGTAATAGAGTAGTAACGCTACTACTTGCTCTTAAGTCACTCCTCACAGTCTTTGCGATTTAAAATAAAAGAGACAGTTCTTTGATATATACTAAAATATCTCATGTTGCCAATTAGTGTTACTTGTCTGCCCTCAATGTTATTCTGTTGGCAAAATTGTATGCTGGTCCAGAAACAACACTCCGGGCTGGTCTTTGACTAATAAAGGCAATAGCAAAACCTTTTAAAAGTGCAGTTCCCTTTCTAATTGGAGGATTCAAATTTCACTAAGGGAGCGATATAGAGAACCAGTGATCTATGCAAAGCCAAGTCCTTGCCAGTACACGAAGGGAGTCAACAAGTCTCAAATTTCCAGGAGTCACGGGAGTTGTAACAAGCATTACTAGCAGCAGAGCTGTTACAGCCACCGTCTACTCTAATTTGCAACTCAAGATCTAACCAACAGAGATTGTCTTGTACACCCACTAAAAAAGAGCAAGCTACACGAGACTGTTAGCCAAAACAGAGAACTCAAAGCCTAGAAATCACGTGTTTTATAGCAGTCATGGCTGACTACTAAATTAAAGGCAATGACAGGAAAAATACGTAGCTTAACTCTTCAGAAAGTCTCTAAAATAGATGCAAACATTCCTTTATGCACGGGCAAACTGCTAGGCAAGCACTTAATTTTGGAGTCGCAAGTCTCTCATTTGTTAGATGCTTTCCTCAAGATCTTTGCATTCCCCAAAACCACACAAATTGGTTTTCATTCGTATGTACACATGCACTGCAGAATTGGTAGGAACTGGGGAAGACTCCTCAGGTAGACACTTTCAATTTGTTCAGGCTAAAGGCACTGAAATTTGTACATGATAAAAAACCCATGTTTTCAATCACACCTTGATGAGACCCAGAACTATCAACTCCTGCTATTAATATTTCCCTAATAATGAAGAAGAAAAGGCTCTCTTCAACCAACCTCACTAAATGACAGCAACGTTCACAGATACATTCAGAGAGCTTCTGCAGCTAGGAAATATAAAGCCAGACCAAACTTCAAAATCCTGATAGAGCAAATTCAAGCCATATCTTCCAATCATAAGACATAATGTATTGAAGCCAATGTGGTTTAAAAATACAAATGGTAACATGATCAAACTGTGTAAATTGGGTTTGACAGTGTTAACAGTTTGAGCCTTTACATACAGAAGCTCAGATCAAGCTGTGATAAAAACGAAGAACTATTCAGCTTTATACTGTTAATTATGCTGTTTAAGCTTCATATTCAAAGCAAAAGTATCTGGAAAGCTGCAAGATTTAGGCTTCAAGCTTTCCTACATCTTTCGGAACGGTGCAAGGAGATAGTCAGAATGCCCCCCATGAGCCAGACTGACTCGCCAGCATCCAGAGCCGAACACTGCAGAACAGCTGTGATGATTCTCTAGAGTAAGTAGATGTAGAAAAACTGCTTCATGACGTTGCACATTCACAAAAGAATGAGATGCTGAATGCAAGAATTCTCTATACAAAGCAGCAAAGATGCTCTTCACAAGAAGCCCAAAACCTTGCTGTGTCAAGAGACAAGGCTGAAGAGTTACAAAGCACAATGTGCTGAAACGTCATCAAGAAGTGCAAGAGAACTGCATGTAAGGCATTACACAGCCAACACTAAAGACTTCCCTGTAATTTTAAGTTAATTGGTTTCAGCAGTTTTGTCCATTTTTTACGGATTATCACTATGTAGCTGCATGATGCAGGTCCGGTTACTTCAAGGCCTTGTCTACACCAATATTTTTAGTTACTGGTATAGAAAATGCTGGTGCGAGGCTAACAAACAGGATCTGTAACTCAAAGCAGTGCAGATTCAGTTCCAAAAGAGAAAGCCAACACTACAAATTACAGTGTACACCGGTGCAACGTCTTTTATGAGAATATACAAACCCAAAATTTTGTCTGCAAGAGATGCAAACAGAAATATCAGCTATTCCAAGCACTGGTGAACGTCACAGCATAAAAGCATCTATCATGAGCTCCAACACATGCCACACTATCCCAACACAGCCAGGATAAACTTGTACAGAGAAAACAGCCAGGCTGAGGACAGTGGTAGGAATAAATCTTCTAATCCTCTCAAACATAGGAAATATTAGAGAGTAGAATAGAATACTGCTAATTCTATGCCTCTCAGTGGTTGCAACAGTAACCTATTTCTCCTATTTGTAACTACAGAACAGCAGCAGAGCACAAAAGTAAGCAGGGTCCATGACCAGGTGTGGCTAATAAAGGAGTATTAGCATAATGCTACAAATGCTAAACAACAATTACTGGAAATGGACACAGCAAAGCCTCCAAATTATCACCTTTCATTGCACCACACACACGGTGGAATAAATAGCTCTGTGGGCAGCATGAGATGAAAATTTTAAAATCAAGTTTAACAGATGTAAAACACACGCCATGGTAAGCTATAAATGCTGGAAGTATTTCTGAATGCAGACTAGTGCTCTTTGTCAAAGAATAATACAGAATGTATTTCATAAAAGTATAAAGTTGGTGAAGACTGGAAGGCCAGTTTAACAGTTACATACTTCATTAGCAGTCAGGCTTCTCTCCTAAAAAGCTACTGGAAAGATCGTAAAGAATACTTTGATAACAAGGAGATAAATATTCTCAGCATAGTACTCATGGACACTCAATGGCTATGAGCATGAGTAGTAACAAAAAAAAGCCCTAAAAATGTCTCCTTTTTTCAGTTCCAAAAAAAGTAGTCAGGAAAAAAGACTGCAGACTATCAGAAGACCAAAATAAACTGCAGGCAGCATCACTAAAAGCTATTTTAATTCTCTAAGCGACACAAAACCACAACCAGAGCCTTTTTCCACACTGCTATTTAAAATACAGGTTTTTATATTTGCCAGCTATGTTCTTCATTTCTTGTACATAATGCACTGCAGACCACAGACTCATTTCCTACCAACTCCATGCATACGCTGCTGCTGTTTGGAACCATCAGGTAATGCTGTTTGGAACCATCTGTCTAAACAAAAAAAAAAAAACAGTGATCATACTTACACTAGTTAAAGGACTCTTTGTTCTTCATAAACGTAGTAAACGTAAAGCAAATATTTATCATAACATTTCTTGATACAAAGGTAAGTCTTAGTAATAAAGTATATATTCTGGTTTTACACATTGTTTTAAGGCAAAAAATATTGCTGTGATATCACAGCTGATGTTTTGAAAGCTAATTAAAACATTTTCTATCACAGACCCAAAAAAGGAGTTTCCTTAGCATGTTTATTACCATCCAAAGGAAGCATGTGACTCAACAGTTTAAAGTCAAAATCTAAACCACAAATATTGATAAAATTTTATTTACTTGGGTCAGTTTACAGTAACAAAAGTTATTTTTAACATAAACATTCAAGTCAGTATGTCCTATTAGTCTATGCATATATGAAACAAACAGACATATAGTTCATTGACATATCTGAATGCTGCTATTCTTACTGAGTTGTGGGAGAAAAACAATCAAGCACTATGCACCGACAAGATAAAAAACAACAGCTATTTTTAAACCAGTCTTCAAATGCCTCATAAAATAGTTTGTCACTGGTTTCAAAATCTCTTCTAAATCCATTTTTAAAAAGTAAAACAAAAGTATAGCAAAAGTAAATAATGGTTTTGTACATATTTCAAAATAGCCTGAGCCATTAACAAGCCTAACATCACCCCTCATTAACACTAGAGGAGCACCCAGAAGTATCCGATTTTTGATGAAAACAATCTCCTCGACTGTAACACTGAACTGACAGGACAGCAAACTCGCAATTAGGTACGTAAACAAAGGATTCAGAAAAGGAATCTCAGAAAAATGGTTCTGCACAGGGCAGACAGCAGAACTGACCTAAACACTAACTTACATAACCTGTCAGCCTGAATTATTCTCTACCTTGCACAAAAGCCATCGTGTCTCAATTTCCAGAGGTAACAATAAAGGCTTCTTTGCAGAACATCCCATCCCAATTAAAACCTACACTATTTGTTTTGTTTTCATAAGTTGCAACATTTGGAATTTACAAAAACGTGGGTTATTCTTTCACTGGAGCGTCACAGACTACAAAGAAGCAACTCCGGCCCCAAAGAACATTTATTCTACCTCATGCATAGAGCGCAGCCTGAAGTTTTTGACAGCGTAGAAATATACTGCCTCTCTTTCATGCTACAGCAGAGTAAAGCACCGACAAGGTGAACTAACACAGGCACCTCAGCTTAAGATGAAGAATCTCCCATCCTTCCAAGAACTCCGAGATGAATTTGTCGTGGAGGTGGCACTGACAGCTATGCTTACACCGCAGGGCTTCATGTCCGCACTGCTCTTCCACCCTCAGCAGTAAGTTGATGCACTTTCATGTGCAACGATCAGCTTGTTCGTTCGTTACTCAGCTGCTTGTATTCTAAGAAAGCTCCCAAGCACAATACATCTTTCCATTATTAGTCTATAGTCTTGAAGTCTGCAGGCTGTCCTCCTTTGAGGAGTCCCTCGAGGCAGATCCATGAAAGATGGGATGAAACCACACAGATCACAATGGCAATACTATTTAGAAACTGGAGTCCCAACCGGTACAAGACAAAAAAACGCTTACTAACATTTCTACGTATTACAGCTTTGCTTCCTCTGTAGGCACTATCATCCTGAACACACATATTATGAAAATTATTGTGAACAAACACTCGAGCTTGCCATCAAAATCCCTTAGCTGTGTTAAAGTACAATTCTGAACCACCCTAAAACCACCCAAGCTTAACTTGAGACAGTATGTCTAGACTGACAAGCTCCCAAGTAATACCATTGTGTTTTCTGACAGCGCTTTGTTCTCCAAAGAGTTCCTCTAGGCACTTTCTGAAACTATGAAGTCCTTACAGCATCTCCTCTACTCCAGCTCTTATCCCTTCCTACCCTTAAGATACAACATAGCTATCAACTTTTATAGCCAGTCTGAAACATCAGGAAGTTAGATGGGAAAAACACACCATCATACAAATACATTTCATAATTTTCAGGAAAGCTCTACAAATTACAGTGACATCAAGACAGTTTGTCTTTTCAAACTTTTCCCCTTTATTTTAACTTTCCATTTGAAACAATCCTATTTCCTTGCCACTTTTTTCTTCTACTGCTGCAGAGGCAGGCTCTTGGCCAAATCCCTCTAGCAGTATCTTTTTCTTGCCCTGGAAAGGCAGCAGATAGTGATGAAAAAAAGAAAGCCAGCAATAGTCATTTCTGCTGCAAACTAGAAGCAAGAGGCAACCAGTTCTGAATCTAACCTCAACTCTTCTGGAAGCTCCTTCCCCGACATATCTTCATGTTTCAGACAGAAGTTATTGCATAAGCAGGAAATCTTACACTACCTTGAAGTCAGCATCCTGGTTAGCATTTCTTCATTTTCAAAGAGTAGAAACAGAATCTAATAAGTAGAAACAGTAATAAGGCTAACAGGATGAAAGATACTCTTTCATAAATAGCCTACCCATAAATTTCACAACTACTGAACATGAAGTTTTTAAATGCTACACTAAAGAAAGCTGTGGCTTTCCAATATATACGTGGATGTCTCTAAAGCAGAAAGAAACATTATGCAGGGAACGCAGTAAGAGAAAAATACTGAGAACAATCCTATTCTAGCAGGACCTCATTTGAAAGACCACAACTACCACTCCATCTCAAAAATACCAGACAACTACCAGACTTTCCACTTTCTCTTTGTCTGTTCACATTAGCAGAATGAAACTGATCAAGAAGAGGAAAGAGAAGGTATTCAGAACAATTCTTATAAACACAAAGGTAAGCAGATATTCAAGAAAAGGTGGGAAATTAAAAAGCCAAGAAGAGGCAAAGCATTCCCATAATATGTAGAAGCATAACAGAGTTATTGCTACAGAAAAATCACTGTAGTAATTTAGTAGTATTTTATATAATGTTCAAATGCAACATTCATAACAAGTACGTGATACGAAGCAACAAAAATGTCCCCCAATTATCTGTAAGGACATAATAAGATTTGTAGCATGAGACCTAACTAGCAACTTTTGGTAGCAACCCATCCAAATAATTTTGTATCTATTGTAGGGTATCCCAAACCTGCTCGCTGCAGGGTCAACTGGTCATTACAGAATTCTATTTCTGTAATACCAACATTTTCCAATAGCAAAGGGAATCCAGAACAAGAAATTACATCACCATCACTAAACGAGTATAGCACAAACAGTGACTAAACATGGCGCGTCAACAGCAACAAAACACCACGTATTCTATAACACGGCCAACACGCTAGCGTTTCACTAAACTTCTATGTTTATCATCCATACTGCTTTTTTTTGTCTGTAGCGTACAATGACCAGTTCGGGCTTGCCAAACAACAGGAATCTAGAAATTTACTCCACAATTAAAACCTGGCCATTTACGAATACTATCCAAAAACTCTACAAGCGGGATACGTTCAAAGGTCATGTCAAGTACTGGGCTGAGAGCACTTCCTAATGTGGAAAAAAACCCTTCCGCACATGGCTCACTAAGCTGTGCACAATATTTTGGCAACAGGTATTTTACTTACCGCTCTACTAAAGGTAACGCGTCAACGCAACGTCACCTTTCACCCGCTACTTCACAACCACACGGCCGTGCCCTCGGGAAACGGCTCGGGCGGTTTATTAAGGACGGTTTAAAACACTAACTGGGGGGGGGACACACCTTCAAGAAGGCGAAGCGTCCCGAAACCGCAAGGAGACCGACAGAGCCGCCCTGCTCCGCCTCAGCGGGACAGCCGCGCCCCGCACCGGGCTGGGCCCCTCTGCCCCCCTCAGGCGACCCCGCGGGGCCGCGGGACCGGCTCCAGCAGCCAGGGGAGGGCAGCGGGGGCACGACCCGGGCGACGGAGGGTGGAAGGACGGGCCCCTCAGGCGGAGACAACGCGGGGCAACGCCGCTCCCGCGACGCCTCCCGCTGAGCCGCGGCCCGGCCCGCCGCCACCCCCGGGGCAGCAGCAGGACGGAGGGCCCTTCCCGCCCCGCTCCCGCGGCTCGACCCCACTCACTTTCTGTATCCGCTTCAGCGCCATGGGAGCGCGGGGCGGGCGGCGGCGGCGGCTGGGAGCGCGGCCGGGGGGGCGGAGCGGGCGGGTAACGGCATCCGCGCGCGCCGCGGTAGGCGGGGAGGGGGGGGAGGCAGGCGGGGAGGGGGCCTCGGGGCGCGCGCGCGCTCGCCGGGCCCTTTGTGTCCGCTTGCGCTCGCGGGGCGCGCCGGGAAGTGCAGTTCCGTGGGGAGAGGCGGGCGGCGCTGCTGCCCCCTGGCGGCCGGCGGTGCGCGCCCCGCCCCGGGGCCGCGTCTGTGACACTTCAATAGCGGCGCTTAAAACGTACTGTGTTTTGCGAGGGGGCTTCGTTTCGATCTTGCCCTCTCCCCCTGGGAAACTAAAGTACTATTGGGCTGTTTGCGTCCAAAGAACAAACGGTGCCTGAAGGTCACGTTTCGCAGGCACGCTGAGGTGCGAAGAGGAGGAAGCCAACCACGTGGAGCTTCGGAGTTACAGCACCCGCGGGTCAGTAGACGCCCGATGTCGCGTTCAGGGTGCTGTACCACAGGAACAGGGGAGGTGTGCTGGTGGAAAAGGCTGTTGAGTAGGTCTCAGGCTAGCAAGTCCTTACTCAGGTATAGGACTCTGGTAATACTTTAGTAATTCTCATGTTGGTACCCGAGTCGCTGAGGTTTAAGGCAGCTATCAGTCAGGGGGTATCACTCTTTAGTTCACCTCTCCACAACTACACAGGAGAGGGCTCATACAACGGCGTGTTCGAAGCGTTTTGCAGAGTCCCAGTAACTCAACAGCGGCTAACCGCAAGGCCACGCCAAGCCGGCCTCTCCTCAGGACACACCCTGACGCCCGCCACCCATTTTACACTTGCAGAGGCCTCTGCAGGCCTCAGAGCCCGCTTTACCCTCAGGGAGGGTCCTGTACCGGGCGCCAGGCCAGCGACCGGGCTCCGCAAGGCCGCCTCCCTCCCTTCTTCTCCGCGCTGCGCTTCAGCGTTAGCCGCACCCACCCTCACCACCCCGTCCTACCCGAGAGCCCCTTCTCCTCGCGGGGAGGCCTTTAAAGGGCGGGCCCCGCCGCCATCTTGCGGTTGGTAGCGCGGGTGGGCGGGGTGTGGCGCATGCGCGGCGCCTGCCCTCTACGGCGTCGGAGCGGGAGCGATGGGGCTGGGGCAGAACTCCGCCGTGCGGGGTAGGGCCGCGCTTGGCGGCGGGTGCGGGGGGGGGGGGTGGGGTGGCCGCGTGCACCCCGCGTACCGGCGGCGGGCAGCGGAGGAGGCGCGGCCCCCCCCCGACTCCCTCCCCCGGGTTTCGCGCCCCGCCAGACCCCCGGGGACAAAATGGCGGCGTGGCCGCCCCCTGCGGGGACGCGGGTGCCTCCCGGGGCGTCCCGTTAGATACGGATGTGATTAAAATTCCCCTCCGTAGCTGGCTGGGGAGGGCGAGGGTCGGCGGCCCGGCCCGCGGGCCGTGAGGGACCGCACGGCCCGGCCCCCTGTGAGAGCGTCGAGTTCCGCGGCAGGCCCTCATGGGCGCTTCGCCCCTCGGAGCCGGCCCCGGCCACCCGCCGGGGGACAGCCCGTTTCAGGCACCGTTATTTTATTTCTGCTTTTCCCCCCGTCTTCGGTGTCGGGCTTTGCTTTTGTTCAGGCCCCGTAGTTCATGAGAAGCCACCGGGTATAAATTTCATGGAAACCTATAAATTTTTGGGTATTTAACTTGCCCTCAAAGCCCGATACTGTACAATAGAGATAACGGTGATATTTGTGCTGTGTAATGGTTGACCTGAACCATGTCTGAAGTAGCGTTGTGTGTTTTAAATGCTGTTGGGCAGCCGGGCAGGATGAAAGGGTTGGGATGGATGGAGGACAGAGTGGAGAGCTGAATTATCTGATTTCCTCTAAAAAATGAGCTTCACCTGCGTGGCTGTGGTTTCCAGTTGCAAAGCTGCTTATGGTTTATGTCCTTAAGTCGGGGGGCTCCATCCAGGTAGTTTTGGGTTTTTTTTTCTTTTTTTTGGGGTGCACTGCTGGTACAGAGGATGTTGGCAAAGGCATTGCTATAGCCTAAAATGGGTGATAGTGATGGAAGGCTGTGCTTATTAAAATAATCAAACCAAAGCCCTGAGGACAACTAGATAATAGCTTGCAGCCAGGTTGCATTCCCAAGGGTAGCTTACTGTCATTTATAAACTTGCAAGAATTAGAACAGTTCCTATATGCTAGGAATTGATCAGAAAACCTAGTTTGTGGCGGAGAGAGGAGAACACGCTCCTAATCAAACTGAAAATATCCTCTTTATCCCAGGAAAGCAGGGGAACAGCCCTTCAGAGCCGTCTGGAGGGTGATTTGTGTAGCAGGAGGTGGCATAGGGTTAATGTGATTTCTGTCAAGATTAAACTTGATCAGCGACTGGCAGGTCACAGCTCTGTCTTCAGCTTCTGTACATCTCGGGCTGATGAATTTTGGAAATCATACTAATGCCTTATTCCCTACTGGAAACTAGACATCAGAAAGTTCCCATATTTTTGTGGGATTTAATTCCTGGTAGTAATTGGAGAGTTAATTGCTTCTGTGTATGTTGGTGCGCGTATGTGCCGAAAGGTTACCCTTTGGAAGGCAGTGAATAGCGCAGCTAGTGCTTTTTGTTGTGAGTAATGTGGTTGTGTGCAGGTGTGACCCCACACTGACCACAGATCTGATCACAGTGACTTGTCTTTTGCTGCTTATTGGGCAGATCCAACAATCTTTCTCCCTCAGGTGCCCTCTTTACCTTACGGTTTCAGTTAAATTAGTTAAATTCAGTTAAATTCTGTTAGTCATAATCCCATTTCTTGTGGATGCTGTGAAGTGGTGGAAGTGACTTTATCTGCTTGACTGGTTGGCTTCTACTATTAGACTTTCAGTACAGACAGTTATCCTGGACGACTCCTCAGTAAGCAAGTGCCATGTGTTTCTCCAAGCACGGCCTGCAGAAAGGTGGCCTTCCGTTGCGGGCAGTTACTGGATTGTTATTAACAACTCTTGGACAATAATAGCCTCTTCATTGGCAACAAAGGGAGGAGAACAATGCTTGAAAGTTATAAGCACTTCTGAAGACAAAAATTATGGATTTTCATATCTGGAGTTACTACTCGGTAGCTGACCTTCAAATAACATAAACATTTTTTAAGCAGCAGAGGTAACTTGAAAATTGCTTCTTAGGATGGTCTTGGACTAACTTTGTAGGGGTGCAGCTGTCCCCCATGTTGTTGCCAGTTCCTGGAAAGTAAATTGATATGTGTCGTAACGAGGATCGTGTACTCCTGGTGGAGCCAAGACCAGCTCGGTTTCTTCATATGCTTCAGTGCAGATGGTAAATGCGTGTTCTTCCTGCAGATAAAATCTGTCTGAGCTCTCTGGTAGATCCTAAAAGTACCTCTGTAGCCTCGATCTGGAAACATCCAGAGCAATTTTCTAGCTGTGCAGGAAGAGAAGGGAAGAGAAACTTTGTGATCCAAATCTCTTGTTCATTAGGATATGTCCAAAGTATATACAAGAAAATAAATTCCCACCATCGGCTTGTTGCTGTTCTCATTTTCTGATTTTTTTTGTTTACTTCTGTGCACTGCCTGCTCTCCTGGGATTGCATTCTTTGGACTTCTGTTTCCTTCTTTCCATCTCTCTTCCCTTCTTTCCTTTGTGTGTTAATTTTTCTGGAGTTTTAGCCAAACCTTTTCCGTTGTTTAGTGCTTAGGACATTGAAACAATTTTTCTGCTGTGTTGCACAGGCCTGTAGTGTCTTGTCCTATAGTGACTTCTAATGCTGTGTTTTGGTATTATACCAGAATTGAGATTTGTTTAATAATAACACAGAAGTTGCTCTTAATGTTTTTATTTTAAAAAGAAATAAACCCCCTTGACATTCCACATCAATGTCATTCTGTTCACAGACGCCTCTTCCAAGTAATACGTGCATGACCTTAACAGTTTGGCAGTGCACTGTTGAAGTGGCACCAGGGCCTCTTGAAACAGAGTTTAAAGTACTCTAAAACTTCTGGAAAGTGTTTTCCTTCCAGGTGCAGTTTTATGGTTAACTTGGTTTGAAGGATGAAATGGGCATTCCAGCTCTTCCAAATCTGTGAAACAAAACAACAGTTGACAACAAAACTTACTACCTCTGAAACCTTGCAGGATGATATCATTGTAAGAGAGAGAGAGAGTGTCCATTTTTTAAATTCAAATAGCTTTCATAAATTTACATGATGTTTGTTAAGGCAATGCTGAAGTTTAAAGAATAGACTGCTTTAAATGTTTGGATTTCTTGTATTATTGGTTGATACCATTTTCCACCCTGATGCAGCTCCAGAGAAGTGATGGAAAAAAGCTAATACAATAAAAAAGACACTATGATCAATTATAAGAAAAAATTATATTAAGTTGTTTGTATGTATACAATCTGCCCATGTGTGTAATAGATGAATCTGGCCTCGGGAGAAGAAGTAGAGGACCATTGAAATACGAGATGACAATTACTTTAAGTTAATGATTTCTGCTTGTTGAGCTGGATGTGCTGTGCATGGTTATGGGGTAGGTGGCCCGAGGGATGGTCAGAGGGATCTGGGTTAGCTGCAGATGTGCAGAACACCTCTTCTGAATGTGCTGCGAGGTTGCTGAATTTAAGTACAGACTTCCCTGCTCGTGCTGTGAGTCGTAGAAGTATTTTTATCATCAGAATCTTTTCCTCTGCTAGTTTGTTGACCTGGACTTTTGGATAGGTGCAATAGAAGATCAGCTTCCTTACGGTACAGCACCTTAAAGGGTAGCTGAGTTATAGGAGTCATCCTTGGTCTTCATTAAAGTCACTCTTTTCCCCTTAGTTTCCTTAATGGATGGATACAGTCTATCATCAGTTATTTTAAAACATTGGTTAAGATTTGATCTGTTGGCAACGTGTCAGCTAGCGGCTTGAGCAATCCTTGCAACTGCTGCTTTTCTGAAATCGCCAGTACGGGCAATCACTCTGTGTTACCTGGCGCTGTTGTGGCTGCCAGAAATCACTTTAAACTTGTCAGACCCAGCTTGTCCCTGAACTGGCTGGGTACCTCCTCCCTTGCCACTGCTCTGCTTTTCTTGGGGAAATGTGCTCAAGCGAGAAGGGGAAAGGGTGCTGCTGACTCTCTGCGGTGGCTTTCCTTGGAAGAACCTGCTGCCTCTGATTTAAGCTGTCGCTGTTCTTTGGATTAGTTTGGGCTGTTTTGCTAAACTAAAATAGATTTTCATAGAATCCCTTCTTTATTTTCACCTCCTCACTTGCTTTACCCTATTAAAATTAATGCATTACTCTAGCTAGTTTGTAATGGGTAGATAAAGAGGTGAGAACTCACTGGATGGATATAAAACACTGAATTCACAGTATTCTCTCTGGGGCTTTTATTGTTTTAAGGAGTTTCGGAGCAGGGAAACATGCCCTAAATTCTTTGATGTTAAAGATGGCTTTCTGTATCTTGGTATCACCCTGTTGTTACCGGGAGGGTTTGTCACTCATTTGCAGGGGAGATCTTGGTGTATGTTGGTCTCTTCTGCTTCATTTACTAAGAAAATGAACTCTGAAGGATTTCTGCATCTCTTACTTTTTTAGTAAGACTGTAGAGGACTTCCTGCCTTCCCTGATCTTACAGGGCTGCAGACATCGTACAAATATTTGTCTAATTCCATGTACACCCTTGTGGATCAGCATGCCGCATATGAGCTAACGCAATGTTTTAGCTGAGGAAAGGCCTCAAGGTATGGATTTTAGAAAAGGCTGTGTGACAGGGCAGAAAACCTTCTTGATCCTTTTAGTGCAAGCTCACAGTGGCAATACAGCAAGTCAGTTAGCCGTGGAAAATAGCAAGAACTAACAGAGGCTTTTTGTTTCTTCTTATTCTTTAGAATTAATGTAGTAACATCGCTTGCCCCAAAGATGTCATGTGGCTTGGCGTCTTTCAAATCCAATGCAAACATTGAAGGGCAAGATAGAAATTCCCAACTGGAGACTGTTTTAGTTTTATTAATTTATGTAAATGTGCTAAAACTTAAATTCCTTTTTGATTTATTTGTCTGTAGAGTCAGCTGACCTCTGTATGTACACATTAGTACATGTGAGTGAAAGTGGTGGATAAAAGGCAAAAAAGGAGCAGCTGCCTGCAGCTCTGAGAGAAACGGCTGGGGCTGTTGCCGCAACCAGAACTTCTGGCCACAGTCCAGCATGTTTTCATGAGGCAGAGAGGAAACAATAGAGCCACAAAAAAGCAGGAAAACTCCTTGCAGAAAAGGAAATTATACCAAGTGAGCGAGACTGCAAAGATTTTAGAGATTTGGGGCGGGGGGGGGGAGCGGGTGTGAGGATGGGAGGTGGTGGAAAGATTATTTTTTTAATGGAAGTTGTCTTTCAGAGCATCAGGACCTAATCCAGTTAAAATAAACTCGTGCTATTATTCTTAAATATAATCTTTTTGGATCCATATTCTTTCCTGTACACCACAATAGGGATTTAATCTAAGCTGGCTTTTGTCACTGTTCTGAAGTGGTAGTATATTAAATAATTTCCCCGTTGCCAAACACTGTTAACATTTTTAGTTGCAAGATGCATTGTGTTAAAAGCTACTCAGTACCCATACCTTGGGGGAATCCTGCTTGGTTTGTTGATGCTGAGCATTCTGCTTTAGTGACTGTCCTGCAACTGAAACAAAAAACAGGATTTTTTGCTGCTACGGGATGTGCTTATAGCTGGTTTAATGTGCTGAACTTGGAAACACTATACTACCGATGTTGGTATCGCAGGTTCCCAAATAAAGGTTAAAAAAATGTCCCAAACCCTTCCAGGTTAACCCTCGCCCTTGTGTAGAAGGGATTGGGGTGAAGGAGAACTCTGATCAGGAGAAAGGAGTAGATTAACTGGGTGAGTGTCAAAAGAATATGTTCTAAAGTATACTACTACAGAACAAGAAGGTCTGTTGGAAAGTAGAGGTGTTGCCACAAGCATGAAGACTTGCCACAAGCATGAAGACATTTATTACTGAGTAGTTTTAATAGAATGTTGTGGTCAAAAAGTGACAGTCTCCCTTTTTTTCTTCTCTTTTATTCTAGTTGAATGGATTGCTGCAGTCTCCTTAGCTGCTGGAGCCGCTGCTGTTGGGTACCTAGCTTACAAAAAATTTCTCTGTAAAGACAAATGCCGCAAAGCAATGGTGAATATCCATATCCAGAAGGATAACCCCAAGGTAGTCCACGCATTTGATATGGAAGATCTGGGAGACAAGGCTGTGTACTGTCGTTGTTGGAGATCTAAGAAGGTAAGAGAAGAATAAATGGTCCAGTTTTGTTCAGGTGCATGCATCTTTCAACAAAACTATTTTTGAACTACTTTATTTAGAGGAAACTAACTTTTTTCACTTAAACTGTTCTGCAGTGAGATGTAGCAGTATTTTAATCCATAAAACTATGTAGATTTATGCTGTCACTCAAAGCCTGCAGATCAGTGCTAATAGCGAACAAAATGTTTCTGTAGCTCTGAAGCAGCAGATGCCCTGAAGGGAGAGCCACTGTATGGAGCAATCACAGTCATGAGTGACAGATACCATTTTGTGTGCTGCCTTTGCTAATACTGAGGCTTGTAGAAAACTACTGGCCTGTTGGCAGTAGGAGCTCAGGAATCACAGTCTGAGAGGAGCTTAAACACCTTTTACTGAAGGAAGTTGGAAGCTTACTCTGTCAGTCCGAAAGTACCTTGCTACTAGTTCATCGTGTTAGTAACACAAATCCATTAAGAAGTCTCTTGGTATACCAGAGCTGGTGTCAAATTGTCACTTGCAATGTCTGAGCCCATCATTAAATCTTGTAGCTGGGGTGAGTGCAGAATGGTTTTGGAAGAGCCTGTCTTGCGCAGATGGTGTTACGGTGGTACTGCTGTTCTGAATTTATTGTTGTAGTACTGCTTTGTACTGTAGATAGCTACCTTTTGCCATGTGAATGAGTACGGTGGTGAATTGTTTCCAGTGGTGATGGAGGTAATCTAAAAAGAAGTCATCGGGGTTAAGAGCTTTTGAAGAATCTAGACAGATGGACTTAATGCATTTGTGCCTTAGAAACTCGAAATAGTTGTATGGGTAATCCTGCAGTAAAGCCAGTGAAATCATGATGGCATACTTTAAGCCTCTGTTTTTGAGCAATTAAGAGTCTGATCCAGACACTGGTCCAACTTGTGTATGAAATTGGGTTGCCTCAATTGCCTGAAATTAGTGGTAAGCATGATACCTAGGCTTTCATTAACACTAGTATCGGATTTAAATCTGGGGTAGAGATGTGTGACATCTGAGGTAGCTGAGATCTGTATAATTTATCTGTAGTGGTGGTTCTAGGATCTGTAATGAGAGAAAGCGGATTGCGTGAGTAGTCCTTTCCATTTACCACTGGCACACATTTAAAAGCTTTTTTAGAAGTCAGGGCGCTAATGTGCAGAGACTGAAATAATACAGACCTTCAAAGCCAGATAACTAAGGCCAACAGCCTTGAAATCTAGCTCTCTCTCCATCGGTGAACTGAATACTAGACATCTCAAGTGTTAGACACGGGTCTAACCAGGCCACACTCTGCCTTTTTCCAGGTACCATAACTCTCGGTTGTTGCTGTTGTCCTATCTGACTTTGTTACCTTGCAGGTGAAAATAACTTAGGAAGTTACACATTTGTAGCTGTATTTGGTTTAACACTAAAACACTACTGAGGATCAAACAGCATCATGACTTGATTCTGATAGAG
Organism: Calonectris borealis; assembly: GCF_964195595.1. Taxonomy (NCBI): domain Eukaryota; kingdom Metazoa; phylum Chordata; class Aves; order Procellariiformes; family Procellariidae; genus Calonectris; species Calonectris borealis. The sequence continues at coordinate 5,633,557 of NC_134318.1, read as the reverse complement.
TCCTGTGGAGAGGGGCTTGTCTTATTTAGTCTGTCCGGAGTCTGATCTGAAAAACAAAATTCTGCCCCCCCACCCGCCATTGCCGCAGTGTGCTCCGTGGACTAAGTTACATATCGTATGATTATACAACAGGGAAGTGTGTATATTTACATGCAGTGCTGATGACTGTACAGCATGCAGGTATCATGCGTGTGTATAGCAGCATTGCCGCTAAATCTTTGTGGTAAGTCTCAACTGACAGCCAGAATCCAGCATTGGAAGCTGTCGCAAGGTCTACAGCTTCAGAAAAGAAAAAGGGGGAGGAGAAAGGCTGCTCTAAGTATCTGTACTTCGTTTTAATATTTGAATTTGGATTTACCTTGGGTTGCAATAGTGTAGCACTTCCTTCAGTGCTTCTGCAAAAAAAAAAAAAAAAAATCCTAACCTAGATCCTGGTGTTTGTACTTTCTGCTTCCTACTCTGTTTTCTGAACAGAAATGGAAGATAGTGTCTGGTTTTAGTGGTTGCATTGCAGCTTCTGCCAATATTCTAACTATTGTTTGATACTATCATTTTCGTGTGAAATAAAAATCTTAAGAAGTATGTTTTGGCATATATTGAAGGGGTGTTGTTAGTTTAGGAACATACTCTCCTACTGAGTTAGGGCTCTGTAATCACACACTAAAAGGAAGTAGATGGGGCTACATTATAATGAGTCCATTATTAGAACTCTGATCTGAAAGGTCTTGTAGAGGCATTAAGGAGGTCAGTGGAAAATTTTGAAGGCATTTGTTTTCTTTTACTAATGCTTAATAATGAGTATTTTAATCAGCATGTTGTTCTTCAAAGACTGCAGTTTCCAGTCTTGCTGCCTTCCTCTTTCCCTGATCAGTTGACCTTGTATGGTGGGTAGCATGATCTTTAAGATGGCGTGCGTGCTTCGTCTCATGTTCTGTTATTGCCAAGCGGTAATAAAATACAGAGACACTCTTCATCATTCTCACATGCTTGTCATCTTTGGTAGTAGTTAGCTAGCATTATCTGTTTCTTACAGTTCTAAAACTAAGATCCGGTTAAAATTTGTAAGATAATGTTTATATAATGGCAAAATGGTAGAATGTGTGTGCTTCCAATGCAGGGAATTACAATTACTTCAAAAGCAGTAAGTACCCACTTGTTTTTGTTGTATAACTGACGTATGGGGATCTCTATTCCATATACAGGTTAGAAGAAATGTCCTCGTGTATGATTGTGTGCGCACTTCTCATCAGATTTAGCCTCGTCTGAGGCATGAGGCTGTTAATAGAACCGGTAGCATTATGAACCGTAAGGTATTTCTGTGTGTACTGATGGTGTGCATGCACTACAGTTGGCTTCACACGGCGTCCCACCTGTACGGGAGTAACAAAACAGTTGGACTATACCAGGGTGTTTTGGAGTAACTCTTAAAAAAGGAGCAGGATTATTTTCAGTTGGGGTTTTTTGTGAAATAGTATACTTCAAAGGCTTTTTTTTGTTTGTGCTGGCCAAAGTCTTCAGGGAGTGCATGTGTTTAAAAACCATACCACACATGGTATCTTCAAATAAGTCTGTCTTGGGATGTAATTATCTGTTAAAGTAGGTGGTAGGTAGTCCTTTAAATGGCCCTTTTCCTATTCAATGTTGTGCTCTGCAGGCACTTCATAGCACTGCTTGTCAAGTTTTGTAGAAAAACCCAGTGTTCAAATTTACCAGTGTAGAGGCAAGAGTTTTGTGTTAAAACCAAACTGTAATTAGTCTAAAGTTAGAACGTTTGTTTTCTTACCCTTCTGCATTTTTAAGTCTGTGAGCTGGGGGGGGCGAGAGGGAATGAATTTGCTTTCTTTTGCAATGACCTGCAACCTCTGTGTCTTCCAGAGCAATATTAGTCCCTAGGCTGCAGGTCAAGGAATACTGCTGCAGACCATCAGAAGAAATAGTGATAGAGAATCTAAACCTGTGAATTGTTAAGGAAAATAAGTTGAGCTGTCCAGATCACTGCACAGTTCCCTCAGGGTTTGAGCCTTGGCTGCTATTGCTAGCCTGCTTTATCTTAATCAAGGATGAACATGTGTCAGGCCCATGATCCATCTATTCAGTATCTGGTCTTCAAGGTGATCAAGTGGGTGCTCTGGAAAAGTGGTGGTGTGGGTTTTGTTTTTTTTTTCTGAGAAGCTCAAGTCTAGTATCCCAGGCTCTGGGAGCCAGTGGTTCTGAGACCAGCTGACCCAGAGGATGAGTTCAGAGCAGTCAGAGTTGGTAGCTGTTAAAGATGTCTGGATGCTATCTGAAGCCTATCAATCCCACCATTTTTGTCACTTGGAAACTTGAAGTGATGGTGTTGCTGTAGCTGGACCTTGGGCTTGCCTCCTTGGGGCATATGAGATGTTAATGTCTGATGGAAGCTGGGTCAATGCTTCTGTGAAGACCAGTGGACTGTGGTGTTGCATGGAAAAACAACTGGCCCAGGAACATCTGGGTTGGAAGCTGGTCAGTGTCCCATAAACATAAGTTCTTGTTTGCTCAGATTTTTCCCAAGTATCTGTCAGTACCTACTCATTTAGTCACAAATGACTGATGTGATGATAAAGTTCCTGCGTGAATCAGCTTACATGAGTATTCTCTGAATTCAGGATTTCTTTATTTGGAAACATCACCTGCCATTTATAGTGTGGGTTTGGACATTTTGTAACAGTGAAAAACAAAAAATCCCCACCTCACCTCTCTCCCCCCAACACTCTACCCTACAGGGCACATGGCTTTATTTTTAGAGTTCTGAGAATTTTTTTGCAAGTATATTGTCTTCATTATATTGTTTTCATGTAGTGCTTTGAAATCTTTTATTCTAACTAAGCGTGGGTGATAGGGTGTTAATTTTTTTCAAGGGCTATGACTGAGGCATGAACATTGGGATCAGCAGAGTGTCGAAGACTGATGGTGACTGTACTGCGAGGGAATATTGCTATTGCAAAGGCAACAGCTGAATAATGCCAAACTTTGATTCCCATTACTTCTAAGCAAACAAAATAGTAACTGAATGCAAAATACTGGTGTGTGATTTCTGTGATCATTTCCAGAGTTTCCTCTGCAGAGGAGGCACAGCCCTGAAAAACAATGGGATCTAACCTCACTCTTGTTGCTTCACAGAATATCCTTCGGCTCTTGCACGTGAAAAGACCTGCCCAGGAGCAGAGTGGTTGTGACTGGTCTGGGACCTGGGCAGTTACAGCTGGCTAAAGGAGTCCCCGTGGGTCTTGCTCTGACCAGGCTGTTCTAGGAGGGTTTTTTTTATGGAACAAACATTTCTTCAAATTACTTCCTCAGTGCTACCCTTAAAACCCCCTGATGAATAGCTATGTCAGTTGGAAGTGCAGTTTTTTTCCATTAGCAGGTCAAAATCCTAATGTCGAAGCCAGCTTGCGCAAAGGGACCTTCGTGTCGATGAGAGAAGCTAGCTGTGTCAGGATGAAGCAAAGGCAGCTTGCCACTCTAGCTGTCTGGAGGCAGGACTAATATGTAGGTGGCTCTCCTAAATAAGAGGTGAGGTAGGGGAACTGTCCTTTTTCTCATCATGTGCGATGGAAAACCAGGGAAAAAATTCAGCAAAGGCTCTCCTGTTTCTCTTCCTCACCCCACTTATCTTCTGTAACTGCACTCAACTCTAGCTGTTGCCCGGGAAGATGGAGCGTGGGGCAAGGTTGAGAGCAAGATACTCTGGGTAGGTTACGGCTGAAGGTCAGCACGTTTTCCTCATGCTGGCCTGAGGCAGGAACACCAAATAGAGTGGAGCCGAGTTGCTGCTTTTTCTTAACAAGCCTCTCGTTCACTCTACGCTCGCATGGACAAAACTCAGGGAGACCTGAGATGCCAGCACAAGTTATGGTCTGTGGTCACAGTGGATTTAATGAGAAGACATTCTAATGAACTTTCAACCTAGGTTCTTAATTCTGACTCTGGATGTATTTTAGATGTGTTTATTCTTTCTCTTTTCAGTTCCCGCTGTGTGATGGCTCTCACACAAAGCATAACGAGGAAACTGGTGACAACGTTGGGCCTCTGATCATCAAGAGGAAGGAGGCATAGAGTGGACAGTAGAAGCTACAAAATGAATGTCTGACAAATCCTCTGCTCACTTGTAATTGGGGGAAAAACCACAAATTCTTTGTCATGTCACTGAAGACTTTCCAGTGTAGTACATACATCAGGCTTCAGCATGTGTATTTTCTCTGGTACTTGTCTTATTTTAATCACTACAATGCATAATTTACTAAATAGTCATGGTTTAAATTTTTTGTCCTGTAAAGTGTGTGTACTCTCTCATTGAATATGAAACTGAAATGACGCACAGAATGTACTTCATCAGAAAATAGGTATTAAATTATTTTCAAATACATGCGTACTACTCTGAGGCTATTCAGTAGAAAGTGCGTTCAAAATGGAGATCTTAAAATTCTGGGGAGGTTCTAAAGTCACAGGTCTGGATAGATTTCTATGTAAAAGGCAGTGGCAGGAAAGAAATCATGGTGCCAAAATGTAGCTTAACCTCTGATTATGCTGCATTTTCTGCAGGTGTCACGTTTGGCCTCTAACACTACAGTTCTGTATGGCTTCTGTTTAAAAAAAAAAAAAACCAAAACACAACCCCACCCAAATTTAAAATCGCGAACTAGAAACAGACAACGTAAAAGGCTTATAGCGAGATGGCGCTAAAGGGCAACTTTGCCTTTGATTTTACAGCAGTGTTGAAACTTGACCCTATTACCATTTAGTATCAAGAACATACTACTGGAATTGCAGACGTGTATTTAGAGTAGGATTAGGAAGGTGGTCTCTGTGAGAGCTTTCTTAACAGACAGGTGGAATGATATGAAGTGCTTGGGGGTGGCAGGGTTGTCTTTGCTGCTAGAAAGCCTTAGTTTCACTTGCAATCTCTGACAGTGAAGCTAACTTCCCCAGACCACAGGACACTTCTGGGTGGGGAGGCTATGCTGATTTATTCCAGGAGCTAAAATAAAAACTAAAACCCTACTCATCATTACTGTCTGCTTCATCATTGCTCTGGCTGGTTCCGGAGGACTCTTCCTGCTGTGGGGGGAGGAGGCACACCTTTCTTACGAAGTGGCCTTAGGCTCTATGTGTCTTAAATAACTCCTGCCTCCCTGGGCTAACTGTTAATGTGGTTAAGCTACTTTTACCAAAAGAACTGACAAGGAAAGGCTTTGGCGACAGCTAGAAACAAGGGGGAAAGGAAGGGTGAGACAAGGAGAGCTCTTACCCTCCTGTTGTATGGCACTCATCTGCCTCGTCTGACGTGGTTGCATTAATGGCTATCGTGTTGGTTTCCATAAATTAAATAGCTTTATTAACATGCAAATGACTACAAAGCAAAACCCAAAGAGTGGGGTGGCAGAGGGCAGTTTTGTATCAAACCGGTCCATTAGCATAATTGGCAGCCTGGGTAAGATTGAGCTCTCGATGTCATGGGACACAGAGACTACCTCAGAGCTAGAGGAAAGGCCTTTTCAAGAAGCTGACATTTTAACATGGACCCTTAAGGATTCTCCCAGATGATTGGGGCAGTAGAGGTTTTATTTAAATTTTTTTTTAAGGCTATGGTTGGTATTAAGGGTATGATTAAAGAGAATGTTTTGCATATTCTGGATGTGAGACTTTCAGAGGCCGAGGTCTTAGCTGACTGGCCTGAACTTGGGCAGAAGGCACAAAAAGTAGAGAAGGTGGCACAGAGGTAGAGAAAGAGGGTTTGCAGGTGGAGTGCTGTAGAGGGGGCAGCTACTGTCTGTGAGAGACCTCTGCTTGTAAGAAGTTGCAGTGAAATACATTTACTTTCTGTCTTTACTTCCTGTCTTGACTGTAAAGGTACTTCATATTTTTTACTTGGCCAAGTACTGATGCATATGGAAAGTTGTTTTAACCTTAAATTATCAAATACATTGCTTTTATCCAAAAGAAGGTTATTTCTGTGTTATTAGAACATGACACTGGATATTTCTGTATTTTTGTCAAATACACATTTGAGCTCATCTTAATCTCGAGGTTGTAACGTCTGTGTTAGCTCACGGGTGTGCTGTTTCTTTCAAGGGAGAGTTACACTGTGAGTAGTGCTGTATGCCAATGCTGCTGTAACCATAAACCTGTGTCTGGGTTGGGCTTTCCTTCTGAGACTTCTTTTCCTGTTAGCAGCAAAGCCTGGCTGCTCTTGAAGGAATAAAAGTTCACTGAAGACCGCATTAATGTTCCGAGAGATGGAATCTTGAAGTTTCAGATGAGTCTCCCAAGTCATAAAACTCTTTCCTGGAGTTTGCCAATAAAACATTTCCTGGAGTTTGGGCGTCATGGAAGTGGGCTCCATGACAAGTTTTTGTTCCTGGGAAGCAAAGATGCAGGAGCTGAGTCTTTGCTGATTCCCATCCTGATGAGTTTGTTTTGGAGAAGTGTCACGTTTATAAATGTTGACACAAAGAGGTTAAATTTTATTTTGATGCATGTACAATTTTCTGTACTGTACCTAAAAGTTCCTGTTACTCATGTATGTGAGCTGTTCGAATGTGATAATGAAAAGATACCTGAATTTGAGTAAACAAACTTGCCAGCAGTCTTGATGAGCGTCACAGAGAACACTTCATTTTTTTTCCTTAATGCCATAATAGGTTACCATGTTCTGATGGACTGAGTGCTTGCCTGCTCCAGTGTTTTCTGAAATCTCTGTTCTTTTGTGTTTTCCTCAATCTCTAGAATATGAAGCAAATTGGTTAGATCTTTGCCAAGTTTTTAACCATAAAGAAATTCTTCTGCAAATGTACACTTTTCACGTCACATTGAAACTCCTACATGAAAATGTGGTACAAATCCTTCATATTAAAGCAGTGAAGGATTCCTGGCCCAGAGTGAAACTGTATTTCTGTTCTCCGTTGTTATTTTTCAACATGTAAGTGTTCATTAGGAACGTGAACAAATTAAAGTACTGATTCTGCAGTAATTGAGTGTGACTCCTCAAAATAGTATGAATGTCAAATATGCAAGTGCTTCTAGAATCAGCATTCTTGAAGAAGAGACGGCTGTGAGTTACAGATGTTTTCTGCACGTTGAATTCAAGCACTGTTAATCTAAGGGATAATTTCAAACGGTGGAGGCCAGCGTTGCAATTACATGCTGGTCCACTAGGAGGAAACAAAAGCTGTGCGATGGGTACTCCTTGGTGTGGGCAATGCTGTTCTTGTGGGTTTTTTATGCGGGCATGTATTGATGTGGGGGGGTGTTCATCAGCATTGCTGCCTGTCTGAGCCCAGGCATCTAGAAGTGCTGCATTAACATGTTTGGGATTAAGCCGCTTTTCATGCACGGAGGCTCATGCGCTTGAATCCAGGAGTTGTATCGCCAGTTCCCCGACAGCCAGCTGCGGAGCTGACCGCAGGCCCTACTATAATTGTCACCATATTGTTGCAGTTTGGACCTTGTTCCGGTGCCGTTGGGGTCTGTAAAAATTATTTTGCACAGTTGCACGGCAGTTGGAGTGGGATTTTCCTTTAAGTGTAATACAGCTAAAGACATGGAAATGTGAGTCACTGCGGTATCACAGTCGCTCACTCCAATAACGGAAGAACATTTTATAATAGCAGGAAGGATAAGAATGTAGGCGTGAAACTAAACTTTGGTATTGCAAAGAAACCTTTCTGTCAGCTGGCTTCTCCTTAGCCATCCTGAGCGTGGAAGCCTCTTACTAAATATGGCTTTTATTTCAACTCCTGAAGCTTCAAGGCGTAACAAACCCACCCTGAGCCCTGGCTGGATTAGGTGGAAGAGCACGACTTCCCCACAGCGCGTGGGCAGCGAGGGGATGCCCCGCCACGGCTGCCAGCAGACCGAGTTTATCAGTGCTCAGCATCTCTATTTCAGCCCGGTCAGAACATGTCACGTAGACCTGCTGAGAAGACCAAATGCCTTTTGCATTGTCACTGGTACACACTAAGCCCAGCAGTGTCGGATACCCGTTCCCCCAATTGCTTTGTCCACCGAGGCTTGTTCTGCCCTCGTTTTCCTGCACTGATGAGTGGCTTCTCTGCACCGGCAGGAGAATGATCATTTTCCTAGAGCCATCATTAATTTTGGATGGGTACTGGGGGCTGCTCCTTGAAGCTCTCTGCTGCTTGTTTTCTTCTGTAGCGGTGGTGTAGCTGCGCTACCTGTGGTGCATGGTGTGTTTCTTGGGCAGGATGATTTCCAGGCTGCCTAATGCTGAGGCTAATACAGAGAGGAGCTGAATAAAAACTAAATAACATAAAAATAAATAAATCAAATGCGCGGAGAGAAACAAGAAGGGGAAAAAGAAGAAATAAAATGACAGATGGGAGGAGAGCATAAGCTAGAAGAGAAGATTTAACACTGTGTAGCATTGCTAGGTGGTAGCAAAAGGGATAAATTGAAGTACAGAAAACGATGTGTTGCATTTGATTATGCCTCTTAATAGAGCAAGGCATAAGATGTACAAAGTGGCTGTTCATTAACTTCTGGGACTAAGTGGTTCTGTTAGCCAAAAAGATACCGCTTAGAGCCGAAGGGGTTATGTACCTCGAGCAGACATCTGTTACTGTGGTTTTTATTCCTGAACTGTTTGTGAAATCCCACAGTACTGGACAGAAAGCAATGTACACTCATGCTGTGGGTCCCCTGTTAGCAGCCTAATGTTCCTCCACGCCCACCTTTGTAAGCTGTTTAATTAGATGTGCAATTATAATAAACAGGAGGACTATTTACCGGTACACTCCCTGAAGTCAGTAAAATCACAGTAGCTTTACGTAATTGTAGCAAAGCAGACTTCAGTCCACCTTTCTCCTATGCAGTTTTGACCGATGAGAAAGGATTTATCGGGGTTCTCAAGCAACTTCTGTTTTCTTCAATGGATAGAAGTTGCATACGTCTCACATAAGCACAGCGAGATAATTTCTCTTCTTATTTTTTTCCTAGCTGAAGACTGAACCATCCCTCCTCTCTGATTTGACATTGCGCTGCCCTTAACCTGCTCTGCTCTGCATCCTTTTTGTCATGCAGACTGCAGTTTTCTTTTGGTGTTTTTGAATGCATGGCACATTTGTACAAAAAAAGTGCCTTCTGCTCTCCGAGAGAAGCCTGTGCAGAAAAGAGGAGCTTCCTGAGCGTGCCAGAAATTATAGCTTTAATGTGTGAAGCGTTCAAAATTCAGCACACTGCAAGGATCTGCTCAGTAGCTGGAATGTTTGTGCCGTTCAGTCAAGTCAGCTGGCAACAGAAACACAGCAAAATGAATGGTAAGGTCACTGACTGCGTAACTTTTCTCAAATACTTTTCTGCAGCTGGCAAATATAACCATACATGGATAGGACATGGTCAAGACGCACTGTCTGTTCACTGCCGGGACTCTTGCTCAAGACTCGGGTACCACAACAACGGCCAGAACAGACTTTCACTTCAGTAATTATTAAAATCGTTGCTCTTTTCAAACAGTGTGATCTTGCTCTTTCAATCGCATTCTTGGCTCCAACATCTGCATGGGTTAAATTACTTTTTAAGGGTTGAAATTCTGTTGCTTTGCAGACAGAGTCCAGGAGTAGAATACTGTTTAATAGAAGAGACTTTTCTTAATGCCGGTTGGCAGTGGGTTTAGTCAATTAATAGGTGTTTGATTCTACTGCAGGTGGAGGCAATGGAAGTAGCCTCTAGGGTATGACAAAGAGGCATTTTAAATAAACCTCTTGGCATGTTAATCATCTTAAATCAAGTACCGGGGTTATCCTATAGCATTAGGATGTGACTGGTAAAATGCCATCATGCATTTGTAAACCCTGAGCAACCCCACGATAGAGATACAACACCGTACATTGAAAATCTTTGTTTAGAAGGACAAAGGGAGTAATCTTTATCTACCTGTAAGCCATGAGATCAGGAGATGGTACTAAAGATTTTGCTCTAATGCCTCTATTTCAGAAAGAAGCACAACTTCTTGACCAAGGATGCCCAAAGCACACACATCTCTCATTGCCATTTTCTAGGGCTGGAGGCAGCTAAAATATGTTTCATCTATTCAGACTCTCCACAAATCATGGTTTAATTCCATCTTCTGCACCGATTAATTAATGGTATGTTCCTATTCTCTGTGAGAGACCAGGCGTGGCAGCTGAACTCCATACGTGGCATGCTGAGGCTACACATAGCAGCAAAATGATGCCTTTTGTCTTCTTCTCAATGTTTTTCCTGATGTTGCCCAACATTTTGTTGGCTCTTTTGGCTGCAGACGCACACTGGGCTGATGATCTCAGACAACTGTCAACAGTGACTTCAGGATCTCTTTCCTGGGCTGTGACAGCCAGTTCCAGGATCAGCATTGAGGAGCTTTGATTTGGATTATTTTCCTCTACGTGCATTACCTTATGTTTATCCTGAAACACAGAAGCTCCTATGCCAATGTTGTGCCTTTCATTCAGTTTTGTGAGATTCTGCGGGACTACTTTGCTATCGGCGTGGCATTTTACTGCCCTGAGGAGGTCACGAGCATCCGCAGATCTGGAGACTTCGTGCACGCTCCCTTCTGTGGGTCGTGAATGAAGATGTTGAATAAAACCAGTCTCAGCACCCACCCACTGCTGCCTCCTCTCCACCCTGAAAGCCCTTCCATTTGCTTCCCACCCCTTAACCTCCTCGTAGTCCAAAAATAAACTTTTCCTCCAAATTCTTTGCTTAGTTTCTTTAATGATAAAAAAAGAAGTCCAAGGACTGTGAGGAAGAAACTATTGAAATGCGCTGCTCACCTTTATAGTCCTTGTAGCTTTCTAATACAAAAGACTTCCCAAAATTTACAGCTGTGGTTCTGCTTGTAGAAAAGGTGATCCAGAAAATACACAACTGCCATGAATCAACCTCACAGTCATTTTCGAAACGTACTGTATTATCTCTGGTAGGTTGGCTTTTGACACCGTCCCTTTGTTTTCATCCTGGAAAACCCCCAGATGTACCTGCCAGGGAGGAGAGTAGTGTCAAAAGAGTTTGCATCAGTCAGAGCCAAGTAAAATATTAATCGTTGTGGGACCTGATGCCTAAGTGACTAGGCAGTAGCGAGGAAAGAAAGTGGGATAGCAGCACTGTTGAGTTTTACAGCTACAACAGACAAGGGTAGTTTAGATTTTCCTTACTTAACAAGAACAAAAAAGACAGCACAGAACTTCTGTAAATTTATCAAAGGATTTTAAATAGCCCTGAGCTATTTTAAGAGGGTGCAATACAGCGACCCTTCTGCTGTGAAACTGCGAGAAAAAAAGAACTGCAACGTGGCTAGAACTTCCACAACATCTGCCATACGCCGAATGAGAAGGGCAGGCCCTCCTGCCACAGAAGCACCGCTGCAGATGCTCTCACCCATCCAGCAAATTATTGGTTTCACCGATCGACGTTTCTTATCAGGACCACACGTACGGTCCAGGTCGGCTCTGTTGCAATCTGTTCGTCCGGCAGAAGCTACACAGGCGCAGCTGCCCGCTGCAGGAAGTGGCTCTGTGGGCAGCAGGATCCACGTCTCTCGCACAGACCTCGCGCAGAAGACGCGGCTCCGGCAGAGGAGCGGTATTTTTGGCGAGATGGGGAAGAAGTGGCTGTGAACCATCCAAAGGGACAGTCAAAAATCCAGCGGTGCTTGTTGTCAGCATACCTCTAGAGTACCAGGATTTTGGCCAAGTCCCAGCCCCGCTGATCTGTTTACCTAATATCCCCCTGCACTTCCACTGAAGTATGAGCTTATTTCCTGTACTAAACTACCGTGCATCTTGCGGTTAGTTATTAACTAGCTGTTGTGTTTGAAAAAGGGCTTTATTTCAGCGGAAAGCGATCCTCGCTCAGTTCGGGGGAGCTTAGCAATCTGCCGGTGAGACATCCTTTCGCAACGCAAAGCTGTTTGTGCGAAATAAATGAGCGTGTAGTACTTATTATATTGTTCGTGTTTACATTTTCATCAGACTAAGTGAGGTAAGATTGTTTTCCAGCAACAGAATTAAGCATGATTTTGCCAAATGCATTTTGTTGTGGGGGCATTCCCAACCATCTGCCCCTTCTTTAGGAGCTGCAGCCTCTTTCACTTTCTCTTTGAGTGCAATTGCACAGCCTGGAGATGAGAAGTTTCCTTGGGAATCTTGCTGATAGGTTCAGCTTCCAGTGCAAACTCTTACAGTATCAATTAATGTGGAGAAATTAATTATTTGTCATTTCTGGTATTCTCTCGGTTTTGCTTGTTTTATTTTAGGAGAAGTTCCCAGATAAGATCAGTGAACGCCGTGTGCTGAAGTGTGAGGGTGGAATGAGCGAGCGGAAGATAGAGTCTCGCGTCACTTGATTTCTATATGCATAAATCTGACTAAAGCAAATATCAGGGGAAAGGAAATAGTCAGTGTTTACTTATTTCAATTACTCATGCTTTCATATTTCTTTTAATCCTCTCCAGGCCCATTCTGTTAGCTCTAAGGATATCCAGAGCTATTTGTTCAGGACTAGGTACTTGCATAGCCTTTAAATTCCAATTTTTTGCCTTTTAATTCCATTTTTTTTTCCATTAAGATTTCAAGCTCAGGTAGGTCGCAGTGTTCAGTGGGCACTCATGCAAGTCTGAAATGCCATCTACGTTTTTCTCTCGGCGTTTAGACCCAGATCAGCCCAAGCATCTCGCATCTCCGCAGGGGGAAATATCTTTCCGCAAGGCGCAGGTTGGCATCCGAACCTTGCAGCAGCTGCTGCCGCCGAGACCAGGAACCTTCTCTCTGCCAGACACGTACCACTTGCGCTTTTTTTCACTGTATTCCTCGGTAATTTTTTTCTGTGCAAGGGTTGACCAATCTGTGGTATTTCTCTCCTGCGTCAGCACCCCCATGAGAAAATTCAGCGTTGGGGAACCGAAGCTAGGAGCTTACGCTTGGAACCATCTGACTCCTCATCTTTAGGGCTGGACAGTAATGACTGATGAGAAGGGGATATTCAGGAGGGAGAAACATAACTTTTCTGACCAGCCTTGTTACTTCAGAAAGGATCTTGCCAAGTTGTTACCACTGTCTTCCCCACTTTACCCAATTAAGAGAGTGAAACAAATTGTTCTGTGAACAATGAACTAATGAAACTCAGTTTTGCTAGATTTGTATGCTATGCTCCTTCCTCTCACTCTTCAATACTCTCATTTTCCCTGTGACCTTTCTGTTCCTTTGATACTTTAATTTCCCCAGTAAATCCCCCAAATTGCCATCCAGTTCTCCCAACCACCTGCCACGTCTCCCAACTATGGGATGGGGAAGAGGCGGCAAGTAATAGCTGAGCTCACTGCATTGTCATTCCTCTAACGTCAACGCTGATTCCTGATATACATCAGCCCATTTTTACAAAACCTGGGGGAACGTCATATATCTGCTAAAATTCATTTTCCTATCTCCGGCCTTGTTTTCCCGCTCCTGCGTCCTACTAATGCTAAACACGACTCGATACTGGCGGATACCGCGGCAAAAGTGCAGATCTAATATTCACAGAGTTCAGCTAATTTTATAAAGGAAAGAAACAGCTAAAAGAAAAGGCAGTAATTACAGGCTGACAAATAGAGCTGATATATGCCCTAGTGAAAAGAAATGTTAATGAAGTCTCCTAGCCAGGCAGCGGGGCTTTGGGGTCCTGTGAGTGAACGCAGGGCTTGTACATACCCTCCTCTACCCTTGGGGAGTTAAAATTCAGATTAGAGATTAATCCCTTACGCAATTTTGATCTGGTGTCAGGCCAGGTGCGCCCACCTGAAATGCAAGACCAGCACCTATAGAGCTTGATAAGGCTGTTTTAGATGGCTTTAAAGGTCCTTACCCACTTTAAAGGTCAGATACTATTTACGTGCTTCGGTTTGCTCTCGCTTGTAGTCCCTCTGATCTACCGGAGGGAAAATAAGCAAACCTCGGGATGAACTGATACACAACTGAAGAGGATTTGGGGCGTATTTCTGGTTACCGAGAACCAGCTGAGGGGGATCGGCCGCTGCCCGCCAACACACGTCTCTCCCCGCACCCGGCGGCACGCTCTCCCGGGGGAGCCCGAGGGTGCGAAGGCCGGCCCGGGGGCTGGCGGCGGGTCGGGGCGGCGCGGGGTGGGTGTCAGCGGCCCCGCGGCGGGTCGGGGCCGGTTTCGCGTGCGCTCGGCGGGTGCGCTCGGCCCGGCCGCCTCCGCAGGCGGCCGCTGAACCCAGGCGCTGCCCGCCCCGGCCTCACCGAGGCGCCAGGGCCCGGGCGCGGCCTACCCCCGGGGCCGCGCCTCGCTCGGCGCCGCCGCCACCACCACCACAGCGCCGGCGGCGACCCCCGCCCCGCCGCGGGCCGGGCCGGGCCGGGCCGGGCGGCGGAGGCGGAGCCGCGTCCGGGGCGGGGCGGCGGCGCGGCCAGTCGCTGCCTCAGCGGCGGAGTGGGCGGTGCGGCGCGGTGCGGAGCGGCGCGGCGCGGGGTGATGGAGCCGCGGGCCCTCGCCGCCCGCGCCCCGGCACGCAGCGCCCGCTGAGGCCCGCCCGCCGCCGCAGCGCGGCCGCCCCTCGCCTCCCGCCGCCACCCCCCCATCCCCGGGAAATGGCCACGGAGCCCCCGCGGCCGGCGCCGCCCGCGGCGGGGCGCCCCGAGGGCGGGCGCGGGCGCTGCGCGGGCGGCGGGCGCGGCGAGGCGGAGGAGGCCGCGGCCCAGCCGGCGCTCGGCGCCTCCCCGGGCCCCGCGACGGTGGCGGCGGGGGGCCGGCGGCGGGGGCTGAACGGCTGCGTGCCGCTGTCGCACCAGGTGGCCGGGCACATGTACGGCAAGGATAAAGGCGGTGAGCGGCGGCGGGGCGCGGGGAGGGGGGCGGCGGGCCGGGCCCGTGAGGGGGTTCCCCCCCACCCCCGTCCTCCCGTTTATCTCCGTTCTTCCAAACCCGGTTGCGGCGGGGCGGGTCTCGCTTCAATTCTCCTCACGTCCCGCTGGCGGCGGCCGGCAGCCCTGCTGTTGGCGGCGGAGGGGGGGGTCGATCGGTGACAGGCGTGAGGCGCTGACCGGCGGCGGGAAGGGGGACACGCGCGGCGCCTCAGGAGCGGCGGGCAGGGCTTGCCGCCTCGGTGGCCGAGCTCCCGCCGCCGGGCTCTGCCCGCCTCCCGGGCTGAGCTGCCGGCACCTGTTCGGCCCCGGGAGCCGGCCTCGACGCCGGGGTGTCGGTGGTCACCTGGGTACTGAGGGGTCGGTCTCCCTGGCCGGGGTCTGCTCCTCCCGTCGAGGGCTGGAGGGGTGGCAGAGCAGGTTGTGGACGGAGCCACTGCCGAATGTCTGTCTTCTGGTGGTGGTGATAAATGGTAGCGGCCCGGGAGGACGGGGTAGTTAACAGGCACCTTTAAGCCAAAGGGCCTCTGCAGTTCAGCTTCATTTTAACAGGCACCTTTTAAAAAAGTGGGAATTTAGATAACGGCGTGCCGGTACTCTCAGAACATATGTTGAAACTATGCTTTATCTAAAGGGAACCCGCAAGCCTATGGCCACCAGAAACTTCAGCAAAATAGTAGTAAGCGATTTACCAACCTGGAGTAATTTCTTAGTTGCTTGTTTATTTGATGGTAAGAATAAGTCTGAACCAACAGCTACTAAGCGGTCTAAAACTACAAGTATCATAAGGATACAGCATTTCTGAAGCGTGCCTCCGCTAGCTTTAAATTTCTATTTTAATTCCAGATTGAGGAGTGAGGTGCTGGCCCTTCTGATGAAGGTGCCTTTTAATATAAGCAGTGGTCAGTGCCAGGGCAAGCAGCCACGTTAACGTTGCCAAATGGCATTTTTCAGTCTTCCAGGACATCACATTTGGTATAACTCCTGCCTCTGAGCCAAAACGTAAGGTATACATCCATTCAACTCTCAGTGTGCCCTTTGAGAGTACCTGCTATCATATTGCCTTCGAACCCTGTCGGTAGGAACTGCCTCTGCCGATTAGGCCAAGGGCTGAACTTCAGAACCCCTTCAACCGTCAGTGAGTGGAATTACAGCACTAATGAGACTGTGAGTTTGTCTTATCTATAGCCTGCGTCCGTGGCATGTCTTGCTGCTGATAATCTCCATAGCAAAGTAATTCTTGTCCCTTGCCCCTGCTGCAACCGGTGCAATAACATGTCGAGGGAGGTGCGTTGGATCCTTGGACGTGCACGTCTTCCTCGTTGTTCGTATATCATAATATGGGGTGGGATCAGGAAAAAAATGCTCGCTTCAGGGAGAGCCTCACCTTTGGCACGTCAATTTTATTGCAGCTGGATCAAGACAACACGGGTGATACACCGTCTGTATTGTGGGTGCAGCTCAAATGGATTAGGTTAAGCTAGCTCTGCTACATCTAATGAGCAAGACCAAGATTTTCCTGCAGAGGTACCACCACGGTTGATGATCTCATCTTAGAAACTGAGTTTTACATTTAAGTGAAGACCAAAGCTGCTCTGGCGCTCGCAGCTCTCTCTTTTTTGTAACTGAATCTTTTCGGTTTATTTCTTTACAGATGATGTATGTAGGAGTGCAGGCAGTCGAGATGCTAAAGATGTAGGGTCATGTATAATTCTGCAGTGCTGCTCCCCGTGGTGTCTTTGTTGTGCAGCTAGTGGCCAGATGTTTGGATATATGTAGATTTGCTAGTAGCACTGGTAAGGAATATCACAGGCAATCTGTATGCCAGAACCTGTGAGAACTTTAAGCGTGTGTGAGGAGACCGGTGCGTCTTCTAGTTTCTCCGTTGCCTTTTCTGCCTTTTCCTAGGGTAGTCGCCCTTCCTGCTGTTTTCCATTCTGCCCTTTTCTGCCCCATTGAACCTTTAGCATTTTAAAAGCCTAAAACTATAAAACCAGTATGCCTTTTTGTCAGGATACCTCTATTGCTATGCATACAACATGGCAAACGTACCTTGAAGGTTGTACCTGGCTGGTGTTAGTATCTGAGGTGTTTACTGTTTGAAGCTCAGAGCCTTCGTTGTTCTGCCCAGCTTCCTCCTGCATGTCACTGCTGTCCTCCGTGCTCGACTTCCCTTCTGTCCCCACATACAAACACGCAGAGGACTTAAAGGTATCCAAAGTATTTTTTAGCTATTTTATTTTTTTTGGTTGAAGCGCACCTTAAAATTTCTTTGCCGTAGTGTTCCCTCCCTCCTGAATAACCTTTCCATTTTCCCTTTGCTCCCTGTGACTGTTACTGCTTTGCAAAGAAAGGGCTCTAGCCGTCTCCCTGCCTGCACACATAGACCCTCGGCTTCTGGGCATTACGATTGACCTTTTGTTGAATGCTGTGGTCAGTAGCGCTTCCCCTGGAACACAGTAAATCATGTGTAGTAAGGAAGGTAGCCACCTTGGGCTGTGGCTTAGTTCCGTAGGCAGGTGGAGAGAGATGGGAGCTGATGGGATACGCCACCTTATAGAGCCTCCCGCACCTGGCTGTGGTCTGGTGCCTGTACCTGCAAAGTGCTGGAGGTCCCCAAGCTGTTCGTGGGATTCTGCAGCTGAAGGAGCCATTCTCTTTTGGTGTGACTTGCTCGGTCATGCGAACCACAAAACTTCTAACTCTGGCTGCTGTTTTCCTGACGCAAAGGTCAAGGTGGCACATACACGCTGGTCAGTCCTTATTAGATACCCTCAGAGGGCAGAGGATCTTTTCTAAAGTAAATGTTTGGCTTTTTTGTGCAGAACAGGTTTTGTCTATAGTTCAGTGAAGCATGTGGACTAGATGTGATTTTATTTTTTTGTTTAGAAGAGTGTGTACATCTGTATTGGTTACTTTCGCAGTAGATTTGAGTTTCAGAATGCTAGCAAGCTTTGCATGCAGAGCGATAGAGAAATGTTTGTGAGATATTTCAGAATTTAAATTTTGGTATAGTTCTGCTGCTGCTTCAGAAATGTTAAATTGCTTATTCATATATTAAAGCAATACTACTCCCTATCTGTGCTGAAAAACCCCAGGAACCCTAGAACAAAACCATGACCAACATCCGTATGTTAGTATGATCTGCAGGTGATGGTATCTCTGGTTGTTGTTGTAGATCAGAGGGAAGGTTATGGAGTTTTTATCTTCGTGGTGAATGTTGAAACATGAGTCTTCGGTTTCCAGGCCTGCCTCAGTCGCAGTTGCAGAGTACATGCTCTAGTCTGTCAAGAAATCCAGAGGATAAGGGAACATTAGACAACATCAGGTTATATTAAACTCTTCAAGTAATATGTATCAATGCAATAGTGTATGCGTTCTACTTCCAGGAATATTTGCCTGGTCTTTCTACCTCGTAGATTGTCTACTTGTCTTATCATTAAAGCCCACATACAGATTTTGAGGTGTATGTGTTATGAAACCTTATTTAATGTTGTGTTTGTTAGCAGTTCACATTCAAAACACGTGCCATTCAAATACTTTGTGCACTTCGCAAAGTGGTTTCCAGCACATGTAAAAGGGTACGGGGGGGGTGGGGGGAGAAGAAGCTATTGTGTCGAAGATGTTGTGGTAGTCTGCGCATTGTTGTGTGGCAGTATTTTTCTAGTTCTGGAAAGTATACAAACTTTCAGCAAGCAACATGACTTGAGAGCTGTTTTATGCCAATTTTTAAAACCACTTTCTGTTCATTGGCACAGCCAACTAATGAAACAACTTTTCTAAGTCTGATGGTTGTTTTAAAGTAAATATCTTAGGCTCTAAACTCTTGTTTAGTTTCCAAGACTGCACAACAGAGCCCATTCAGAGATAATGCTTTCTAAAAGGTGAAAACACAATTGCTGTTACAACTGTAAACTCTTTTTGGGACACAAAACTCCTGTCTCGTTCTACCGTGTTTCCTCAAGTGGTAAGCTGAAGATGGAACCTATTTTGGATAAAGTTGACATTTTTGCTTCCCTTCTAAGCAAAATAAATTACTATCTGAAAAGCTATGAATAAATCCTAGGAGAAAATTTCTTTTGCAGAAGTGGCTTTTTCTTTTTCCTTTGCAACTGATGATCGTGAAATTTAGAATGCGTTTCACAGGGGTGCAGTTACTTTTCTCCGTTCTTGCCCGTATCCATCTCTTGAGTACCCTCGGATATTCAGTTGCATTTCTTATGCAGCTACTCAGCAATATTGCTGACTAGAGAGTCATTAAGGCTGTTTTGGGAGGATATTTTGGGTTTTTTTGGTGCAGGCATGATGAAGGTGGTTGCCTGACTGAGGTGAAATTCTGTGTTGTAATTATGGGTGATACAAATAGTAGCGTTTGATTAGCATGGAGCGCTATAGCACTGCTACTTCTATAGTATAGAAGTGCTCTTTCTATGCCACTAGTATAGAAATACATTCACAGGACATATATTTCTATTTTAGCTAGTGAGAAATGCATTAAACTTGGTACTAACTCCTTTAGCTTCTTGGCATTGTTGGAAAAACAACTTACCAGTTATTTGAAAGGGAGTGTCTATGTAATCTTCCATAGTTGAATGAATGTTTTTTTTGGGGTGGAACTTTTAATGTCAAATCCCAGTACTGTGTCCGTCTTGAGCAGAATTAGATCCGGTAAATCATCTTACGGCTAGAAAAAGAGGAATGCAAGCAAACCTCTGCTAAGGGTTTTGTGTAGGAGCTGCCAATTTCAACTCTACTGTGCATGTACTGAGAGCAGTACAACTTTGCAAATAGGCTGTCCCTGATGGTGTATTTGCTATTTCTGGGGCGGGGTGGGGGGAAGAAAAAAAGCTGTATCTCTTAAAACTAAGCCCTGAAGGAAATGCTTCTCTTCTAGGTATACTGCAGCATCCAGATGGGACTGTCCTGAAGCAGTTGCAGCCACCACCTCGCGGTCCCAGGGAGCAGGAGTTCTACAACAAGGTGAGGGTCCTGCAGCGTGGAGGGAGCTGGCTCGCTACGGGTGAAATGATGGGTGTGCTTCCTGTAGAAGTACATCCTTATTGTTGCGGTTGGGAAAGTGCCACCTAAATACCTGAACGGTAGGTCACCAACAGCCCTGTCACGGTATCTGTGTGCTGTCTAGAACTTTCTCCTCTTTCAGTGTCTGTCCCCATGCCGGACCTACTTCACTCACAGGATTTAAGCTTGCTTATTTGCTCATGGGACAGCGGGGTTTTCACAGCATCTAAGATTTTATTGAAAAGCCTTGTATTATCTCTGCCTATGATTAAAGGGTGATATGTTTGATCCCATCTTTCTCATGTTGCTGAGTGTCTCAGAAATTGGTTGCAACTAAATTTGGCATGTCTTACCCTTCCGTCTAGTCTGGTTTACTGCTAGTATTGCTCTGTTCACTGTATTAAAACTGTTCACTGTATTAAAACTCAGCTCCTTTAAAAAGTCAATAAAAGGTGAAACTCCCCAGTTGTTTTAACTTTAGTTTGTTGTATTTTTCCTATTGCTCATCTTCAGTTTGCTTTATCAGTAACTTTAATAACACAAACCAGGAAAGCTGTTGCTTGTTGTCGTATGAGGATATACTGTTTTAGAGCTGCTTTCCCTTACGGACCTACCTGCCCATGATAATCCGTCATGTGTGTTTTCCTGTATCAGCTTGATAGGTCATCCCTTTCCATGGCTTATTAGGTATGAAAAACTATAGAAGTCTTCGTGCAGGATGAGAGGCGAGTCTTGAGACCCTCTTTTTGTTGTGTTGTTTGGTTTGTTTTTCTTCATTTTTCCCTAGAAGGGTATTAATTTAAGTTACCAAAAGACGTTCCGTGGAAGTGTCTCACGTTAAAACAGATTAAGCAACGCGCACTAAGCAAACGATGTGTTTGCATACTAGCATTACTCGATAATTCTCATGATGGGACTGCTAGACAAAACAGCAGCTCTTGAGTTAGTAGGAGCTCAGCAGGAGCCAGTTAAATCTAAATGTAAATATTTTTCTGAAGTTTCTCAGTGACTGTCATTTAGGTGATGTTAAGAAAGATGCAATCCAGCCTGAGTGGTAACTCTTCAGTTAAGGGAAAGCTTGAACAAACTCCTTTCAGTGCCAGGCTACTTACTCTTCTGTGAAATCCTGAGGTACGGACAGTAACGTGTTGTCACTGTCTAAAGCCAGCAGGTAAGAGGGGTAAGCTTGAGCATTGCTTAGACGTTAACCGTTCACAGCACAGGCTTTATCATTTTGCCTGTTGCTTAGACTCACGTGACAAGCCGTGAGCAAGACCCTGGGCAAAATCTTTGAGAAAGAGGTCTGTATTAGTGCCCTTGTTAGTATGCCGTGTGATAGTGGAAGAAGTCAGGTCTCAATGCTAGTAACTTGCCAAGTTAGCTTCAGTTATTTCTTCCAGGTCCTTGCCGGGTCGCTTCCAACACTGAATTTTTTTTGGTTATAAGCCATTTGGGAAAGGGGTTGGGCAATTCTTGAAAAGTAATGGAGGAAGGGAAAGGTGTATACACAATTAGTTGTGCGTGGACTAGAATGCCTTTTTGTGGGAGAAGGGAAGGAGTGCAAATGCATGTATGTTATGTAGGTGAAAGTATGGGAGAAAGGTCGTGGGGATTTGTTGCTTCTCAATGATTAACTCCTATCATGTTTGCTCTCAGGCAAGAACTACGTTGATGCAGGATATAGACACCTAAGCACTACATATGGTTGTTACAAGATGAGGATTACTGCGGATTGTGAGGTTCAGTGTAAGGTACAGTTTTACGTACATCTTGAGCTGATGCAATAGCTCATTGCTGCCAAGAAGGGAAGGCCTTTCTTCCCATTCTTGCCAATTACCTTGTGCCATGCTGGTGCTTTTTGGACATGGATGAACTAATTTGAGTTACCTAAAAGGCGGCAAAACTTCCTTGTTTTGGTAGTCTTCTGTCAGTTTTAGTGATCAAACTGATAAGCAGTGGGAACAGCAGCAAGACTCTTTTGGTGACTGAGCTCAACGCATCTTGTGGTCTATAATCAAAGAGACATTGTCACCTTGGAGTAGGCTAATGAGCCTCTAGAGAATGGGGGAAGGAGAATTTTACCACTCCTTTGAGACAAGGGGTTGTTTACAAGGCCGTCAGGTACAGGAGATCGTGAGAAACTGTGCAGAAGTGAAACAAGTGAAAAAGACTGATGAATCCCAGGCTGTCACTTTGTCAGGACAAGACAGCAAGTCCATTGATAAGATCAAACCAGAAGGTTACCCATTGGTATATGTGGATTAATCGTGACTTTTTTTTTCGTTTCTGCACCTGTTTTTTCATACATGCTTATAACTGTTTTGTCTGTAGTGATAGATCAGTTATTGCTTTATTTGCATGCTACCTTACCCTGGCCTGAATTAAGATCAGTACCCCAGTACCTGGGCCAGAAACAAGTGGGGTTTTTTACTTACGGGTAAAGCAAACCTCCTTGGCTGAAGTAATTGAGAACCTCTGTAGTTTATGGTAGCAAGAAGATGAGCATGTCTCGATTTCAGCTGCACAAGTCAGCTGGAGAGCAGCTATTGCAGATCTGAGGCAGAAGTGTCTTGGAATAACCAGCAGTGACCAGGAAGCGGTACTTCAGTGTGCAGTCTGAGTGCTCGTGGCCTGGAGGTTGCAGGGAATGTGTCGTGATAGAAGATAATGAGGCATTAAGAGACAAGTTTGACTGTAACTGTGATATATTTAACCTGATACCAGGTAGATATTATCTTTTATCTAGACAAGACAGTCTTCTCTTCTGAAACTGCTGGATTTGCCTTCAGCTAGATGTGTGAGCATGACAGAGGGCCATAGTCTGCATCAGCGAATCACCAGAATTTTTTTTCCCCTGGTTATTGATGGGTTATTTTCTATTGAGCATGAAGCTGAGTGGTAGAGCCCAAACAAAATGGGCTTCCATTTTGGAATGGAAACTTGAGCAAGACACTTTAGTGCAAAATACTAATAGTGATCTGAAACCTGCTCAGAAGTGGGTGGCAACTGCAAGTTTTGAAGAATTTCACAGGTCTCTGTCAAAGTGGAAAACTGGAAAATCTCTCAACCTCAGACTACCATTAGGTTACCTTTCTGTTTTCCTGATAGTATATTTTCAGTTTAGTAGTTTAAAAAAACCAAAAAAAAACAAAAAAAACCCAAACACACAACCCACCCCCCCCACCCCCCCCCCAAAAAAAAACCAACTAAAAAAATCCACCCTCTAAATACAGGTCTTCTTTCTTAAGTGATTATTTCAGCAAGTAACCCAAACTTTTATCTCAACCACAGCAATATGTGTCATTCTCCACTGATGGGGAAATGGCTTGCCATAATTCTGTGTTGGGGGGGGGGGGAGGAGAGTATGACAAGATTATCGTGAATACCTTCTATGATAAAATGTAGTAGAACAACGAGCTGTTTGTAGTCATCGTTAATAACTTACTATGTATTGCTTAACTTATCGTTGGAGTGTGACTTTCCAGTGGTAATGTCCGCTTGCTATTGAGTTCTGTAAATATGAGTAATTATCAAATCAAAATAATAACATTTTAATTTTGTTCCTGCAAACTCCCTTCCTGTACCTGAGGGCATGAACTTCTTACAAGCATAGGCTGTGTAACCATGGAGTCTTCTGGTAGCCTTATCTAGGTAAAAAAATTTGAGTTTTTTAACTTTGAATAGCTACAAAAATGCTTTGTTTTCAATAGGTATGAGCAGCAAGAGGATAAAAAAAAATTGAAGTAGAAGGGTTGTGGTTTTTTAAGGACTATCTACACAGATGATCAGTTGTTTCCATCTAATGGAAATACTCGGTGAGAACGCGTAGGCGGAGGCGCTCTGAAGGACTGCTTTTAAAGGAGTTTCAGGAGGGAGCACTATAGAGAGATGTGGAAACAGGAAAATAGTGTTGTTTGAAAATGCAGTATAATATATTATGTAGTAGTGACCCATTTCCATTAAAGAAAATAAATGGGTAAAAGGCAGTATGTGTTTATGGTAGGCTGCCTACACATGCATGCTAAGAAATCCACAAAAGCGGGCTACTACTCGGCGTGTTTTAGTATTTGGCTTCAGCCTGCTTTATGCCAGGGCGCATTTATACATGCTGAAACAGTCTGATTTGATTGAGCGGTGTTGGGAGAGGAAAGGGAGGAAGCCTATCAGCCCTCCTACGGTGATCTCTTCTGGCAGATGAGTTGGGAACGGTGAGAAAAGCATCCTTTGAAAAGGTTAGTGTAGTCACTGTAAGAGGTAAAACCTCCCTGTTTGGCGGGGTACAGAGTTCTTGTCTCAAACGTGCCAGGCTGTACCCAAGAGCACTGTGTGCTAGCAAAACTCTCTCTTCCTATTTAAGAGCTATCCTCTTCAGCACAGGATTTTACTTAATTTGTCACGTCAAGAACGTAGCATTGGAGAAACTACTGTCCTGTTGGTGCCCCGAAGAGGGGGAGGCAGCTGGAATGTCAGGCTTTAAATAGGGCAGCTGCTTTTGCGGGCACAAAAGGATAGAGCTTGGGCTGCAAGTATTTAAAACTGAGGAAGAGAGAACTTACAGTTGTTGAAGTTACCTTCATGACTACAGTTTCCTACATGCTGTGTGTTTAGCACTAAGAGATGGAGCGTTTCTTATGTTCAGCAGAACAAGAGAAGGTCGCTGAACTGTTTTGAAATGGCAGCTCTTTCACTTCTGATTTCTGGCATTCGCTCGGTGGGGCTGTCAACCTCTGTTACTGTCTGTACCTGTTCTGAGCAAGGCACAGTGAAGTTTTAAAGGTTGCTAATGCAGTAGCTACTAAACTGGGATTTTATGCTTAATGGATCAATAAATGTTCCTGTAAACTTTTATTTGAATTGCTCTTCTGCTCTCCTACGGTGACTGGGTGATGCTTGGGGTATGAGTAGTACACTTTGCCCCCTCATCCTGCCTGCCGAAAACTGTCCCGAGAAAGCTCTTGCAGCGTGGACAACTTCCAGCACTTACTGTGGGATTTTTTTTTTCCCTGTTTGCTAGTGGCTGCATGTCAGAACTGTCATAGCTGGTTCTCGTGGTGTTGCCAAGTCATGGCTCCAAATAACGTACCTGCAATACGATAAGGTTTCCAAGGCTGTTGTAACGCAAGTCTTACCCGAATTCTCAGATACCCTTGTCCCAGAGTGCAAGGGTAATTTGAGGGAGTTGGAATGAAAAGGTGGACGGGGTTCTCCCAGTCCCAGCTCAGCTCTGGCAACCTTTTATCTCTATCCCAATGCTTGGGAACCAGGGGAGCTGATTCACCCCACGTAGCGTTGGGAGAAGATAATCGGGCTAGTCATCTGGCCCTTCTGGATAACAGATCTTCCACCCATTGCCAATTAATGACAGCTCTGTTAACTGCTGTAGCAATAGTCTGAAAGTTCAGGGTTCAAGCCCTGCTGACATATAATATGAATGCAAGGAAGCTGTTACCACTGTAGATAATAGAAATTGTTTTTCACTCTTGTTACATGTCCTGAAAACAAAGCCAGGATGTAAGAGACACAAATAGCTCCAGCACGTAAAAGAGATTTACATTAGTTAGGCGAGAGTCAGGCAAGAAAGCTAGGAAGTAATGGTTTCATGGTTGCCCGCACAATTGTTGTTCTGAACTTTTGTTGGATGCATTGTAATGCAGCTTTCAACAGGGCAATGACCTGCTTGCTGTTTTGTTTCCCCTAAAGAACTTCCTAACTCATTTACAACCTGACGTAAGGCAGAATTAATATCGTTTGTGCAACTTTTGCTGTCTCTCTTGGAACAGTTAGTCTTTGAGTTTGTGACCAGACGTGTTAGTGAAGGCCCAATTATGTTAATATTCCTGAAGCCATAGTTCTTTGTGCTTCTGTGGTTACAGAAAAGAAACATGCGGGAAGTATGCCCGTTTGGACCATTATCAATAATCTTCTCCTTACTGTTTTATTTATTTCATTCTCAATAACCTGTCACTACTCCTGTGCCTTGGCTTTTCGTTACTGCTTGATGCTTTCTTCTTTTTTTGCATTGTCTAATTTTAATTAGTATTCAAGCAGCTCCAGGCAGTGCAGAAGACTTCTGGTAACTTCCCTCCCCCTCCATGGCATAAAATCAAGCCAGCAGCCTGAAAGATGTGTTTTGGCCTGGAAGCTTTTGCATAGAGTTGCAAGAACTGACTCATAAGGCTCAGCCCCCTTTCAGCCTATATAGCACAAATCACGATAAGGCAGCCTGTGTTCTGTAAACTGTTCTCTGCTAGTGACAGAAAAGGAGAGGGATCGAGGAGGCAAAGTATGTCTCGCTTCAGGATGAATTACCCTATTTTGTAAACTCAGTTAACTGGTTTTATAGTCTTGATTTAGATGATTATCCTTGACTGAAAAAGGAGTGAATGATGGCCATTGTGCTGCTATTGTGTACTAAAATATCCTTATCCCGTGATGAAGTCTCCAGCTAAGGTTCTGATTTTCAGTCTTGTATGGACAAAGCTTGGAGAAATAGGATGCGTGGTTCTTTTAACATCTTATTTTGGGGATGCAGTGCCTTGCCCAAACCTTTCATTACTACCGCATTCGGAGCTGTGGCTCAATATCCTGAAAGGTTATCCTTAGCCCTGTCTCCTTCTGGTGCATCCAGATCTGCTGCATCTCCAGAAGAGGTAGCGGTACTGAAGTATACAAATTACCTGTTTGCAAACGTAGCGAGCGCATTCTGATACAGTCCATTTCTGCCCTTGGCATCGTTGCTCTTGCTGAGAAACTGTCTTGGAGGGATTCTGTTTTGCTGGGGAAATAAGCAAATTTAAGTTCCCAAACCAGTGTGTGAAATTGCCTCACACTCTATACTTCAAATCACGAGCCTGGACAGAAGTATGGTAATAAAAGGAAGGACACGCAGTACCCCTTAGCTAATGAGAAGAAAATGGCTTTTTGACCAAATTGTGAAATACTGGCAGCTTATGTTCAGATCTTTTTCACATTAGGAGTTGTCTAAGAGAGATGAAGGATGAGGCGTAAGTCTAAGAATCTGCTGAGTTCCTACTACTGTCCTATAAACACTCACATTTTTTTGTACTTCAGATCACTGTTAAATGACTGAAAGCCTACTGTACCAGGACAGTAAGACTTAAAAAGTATGGCAGATTTTTGTGATTCTTGCACTCTGTAGCAAAAACAAGTTTGGAAGGGACGCACCACATGGTAGAAGGTTAACCTAGAAGGGTCTGGTGAGCATCTGTTCCCCGTGCTCCTTGTATCTTGTGTGCCACAGAATAAAGTACAACCTGCTTTAATAAATCTAAGAAGACCTCATAAAAGGAGAGAATAAAAGGCCATTATTGCAATTTGATGCTATCGGGGAACTACTGGGTGGAGTTGGTAACAGACTGAGTAGTCTAGAGTCTATGCTATATATGTAAGCAGGAAAAAAAATCCAGTTCTCTTACCGATCTGATTTTGAGGAAGATTGCTTCCTGAGAGTAGATCTGGCTGAAAATAAAGCAAAAATGCATAGTTTTAATGTGCGTTTAATCCACAGTATGTTAAATTGGATTAAGTTCCAGTACAGTGCTCCTGTGCTAGGGGGTCATGCAAGCGCTGACTTTTTCAGACTGGGTCAAATATTGTTTAAACTTCAATTCAGTTATGAATGTTTCAGAATATGGATAAACTTATTAAAGGTATGTTGGTGTTATATGAACATACCGTACTTTGTACATGATAAGTTTATTTAAAAGTAAGATATGGTTGGTGGGCTGCCAGTATGAGATTGAGGAAAGTGTAGGTTGCCTCCTTGAAAGAAAAGGAAAATAAATTCAGTTTCTGAAAACAAGAATTCCAATTTCCAAATTAAAAAAAAAAAAAAAAGGCTTGTAATATGAGAATATTGCATAAAGCCAGGACTATATATGTGTGGAAAGGTATGTGAATCACCAGTGCATATGATGGAAAATAATACAATGTTTTGGTGTGTTCTTGGTCATCCAGGTACAAGATTAACCATAAGTAAATTAAAAACTCCATTAAATATTGTGTTGAATGTCCCACTGTGTATATAACATGCTTGTTAAAATTCCTGTAATATCCAATACTTAGGGAGCAATTTGGTAGCAATTATTTTTCAGTCTTTGAGTATTTATTTTTCTGAGTGTATTATATAAATATATATATGTGTATACATACACATAAATATATGTGTGTGTATATATATAAAATACACACACACACACTTTTTTTTATATATATATATAAAAAAATCTTCTTGACAAAGCAAAACAAATGACTTGGCTCACTGTGCCTGAGTGTAACAGAATCCACTTACCCAGATTTTTTTCTCTGCCTCACTGGAGCAGACTCTGATCAAACGCTTCCTAAGGTTTCTTAGTGATATTATTACTGCTGTTCTTTTTTGGTTCCCGCCCCCGTCTTCCAGCACAAGTTAGCACTGCTTCTTTCCTTTCTTGTCAACGGTGAGCGAGGAGGTCGTTTGCAGGTTGGGGAAGCAGCAGCCACTGTGCTTGTCCAGCAGACTACTGAGTGAAAGGAAGATGCAGGCTCATAGCTGATTCTGTAACTTCCAGTTTTGCACAGGCAAACATGTAGGTGGGACTCCAAAGAGTTACTTATTCAAAGCAAACCAAAAAATACCTCTAGTTATCACAAACCAGCTATTTTGATGTTAGCGTATCTTCTCTAACAACTGAAAACGCTTCTACTTGGGTAGAAAACATCAGAATAGCTTTTGCGCTGTTACTTTTAGCCCTTGTGGAAGGAGCCGTTGCATACTTTCCCAGAATCATAAGCTATCAACTAAAATTCCTGTTAGTAGCTGCCATTCTTCTCTGTCCATTTAAAAAATTAATAAAAATAAAAAGATTATTACTAGCTGCCTCTGTCTTGGCAAGTGTTCTCATCACAAAGTAGAGCCTGTTGCTGGCAGAGGAAGTTTTAATGTAGAAACTGAGACTATAAATCTGACATAATATTTGCAGGGTAGCCCTTGAAAGGATTGTTTTGGATGCCTCCCTCCCCAGGTGGGAGTTGAATAAGGGGTAAGTTATACTAGGAGATGGTAAAATACATAGTTGCTGGTAAAATACAAATAATTTAGATGAATAAAATTGTCAAAATTAAGGGGAGCACAAACAAGTGTTTTTTAAAGGAAGGTAAAGATACAATTCTTTTTTTTTCAGGGGTATTGATGGTAGATGTACTTAAATGGCAGTTTAAACGGAGTGCCTTGGCCGGGCACTTAAGCAGGCTGTGGGACCAGCTGGATGCTGACCCTGCTGCAGGGGAGGGGGTGAAAACGTGTGTGGGACTGTGGTAGCCCTGGCTTGGATTGACTTAAACTACTGTGAAACTGCACCTTTAGGGTAATGCTGCAGTAATTTCTTTTTGAGGGCTGCCTCTTGCAGGATTAGGAAAAAACCAACCCAACATATGTCTGTCAGGACTTGGTTCCCCTTTCTGTCTCTTTGAAATGTAAAATTAAATTTTGCCTATTTAAGTAAACTGCTTCAGGGTTCCTCCCACTCCCTGTTCTCTCTCACTCCCTAGCTTGAATCTTCAGCTGTGATCAGATAGCTTTCCAAAAACAAAGGGTAATGCTTACTAATGTTCTCAGAAAGTGGGACAGCCATACTGGCTTATTTTCCCTTTTGTCCTGTTGTTCTACCATTTCACTTTTCTTTCAGTAATTTCAGTGATAATTTGAGCTTGAACTCTTGAACAGTTGGAATTGCTTAAAAAAAAAATCTTCTTGGAGCAGCAAGTTTGTATGAAAACACTCTGGCTGCTGTCTTTGTTCAACTTGCTTTTGCATCTGTGAGGATTTGGATGTGTCAAGGTGGTGGTCTCTGACCAGGTCCGTGTCTTCCCTTAAAATGCTAAGCAGTATTCACGTTGCACCACTTCGTGCATTATTGCAGTAACAGAGCTGTCTTTTGGCACAATAATTGTAAAGATAGATGAGAAAACTGGTTGTACTGTGCTTCAGCAAGGGAGGTATGAATTGGCAAAGTGACTTGACTTTTTGCTTTGAAATTTGCTGGATCTCTCTGGCTGCTGCTAGCCTGAGTTTTTCAGGACAGTGACACTACAGCTCTATTGGATAAGTGTTGACAAACTAAGAAGGAAGAGTAAGAGTAAGTAAGAATGGGAGAAGTAGTATTTAGAGTGTTAAAATTGAAACTTCCTGATCAGATGACCAACGGTAGTATGTCTTAACCATTTTTTTAGGCTATGTTCTCTTTATTTTGTTCTCTAGTGGAGCGTACCTAATGTGAACTCTGCTCCAGTCTGTGTATGTGCACATTGACATAGCTGAACCAAAGGAATATAGATTCTGGAGTAGAGACCCTGATGTGCAATTTGCCATGTACTTTTGGACTATATTCACCGAAGAGTCTCGTAACCTACTTAGGAGGCTGCTTAACAGGTGTTTGTGCTGTTAATGTAAATACAATCACCTACACTTTCCTGGCTATCTTCTTTAAGAGCTTTTTTTTTTTTTTTTTTGTTTAATAAGAAAAAGATGAATTGGATTATGGTGCCTGAGGGATCAGGCTGCTTTGCTCATCCTGAAAGAATTATCTTTCACTGCAAAGAGCTCTCAAGTTCGTTGAAGACTCGGGCTCCTACGCAGTTGAAGCTGAACATAATGTCTGATTGTGCTAGCGAGTTGTGAACCTAGGAGAGGCTGAAGGACAAGAGGAAGCTCAGTTCTGTGGCAAGAGATTTGTGATGAAACATGATCTCTAATTTTGCAATTTTTACCAAGAAGGCCCTGATCCCCCCTACCCTGCTCCATGCTCAGCTGGGTGGCTTGCAGCAATTGTAGGGGCGTGTGGGTAAAGCAAATAATTTAAACTTGCTTTATTGTTAATCTTTAGTTGCCCAGGAATCTTGTAGGAAGAAAGATGAGATGGGAGTTTGCTGTCTTGTGAAGAGGTAAACAACCCTTTTCTGCTTGTGATGGGGTAGGGTCGGGTGCCTGCTTATGTCTTTCAAAAATACTTTACTGCCTTGCCTCTGCAGTAAGTGGTTATTGGAAAGAAAGAGGGGCTGGATGATCTGTCTCTGCCCGACCTACCTCTGACCATTTCAGAGCGACTTGCTGCCTATGGTGTCTGCGGCTCTTCACTCACGGCTCCACCGTGGTATTTGTTCAGCATTGCTGCTGGTGGCTGGGCCTGACTGCTGCCTTTTGGTTTCTTCTTCTGGCTGCTGAAGTTTTGAAGCTCTGCCACATCCTCAGAAGTGGGTCAGGGTTTGCTTTGCCTCTTGTAGAGATGATTCCATGCCTGGGGCTGCAAAACTTGCTAGGGTCAGCCTAAATTTGACTATATAAAACATGTGGAAGTGGATAAAATAAGACCTACTGTTTTTTTGACATTGTTAGAGAATGACTGGTTGATAAACATGACCAAATGAGCATCTCTTTGGGAGATTTCTTGAAGCTTATTTTCACAGGCTTAATTTTTTGGAAGGTGAGATGGCTAACTCCTTGCTATAGTGTTTTTTTTCCTGACTCCTGGAAGAGGGATATGATTGTCACAAGTGTGCACCATTCTTATTTGAAAATCCACCTACGTGTCAGATTGTGGGAATATGTCCTGATTAGTTTTAAGCTTTTTTGTCTTTCTGTAGGTATCTTCAGTGAGAATAATGATTACAATCTCCTGTATTGTATGGCTATATATTGGATAGTAAAATAATTTGGTACAATAGCGTTTGGTATAACAGCACTCAGAAATATTTAACTTTTGGAATTAGTCTGGTATCAGATATTTTGAATATAAGCAGAGCTCGCTCAATTCCAGTCATATTTGTGGAAACAAATACGCGGACGCTCGCAAATCAAAAAATGATGGTAAGGAAAGAAACAAGGGCTATCTGAGTTGTGAAGCAAGCAGTTATGAATTGCTAAAATCACAGCTGCTGTTTCAACCTCAATTTTTTGTCCCTGGTACTTGCCTGGTGTAACTGGGTGACGTAGGCGTCCGGAGGGAAATGCAGTGTGCGCTCAGGTAATTAAAGTCTGTAATAAATGCATACACGTTGGGAGACAGAATTAAGATTGCACTATCATCTGTAAATCTTGCATTTGCTAATTTGAGCGCATGACTTAATAACTTCTCCCCACCCCTCAGGAACCCCCCAAAAACCACGGTGGAAACTGAACTCTCTGCCTGATGTTGGCAGCTGGTTGTGTATCCTGAGACTCTGCAAGCTACAGTGCTACTGCCTTTAGGGACAATTTATGGCAGCCGGCAACAAGAAAAGATGATGCTTCGGACTGACGTGCCTACTCTGGCATTTAAAGTTTCCTACTCGAATAGCTTTAAAATAAATGCAAATTGAAAATACATATTCTTTTAAATCAACTCTTTTATGTACTTTAGAAGATTCTCTTTAACATTTCTGTCAAAGTGGTATTCTTTCATTAGGACAATTGAAGACGGGTCTGTACTGCCAGAACTAGTTTCCTGTTGAAATGTAAACGTTTGTTTTACCCTCCCTCTGTCATTTATGTGATTAGCTAGTCTTTAGAAAACAAAAAAACCCAAATGTCATGCTGCTTTAAATAAGGAAAAGAACATTCCCATTCTCCCAAGCACCCCTGTTTGCATTAAAAAACAGATGAATCTGTTTGTATCAGACTTACCAAAACAAACAGAGTGTACTTTGGATTAAAAACTAAGGGATGGTAAATTTGCCTCAGAATTAAAAAGTCCCGAGTAACTGGAAATTATGACTTCATGGTGTCTATTGGACTATCTGAGCTGCCACAGGACATATCTGGGGCATATTCTTCCTATGAGTTAGTTGCTCTAATTTGTAATGGTCATGTTGTGAGCTCTCCAAATGTCAGCATCCTGTTTACTTGCTTTTAAGCCCAACAGTTATTACATCTTATGTCTCCAGTTTGTGCTATTGGAAGAATGTAGCCTGTGATATGTAGAACGGATACCTCCCCCGGCTGAGCTGACGCCGAATTGTTCTGCCGTTCTTGATCTGTTGGATGAAGACGTTATGTACAGTTACTGGTAAAGCAGAAATAACTTTCATTTGTTAGTGTATGCTGGAGAAATGGACTTGTTGTTACATTTTAAAAAAAAAAAAAGCGCAGCTGCTTGAAATGAAATTAGAATATTGCCGATATAATTAAAAATGTAATGGTTTATTTCTAAAGGTTGTGCTGGGGTAAGTGATAACCTGTCTCTTCCATGAGTTTTCCAGCACTATAGGTAGCGATACCGTTTGGGGTATGAGGTGCACGGTTTATTTCCCGTGTAATTTTAGGGACGATTTTGTCATGTATACATCTATATTTGGCATTCTGAATGACATCTAAACATGTAGCTTGCTACCAGGTTATATGAAATGAGAAAAAATGTCCATGGCATGTTTACGAGGCCCCTCTCTAATGAGCAGAAGTGCTTCTCCCCTGCAGTGGAATGAGCATAATGCCTGAAATGTCTGGATTTGTTGCTTTGCCCATACTAAATGACTTCCTCTGATCTTTATTAACTGAGTGCTTATTCTTGTTTGACGTGCAAATACATTACAGGCTGAGATTGAGGTTTATATTAAGGTCAAATAAGTGCTTTGTATATGTTACGTCAGACTTACGAGGGGAGTTTATTATGTTTCTGGGAGCAAGATAACTTCTTGAGAGACAGAAATAATGCACTTAGTTCTGTTATGCTGAAGTAATGATACTGAACAATGCATTACTGTGAGTTTTGTCTCCATCTAAAATGTCTTGTATCAGTGTATTAAAGGACAGACTACTTGGAAGATACCACTCCTGGAACTCTTTTCCCCATCTGGCCTTGTCTTTGGGCTATTACACCCCATTATAAATTATTTTAATATCTTCATTGTATCCTGCTATTTGAAATACACAGAGCATACTCATAGTTACTTGCTAAGTTGCTAAGTTCAATCACCTAATGTTGGTGATTAAAAAGTAAGTCAAAGGAATAGTATTGTCTCTCTTTAAAAAATGGAAGTGGTCTCCTGACATGTCACTTTCTCAGAATCTTTTTGCCCAAAATGAGCTCAAAGCAAATGAGTTCTTACTATCTTTGCCTGTTTTTTCAGTTGCATTCAGTGTTTCTCCTCCTTGTCTGCTGCACTTTTTGCTTCCATCTCTCTCCTCTTTGTCCTGTCCTAAATATATATACTTGCTCCCATGTAAAGGCTGTGATGCTGCATGATGGTTGCTGCCTCTCCAGTCTGCTTAAATTCACCTGGGAAAAGAGCATTCGTGCTGGGTGCAATTCAATTCCCTGTCTTGGCTATGAGGTGCTGTGATAATAAACTACCACAGTAAATAAAAATTGAGTTTGTACTACTTGCCTGAAAATATCCACGGCATGAAGTAATTCCACCAGTCTGTGCTTGGAGTCCTGGCCCAGAAACAGCCGTCTGTACGGTGGGGAACAGTGAACTCTGTTATAAAAGACAGCAGAGGACGGGTCTGTGCTCAGCATCTGCGTGGTGCTAATCTTTTTCACTCTGTTCTCTCCCACCCTCAATTTTTTTTCTTCCTTAAGCTAGTAAGATCAAGCTACATTGCAGTCTTCTGGGGAAAACGCTGTCTTCTGCTGGCAACATCAGAGGCTCAAGCAAAGAAATGTTGCATAAATAAAAATAAACAAGCAAGGCTTTTTGTCTTAAAGCACAAGAACATCAGCCTACCAGCTTGTGTTAACGCGGAGGAAAAATAGGCCTAGACATACAATCTGTAGTCCTCAGAGGTGATGCCAGCTTGTCAAACCAGGACGTGTGAAAAGAGATCAGCGCCCTGTGAGGTGACACTGTGACTTGTAAGATACACACCCAGCCACTTTCTGTACGCTTAAGATAGCAACAGTAGTGGTAGAGGGTGCGGCGATAGGTGTACATCAGTGTACGCTGGGCACATCTTCGTGTGGTTTGAGCTTTGAGGATTCGGCCCCCTCCTTAGGGTCTTTAAAATGGGGATTGTACCATGAGCTAGTTCAAGGAATGGGTCAAATTAAATGCTCTAGCGTAAAGTCAGTGTGGATTTTGTTCTATCGCTTCTCGGTCGCTGCCCAGTAACAGTACTAGCATAAAGGCGTCAGAATTGTGGCTGGTACAAACCCAGGAGAGCCCTGTATTAGATGTGCCTAAAGGGCTATGGAACAACGCTGTGCGTTTGAAGCACACTGGTGATTTGAGTTTGCCCAGTTTGAGGTTTCTGCGATGAAACCTAAATTTAGCACAAACCCGCATTGACTAATTTTAACATTCTGCTGCTGCATGAGGCTCTGTCTAGAGTTACACGGCATCGGTGATCCTAGCCGAGGCTTGCCTTGATGCTTTAAAATAGTAGCTGAACTTCAGGGTTTTTTTTCTGTTTTTTTTTTTTTTTCTCCCTAGATGTATTAATATTACAACGCTAAAGGCGTGTATTTTGCAATACCTACCCTTTGTAGTTTCCATCACAAGATATTCTCCCACCGTGGTTAAATGTGGATCTCGAAGCAATGAGCTGAGCCAATTCTGCAGAGCTCTGTTAACACCTTAAATAATTTTTTGCATTGCTTCCGACTTTGCAGCGGGCTCTGACTGCACTCCTGTGCATTGCGTACTGAAATGAAAGCAGAATTGTTAGCTTGCCCTTGTCACTCGTGTGCAGCGTCTGTGGGTATTGCTGTGCAGCCGCTGCAGGGTTGAAGGACAGGGCACGAGGCTGATAGCATCAGAACTGGGATAGCTGCAAGGGGATTTAGGAATGGAATAATAATAATTGTAACCTGTACTTGTGTGGATATAGATGTTTTAGTCTGCAAAGCATGTTGAACCGTGCTGTAGGCTATCCCCTGGGTCTGTAACTAGATCTTCGAGCAGGGTGGGGGGAATCTGGTCAAGCGAATGGTTTTGAAACCTCACTGCAAACTGGTGACAGTCATGCGATTCCGTAGCAGATAGTATCCAAGGCTTCGTTTTAACTCTGCAAAGAATTACTCCTTCAGGAATATAAGCCAGCTGCTGTTCCCAAACTGTTCTTGTTTTTCTTACGGAGGTTGAAAAAAATGTTGAAAGTGTTAAGGCAAATGAGAAGAAATATATTTGAATTGTGCGTTGTCTGTGTGATGTAGTTACAGGATGAATTGTTTTGGAGGAAATGAGGAAATACTATCCAGTCTGAGCTTGTATACTTTACCTGATATAACTTAAAAAGCTTCGGATATACGATAGAATGTAGTAATCCTGTACAGTCTTGGATCCAGGATGGGAGAACACTCTTTTCGCTAAATTTAGATTTTTGTACAAGTTAAGCCATAAATTATTCTGAGTCAGAGTTGGTGCATCTTTTCCATTTTAAAATTTGAAAGAAAGGATACCATTCGTTTATGTTGGACTGTGATAATTATCACTTTCATCTTGTATGTTTTTTAAATGTAAAGTAGAAATCTTAAACATGCAAAAACAAAGACTGTAAGAAATTATAATTATGGGACAATTGGAAGTATAAAATGAATGTTTTAAACTGATGATCTCTCCACCCCTCCCTAATTTATTTCAGGTTTATGACTCCGACTGTTGCGACAGCATTCTTCTGGAGCTGCGGGAATATCTGCCAAAATACTTCGGTGTCTGGTCACCACCTACTGCACCAAATGGTACTGTTCTAATTTTATCTGTTAATCCAAACCTCCTGGAAGAAATCTTCTGGAGACTGATTTTTGGCAGTTGTGAGCTCTGTAGGGTTTTTTTCGGTTTTGTTTTGTAACCCACTAATGTTCCCTCTTAACAACCGGTTCCAGTTTGCAGTCTTCTGGCTGGATTAGGTCTTTGGGGTCTTCCTCCCAGGGCAGGTGGGGCATGGCCGTTTGTACGGCAAACGTTTCCTGAGTAGCTGGACCTGATGCATGTTGCCCCGGAGCTGCTGCCCTGGTCTGGGTCATGTCAGGCTGGTTGCATGTTTATGTCTGGTCAGGCCATCGGAGCAAGAGACAGGCGCTGTGTGGGTGCGTAAGGAAGAAAAAATGGATAGGTTGGGGCGTTCAAACTGGAATCTGCAGCTGGATCTCCAGAGGTTGGATCCCATCGCCATGCCATATCATACAAAGCAGTTATTTCAGCAGGTACCTTGCTGGGGAGCTCTGCTTGTCATCCTCTGTTACTGGTTTGAATGGAACAAAGCTCTGGTATCTTAACTTTCTGTTTGTATAACTAGCTAGGAGTCAGGAAGAAAAAGGTATTTTGGGAGGACAATTGGAAATTGTCTCTTCTACAGAACATAGATATTATTGATGTATTTAAAACAGAAATTGTTTTTCTTCTGGGGACTTTTCTTAGTCACAGTGGAGGAATGGAGCTTCTGGAACATACAGAAACAAAAGGATGCCGTCGAGTCTCTTTAAATACATGGGCACCAAAACTAGATGCTGTGCTCCTTTAATACAACTCCGTCTTCTTCTGCTTATGCTGTCACTTGATAGACTTGTTTTCCAAAGAGAGTAGTAAGATAGTGTCCAAAGACACTGTCTAAACTCTGCAAAAAGAAAAGCAAGGAGGATTGTGGTGTAGTACCCAGCACTTTCTTGGCTCAGATTTGCCTTCACGCTTTTATATTTGGCATTAAGTCAAATAGCTCTACCGGAGCTATCTTTATCCTTTCCTCATAATTTTATGTGTGTCATGGAGCTCACTTAATGTCCCCTCCAAATTGCAAATCAATTTTTTCTATTCACAATAGGATCTTAACATGTAAAAGTATGTGGTCTAGCCAAGATGCAGTAATTCAACACATCCTTGGTTTACTTTGGGAATTCACTAGCACTGTGCACCATGGGGCTGAATTTTGGCAGGTCTCCACCAGTAGTCCAGACACAGCCAGTAGGAATAACTGTTTAAAGGAAGAATAACTTGTGATTTTGTTTGGTTTGCTTCCTGAAAAGACTGTGCACTATCAGGAGCCTTCTTCATAGAAAGCTATGGCGGGGGTTCAAACAAAACACTCGATTGCCAACTCCTATCTGTAGTATTAATGAGTTTTGTGTAGTCTTGATAGAAATCAAATACGCTGGAGATGATGGAGCTTAACAGAACGCACGCGTGCTGGATACATCTAAAGCTAAGAAGGTAGCCATTCACGTTGGAAGTCATCAACAGATGACTTTAAGGTATTAAAGGTTTAGCAGGTATTTGCAAATGTAGTTTTGCTAATGCCGGATGTGAAGGAAAACCTCTGTGGTGCGTGTGTGTGTGTGCGTCAGTGCTTGGCACCAGAGGTGAAAAGAATCAGCAGTGTTGCATTTAGACTGCATAAAAAGTAGGAAAACATGTTTAGAAAAACAGGCAGATGGGAAGTAACCACACAGAGGAGGGACACTGAGAGGCTATTTTGGGGAAATTGGGAATGGGTTTGTTACCTGTCCCCCCCAAATTAGCTGTGGATTAAGCTTTGGTTCAAAAGATTGAACAATATGCTTAGCTGCTGAGGTGTGTCCCAGTGACATTAGACGAGGGGATCTAGCTGCTAGAAAGGTATCTAGTTCTTAGATGTAGATTGAGGATGTATTTGCAGGTTTTTGCAGTCTTGACATTGGAAGCCTGACCTTTCCTTTGGCAGTCACTGCTTGGCAGACTCTGGGGACACAGCTCCATACAAGCTTGAAGAATGAGTAGTGAACCCAATAATTCCTTATTGTTGCTAAATTGGGCATAGGTGACTTCTAAAAAAACCCCAAAATTGAGTTAAACAACCTATCAGTTACCAAACTGTGCTTGCTATGTGTTCTAAACTATATATATTTTTAAGAGTGTTTGTGTGGAGGACCAATGGCTTGCCTGGTCTGCCAGGACAGAGAGAGGATGGCCATTGGTGTCCTTGTTTCATATAAAGTTCTTTTATTTATGAGATAAGGAAGAAGGAGGGCCCTTCGGTGAATGGTGTCTTATATGTGTATCATCATAGTTGTTATCTTGGGTAGAGGGTTGAGAGTTTGAGTAGCTTCATACAGGCATGAAGAGAATCGTAAGCTTGTGGTAGGGGAAAAAAACAGACTAACTTAAATTAGGACCACTCTGAACTTGATCTGTGACCATCTCTGAGTTTCCATGTGACAGGTAAGCAGGAACCGCGGTGGTTAAGGTAGAGAACACAAGGAGTTTATTTTCTCAGAGAAATATTTAGGGAGAAGCATCAGTCTTCTATGCTGAAAATGTAGATGAGTGGATGGAATTGCTAACTAAAAGGGGTGAAGTCTATTGAGAGTGAATGAGAATATAGGAATTGTGACAAAAAAGATGGACGGATATTCACAGTATCAATAAAAGTTGTAAAATAACTGTCCTATTAGGCTGAAATCGCATACCTAGTACTACTGTGCAGGAGAAGGAGTTAGAAGTGGATGACACTCCATCTCCCTAAGATAATCTAAAATTGGAGCGAGACAATTTGATTTGAACTTTGGGTTCACTGGCATTGTGGGCATTTGGAGTTTATTAATAAAGAAGTGGAAGTTGTTATAAAGATGTAGGAGCCATGTGAAGCTTTTTATATCTCCTGCTGAGAGTTCTGGTTTTTGCTGCCTACTTGTTGCCCCTGCATATTTTTTTTAAGTAACTTCACTGCTGCTCATTTCATACCGTGCTCTAATTTTTGTTGCCTAAACTGAGAACAGGGTAGATAAATATAAGCCAGCTTAAAACCTTTCTTTTCCCTTGTTGCTGGGAGCAACTGAGACTTTTCCCTGCTTATTCATATGTTTTGAGAGATGTCTTGTAAGTTATGAGAACAAGTCAGATGTCTCAAGTTATTTTGTCACTTGTGATTCCAGTGAGGACGGAGTGCATCAGCATGTACGTGCAGAAGTCTGCAGTGGTTCATGCCATGCATACTTGCTGAATTCTGGTGGTCTTTCGGTTTGTCTCTTTGGGGACTGTAATAAAATACGTAAATAACATGTCAAGCCACATCTTCTTGCCTCCTTCCCTGCCACCGAAAAATAGAAAGGGGGAGGGCGAGTCTCCGAGGAATGATTTGTTTAAATCCTTGAAATAGATAGTCAGGATTATCTACCAAAGCTGAGATAGAAAAATCCTTATGAATTCTTTTCTCTGCAGGGGATTTTAATTTAAGCTGGTTTTAGGGGCGAATGCATGATTTTAGAAGCACATTGGGTTAGCAGTGTGCTACGTAATAATTTAGAAAATCTGAACTGCTTGAAGAATCTGCAATTTTTTGTTTAACAAAACAAGGAGGGGAGGGAGAGTGCTCTAGTTATCTAGGCTCAGCTGCAGACTTGTTGATGACCTTGAGAAGGACACTTGGGGTCAGATCCTCAAAGACTGTGAGCGCACCTGACTGGAAAAGGTAGAGCAGTGATACCTACCCATGTCTGAATCTGAAGCTTCCTTTGTTTGCCTTGGTCTTAATGCTTCGACATATTGTAGGGGTAACTGTTGAAAGTTGTGATATGTCCCGATACTGTGGGTTTTGGGGTCTGTTTCAGTGGACCACAGATCTTGAACACAATGCAAATAAGCATTGGGCCAGGAAAAACGAAGCGGAAACACTTGATGCATTTTTCTGAAGCTGTAATGAGAAAAAATAACTTGGTGTAATGCTTTATCTGTGGTGGCATTGCTCTCCCCGCAAGGACAAAAAGCTTTTTGAGTGTGGGGGTGTGCATGGAACAGATGCAGCATAGTCTTAATTCTGAGCTAGCAGTTACCTAATGATGAAGACTTAAATAATAATTCCAAAAAATGTGAGGGAGATGAGTCACTTCTGGATAATTCACAGGCTTTGCCAAGTAATTAGTATTTCCCAGGGTTAGTGTTAGCTCCTAAGTTACCTTAATGCTTAATTTTTTTAAAATAGTAATTGTTACATTTTTAGGAGGTCAGGAAGGGAGATATTCTAGCTTAACAGATCTGAAATGGATGGGGAACTAAAAAGGGACAGATATTTAGAACTTCTAAATATTTTGGAGGTGCTGAATGTTGGTGCTGTGTGCTTAAAAAGAAGGATTTGGACCAGTGGAGTAGAGGACAGCGGATAACCATGGGTGCTCTACAGATGCCTTTGATGGAAAGAGCAAGACTGTCTTGCCTGCATGTTGTCTGAAGGGAAATATGCTAGGTTTCGGGAGATTTAAGTTCTGCTTTTTAAGCTAGTTATTTTTATGGGTTCATTTTTTGTTGCGTTATGGAAATAGATGCTTTACACTACTTTATATACAGTTATATTTTAGGATTAGTAAAAACATTGCTTCTAAACGATTTGTATAATTTGTGGTAACTTGCAATTTGTATAATTTTGTATTTTGTAACAGTTTGAGTCTGGAGGTGCTTACAACATAATCCAAAGCATTTTGGAGTTGGTGCTGAAGGACTGCAGCCATTTTCTGAGATAGTTCTTGTATTCATTTTCTTTCCCCACCTCCCATGGCATATCTCTGGCTCAGTGCTTTTGAGAGCTAAGTACTGAAAACCTTGAATTTCATTTAGTTGTTGTTTTCTGGGTTTTAGAGTGATGACACGAATCTATTGATTACAGTGATTTCCGTAATATGTACGTGTGAAGGATGACGCTTAGATTTTTACAATTTTTGTTTTAATAACAGATATCTAACAGGTTATATGGACTCCCCTGGATTCAGTAGTGGTTCCCCAAAGCCCCGCAAAAGCTGTGCTAACATCTGACTGAATTAGACCCGTGTATAAAAACTTCGAATAGAAAAAGTGGCACCTGCAGTTCAGGTGATACAGAACACACCTCCTGGTAGGGAGAGTACAAACAAGGCAAACTTTGTCCCTCTTCTCTCTTTAAACTTGAACTGGTTTTGCTTTCTTAGGCAATCCCATTTTAGATTATGCTGCAGGAATGGGGAATAATACAGTGGTTTTGTGTATTCAGATTGCATTAAAGCCAAAGAAACACGCTCATGGAATAGGCTGTACTTGAAAGAAAAA
The DNA here is from genome assembly GCF_964195595.1 of Calonectris borealis. Taxonomy (NCBI): domain Eukaryota; kingdom Metazoa; phylum Chordata; class Aves; order Procellariiformes; family Procellariidae; genus Calonectris; species Calonectris borealis. The sequence continues at coordinate 5,591,699 of NC_134318.1, read as the reverse complement.
CGAACTTTGATGTGACGTTTGTGACTGATAACGGGTGGATTTGCAGAAGCTGATGTGAAGAATGAGACGTGTGTGAATGCTCTGTGCTGTCTTGGTGCGTACCGTGCCCTGGCAAGGGCTGGAGATCTGCGAGCGTCCTCCAAGCAGAGTTGTCTGCGAGTCAAGCAGTTGCTGAAGTTCGTGTTCTTGTTGTGTTCTGACAATCATGTTGGTAATAGTCTCTTACCTGCACTGGAGAAAAGCATAAACCAGTTTGACCAGGTTTTAGATACTTCTTTAAATCTTCAGGCACTCCAAGGGTTTGGGTTTTTTTGGTCCACCCACCCTTCCAAAGGGATTTTTGGAAATGGATGAAAGGCAGCCTCGGATTTGGGGAGTGTTTTCACCAAAAGGTGTGCCATGAGAAATGAGTACAGATGGGAGTGGGATAAAAAGAAGAAAAATGAGATGCATTTCGGCCCCTGTAGGGTAGGACTCTGAAATGTTAATTTCATTTTTAAAGTGACACAAAGAAAAACTGCCGTTTTAATTCTAGCCCTTTCACACAGAGAAAGAAAACACCATCTCCATTGCAAAACAAGCCATGTAGTAACCTGCATTTGTATGTGCTTATTAATGCTATTTGAAGTATGTTGATGGCTTAATAAAAGCTACTCATGAATTTCCTCTGGGCAATAATTTGAATTTGAGTGCTAGGTTAGCACACTTTAATTGTATACAATTTTCTAAACAATAAGGCATTTAGCATTTAATGCCAACAGAATTTGTGGGTGTCAATGACCATGATTTAGTCTGTGTTCAGAGACAAATTTGACTCTTAAAGAACTCATGTGATGTTAAGCCTTAAACTATTCTCCTTCCTCCACAGAAGCTCAGCAGAAACTATATCATTATTTTGCTTTGACCCACTGTTTATGAAAGTTTTGTCTTTTTAACAGATACGTATCTAAAACTGGAAGATGTGACCCGTAAGTTTAATAAGCCTTGCATAATGGATGTAAAAATAGGTCAGAAAAGTTATGATCCGTATGCTTCAGCTGAGAAGATACAGCAGCAGGTCAGCAAGTACCCGCTGATGGAAGAGATTGGCTTTTTGGTACTTGGCATGAGGGTAAGAACTTGTTTTGCTTTCAAATTCAGCTTATGCTCTGGCCTGTTGTCCCACACCAGGTACAGCGGCTGGTTTTTCTAGCAAACGACAATCCTCTTGAGTTTTACATAAATAAAGCGTTATCTGAATATGTCGGTCGTACTGGTATCAACTGTTGTGTGAAATACGTTCCAAAACACTGCTCTGGTTCACAACAAGTGTTTAACTTGGCCGTGTCCCTTCTGGGAATCTATTTGCAACCTGGGTTCTGTATATGTGTGCAAGAAAGAGGTTGGGACAGACCATAGTTATTAAAACTGAATGTGGTTGCAATTAATTCTTCTCGCATAGCAGATATTTCAAATATCAAAGGTGTTTTTTGACTTTTAGGCTTATATCAGAGGTTTACGTACTGAACCAATCTTTGTAATAATTTAATAATGAGCTGTATCCTTTCCAAATTTTTCATCTTGATTTTTTTTTTTTAAAAATAATTTTCATGTAATTTTTCTATTTAGGGAAGAGTAAGTTAGCTCTTAAATGTGAAGCACGTAGCTATAAATAGCTGCTTACGTTCTGCATTTAAAAAAGCTTTCCAGCAGAAGAAAACCTCATTGATGCTTACGCGCTCGAGGAACAACTGTCAGTTGAAGGTTAGTTTGAGATGGATAAGGCCCTGCCGATGTCTGCACTAACTCTGTAACATTTCCTTATCTTAGGTGAGGAGAAAGATGAAGATTCAGTATCTGTGTATTGGCTACTCTAAAACTTCAATGTAAAGAAAAGCTGTACAGAACATTTATGGATCAGTAACATAAACGTGCTGATGTCAGTAATGAATTCCTGATGCAATGCATTTAAAGTACTTTTTTCTACTCTGATTGGCACAGGAATAATTTTCTTTTTGATGTGAGATTTTTGTTTTCCTTCTCGCATACACAAAGCCCGGGCTTCTCAAGCTTTCCATGAACAAGCATAAACGGCCGAAGACTTTGATAAGCTTTCCCTTTGCTGTTAGATAACAACAGCACACAGATTGCACCATTGTTTGAAATAATTCTAGTATCTCTGTAATGTTTTGTGCTTAATTGCCTAGGCTCTCAGCCTTAACTCTGTCTCGAGATAAGCTTTTACAGCTATAAATTATAGTGGTCATGAGTTGTAATTATGTAAGCCTATGAGAAAGAACGTGGGAGTCGAGTCAAAAACCAGTCAAACAGTTTAGATCAAGAAGGAAGGCTGGAGATTATAGCTTTGGATTTGGCTTCTGTCGTTAAATAACCTCTCTTATCTCATGTGTAAAACAATGTACTTCACATCCTTTGTTTCATGATGGTGCAAAAGGAATGAATGCTTGCTTCCACGGTATTTTTGCTTGTGACTATTGTTTCTAAGATTGTTGTTTATTGGTATCTTCATCCTGTTGCAGAAATTCTTTCGATTCCCTAATTCAAACTGTACTGATGGTTCCCCCAAGCATTGCCATTTCCCATCCGGTGTTTAAGTAGGATGAGATTTGTTTTGTGCCTTTGGTACTAAATTGCATGTTGGAAGTTATTTTCCAAAAAGAATTCAAAAGGTTCCTCCTCCCCTCACGCAACACTTAGCGAAGTCTGAATTCGCAAGGCATTTTCTCTGCTCAGCTTGCCGCCTCTTGATTATGGGGTACTCTCTGCCTGTCTGCTTGCTTTATTTTTGCAAGATTCTGGCCATAACGTAAAACACTCTCCTGTACGGGCATTTACTGCCTGTAAGGGCTAACGTGCTTGGTAAAGGTTGCTAGTGTTTGCTGGACAAAATATGGTATAACACGATTCAGAAAGTAGAGGGGTTTGGCTTTAATCTCTCTGTTCAATGTTATTTTTAACACGGAGGTGGCCTTGCTTGCTAAGTTTCTATTTTAGAAGAGCAAGAAAGAGAGAGCCAGGAAAAATAGAAAATGCAGTTATCTATGTTTTTTAAAGCACACATCATATAAGCTGTCATGAAGAGATAGCAGCAAAAATGTGTTATAGGTGGGGTTTTTTTACCCCAAAATATATTTATAGTGGGTTTTTATCCCAAAAGCCATTGATGCAGCTTTTTTTATGCCCTGGTAAATAAGCAGTCATCTGTTTACATATAAAATATGTATGGTTTGTCCTTGAAAGAAGCGAGTCTCCTATCTGGCAGAGCTTTGATTTTTGTACATAATTCTGGCATTTGGCATGTGCTGAGGTATATTCATCTTAATGCACTGAACAGGCAGAATAAATGCATGGAAATGCATTTAGAAAATACAGTCATTTCAATAACATTGGTTAAAAACCCAATTTCGTATTTAGTGGAGAGGTTCCTTTCTTTAACAGATGAGGACATGACATAGATTTGTTACGAAAGTGGTGAGACTTAAATATAAGTTGGAAAACTAAGATACGGTTCCAATCGCAAAAATACAAGTTGCAATATGGTTTCAGTAGTAGACATAAAAATGTAAGAAATATCTTCGCAGCGCATGCAGTATTAAAAATAGAGTATTTTGTATACAGAGTGTGTGGGTTGTGATCTCATTTTGGATTAGCAATCCGTTCAGAATCCACAATTCCCAATTTCTGCAGGTTTTCTTTTTCTTCCAGAACATCTTGATTGCAATATCGCATAGTCCGTAATATTTCTGAAGCACGTTTTTAAAGCACAAACTGGTGATTACGTAACTTCACCACTATAATCCATCATTTACTTTTATTGTTTGTGCCTATGAACTATTGCATGCAGTAATGCAGATACCTCATCAAAGCTGTTTTTACAAGTGAATTTCCTAATCTACAGCACATGTTCCTGCAAGATATTTTAAAACTGACTGTAGCTGAGTCCATTTTATGAGTTCTTTATGAACCCTTTCTAGTATTGTGGTAATTTTCATAAGCTCTGATGTGTTAATAACAAAATTTAGGAAGGGAGGAATAATAAAGCTATTAAATCCTGCATCTAGTGTTCATATTCTTCCGCAATAAAAAATGACCAGAACTGGCTTTTTTTATATTTTAAAGTCTAATTCAAGCTTTGATGTTTAAGAAAACAGGAAGACAAAACAAAACAAAAACTAAAAAAAAAAAACCCATGAAACTGAAAACAAAAACAAAACCAAAACAAAAAAACCAACCAACCAACCAACCCCAAAAAAAGCCCACAACAAACCAAAGAAACCAACCAAAAGCCCTGAAAAAAAAACCCTCCAAACAAGGAAGCCCCCTAAAAAGTCTGGAAATAGATGTCTGCAGTGGTTGAAACGAGCAGTAATTCAAGGTTGGCTTCTCTGTGCTGGCGTTGTTACCTCTGTGCACCACCGCCTCCTCCGCTCTTCTCTCTTTCCACTTTCACTCCCCGGTTCTTGCAGAACTGAACGTAGCAATTCCTCGGAGTCCGGTATCTGCTAGTGGATTGAAGGGTATGTTTCAGAAGTACTTCATTTGTAGAGTTCAGGAGATTCATCTGTCATCCTCTTGGGTGGGTTCTAGCAGATGCGTACCCTGCCATTTTTTTCCAGCAATTTTTCCTTATGCTCGTCAGGTGTATGACAGCTGGTCCACTTGTGTCCTTATGGCTGATAAGATGTCCTGTATGTTAGGAAAAAGCTGATGATGGATGAGATGAGAGATGGCCTCTTTCCCCCCCACCATTATATAAAAAAGAGGCATAAAAGAAATTTATTCTAATGAGGTCCAAAATTATGTATTAAGCTATTTTTAAAATGGTTCGTGATTTAACTGTGGTGTTGTTGTTTCTTTTATTTAGGAGATTATTAGTCTGCTTTTTCACTGAATTAGTTTCAACATAATTTCATTCTACAACTTGTTTACATAAGGACCTTGCTAAAACTTTATATTGATTGTCAGAGCATTTGGTGCTATACTTAGTCATATAAAGCTCTCTGGCAAATACCAGAAGAACAAAGAAGCAAAACAGATAGAGTAATATATAAGTAGAGTCTTAGAAATGGGGGAGCAGGAATGCATCCTTCTGTGCTGAATTTTCAAGCCAGCAGCAAGCAGGGATGTGTGTACTTTCATCACTTGTGGTCTAGCAAAAATAATGTGAGGGCTTCTTTTTTAAAAAAAAAAAGGGGGGAAAAAAAAAGGGGAAGAGGTGTTTAGATAAATGGATTTGGATAAATGGGCATGCTCTCAGCAGCAGTAATAGTGTTACAGAATTACTATAAAGCGGTAGTATCAAATAACAATGTATTTTAAAAAATGTCTCCCTTAGTTAGTTTTTCTTCAAGGCCTTGTTTTACTTTCGTTTGGAAAAAGAAAAAATAAGGCTTGTTAAAACTTAGTGTTTAAGTCTCCCACTGTGGCAGGATCAGTCCCCGGGAAATCGCAGGACTGCAGGGAAACCTGGATTCCTCAGACGTGAGGGAAACCTGTATATTTGTACAGGGACAACCGTGAGGTCCAGGCAAAAGGTACCCGGTTGTGGGTGTGGGTCTCGGCGCTGGGGTTGCCCCCTGCGCAGGTGGTGGACTGACGCTGACGTTGGATGTCCTGGATCAGCTGGGGTGTCGCCTTGGCTCCAGTTTTGGCAGCAGGCTAGGTACTGGTGCCAGTTACGAGCGCGGAGGTGCCTTGCTGTAAACAGAAAACTCTGTGTCATATTTAAACACTCGCTCGCTCTTACCTGTGTGAGTGCCCTTTGAAGTCCGGGTGTCTCGGCATCAGAGCTTGTATCTCTAATCTTCGTGTCCTTGCTTAGCAGAGCAGGTCCCAGGCTGCCCTCGCGGGGCATGCGGGGGAGCAGGGACGGATGCCAGGACCTCCAGGGGAAACTGCTTCCCAGGCATGGGCTAGTGCGTGGGAATGTCGGCGGCGCACGAGTCCGTATCGTGCGTGCAATCGAGTTAGCCTTCGCTCTGCAGGTACCCCTCTAGTGCTGTACGAGCCTGCTCAAAATATTTTTTGTCTCCTAGGTTTCAGTGATGTGGCTTCGTTAATATTTTTTGCAGATGTGAAGGAGCTCTGCAGGTTATTTAATAGAGATTTTTATTTGTGCTAGCAGTATCTCCACCAAACAGGCTAGTCCTAATTAATATGTATTTAAATTATACTTTCTGGAAGCTAGGGAGTTGCTGCAGATAAGTATTTGAACAGCGAGTGTATTTTTCTGCCTCGCCATGGAAGTCGGTACTGAATTACCGTAAATAACATTACATAACGTTTGATATTTGTTTTCCTCAATCCAGTCTTCAGCTTAATGTCCTAAAGCTGCAGTTGCAAGGTTTCCAAATTGTGTATCTCACTGGTAAGACCTTGCAAGGGTTGTGCTTTTTTAAAGACCGCACTGGACCAACTTTTTATTTTAGCTCAAGGTTTCCCTCAGTTCGAGAACATCAGATGAACGAACCATAATTGAAAAAAGGGTACGAAAATGTGTGCGTGTATGCAAGCGGCAATAACTTAGCACCTCGCGGGGAAACAAAAGCCAAGTGCAGGTTGAGAAAGTCCAAAGATAATTTCCCTCGACAGTTAATCATCTGGATTTTTTGACGTGCTGCCCATACAGAGTCCCTACTACTACTAATTAAAAAACTGAACCTGTTAGCATGCTGGATTCCAGGTCTGTTTATGCAGAAACCTCACCGAATGGGAGCTGCTTGTAGGCACAAGGAGGAGCCTCTGCATTGTCAGCCAAAACAGCTCTGATCTTGTGTAGCAAGAATGTATAAAAATCACTGATGAAGCAGGAGTTTTCTTGGAGGTAGTATTTTGCAGATCATATAAAGAGTTTTCTTTGTCTTGCACTATACAGTGAAACTCCTTGTGAATACAGAGCAAACGTAACGAGCTATGGCAGGTGGACAAGAAATGAGATTTTCCTGTCTAATAATTTCTTGGCCGTTGTTAAGGTTACAGATTTGACTTATATGACTTGTCATTGTTTGACAGAAATGGGCTAGTACAGACACCTGCAACAACAGGGATACAGAAAAAGGTTGGTTCAAAGGCAAATATCCTTTTGGGAAGGGTTAGTAGTAGATGAGTAGCGGTGACAGCATGAACAAAAGCACGGTGGAGCAAGAGGTCCGTAGACTAGGAAGTTGATTTTAGTCTTCTGCTACTACAGCACAGCCATCCCTGTGTGTTGGGGGGTAGGTGAGGGTGAAGCAAGAACTGGTGGCAGATTATTTCTCTTTGAACCTCGTTTTCTGTTCCTCTGCTGTCGGTATGGGGCTTATTGTATTTGGATTTGGTTGAGGTTTTCCAGGAATGTTTTAAATAGTCACTTCCTTGCAGTTGAGAAAAGGCTTGAAGCAGTATTAAGAGACAGCCCTTTGGCTAACGTGGAGAATAATTTCATTATTACCTATATATGTTGCCCTTTAATGCTATTGTTTGCAGCCAAGCCCATTGGTAACCAGGGGTGTTCTGAGTGTTTGCTTGTTCACAAGATCGTTAAATGTATACATTACGCTGTTGGTATGTGTGTGGGACTTGGTAGTTTGTCATCGACCATTTTGTATAGTTAAAAATGCACTGTTAATGCGAAACATACGCATCTGCCTGGGTATTTTTAAACTATATAGAAAGCCATTCAGGGGGAATGGTTTTGTGGAAGTTACGAGAAGAGGTAGGGTGGCTTTTTGGGAAACCCAGCTCAGAAGTACAGTGGGCTTATGTGCTGCTCCAGCGTTTCTTTGGAAAACAAAATGAGCTTGCAGATTTTAATCAGCATTTTTGAGCAAGTGCCCATGTCACAAAAACTGTTAGCTCCTACGGGGGAAGAGATGAGGTTCTGGTAAACAAGATTACTTGTTCAGAAGTGTGCTGCAGTGCTCATGTGTGGAGGAAGCTGCCCCTAGACTGACTAAACAAGAATGTTTAATGTGATTAAAATGAAGACACAGCAAGTGAAAACTTAGATGTAATTGTCAGACTCTTGATTCTCTTCCTAAGCAATATTTTTTTTTTTTTATTCTTGCTTTACTCAATTACCTTTGGCTTGTGGCTCTTTAAATTTAAAAAGTTTTTGAAACTTTTTGTATGTTTTTGAAAGTAACTTTGGTACCTGAAGTATTTGCATAAGTAATCTTTAGGTTCATACATTGTATGCTGTACCTCTTCTACGTGCTTTGGGAAAAAAAAAAAAGTGGTGAAAAATGACTGTTTTTATGAGGCCAAAATCACGCTTGCCAGGTGCTGTTTTAGAATAACTGCCCTCTGCTGTGCTCTTCTGCAGTTTGTAGATACCAGGGCCTCAGTTTCTGTAACTGTCGTAACAGTGGAAATAGGAGTCGTAACAGTGGGAAGTGTCTCTGCTACCAAGTGAGTTTAAACATTCAGGCTCACAACTGTTATTTCTTTAGTGTAACCAGAATTATTTACTGCCCCTTCAGTTCATGGTTGATGACTTAAATCAATTTCCACACGCTATGATTTAAGTTCCTTGTGGACCCTGAATTTAATTACTTCTATCTTTTTGTCAAAATAAGAGCTGTTTGAGACTTTTCTTCCCAGCTACTTTGCGAAGCAGGAGTTACGAACCTGTGTTTTCATGTTGTGCTCGTCGTGGTTTGGATGGGGGAGAGGGGTTTCGGGTCGGGGGCTGCAGTGGAACAGAATTCTTTTTTTTTTTTTTTTAATTATTGCTCAGGTACCACCCCTTTTTATGGGCTGATGGTTCATGTCCTGGACTTTCTCTATGGGCTACAGCAAGAAAAAGACCCCAAAGGAGGATCAGGGGGAGGCGCCTCACCGGTGCGCCCCGACTTGCTTTCCGTGGGATCCTCTCTTTCTACGGCGGGTGAAGGGAGGGCAGAGTGCTGCAGCCAGGATGGGTGCCGCAGGGGTGGGTGGTCTGAACGAGTGCCAAGCGCAGAGTTTCTGCCAGAGACAACCGCCTGCTTGGTAACACCGTTATTTCTGCAAATAAGCATTGTCTACGCTCTCATAAACAAGTTATACTTGGGCCTGGCTGGCTGGCACGTTTCTACTATGGAAATTATTTCAGTTAGAGAGAAAATGTGTCTCTATGTAAAACATTTTTGAATTAAGTTGTTAAGCTTGTACAATTCCTGATATGGACAAAACTGTACCCGAATGAGTTGCCTCCCTTTCAGGCGAGAGCTGATGCACCACTATCAGTGCTGGAACCGAGCTTTCGCTCGACCGCTGTCATTTATTTAGTATAACCTCGTTTGTGCCAATGTTTCAGAAGGGTCTCATGGAGCTGGGCCTTCCTGCTCACATCATAGTATTTCTTATCGTTTTGCTGCTGGGCTTAATATTTTTATACTTTTAAGAACTGCAAATTCATGGCATAGGATTTTTGAGCTTGTTATGTCTTACTGATTTAATATTCATAGTAACGTGGGTAGGAGTAAGACAGTTTCAAGTCTTAGCATTGATTTGCAAGGCAGGTGCCGTATAAAATGTTTTCCCGTAATGGATATGTTGCTTTTTGCCAACACAATGATGCCTTTCCAATGCAGGAAGGCTGTAGCTTAGACCCCAAGGTGTGAAGGGGGAGGATTTTGCAGATCAGAGCACTAGAGGGCAGTGCTGACCGCTGCAAGTAACTTAAAGCCACGCGAGGCATAAATGGTACCAAGGATTCTGTAGCCTGTCCGTGAGGTGTCTCATAGCTCTGCAGAAATACTGGTTGTTCGAAATAAGTACAGAGTTACCTCCTTGTTTCTTGCAGGTTTACCATGTCTCTTCTGACAGCTACGAGACGCAGAACCAGCACTACGGAAGGAGCTTGACAAAGGAAACAGTAAAGGACGGTAAGGGAATTTGTGTGTCAGAATTTGGTGCTCTTGGATATTCTTCATTTATTTACTTATTTATAGAACTGTATGGAAAAAGCCGTCTGTGTGTTCCCATTTTAAAAGTCCCTTTTTCTCCTCTTGCCAGACGTGTCTTTAGCAGTTTCCTGTATCATTTGAACTACCTGTCAATCCTAAATTAAGTTTGCAGTTGGCTTTAACAGCGGTGTAGTCTGTAGGAGTTTCCTCATCACGTGTCTTTTACTAGTAATAAGGGAGTGACAGCGGTAGAATTCAGTTTCTTTGCAGCTTTGAGACTATAATGAAATAGAAAACTCTTAGAAATATTAAATGTTTTTATAATATATGTATTTTTATCTCTAGTTGTCTTCTGTGAATATATCCTGTCTTTTGTATTAGAAAGCTACTGTAAATGCATCTTTCAGTTAAAGTGACCTTCTCGGTTGAAGTCAATCCACATGTTGCTCTACGTTAACGGTAAATAAAAATGCTACCATCGTACATCTGTTTGGTGGTGATAACTGTTTCAAACTAGTTATTAATTGGTGTCCGCCGAGAGACAGAAGGACACATGCACAAACACACCCCTCTCCAGAGCTGGCACAAACGTGTCAGCTCTGTCACTCGTGATAAAGAGCTGCTTGAGCTTCTTTATCCCTGGAGAACTTAGTGGGTCCCTGCCCCAAAACTGTCCAGATGCTTGCTAAAATGACACGGGCAGCAGGAACCAAGTTCATCTACTGTCTGATTGATACGTTGATTAGTTAATTTTATTTACAATCCAAGCCTAATCTGTAGTATTATATAGCTGGCCTTACACAGGTGAGGTGACTGAAGGTATCCGAGTTCCTCGGTTCACTTCTGACTTAGTTTCCTTTCAGGCAATTATTAACTATGTGAATGCTGTCTGTTTCTTAAAATCGAGAACTATTCTCATCCTGAACAAAATTAAAAATGTTTGATTTCCTTTCAGAGGTTAAAATCATGCCAAAACGTGTCTATTTCTTGCAGGCATCTCAAAGTTTTTCCACAATGGGTACTGCTTGAGAAAAGATGCGATAGCTGCCAGCATTCAGAAGATTGAAAAAATTTTGGAGTGGTTTGAGGGCCAGAAGCAGCTCAACTTTTATGCAAGCTCATTACTGTTTGTTTATGAAGGTTCGTGTCAGGCAACAACCGTGCGGTTGAGTGATGTCGCCTTGGCAGAGAAGAGAGGAGTGCCCAAAGGACTGTTATCAGGCGGAGACATACTGGAGTATAATAATAATATTCATGTAATAAATTCTACAGAGAATGGAAAAATTGAGGCCTCTGTAAGTAAAGGTTTGTCCAAATTTTATGCACTTCACAAAAAGGCATACTCTAAGAGGCACCACAGTCAACTCTCACTAAAAGTTGAAAACTTGGAGCAAGACAACGTGTGGAAAAGCAGCACGTGCATTACACAGGAGCATCTGAACGGGAACGTTATACCCCAACTGGAAAAAGTTTTCTGTCACATGCCAGCAGAGATCAAGGAAAGCGCAAACGTAGAAGTCCGAATGATAGATTTTGCTCATGTGTTTCCTAGCAACGCAAAGGATGAGGGCTACATTTACGGTCTGAAGAATTTAATCACAGTACTTCAAAATATTTTGGATAACTAAATTCTTTGCTATGGTTTTTACTGGGGGCCAAGAAGAGCAACAACATGAAGAATTTCTGCACTTGTAATGCTGTATAACTGGGTTTGTATTGTTCTATATTTTATTTGTCTTTGTACTTTTGGTAGAAGGGTTTAACTTTTTATAATCTCACTCAGGAAAATAATTGATAGTTAATTAGGGAGTGTGAAAGGATGAAGATACTTGAGATTAAGCAGGATAGGTAAATTAGTAAAATGAAATGTATATGGCTGGCTTAAATCCAAGGAGTACAGTTGTACAATAAGCAAGGGTTATGCTAGTTCCCGTAACGACTTTAGCGTAGATAACATTTGCCCGCTTAGCCTTGACACTGAGCCGTATCTCCATTAACAGGTCTTTAGAAAATGGACTGAAAACTATGAAGTGCAGGATTGATGTCCTCAGTACTGCCCTCTTGTGTTTACTGTATTTAAATAACTGGAGTTAACCCCACTTTGAGAGAAACCCCGTTTTGCGTCAGTAGTCTAACCTGGAAGCCAGCGTATCAGAGAGTGCTTTTCAATGTCACGGGACGATATTGCTGTTATTTCAACACTGGTGTGGGCGCTTCCCCTCTTGGTGGTTGTCCGTAGCCGATGTTCACCACAGGCGAGCTACAAGGTAACTTGTCTTGAGGTGCTAAGAAAATGCTGGAGTAAAATATCCTAACAGGCTTAAACTGCACAACTGCTAGAGAAACTGTTTGTTCCTAAGGAAGAGTAAAAGAACGCAAACGCGAGATGTTCCAGGAACTAACTTGGTTTAGGAGATTAAGTCAATCTGTTAATGGAGCGTCTGATGTTGTGACTAAGGGAAATGCCTCACTCCTTTGTTCTGATGGCCCGTCTCCAAAAACATTGCTTTTAAAAGCAAACTAATTGAATGGGGAAACAAAGCATTTTGAATAAGCATACAGAGATTTCCTCTAGCCATTTGCCGCTTGTATTTTTGCAACAAGCGTTTCACATTTCCACTGCTGGGGAGCACCGACTGGAAACGACGAGCGATACAGGTGAAGGACCCTCTACTGCGAAGATCCAGTTCAGCCCTGGAGCAACCAGACGTACCTCTGTTTGTCGCAATGGAGTTGTGGCTCTCTCACCCTCGGCTAAAGCCGGCTCTTTTTTTTAATGACACACAGGCAAGCTGTGTAATTTGAAAGTTGTCCCACTTCCCTCTTTTTCACAGGAAAAATTAAAGCTTTCATGTGGAATATTTGAGATCAGGATGATGTATCCAAAGCATTTTTGGTGTGTCTCTTCTGTGTGCTGTGTATGTGGCTGTCCTACCATGCATTTATAGTCAGCTACATGAAAAGTCAGGATGGAGGAGTCTTGCCGTCCACAGAGCAAGATTTTAATGCTTTAAGCAAGCCCCAGAAGTAAAACTTTTTAGAATGGATTTGGTCATTGGAAACGTACGTCTTTTACGTGTGGACTTAATGTGACACTGTGGCCTTGCTGCACTCTCTGTACGATGTTCTGCACTATGCACTCATTTGTGTACACGTCTTTGCAAGTTCTCGATTTGACATGTGTTTTCTATGTCAGAAAGAGAGAAATACTTTTTCAAGCAAAAATGCTGTTTTAAATAAAGCTGAAATTTTAGCTCTTTGAGAACCTGGGTTAATTGGAAGAAACAGGGTATCGTGTAGAACTAGATTGTTTAAACTTTAGAGCTAATATTGGCCAATACATTCAAGAATGAAACCAATCTGCTAGTAACATGTTTTTGAAGCATGGGAAAAGACGCTTGCAGGAGGGGCAGGATCATTTTGTTGAAAATTTTATGCAAATTATGGTGAAGGCTGAGGGGAAAATATCAGGAAGATAAAGTATTTTTTTCTACCTGGTATTCCCATTGTATCATGTAGTTAATATATTCCCAACTCTCTGTGAACTGATTTAAGCCATATTCTAGGAAGAGTTTGTGGTTTTGTTTGCTTTGACGCTGGTTTCTCTGTTATGATTTTCTTGTTCTATCCCGTAAATAGCAACACTAGAGTAGTCTAGGCTGGTAGTGGTCTTGTATGAAAAATTCACAATGTTTTATAGAAGATACGGGGGGAAACATTTATACATCTGAATTTGTGTCCTTTGTAATTCATCTCTTCTGGGTTTTAATCCATTTTGTGCCGGAGACATCAGACACCTGCCTCAAAGAAGTCAGTTATTGGAAAATGATCTGTATGCTCTTGGTATAAGCGCATTCTCCTGTCTCTGCTTTAAGATACACGTCTTCAGTGTTTGAATGCTCTTTAAGTATTGATTGTTGTGTTGACTATGGCAGTGTTTGTAATGCACCTGGAATATTGTTAAACTGTCAGAATATTTTGAATAAAAAAAAAAAATAATTTTATCATGTTTTTTTACCGTTAGTTATTATGGATGTATTTCTGTTAATTTAAAATGTAGCTTGAGAGATAACAGTATTTTTAATTGGAAGTTGTGTAAATAAAGCTTGCTGTAGAGGTGTTTTGGCATAGTACCAGCTGTGAATTTAAGCCTGCAAAGGCGTTATATTCACATTGTTCTTGCACATTTTAGACTTGGTGTTTGTAGTGTCCTGTATCTGATCAGATTGTTTTCAGTTATGGTTGGAGATGTAATCACAGAAATCATTAAACAGGTTACAGAATTAGTTACAAAATGAAGAGGGAGACGCTGGTCACTAAACGTGTGCATTGCCATCGATCTCCCTCCCTCCCAGTGATGCCTCTTTTGTTCTCTGTACGCAGCGTACAGGACAGGTGACAGTTACGTGGAAATCTTCACGGAAATGGTAACAAGGCTTATGGGTATTTCTGTCCCATAAAACTGAGAGCAGGTCCCTTCCCCAGACTGGTGCGGTATATCCGAGTGCTGCTGCTGTTGACGAAACCCGTCTGTTTTGATTTTAAGCAATAAGAGTTTGATTTAGCAGAATGGATTGTCAAAAGGGAAGATTCATGGAAGCATTGCCGTTCGTGTACTCTCTGAGAAGACGCTTTTCTGAAGACTTTCTACCTAGGTGATTGTGAGAATTGTGTATAGGCTTACCTAATGAGAGCTTGAATTGTATAAAGTTTTATAAAAAAGCATTTACATAGATGGTATTTTTGGATATGGGTGGAATTTGTTGCATAAATTACATTGGAAATTATTATACCATTATGAGATGTTTAAAATATTTTAATCCAATCATTTTATGAACTAAACTGGAGACTTTATGTATAGTTGTGATTCACATGAAACTTGTACTGTTTTCCTTTTTTTTTCCTGCTGTAATGCATAGTCAGACCGCTCTTGTCCATAACCCTACAGTTTCCTGGAGAACTTTTAAAGTACTCAGTAGATTAGAAAAATCACTAATTCCCTTTAGTTTGATCAACAGAGTGCATACGTTCTTGAAATACTTCAGTGCGCGTGATATTTTAGGTAATGTTAGTGTATTATACATCTAGAGCCCCAGTAAAACTTCCTCACCTGCAGAGAGGTCCTGCTGGTCTGAGTCTGGGTTACACGGTATTTAAAATGAGCCTTTTCACATGTAACAGCAGCAGCGGCGAAGGGAAGGCATGGGGAAGGCATCGCCTGCGCTGGCCGTGTCTGGCGGGGGTGTTTACAGCCTGAACTTAAAATCATTGTAATTGTTTTCTCACTTCGTGATGAGAAGTACTATCAAGTATAGGAAGACAGTGGAAGGATAGAGACTCGCATCCACATCTGTTGTTGAAAGTTGTGATTAGTTGTTCATCTTCCCTCCTAATGTTTTTTTTTTTCTCCAAGTAAGCTTTCCGCCCGAGTGCCTTCTTCGGCCCTTGCCGCTGGTAACCTGTAGCATCATTGTGGAATGATTTAAAGTGAAATTTTTATTTCCTAAAAACCTTATGCCCCATAACTGCTCTTAAAGTGCAGGTATTGAAAAACACCATCAAAATGCCTCAAATACTGTGGGAAATGAAATTTCCCTTTTGCGCTCTTTCCCATGAAAGAGTAGGAGTGGAATTAATGGAGAGCGTGCTTCGATGGGAGACTGCATCGTAGGTTTTATGGGACTTCTTTATCTGTTTTGAAGAGGACGTTTTGGGGGCAAGGTGAGCGACAGCCCAACTGCGTGAAGTTTTCTTACTGCAAGTAATGTTGAGGTTTGGGTTTAAGAAGGCAGCATAGCAGGTAATGGCTGCAGATAAGATCCAAAGGCTGCCCGTCTTCAAGTACCTGGCGGGGAGACTGTGCCATGCCTATTCATCGGGTGTAGATGTTACCTGTGAAGTACTTTCCTCTCCATAGCCGCAGGCCAAATGCTGCCCGTTTTCCACGTTCAGGGCAATCTATAACTGAAAGCTGCAGAGAAGGTTGTTATCCCGAAGGAGAACTTTAACTGTTTGAGCAGTGTTTGAAAGGGGAAAAAATGAGACAAGCTAAGGATTGTACAGCAGAAAACGCTTCAAGAAATATCTTTTACTGTAGTCTTGTTTGGTGGAGATGGGCCCCATGTATTTAGAGTTTAATTTGTTTGTTATATGACGTTCAACAGCAAATAGTCAGAACAAAGGTACTTTAAAACCACCTTAGTTTGAATCGTGTACATTGCTTCAAATAGTTATTTTATTTTTTAAAAAAAAAGTGACCTATGAAGTAACTTCCAAATATGATGTGTGTTGCACCTGACTATAAATGAAACTAGAGTGCACAAAGGCACTTTAATACTCTGGGAACTGTACTGGAAGATAAATGAAAGCATGTGAAATTGCACCTGATGTTGTGTTGTTAATTGTTTTTAAAATCTAAAATTCTACATTAATTATGCTTGATGGATTGAATGTATCTAGTCTAGTCTGGTCTCAGTTTCTTTGATTCAAGTGTCTAAAGCCGTCACTCAGTCTCTTCTAATTTGTATGTGTTTGTAATTTCATTTGCTATTTTTTGCCATTATTGGACTGCAGGGGGTATTGTTAATATTACATGTGTTTATTTTATAGAACATTGTACTATCCTATCTACCAACTTTTGTAACTTAATTATAAGTGATATTTAGGGCAATTCTAATAGCTGTATATTTGGCAAATTATTAAAATTTTCTGCAAGTGACTTGCAAGTATAATTGGTTTCTTTTTAATACACGAAGATTGTTGGGAAGAAGTTTTCTTTGAATACACCTGCACTGATTAATCCCGCTTTCTTTCTCCTCTTTTCTATGCGCTCTATAATGGGTGTTTACCTTGGATTTACCAGTTTTGCTTTACCACCGTATTTTTGTCATGGCATCCATTGGTTGGGAATACCTGCCTTGGTATACAAGAGTCACCTCCATAAAATGAAAAAAAAAATCCAAATCCACACACAAAACAACCCCAAAACACAACTTGTTTTTTGAACGAAAGTCCATGCTTTGCTGTGTTGCATGTGAATTGTTGGTCAGTGTTGTATTTGATTTCCATAGCAGTCCATGAGTCTTTTTCTTAAAACCTTCTTCCCTGCTAGGAAGTGCTGCTCTGAATGGAAAGAAGATTGGAAAAGACAAAGCCATCCCCCTAATTCAGACACGGGAAAAAAAAAGGAGGGGGGGGGGTGTTCATAAATTTGGGACAGCTCAGGCCTTGATGAGGAACTAGGAAATGGCTATTTTACTCCAAAGAATTGAAACTCAAGGTTACCTTTAATGTTTGATTGAAAGCTGTGAAAATCACAGCTTATGGGTGTTAAAGCTGACTTGGTTTTTCTCCTGGTCCTTTCGGAAGAGGGCGAGCAGTTGGGCAGTAAAAGGAAGGCAGAGATGAAAATGTGGAAGAGCTACACTTTTCCTTTGTGCTCTGGGTTGTAAAGCAGGATCCTGCGAGCTGTCCTCAAAGAGGACATAATCTGAGCTGCGTATGAAAGAATTTACTGCCTACGTTAAGGTAGGCAACAGAGTTACTGCTTTCCTGATGTGGAAACTAAATTAAATTAATCAACTGATGGGCATTATGGTTGTAATTATATTGGAGCAGTTGGTGCCAATTAATAGTGGTTTCCAGCTAAGGCATACTTGCAGACAATGCCTGCAGTTATTTTGGAATATAGAGCATAGCAGTCTTATTTTACACCATACCTTTGAGTAAATGAATTAAATTGTTTATGCAGGACATCTGTATCTAAAATTTCCATAATCCTTTAAACTCATCCTGGAAAACACTTAACAGGTCCACGAGAGGCTATGCTGTTGATTACGAGCCCTTTTGCATCCACGACATGGTCCTTAATTTTGGAAGCCTGCAGGAACAGCCTTCCAGTTTCATTGTAAATCTGTTTGGTTTCGGTGTTTGGTTTTGGTTTGGTGGTGGTTTTTTTTTTTAAATGTGTTGTCTTGCTTGTATACCAAAAGCTTTCTAAACGTGTTCAGTAGTCTTAGTATTGTCCTGTGGGTCTGCGCAGCCTTCCTTCCCATGCTCCAGAGTTAAAGAAATGATTAAAAACGGGGTGAGGCTATAACTGTGGCAAGAAGCATAGTTTTGTGAGGATCTAGTTTTTATTGGGTTTTAAATTTAAAAAATCTGAATGGTGGCTATGCATTGAAGAATCCTCCAAAGAAAACCCCATTTCCTTGTTGTTTCAGAGTGAAGGAGGAACCATGCTCCTTCGTTGCCTGCCCAAATCACTTGTCAGTGGGGTATCGCCCAGTTGGGGGTCACCCCGGCTCTCTGCTGTCTCCTTCCTTGTGCCGAGGTGAGGGTTTAAACGGCTGCACGGTGAAACGTGTTGGGGAGCTGACGTGGCTGAAAACTGACTCAGACAAAGAAAATTACGTGTGGGGAGATGCGGAGGGGAGCTGGGGAACTGCACAGAGCCCCCCCGCAAGGAAATCCCATCCAGGAGGGATGAGGAGTTCAGGCTGTTTGGATACAGCCCTGTGTGACGAGCGAACCTACTACTCTTTTATCATAAAGACCTACTCGCGGGTCTTTGCTCGCACAGCTACTGGGTTTATTTTTTCCCCTCTGTTGCACAAAGCGTGACTAATGGCTGACGGATGCTACACGTTACAGTCCTGCTCTCGCCTCGCCCTGGGCGATCCGTTCCTGCGCCCTCTCCAGCTCAGCCGAGGCTTTCTGCAGCGAGTGGGTTTCACTGGAAACCAAGCTGACACATAAATTACTAATTTTTTGCTGTCTTGACTTCCTCAATTTGGCTCATTTTGGGGGAGACAAGTGCCTCTTCTGGGTGCAGTGGAAGCGGTGAAAGACTGTGGCTGTGGAAGGGGAATGGGATTGCTAGAGAGCCATTAAGGAGGCTTACCTTTAATATCAGACATTTCTCTTCATCTCCTGTTGCCGCTCTGCTATCTTTGCTTGTAGTTTTCGTCCTTCTTGCCATCCCCAAATGTAGACTTCTACTAAATGTAACTTATTTTTGTTTGTGGATTAGGTCACCACAAGATTTGAGGATAAATGTAATCTCAAATATCTGCAGTCAATACACATTTTCCTCTGGTCATCTCTACGCTTACTTTGACCCTCAGCAGAGCAAATAAATGTACCTATGTGTTGTGCAGCGCATCTGAAGGGCAACCTATAGCCCTCCTGCACTGTATGTCCCCACTGCTGGCAGTAAAGAATCGGCATCAGCACACACTTTGGTTGATGAAGCGTAAGGAGAAATTGAGTGCAGCCCCTTTTCCCACAGCTATATAGCAAGCTTTGCAATGTGGCTAGCAATAAAAACTTGATTTTGTTAGCAAATTCAGTGGATATAAATTGGGCAAGCAGATGGGAAGCTATCAAATAGATGCTGTGCCAAAGTACCAATTTTGCAAAATTACTTTTTAAAAGAAAAGCCAGAAGCAAACCAGGAACGGCTACGAAGAAAATACGGACTTCTTGGACGTTGGTCAACACAAAACAAAAGGAAAGTTTATGACCTTTGGAAGAAGGGGCAGGCAACTCAGGAGGACTACAAGGATGTCGTGAGGTTATGCAGGGAGAAAATTGCCGTAAAAGACAATTTAAAATGTTTCTATAAATACATTGGCAACAAAAGGAGGGCTAAGGAGAATCTCCATCCTTTACTGGATGCGGGGGGAAACAGTGACAAAGGATGAGGAAAAGGCTGAGGTACTTAATGCCTTCTTTGCCTTAGTCATTAAGAGTAAGACCAGTTGTTTGCTGGGTACCCAGCCCCTGAGCTGGAAGACAGGGATGGGGAGCAGGATGAAGCCTCCTTAATCCAAGGGGAAATGGTTAATGACCTGCTACACCACTTAAGACACAGACACAAGTCTATGGGGCTGGAATGGATCCACCCAAGGGTACCGAGGGAGCGGGCAGAAGTGCTCACCAAGCCACTTT
This sequence comes from Calonectris borealis, assembly GCF_964195595.1. NCBI lineage: Eukaryota > Metazoa > Chordata > Aves > Procellariiformes > Procellariidae > Calonectris > Calonectris borealis. The sequence goes on along the minus strand of NC_134318.1, from coordinate 5,571,879 downwards.
CAATCCTTTATCAGCAGTCCGGGCTAACCGGGGAGGTCCCAGTGGACTGGAGGTTAGCAATTGTGACGCCCATCTACAAGAAGGGCCGGAAGGAGGATCCGGGGAGCTACAGGCCTGTCAGTCTGACCTCGGTGCCGGGGAAGGTCATGGAGCAGATCATATTGAGTGCCATCACACAGCACGTACAGGACAACCAGGTGATCAGGCCCAGCCAGCATGGGTTTATGAAAGGCAAGTCCTGCTTGACTAACCTCATCTCCTTCTATGACCAGGTGACCGGCTTAGTGGATGAGGCAAAGGCTGTGGATGTTGTCCTCCTAGACTTTAGTAAAACCTTTGACACTGTTGCCCACAGCTTTCTCCTGGAGAAATTGGCTGCTCATGGCTTGGACAGGTACACTCTTCACTGGGTAAAAAACTGGCTGGATGGCCGAGCCCAGAGAGTTGTGGAGAATGGAGTTAAATCCAATTGGCAGCCGGTCATGAGCGGTGTTCCCCAGGGCTCAGTTTTGGGGCCAGTTCGATGATCTGGACGAGGGGATCGAGTGCTCCCTCAGTCAGTTTGCAGACGACACCAAGCTGGGCGGGAGCGTTGATCTGCTGGAGGGTAGGAAGGCTCTGCAGAGGGACCTGGACAGGCTGGGTCGATGGGCCGAGGCCAATGTATGAGGTTCAACAAGGCCAAGTGCTGGGTCCTGCACTTGGGCCACAACAACCCCAGGCAACGCTGCAGGCTTGGGGAAGAGTGGCTGGAAAGCTGCCCGGAGGAAAAGGACCTGGGGGTGCTGGTCGACAGCCGGCTGAACATGAGCCGGCAGTGTGCCCAGGTGGCCAGGAAGGCCAACGGCATCCTGGCCTGTATCAGAACTAGTGTGGCCAGCAGGAGCAGGGAGGTGATCGTGCCCCTTTACTCGGCACTGGTGAGGCTGCACCTCGAATCCTGTGTTCAGTTTTGGGCCCCTCACTACAAGAAGGACATGGAGGTGCTGGAGCGTGTCCAGAGAAGGGCAACGAAGCTGGTGAAGGGCCTGGAGCACAAGTCTGATGGGGAGCGGCTGAGGGAACTGGGGGTGTTTAGCCTGGAGAAGAGGAGGCTGAGGGGAGACCTCATCGCGCTCTACAGCTACCTGAAAGGAGGTTGTAGCGAGGTGGGTGCTGGTCTCTTCTCCCAAGTAACAAGCGATAGGACGAGAGGAAATGGCCTCAAGTTGCATCAAGGGAGGTTTAGATTGGATATTGGAAAAAATGTCTTTACTGAAAGAGTTGTCAAGCCTTGGAACAGGCTGCCCAGGGAAGTGGTGGAGTCACCATCCCTGGAGGTATTTAAAAGACGTGTAGATGAGGCGCTTGGGGACACGGTGTAGTGGTGGACTTGGCAATGCTAGGTTAACGGTTGGACTCGATGATCTTAAGGGTCTTTTCCAATCTAAACGATTCTATGATTCTAAACCATTTGTTCTCAAATACCATGAGTCTGCAACTGGAGTAGTGTCCCCTCTAGGATGTATCAGCATCCTTTTCGCACACAAAAAGCCATTCCTATGGCCTCAGGCTTCTCCAGTACCTGTTCGTGTCAGTTTGTGGGTAGGAGAGGTAATTCCGGAAAAACGACATGTTCAGTAGCAATCAAAAACCATTGGGAATTTGTATTGGATCTCTATTCAATCCAAGCAGAAAACAGTGTTATGCTACTATGTAAGTCCATAAAAGCAATGGTCCTCCTATAGCTTGAATACTCGGCGTGGTTTTCAAAATATTGATGGAAAACAGAGCGGGATGGCCCCTCATGCAGAATCACACGGCCTTTTGTCAGGTCTTACCCTGCTTAAAGTCACTGTGGCCTCACTTAGCTGGGGACGATGCATCTCCCGGGACCCCGCTCAGGTCACCCAGGGCATGTCTCCTCTTCAGCTCCAGTGGTCAGAGCATCTTTCTCGTCCATTAAACTACAGTTGTTGCCACAGGTTTAAGTAATAATTATTAATATTGTGTTGTGCAACGTTCTTTGTAAGGAAAATAATGTTCTTGTGAATAGACAGCTGCAGCCTGCCTGCTTTCTTCTCTTTTAAATCTGATTTTTACTAAACTTGAGTATTAAACCCATAGTTTTAAAATTAACTAAGAGATATATCATAATTGCTTTTATCAGTTAAACTGTTTTTGTGGTCTGTATGAGGAAAATAGAAGCAATAAAATGGAAAAAGAGCAATCCAGGCATCAAAGCAACAGTTACGATCTGTCTGGGTCAACAGATGTATTTTTATGAGTTTGTAATTATCATTGCAAATTAGAAAAATGTACTGCATTATAAAGAGACTTGAGAGCTGGGCAGTTTGCACAAGTGCTTCTCTTTGCTTTGTGTTGTTAAACAAATTAAACCAAAATCATGGGCCATACACATCCTTTTTGTTAAATTACAGTTATCCTTAAAGCTAATCAAAATGCATGTAACTGGATTTTTTGGTCTAATTAAAGCCCAGCAGCTCACACAGGTTTGTGGGAGGTGCTCCTGAAACAACCTGAAGTTTATCAGCAGTCTAGATTGAGCTCTCTGAAATCTTGCATCTGACGTAAGTAATGTCAGTACTAACGGCAGTTCCTAAGTTTGACCTAAGTTTACCGTTTGCTTACTCATCGCCGAGAGTAATATAACTGCGAAGCCTTTATTTGTGTTAGACCTTCGTGCAGCCACTGAAGGAGAGGTATCCTTGGGGAATGTAAAACATGGTCCTTTCCAGGGCTGGCAACTTTTTCTTCAGTGGCCTTTTTCAAATTAATGGTACAGAGGGAAATATGACCGTAAAAAAGGAAAAAAGTGGAAGAAAAAGGCAAGTCTCCAGTGCTACGCTTCCCCTGCATCCCTCCTCAGTCAGGGCTTTTACAGAATTCAGCCCACTGACTGTAACCACACATTGGCATTTAATCAATTTGAATTGATTTCTTCTTCTTCCCTTGCCTGGCAGCTTTTTGGGTCCGTTTTCAACATTGGTACCCCAATATCTGGAGCAAGAAGGCTCCAGGTCTGCCTCCTGCCACGGTGGTGCCTCGGAGGGGCCGATAACCAGCGAGGCTCTGTCACAGCTCATCTTTGACATCCACTTGCGGCAAGACTACAAGCAGTAGTGTTTTAACACTATTAAAACTCTGTCCAGAGAAGTAAAATGATGAATCACTTGATCCAGTAAAAACCGGTGTGCATCTAGGAAAACAGCGAAGACACGGAAGTTCTGAGTACGCCCTTGATTTACGCTTCTTTATTGACCCTTTTTCATTTTCAAAGCTTCCATCTCACCTGGTACTTGCAAATACAAAAGCAACTGCACTGTGTGTCGGAGCAGTCGGCAAGGCAGCTGGCGTGGGAAGCCCGAGAAGTGAATCGGAAGGTGTTTATAATGCAAAACTTTTTTGCCAGCAAGAAAGGAAGGTGCCACTTTTAGTCCTCAATTATGTTAGCTTCGTCTAAATGAAAGTAGCTCCCAGGGTATAGAAATCAAGACAGAATGGGCAATCAACTAAAGAAAGGACAGGGGGAGAGAACCAGGCAGAAGAGGAGGAATGCATTTGCAGGGAACTGGAAGTTTCCCCTTAAAGAAAAGTGCATTGAAATAAAGAAGTTTAACGAAAATAAGGGTTTGTGGCTTGTGAAGCATACCAGCGTAATGGGCTAGTAATAGAAATCATTGATTTATTCACACTAAAACAGAGCCTGGAAATTGCAGAAGGGCTCCCTTAACCTCATCTATCTATCTTATCCTTAGATCCCAACGCTGGCTCTCCCCGTGGGGCCACTGTGCATATTCCACATGACGCTTGAGAAAGCGGAAAACCGAGTTCAGTTTTTGCCTTTAAGTGGCTCTATCATTTGGTACAGAAAACTTGAGCTGTTGCATTTTGCTTGGTGTTACTGAATGAAGAATGTTTGGGTCTGCTTTTCTTGGGGATGTCAGCAGGAGCTTTCCTCTTGGAGTATGTTTGGAAAGGACCCTTTTGCTCCTCTGATCGAATTCAGTGCCATTTCCAGTTGCACACTGCACCCGACTACAGAGTACTGCCAAGTATCCTGAGGATTTGGAGGCCGATACAATAGTCTGCAGTGTCCTGTTAAACCAGCTGCTTCTCTGGGCGACGCTAGTGCTGATTTGGGATGTGCCCCTTGTACCCAGGAGGGACGGTGGCATTCGGCATTAGGCCACACTGCTGATTTATTCTCTGTCTGCCTCCTTCCTCCCATTAGGACTTTGCAGGGGGCAGACCAGGGGAAATGAGCCTTTGGGTTTCCCCCATGGGGACCCTGGGGCTCGTGTGACCAGGGTGGGGGTGAACAGGGGAGGCTGGTTCACGAGACTGCTGCGCTCTGTGCTGGCAGCCCTGCGTGGGTCCCCATCGTAGTTTTGGTGGTATCTGCACAAGTGTCACCCATGCCCTCCATGGGCCACAGCTCAGCTTTGCATGCACTCTTCCTATTTCTCAGAGCTGAAGTCTTTTTAGTTCTGTTTCTGCAATGCCTCAAGATGAGTATCCTCTTTGTTTGTGGAGAGTGTCCTGGATTCTGGTCCTATTTCGGCACCGTGCCCCTCAACTCGTCTGGTTCCAGAGTTTGTGGTGACCCTCCTGAGACTCTGTCATTGCTTCAGGGTTTTTGTCTCTTTCCCTGCCTTTCCTTTAGCAGGAGATAAACCCACCACCGACAGACAGTGCTTAATTCCCCAATTGGCACATTTTTTCCAAAACATGTAACAGTAATTCTGGCTTGTGCACCACCATCTGTCTTAAACATAACAAATACCCCATGCAGCTTTCTTACACATGGAGAACGATTGGGGTTTTTTGGCAGATAGCATCTTTTGCATTTTCCCTGGCTGCAGATCCCCATCGCAGTGGGGAGGCCCTGGAGCCTCCCAGATCCCCTTGCACTTTCTGGCACTGCTGTGGCCCTGCTCCTACTTGAGGATGCGAATATCTCACCAGCACGTGAAGATAAACCCTGGGATGGTTCTGGATGAGTATCTGTGAAACTCATGGCAGAGATGGCTTCTCCCCAAGGGGCTTTTAGCTGCAATTCTTTTAACTAAAAAGAATTCTAAGGCATTTTTCATCTTTAGAGGCTGATCAGACTTGATTTTTGTTCCACACCAGAATCATCTGTTGGTGATGATTGTGTTTTGTTATTTTTTTTTTCTCAGATGCAGACAGCATGAGCTAGGCTCTGCCTAGTTCAGAAGCCTTTGGAAAATGCTGTGTATTTGTGTTTCAGCTGTGTGATATCTTTAGCTGCCAAGTGAGACATCCCAAAATCAGTGTTCCAGTTACCTGGGAAGGGAGTGACACCACCTGTCAATCCTGTGCACGGCAATTGGGTTAAAGTGGAGATGTAGTTAAATAAGGATAAAATTTTGGACTGTCAGTTGTGAGGGTATTTTGTGGAGGACCAGAGCTCCTGTATTGCTGGAGATGCTCTGTGTCTTCTGCCAGAGGCAGGTTAGGATGAGGGAGGGATGTGGGGGGAGCTGTCGAAAACGTCCCCGAATTTCTCTCCCCTGCTTGGAGATCTACAACTATTTCCTTTGGCGGTAGCAGCTGAGATACTGCCGACAATAAAGAGAGCTGCTCTGCCCCAATAAAATGCTAGAGACAGTGCATTAAACCTGACCAAGACAGGTTTACTACTGCGTATCTCTTGGCTTTATAAACGTATATTAGAGAAACTATTCTACACATTAATGGGATTATTTCACAAGACGCAGAGAAGTAATAGAGCTCTTATATCAGTGGAGTTGTGGTAAATAGTCTTAGGACTAATTACTAATTACTGATAATAAGCAGGAGCACTTTCCCAAGGGAAGCTGTTGCATATGCTTAGTGCAATGTGTTACTGACAAATATTGATGCGTTTTTTTAAAAAATGTGGTTTTAAGGACATCAGTCTATGATTCCCTCAGCTGCGTGGCTGTAATAGATATGTATTTTTACATGAAAATCTGTGAGGGTTATGCTACCTTGCAAAATAACATAACTAGAAAAGAGACCCTCTGGAAGATAAGGGTATGTATATGGAAATATCAGTTCCTCCAGGAGGAAAGGCTGCTGGCTTTGAACGAGAAATGGGTGAGAATAAAATCCCAAACTCCTCCGTGCAGCCTCATGAGGTGTCAGGCAGTGAGGGGATAATGGCGAGGGAGGGGGACACGGTTGGCAGCTGGGATATGGGAGACATCCCAGTTTTTGCCTCTGATTGAGCCTTCATCCTCTCACCCCTTCAGTTAAAGCTCCTTAATCACAGTTTCCTCAACAAATTGGCCCTCAAAAGTAGGTTAGAGATGAGCTTATAACCAGCAGCCCTGCCAGGGTCAAAAGAGAGAGGGTGTCGAGCAAGAGGGCACCAGCTGCTCCCTGCGATGGTTCTCTTGCCCCCGAGGACAGCGGCAATGATCTTTGCCAGCAGCGGGCACAGCAGCCCGGCCGTGCAGAGCAACTTCAACCAGAAACCTCGCTGGAGTGCCTGAAAGCTCTATGTTAACCTGCTGACTTAGTGGGTAGTGTATTTAGAAGTGTAATAGTCAGTGGAAGTTGAAAGAACAGAATTGATTATTTTCTTTCTTTACAGCAGCCTGGGCTACTTTTGGAAGCAGCTTTGGAATAATTTTCCTTCTTGTTCTAGGACAGTTCATTTAGGGAGTTGCTCTGGGTTTTACCCTCTGGCAGATGGTTTGCATTCTGTGTTAGGAACAGCATATTTCACAAAATAATTGCTTTTGTAGCTCTTTGATGTTCTCAGTTGAAGATGCTGCCCTAAAGCCGGTGCACGTCTGTGGAGCAGCATGGATGTTAGGGGCTCTGACATGCAGCTCTTGCCTGGCCATCTTGTACGGGGGATGCAATACGCTGTAGGTTTGCACCACCAAAGACCAAGTTTTGGCTACAAAAAGAAAGGACAGAGGTTGGAAAGTGTGAGGTTTGCTTTCTGCCTTTTTCCCTTTTACCGGAGGCCCTGTCTCCATCACTCCCAATGGATGGGCTTGCAGGGAGCTTCCCACCCCTACCACCACTTGGGGAGAAGGCATTTTCCTCCCCAAGGCACCTACAAGTGATTAATCACAGCAACAAGGTGCTGTACAGGCAGAGGTAAGGTGGCCAGAGGAGCCCATCCTCATCTCCTCTGGGCTGGGCAGAGTCTGAGCTTTGAGCCAGTTCACCTCCAGGTACATAGAGCTTAAAATGAAGCTGCTCAAGTTTTTTTAATCTCTTCAGATGGGTCTTGACTCTGGATACACCACTTCCCGCTCCCAGCGCCAAGCAGGTGCCTGGAAGGTTTCCGTGGCTGGTCATCCCTAGCTCATATCTGCTCACGCGGGCACAAGGCTGCTGAAACACCTGACTGCGGAAGGAAAATGGCTTGTATTTTAAGGAAATCCAAAAGGTTGTAAAAGGAAGAAAAATAGCAATGGAATTGCAGGCCTTCTGGCTGTTTCACAGTACTTAGGATCATTAAGAAAGGTGCAAATTAAAAAAACTATTTGTGGAAAAAATGATAGTGTTGAAAGTCATTCTGATTTTCTTTCCTTCTCTGATCCTCTCTTATTTTCCCTCCCACCACTCCTTCCTGGTTGCTCTTGAAATAGCCACAGCACCTATTTTTTATTAAATAGAGGAGAGGCAAAGACTCTCCAGAGCACCCTTCTGCGTCACTGCCAGGACACATACAGCTCCCGATGACAGGAGAGGCTGTTCCCGCTCTACACGCACAAATGCACTGATGTCTGGGATTATTCTGGAAGCATCTGAATAACCTGTTAGGCAGTAACTGCCTTCATTGAGCATGCAGTGCCGGCTGCTCTCCCAGGTAGGATGGGGAGGCAGCTCCTTTTGGGCTGAGTGAATTGCATTAGGGTGATTCAGTTGATTTTGGCAGAAATATTGGCTGCTTCAGGTCCAGCTACAAATGGCCCATCCGGCAACCAGCACTAATTCCCCTCCTTTAAAAGCCCCAGAGCCCTCAGACAGGTATTGCAGTTTGGCTCTTTAGTGCTTATTAGTCTAGTAGGAAGAAGTTGCTGGAAGTCTGTGGAAAATACGAAGTAAGTTCCTCTTTCCTTCGGTCCCTTACATTGGTTTACAGGGGGGCTGAGCATGCCCTGCTGTTGGTCAGCTCTCCTCTCTGACCAAGTCCTACGGAGGGGACACGCTGCAGTGGAGTGTCCAAGTTCATCGGGAAAGCAGCTCCATGATGCACAGAATGCAATGCTGAAATAAGGAAATGCCCTGGCACAGATGTGTGCTGTCTGGCAGAAGTGAGATCTTCCCAGATCCTGCCCATCTCCCCTTCACACTCCAGCTGCCTCATCAAAGTCTTCCTTGTTTTTGTTTTTGCTGGGAAACAGCAAAAGACAAACGAAAAGCTCTAAAGCAAAATATTTCCTTTTCTATTTCATGTTATTTATTTTTCAACTTGTGACAAACACAATTTTCTGTTGGCTTTCCTGATGGAGTTGGAAACATCAGGGTGATTAATGCGTACCAGGTGTTTTTATTTTATTTAAGCATTTAGCATCGGGATTTCTCTTTAAAATCCACCCAGAGGAAGTCTGTGGGGATTGGATGGTGCACAGGTGAAAAGCTGATGTGGGTCCTCCCTTGCAAAATGCATCTCTTTGCTCTGCTTCTTGCACGAGGGAGGTTGAAGAAGCTCATTGTGCGGCCTTGAGGACTAAATACATGAATAGAGTGAGTAAAGGATCAGTAAAACTAGGAATTGCTGGGAAAAGCTTTTGCTTCCCGGTCAAAAGCTGAGGGAGCTACTTACAGCTCTGGTAGTGCTTGCAGCAGGGTTTCCCGGTTGGCTCCAGCAACAGAAACTCTGGAGGGAGCTGTAAGCGCAGTGTTTCAGCACAGCTTTGGGTTTTTTTTTCTCCTCTCGGCCAAAATTGACCTCTAAAGAGGTGGTGTGTTGGGCATTTGAAAGTGGATGTATTTTTGAGTGATACGAAAAGAAATTGTTTTACTTACCCCTGCTTCTATAAGCTGCAAATGTAGTTACTGAAGTCTTTGCAAGCAGTATTCACCTGTGTCTTGGCTGGTCAAATTTAAGTGGTTTTCATTAGTGTATGAGGCCAGCTCTGTTTTCTGTGCCGGGTATCAGCTTTCTCTGGAATAGAGAAAGAAAAGGGTAGGTAAAACTACAAAATATAGACAGCAGGTGTGTATTTTTTTTGGTAAAGGATTTTCATGGCTTTTGAGTGTTACTGTTGTTTCTGAGATGGTGATTACAGAAGGGGATGAGTAAACTTACACACAAACCCCTGTGTTTAAAAACAAAGATGTACGTGTGTTTAAAAACAAAGTTGACAAAAGACAGCATTTAGCTGTACAATGTTTATAAACTACTGGGAGGACTTTTTTTGTTGGCAAATGACTGCCGAGAAGCTATACAACCTCAGATGTGGGGTGAGAAACGCTAAAAAAAGCCTTGTCAGAGGCTGACCTGCTGTTTGGGTGGCTTTCCTCGCCTGTGGGAGTTATCCCCGGCCCTGGAGGCTGCTGCCTCATCCTGCTCTCTGCTGGTATTTTAGGTATAGTGTGAGGAGAGCCTGAGCAGCAGCTCCTATTTTTTGTTGTTTTTGGGACAGCTCTGTTTCTTCCAAGGTCCTGTCTGCTCAAGAAGACTCTTCTTTCCTCATGAGTGAGGGAATAACTTAAGTTGTTTGTCACGCTTGAGCCTGTGTGAGGAGCGTAGAGGTCCCGATTCAGGTCAGAAACGCCTCGTGGCAAGAAATGTGCTATTTCTTCTGGTGAAGTGGTACTCGTTTTCACCAAAGACCTTTTCAGTAAAATCTGCGATGGGTTTTTTTTGAAGGAAAATAGGCGTTTGAGGGAGGTTTTTGCACCCGGAGAAGTGGCGAAGCCCGGGAGAGCGGTGCCGCAGGCAGGCATTACCGACCCGTTGCTGTGCCCCAGGGCCCCCCCGGCTGAACGACCCGCCCGCGGCTCTTTAGCCCTGTATTTACCACTGAAACAAACGCACATGTGTTTTTGATTTCTTTTTTTTTTTTTTTTTTTAACCAAGGCGCAGCGGTCGGGCTACGGGTCCCTCCCCGGCGACGCCGCGGGATGGCGGGCTCCCGCCACCGCCCGGCCCGGCCGCGGGCGCCACCCGGTGGCCCGCCCCGCCCTCACAGACGTGCCCGGTGCGCCGGGCTGGGGCTGCCCCGCTCCCCCCGGGGCGGTGGGCAGGCCCTGGCTGCAAGCTCCGGCCCTGAGGGGGTTCCCGGTTGAGGGGGAGCCGGCGGCACCCGCGTGGTCGGTGGGCACGCCGCGTTCCCGCTGTGGGCAAAGCTCACGCTGCGGGTAAGCCAAACCGCGCTATTTTAAAACCACTTGCTGCCTGCCAGGTGTGCGTGTGTGAGGAAAAGGACTTGGGGGGACGCTGTCAGTGGTGGTGCCTGAGGTAAACCTGAGCCGAGCAGCTGTGCGGCCGCTGAGGCTTTCACCAAGGGCGCCTCTCTGAGGTAAATTTGAAGCCCGCCAAGGCTCAGGCCCGTGTCTTCACCACAGCCTTCGAGGCCGGCTCCTGGGGAGTTCGTTTTCCCCCTGGCTGAGGGGAACTGTGGGCTAAGCTGAAGGGCAATGGGCAATGGCTGTCTCCAGTCAGCAGGGTCATGTATGCGGGGCTTTGGGGGCAAACCACCCTGGGGATCCTGAAGGATCCCACTCTGGGAGCAGCAGCAAGGGGTAATTTGCTGTATTAAATAGAATATTGCATGCAGGTCGTCTGGGCCTATGTGGCAGAATACTGGTCCTCAAGTGGACGTGGAGGGAAGGGAACATGCACCATTAAATACATAACCTTTGGGATATCTGACGCCCTTAGGTTTGCAAAAGCTGAGGATGTGCCAAGTCGTACTGGAACCACGCGGAAGAAATCATCCCGAGGCCTGCACGCCAGGTGAGCACCGGTGGCTGCTGAAAGGTGGCTCTGGCTCTGCTGTTATTTGGGCAGTGAGCTGTTGTGTACCTGCGCTCCTCATGCCTCCTCCTGCTTCCCCTGTGGGTCCTCAGCACGGGCTCTCCTTGGGAAGAGGTGGCTTCTCATCTTTTCAGTCGGATCTAATTGAGCCAATGCTATTTGGCACATGTCCAGTGGTGGCATGTGCCACACACAATTAAAAAAAAAAAAAAGTTCCCAGACAGCAATCTGCTCAACATCTATCACGTGTAGTAATGTAAAAACTGTAGGAGGAATGCTAATGTCTCCTGTGAGTCACTGTGGACAAAGTGGTATACCTGTTAAAGGAAAAATTTTTAAAAATCTTCTTGTCCAAAAATTTGATGGAACAGGACTTGTTGGGGTGTGGGGGAACCAAGTCTGACCCAACTTCATTCCAAAGCAAACAGGTTTTCAAGGCTTTATCCGGTTGTTTTGGGGGATGGCAACCTTGACGGCAGGAGCAAGACAGCTCTAAGTTGGTGTTTCTCACTTGCTTATTGTTACGCCACTGGATAGCGAGCAGGAGCAGGTTAACAGCAAGGATGCTGGTGATGTAATACTACTCTGCAAAATTAAACATTGTGACAAGGATGTAATTTTTTTTTTTTACATGCAAGGGTTTCTCTTTTGTGTGTGTGGGAGGGGGTGTTGCTTTGTTTGCTGTTATGAAGTGCAGCTATCAAAAACATAGAGCCTGGAGCTCATCACATCAGTGTCCTATTAGCAAAGTCAGCCTTCATCCAAGCTCGGATCTACTTTGAAGTCCTGCCTGCCTGTCACCAGTGGGAGTGATGCTGTTGACTTTGGTAAGTCAAGGGCTCAATTCCTGGTGTTGATCTGGCAGGCTTTGCCTGCACTTCATCACCTTCTTCCTGGCTATCATCTGTTGCTGGAGACTGAGGAAGGTCAAGCACAGGTAAAATTAGGGTTCAGGACTGTGAGCAAGCTGCTGCCTGCTGTCCTCATGAACTTTCATGCTGAAACGATGTCAGGTGAGACAACATCTTGCAGAAGCAAAGATTTCCAAATATTAGTGGGTACTGCAACTCCTTTGTAGTGCATGACTATGAAATGGTGCTTGAGGTCTGTACCAAGGTGGGAAAAGAAAAGCCCTGACCTTTTGTTCTTAAAAAATCTTAAATCTTAAAATTTTATTTTAGGGTTTTGTCTCAAATCTAGTTTTGAGTTCTTTTTTGGATTGGAAAGAAATAGGTGCTTCTGCAGTGTATCAGTTTAATGATAACAAACAGTGGTGTAGCACTAGATGTCAGTAGTGCTTCACCAGTTTCTGTGTCAGACCTTACACGCTTTATTTGCTGCCCGCTTTTGGCACATGGATGCCCTCTCCTTATTCCGTATTTTCCAGAATAAACACGTATAAATATGCTGTCATTCAAAAATACTTTTTCTCTTACTTTGCTGTCCTTGGTGAATAACCATCTTGGGTCACCGACTTCCAAAAATGACATGTTTTTTGACATTTCAGTAGATCATGCATAGGCTTTTTTGTTCTTAGTGGTCAGTCTATAAAAGTTGCATCTGGGCTTGTATCTTGGCAAATATCACTCTTGTTGCAGTTGCTCATTAAAATTCAGGTGTGAAAGTTTCAAAAGCAGTTCAAACACTACCAAAGAACTTTTTATTTATAAAAAAGATACCCTAGGTCTAAAAGCTCTGATTTAGCTGCATGCCTTTATTAAACTTGAACTGGACTGCTATCGGCCAGATGCTTTAATGAAGTGTCCTTTATCACACTTCAGGAAAGCAAAGGTAGAAAGGAGGTAGCATAACTGGCTGAAGGACTCTGATTTCTCTTCTTAAAATGCTATAAAGCAGAAGACACATTTTAATAGTGATCCTAGGCTGTTTCCTGGTTCATAATACTTAATAAAAAATACAACTAGTGTGTTGTGACAGAAGCCGGATAGTACAGCCACTTCTTGCTTCTCCTTCCTAAGGAATAGTTAATATGTTAACATAAAATTTCTGAAACCAAATTTCTGTAATTGGAAGAGTTTCTGGAGATTGTAGTTATTTCTCAAGAGTACACTGTTGTAAAAATTCAACCTGTATCAAAATGCTGTTTGACTTCAGGACGGAGTTAAAAATGTGAATATGTCCTATGTTTACTCTTGTTTCCTTCCTTCGAAGTCACTGTAACCCCTTAGGGCAGGTGCTGTCTTTGTGTGGTTAGATGCTGGGCAGTGTATGGGGTTCAGATCTTGGCTGTGCCTCTTGGGTGCAGCACTTACACAGCGTGGGGAGGAGAGATGTAAGCTTAGAAAAAAAGGAAGCTGTGTATAGAAGGAGTTTGCTAAGCTCATCGAATATGCCAGAGGAATCTCAATCACAGAATGAAACTTTGAAAATTGCTAATTTTCCCAAGATACCAAGAGCAGCAGTCTCTCCAATAATCCATGCTCCTCATGCATGCGTTGGATTTAATGAGACGGAAGGACATTCCTCATTTCTCCTAATACAAGAGCTGGGAATGTAACATGAAATAGTTAGCTGGCAGGTTCAGGGCAAACAAAGTATGTCTTTTACACAATGTTCAGTGAAATTGGAGAATACATTCCCACAGGGGATTGCAAATAGCAAAAGTTTAAGTGTGTTGAAAAGGGGAATAAAAATTGATGGCAACTTGGCTGTGCATAAAACGTTTTTTTCAGTGCTTGATCACTAGTGTGTGCGATGGATTCTGGGGCCAAAATTCACCTGTTCCAGTTGCTCCAAGTCAAAATAAGTAAAACCTAACAAAAGTGACTTTTAATTTTTTTATTTACTTTTAGACTACTGTGTTGGTTCATGAGTGTGGCTATATCAAGTAATATTACAAAAACGTGCTCAGCTGGTATTGTTTTGCAGGAGATGGTGTCACATTGAATTTGGCAAGCATGGGGCTTTCCTCTGCTTTGCAGCCTACTTTGGGAGAAGTAAAGCAAGGATTAAGAATGCAGGTGTGTGTTTAGAAAGTAAAGGTGACAGGCAGAGGAACTACAAGAAAACGTCTTTCCTGGGGAATTTCTGAGCAGGCTAGAGAAGCTTGGCAAAGTCTGCGTTTTATGGTAGGAAGAATCCAAAGGAACTTAACGGGGAAGAGAGAAAAGGCTTTTTAAAATATTCCTGCCCTCTCTATTCAGCAGAGGAGTGAAAGACTGTGCTATGTGTGTGCTTGGGGGGGCGGGTATAGCGTCCCCCTCATTTTTGGCTGGGATCCCTGAGGGTGGGGTGGTGGTTGGTGGCTCCCCAGACTGTCCCCACGTGTGCTTACCAAGTGGGTAAGCAATTTTGGAGCTGTAACTTTTCTTTTTTCCTTTTCCTTTCTTTTTTTCCTCTTCTCTCTCACCAAAGAGGTCATGGGTGTGGTATTGGGGCTCAAATCTGCAGATTCCCATCAGAGCCATGTCACTTTTGGGGGACTTACAAGGACTTACACAAAATCATGTTTTAAAACTTTCAAAATCTTCCTGCTGCCTGCTTGCACTGCAGTTGCACAGCAGCTCTGCCGGGCTGCACACCAGCAAGTTACAAAAGGGTGACTCTGTGACTCTGCCCAGTCTAAATTGCGGGCTAAGGTTTGTGTCTCTTGGCAAAGACAGCCGACTAGGCTGTTTGTAGCTGCTGTTGCTTTTAAGACCAACAAACCCTGTGATCTAGAAGAGAAGCTTTTAGCTTCATTCTCCGTGATGAACCCTGATACAAAGTCAGTCTGTCTCCTGGGAGGCAGACAAGGCAACTTGTGATGTTGCTGGGTGCAATTCTTATGAACCTGGATGCTTCTTGTGTTGATAGGAGTCTATAGATAGACATACTGATAGTGCAGACAATACGAGAAGTATTTTTTGTACTGGAGAAGAGCTGAGAAACAAACTACAAAGTATAAATTGGGTAAGGTAGCTGGAATAAACTAGTCATAAAATGACCTTAAATGAAATACAAGGCCTGTTGTCCATTAGACAGGTGTATGTAACACAGATGCATGTGACGTACAGAATGCATATGTATGTTTCTATATGTTGTATGCACAATGTATTGTAATTCAAGTAGGTGTATGTAGGAGAGGCAGCTGTTACCCAGAGTCACTGTTCCGTCCTGATCTGAGAACAGCTGTGACCATGAGTCTGCAAATGGTTCAGGTTTACACTGGGGGAGCAATAGCTGGAGTGATGTACTCTGTTACTGCCCAGCAGCAAAGGTGGGTACTCTTAATCACTGCATGAGGAGAAATGTGTTGTCACTTTGAAAGACAGCTGTATTTGGTTGATGGGAACACTTGTGCAATCCGATTGTCCACCTGGCAGTGAATGTTGCTGTTCAGCCATTGCAAACTACTGTCAAAGACTAACCAAAACTGAAGAAAAAGGTTAGAAAAGCCTGTCCAAATGTGAATCTGTGCAAGGGAGTGTCCACTTTGGGATCCCACTGTTCTTAATAAAATCTGGTGTTGCTCAGCTTAAGGTGCTCTCACGGAAACCGGAGTGTATTCTGTGGCTCTGGTTGGTGGCATCAGCTGAACTGAGTTTTGCAGCTAAAAGATAGGAAAGTAATTTTTTTAAACGACTTCAAAAACTCTGTAGGTACTCTATGTACACAGACTTTCTCTAAAACAAGTACAATTTGCTTTTTCTGTGTGATTATTTCTAGTATTGGGTCAGGTGTTACTGTTAAGCTAAGGCTTCTCAGCTTTGCTTTCCTTCTAAGGAAATGAAGACAGATAAAGGTGACTGGCTCTATCCTCCCCAAAAATAAATAGTAGCACTTCTAGTTAATAGCAGCAGAAAGTGTTATGAAATGATAATGTGGATGATATTGGTGTTAAAAGCTTATGGAGACAGACAAGCATTGCAGATATGAAGGAGATATCATATACTTGAATTAATCTGTACAAACAGCTTTGTAATTGGGTCGTGCAAAATTATGTTTTACAATAAGATACTTTCAGCTTTATGGGTTGCTGGTATGAGTATCTGGTTGCTTAATGCTAACAAAGTAGCTTCTATAAACATAGCTATGTAAGTAAGGATTTAATGTACTTGAAAGTGATTTCAGTGAAATTATTCACTTATTCTTCTCATTTTTTTTCCCCTCAACGTGTCTCCATATATTAAACAGCAAACCTGAGTTGAAGCAGCCAGAGAGGTGAATTTTTAAAACAGGAAATGAAGGTAGAGATTGTGTACAGTTCCTTAAATTGTTCCCTGAAAGCTGAGCTTCATCCTGTCCTCCAAAATAGGATTATGAATCTTAAGGGATTAAATTCTCTTATTTCAAATCTCTTAATGAATTGTGATTAGTTCTAGTTTACTTTTTCTCAACTTCTGTTTTTCAGAAAAATAAATAACTGCAAAGGTAAGAACTTTTTCAGATCTGTGATGATAAAACTTAACCCTGTGATGGGCAGGTCTGGCCACTGTGGACCCATCATGGTCTAGGCAGGTGCAGTAAGCACTGCAGAGGTCTCCCTGATGTTGGCATACCTTTGAGGTCCTATCTCACCTGGTGGATCACTTACCACTGCTAATTGGTGGGCTTTTTTGCCATATTGGGGAAATGAGATGTATTGGGAAAATGAGATGTGTTGTGGTGATGAATGGTGGTCAAGAATGACATGGGAGAAAGCTTTTTCAGAAACCCTTGTGTTGGTGCTGGAACCTGAAATGAGTTTGACTGCAGCTTTATGTATGGTTTGTAAGAGGATAGGGCTGGTGAAGTTAAATGTTACCTGTCTGTGTTTGAGCTTGCTTTGGCACTGCAGGCAGTGATTTCCAAGGTCATTCCTAGGGCATTTCTGGGCACAGCTCCCCTGACTGTACCCCATTCCTCCTGCTTTGTTATACATCAGCTTGTCATCTCCTTGTAGAGTTTCTGGTGGGCTTTCCCATAACCACACCAGAAGTAAGAGCAGGTCCTCAAGTAATAGGATCTTCCCCAGCTCTGCTTGGGACTATTCTCAAGAAGGGCTGCAAAAAAGCTCCATCATCACTTCTGCTTGCACAAGAGGCTGCAGGATCTCCATCCCTGGAGGAGTCAGTCTTTCACTGAATTTGCCAGTGACCTCTCCTGCATGTAGTTTCAGAGATGAGAGTTTCCGATGGTGTCCCAGAAATAATCCATCAGCATACAAAGCCTGCTCCAAAAGGCTCTCCTGCACCCCAAGAGGCAGGGTAGGTTCACACCAAGCAGTAAATCGTTGTCTGGTCAAATTTAATGCTGATGAAAGATAAAGCATGGTGTCAACATGTGCCACAGGTGCTCCTTCTCAAACCTGGAGGAGTTTTGTTGGTAAGGGGCTGAGAGTTTCAGGGACCTTCTCCTGTGACTGGACTCTGGTAGGACTGCTTGTAAATGCTGGTTCTTAAGTCTACAGAAATTCATAAGGTATCTGAAACGTTCCATTAGCCTTCAAACAGTATTTACAAATTTTATTGTGAATATTCATTTTATTAGCTCTGTCATAAAGTATTCCAATATTCAATATGGAAATAAATAAACTGCAACATTAAAGTAAAATTGCTGGAATAGAAACAAAATAGATGTAAATCCTCCTGAAGGAGGATGATCTAGCAATAGTGACAGAGACAAGAGGTCACTGTCCTCATAGGAAGAGATTGTATGGGTGGGAGAGAAGGAGGTTTCTGTACCATGAGAACTGTGCTTGTTTTGAAGTGAAGGGTGGCAACAGGTTAGTGATGTACAAATTGCGGCAGAATGGAGTATAGAAATAAATAAGTAAATTCCCTGAGTAGTACACGTGCAGTCCAGAGAGGCCTTTGATTCATGAGGCAAAGCAGTGCTATGCTGATAAGGGCGCTCGTGCATGACTCGGGAGAGATGGCTTTGTCCCTGGTTTTGCTGTTGACCTCATACTGCTGTGTTTTTCTCCTTTCATCCTCTGCCTTGTGTATTTAGACTGTGTTTCTTTGTATTGGGGCCAGCCTGCTGGAGAGTGTATGTTCATTCAAGACCTTGACCAGGGACTGCAGACACTTCTGTCATAGAAAGAAATAATCTTTAAAATGCACAGGGAAGCTGTAGAGGATAAGGTGGAGGTTACGCTTTTTGGTGCCATTTTTGATAAGCTGGCAGCAGTGTTCTGCATATAAAGAATTATCTTTTTGAAAAGCGGCCTGCTGTGCAGCGGGGGAATCAAGGGTGGTAGCAGCAGCAGAGGTTTGGAACAGGCTTGGTGGTGTGGTGTCTAGCAAAAGAGCATTTGTGAACCAGCCTGAGGGTTTCTGCAGCCAGGACTAACCGCGTATTAGCCAGCAGAGCTATGGGGCTGGGCTAACAGAGAAGTTTAGTTATTAAACTCAGCTGTGCTGCAGCATCCTGTGGGTGAGTGCAGGCTTGGAAAGGCTCACTCACAAAAGATGCTGGTTTTAACAGTTTTAGATCTGCTAATTGGTAGATATGAGTGAAGAAGATGGGAGTCTTTGTTAGATTCAAGCCTACCTCTCCATAGTGATGTGCTGACATAACTAAACCTCTAGTTCTCTTATAGACGAGAGAAAACTAGCTACCTCATCAGAAGTGGTTTTTGAGAAGAAAAGTTTTCAAAGCTGGTTTGTTGTAACTTAAAAAGCAGAAAATACCTGTGGGTGAGGGACCAAGCAATCTTATGTGCTGCTGCAAAAAGAAAATTGAAATCTGAGTTCCTTGAAGCAGAGACTTTTAACTTGAAAAGAGTGCTTTATTTGGAACAGGACGGGAGAACAGGACCGGTATTAGCATCTCTTGCAGGTAGATGTACATCCGTGTCCTGGTGGTGAGGTGGGCCAGATAGAGCTTCCTTACCAGCACATGCAGAGGATGTGGTTTTATCAATGGCTGTGCAACTTGGGCATGTCAGTGACTCCCCAGCCTCTGTGAAATTTATATTACACCAAGGCGCAAGTGGTATTGTCTTGCCTCCAGCTGCCTCTCCTCCAGGAGAGAAAATAGTCCCAGAAAAACTAACGCACTTTCTTGTACTCAGACAGAAGATGCTCACCCAGCAGCTAGCTGTCATCTGCTGTTCATTACCAGCCCTTTCCTGCTGTGGGAGCCTGAGATTTAAAAGCCATTTTACTGCTGGGGTCTTTCTGTACCGCAGAACAGGCTCTCCATAAAGCACAGAGCAGCCTTTCTGACAGCTGCTTTAGGAAATATCACTAGGAAATGTAGCCTGAGGGTCTGAGTACTCTGGGAGTTTTTTCTAACAGTGTTTATTTCCAGAATACAGCTACTAATTTTGGCTCTTGGCTCTGCTCGTGTTCATTAGGCAGATTTTGTGCCTTTAAATGTGTGCTATTGAATAAGAGAAGGGTAAGAAAGGTCAGTAGGGAAAACCTGAGAAGACTGAAAAAAAAGGTAAAACTGGTAAAACAGAGCAGAGAGGTAGTGATGAGGTGGTGGAGCCGCCTGCTGTTTTCAAGCTGAGGTGGTGAGGCTGGGAAGTGAGAAATGAGCATCGGCAGTGACGCTGCTGAGGATGGCAGTAAGGAAATCCCACTGTGAAGTCCCTGATGAAGGATGAGTAGGAGGTGTCAGTGGGTGGAAACGTAACCCTGCCTGGGAGGAAGGTATAAAAGGCATTTGGAGCTCCGTGACCAGGAGAGAAGACCAGCTTTTTTTCCCCCTACAACTTTTACAATTGCTTCTTGTGCAATCTTTTTCATTTCCAACTTTCCATGAGTGGCTTGACAGATGTGAAAGGACTGTGCTGGAGCTGTCAGGGCACCTGGGGCTGATTAGTAGAAAAGTGCAGCTCTGTGTCTGCCCTTGCAAGCTTCACCTACTGATTTTGAGTCAGTCTATGTGGCAGAGTCTGTTAAGGGAAGGCCATGTGCAGTGTCCTTTTGTGAGCTTGCTTTTTTTCCCTGTTGTCCTTCTGCCTTTTTTAATTTGCATGGAAATGTGGGCAGCAATCCATAAGAAAACCATAACCTGAAGCAATGAAACTATTTTAAGACTTGTGTCTTGAACTTCTCAGCAAGGTTATGTCTGCACTGCCTGAATCAAGCTGGTTTTCATTTTAGTGGTGGGCGCTTGGCTTTTAAGCCAGTAGTGCAAGTATGGAAGTCACTGTTATTGTTCTACAGACCTGTGGAGAATTGTAGAAAGTTCTCCGAACGGGTACTTTACAAACACCAAGCCACAAACACTGCTGAATGTGTGTGATGTATTAATTATTTCTAAAGGATGTGCATGTTGTTCACTTAAAGATGTCATGATCTTAACATAAAATAAATTTTTAGCGAGAGCCCCTTCTAGAGAGGAGTAAATGCATAGGGTTTAACAATGCAGTTACTTCTGTCCTTGGAGCTGGGTCCAAAAACAAGTTGTTGGCCCTGCAGCCTGCTGTAATGTGTGCTGGGGCCATTGGACACTGCTTTTTGCTCACTGTATTCCTATGCGCCTCTGCAGCTCCCGCTGCCTTTTGCTGATCCTGTTGAGTTGGCAGGTGAGCCGTTGCCATCTTCTGATGCTCCAAATTCAGTGAAGCTCTTTTGCAGCGCCAAGAGGATAGGAGAGGTGCTTTTCTTACTGCAAAAATGCTGCTCTTGAGCCCATTCTGATGGTCCTCTGGGTCCCTCTCTGTAGGAAGAAGTGTTTGGGATGAGCTGGGCTATGTGTTTGGTTTTTTTTTTTTTGAGTGCAGGCAGTTTTCATATGTAACTGTTCTTAAGCAAAGGTGGTCCCTGACAGCCTGCGCAAGGTTAAGGAGGTGCAGCCAAAGCCAAGTGTCTCTGGAGATGTCTCTAGCTGGCACAGGAGAGTGTGGCCTTGCAATGTCCACTATAGCTCTACCCTGTATCCATTTATTGCAACACTGCTAACAGAAATAATATTTCTCATCATTTTATTGATAACAACTAAGCATTCAGTCTTTGGAAAAAAAAAAAAAATCTCCACATCTTGAAGGACTCCCTAGAAGATTTTTGGTCCAAAGACTATGAAATCCCAAACTGGCACGTATTGGACACAGGATGTTGTGAAAGGGTAATGAGATTTCAATGGTACAACTTGGGATTGCTCCGTTGCCTGTGAATAGTGAACTCAAGGCATATTTACACCAAGCATTCACCAGGTAGCTTCATAGAGTTATCTAGTTAAGTACAAACTGAAGGGTATTAATGAGATTGTGACAGTCTAGAATATGTTAATCAGAAGCTCCTGCCTTATTTCAGTAAAGCTTTTTCCAACCTGCCGTGCTGGTAGACTAGATATCTATTTGCCTTGGTTAGCAAAGCCAGTTAAATTGGTATTCTCTTTCCGAGTGAGCCATTACACAGATTCAGTGTTGCTCTTGGTAGCAATACGGGATCCTGTTTGCACATAAAGTGCAGGGAGATGATTCACTCCAAAATTATGGAGTGGCCTTTCAGAGAGAAGCAGAACCGGTGTTCCCTCTAACCAGTGTTTATTATAAATCTGAGTCTCTCAACAGCAGTAGCAAAGTACTGAAAGCACTTCCTGAACAGCATTGTGTTAGCTGTATGTCTTGATGGAAGATGTTATATCACATCTGAGTCCCAACGCTCGGGATAGTTATTCAGTTTGTGCGATTGCCTGAATGAATCTCTATCTGCTTCTGAAACTATGAGCACAATAGAGTCTTCCCTTTGACACAGGTCTGTGCTCACTAGTGAAGACGATGGCAGTAAGTCAGAGGGGTTTTTCTGTGGTGAGTTAAAGTTTGTCAAATATGTAAATGTAGCTCACTGAGACTATTTCCTATAAAGGTGCACGTATACTTCAGATGCTTTTGTGTTTCACCAAGACTTGTATTGCCCTAGGAGCTGTTTAGGTACCGGAAATCCCTAAACCCCACAGGTAAATCCTAGTGACTTTCGGTGCTGCAGGTGCTGGATATATAAACTATCAGAATATCTGTTCCACAGACTGCCCCAGGAAAAGTCATGGTGAAAAACACTGTTGGAATGAAATGGGGATGGTGAATATGCGTTTCAAAGGAATAGCGCCGCAGGGCTGCATCATCTGGTACCCTTACCCGGTAAAAAGGATGACTAGGTGGCAGATTCACTGTATGCCCTTACATGTAAAGGGAGGACGTTATAGAGCAAGGTTTTCCTTCTCTGGATACCACAGGTCAGATGAATTTCTTCTTGGCCACCTTTGTGCTATGCACGAGCATACCCAGGAATCAAATTACGTTTGGGGGCATTGGACACCTTGAGTCCCCTGTGCTTGAGTCCCCTGAGCTACCTTGTGATCCTGTGAATAACAACTCCAGGTTTTCCCTTATGCTGAGGAAAAAGCGGTGTCTACAACCTGGTGTGCTCCGCCTTTGCCTGCCTCTGGGGACCTGAAGGTTTAGTATCCTGGAAGTGTTGTTGTGTGGGTCTTATTTTGGTGTCATTTGGTTCTTAAAGCAGGCAGTAAAGGATGTGAAGTGGCTGCTATTATGGCTGCCATGGCTTTAGGTGTTAAAGGAAAAATGCTTGTTGGGAGAAAAAGAATTACAAGTCCGTACCTTGCAGACAATCTTATATTGCTCCTTAAAACTTGGATACACTACAGAAGGAGCTGTGATATGTATTTCTTCTGGGTATGCATGCTACTGTTGTCTGTATCTTGGTACATCTCATGTATTAGCTAATGGAAAGAATGATGTCTGAGAACTTGTTGTTCTCGCAGAACTTTTCGCTGAAAGAAGAATAACTATAATGAAGTATTTAATGAAGTATTTAACAGTAGGAATCAGTCCAATATTTGGATAGATACAAGAAGCTTTCCTTTGTAAGGAAAAATACTGCTGTAATATTGAATCATCTTGAGCTCCTCTAACAACTTGGTAAGGAGTTCAAAGAACTGCTTAAAAAAAAAAAAGACTATGAGAATGTCAATGGAACAGGAGTAACATTGTTCTGAAAGTTCAGCTTTTGATAAATGCAGTTCCGTAAGCAACATGTCTGGGTCTTCTCTTATCCTGAGCTTGAGTGGGTTTTATTCTCCATACCGTGGCTATCTCTGAGCACTTTTCTTTGCAGTAGTGTTTCATTATTTACACATGTCCTACAGTCTCATTGAGTTTGGGTGGAAATTGGGGAGTCTCCCTCCGATGTGTTGAGGCTGGGAGTAAGTGAAGAAACTATCACTACGTGCAGCAGGGGATATACTTTGTGCCAGAAAGCATCATTTTTATACTAATAGAAAGATTTGTGGTTTTGTGTATATGTAGGCAACCTCAGAATAACTTGTGTCAGCAGAATCTGACTTGAATTGTTCTTTGCCTCACAGAGAACCACAAAAAAATCAAGATGCTCAAAAAACTGTGGAAGACCTTTTCTGCTACGAGTACATTAAGTCATTTTGTTGCTAGGAAGCTAGGCCATACCAGGGTAGTGCAGTGCTTGAAATGCACTGCTGTAAATGGCTATCCCGCCAGACTGACCACTGAGATTTTTTTGGTTTTTAGAAATCAATTAAATGTCAATGGTATGACTTTGTAGACAAAACAATGTGTTTATTTCCCTTTTTCTCCCCTCCCCTGTGATAATGAGCAGGCATTGATTATCCTGCTATAAAGATGAAGTGGAGAGAGCATTTTATGCTTTTACCTTTTATGTTGGTAAAGCAAAAAGATGTGCAAGTCCAGGTTAGTTATTTGGAGATGCTGGTATACCTTGCTTCAAGAGGTATCTGTCTTAATTGCTCATCTGTCAACTAAGCCTTGCCTTGTGTGGAAATCCCAAGGGAAGTTACATGATCTCCATTAACCTCTACTTGTACCATGCTATAGTGCAGTACACACTCATGAGAGCCATGTGCCAGCCCTTGTGTTTTTTCAGCTGAGGACTAAGGCTGAATGAGTCAGCAGCCAACATGCTCCTGCCACATCACCTCCTGGGAGCTGGCTTTCATCTCTCCAAAAGGGAGCTATAGCAGTCTCCCTGTGAAGAGGAGGCTTGTATTCACAGCTGTGCTTTGCAGCTGGGCAAGCCACCGCAGTGGCACTGAAGGAGCAGCTTAGAGCCCAAAGCTGGCAAGGATCTTATGTGAGGCATCTGCCTATGGAAGAGACCTCAAAGAAAACATTTTTCACATCGTGTTTCAGGAAAGATCTCTAATCTCTGAGCCGGGAATGACAGAAAAGTATGTCCTAGCAGGTGCCTTAGTATTACTGTTCCTCAAATAACCTGAATTCTGGGGTGTCCTCATGCGTGTTCCTGTGTTACTTTGCTTGCTCTTTGCTTACACACACTTTCAGGGTAGAGCATTGGTTATATTTGCTTTGATATGTGTCTACCCTTGAAAAATCAAAGGAAATTCTAGAATCCAAGTGCTGCGTGTTGTCACAGCGCAACAGGTTGTAATGATAAAGCGTGTTTTGAAGCAGTTAGTGTGAATTGCCTGTTAACATTGCGAGAGGGACCCAATATGAACCTTGTTGGACGTGTAAACTATTTTGGGCACAATCACATTTTCAGATATTCTGGAGGGATTGTGGCTGGCACTTGCTGTTTGTGCCAAAGACTAGATTCTTAAGAATATTATCCTGAAATACAAGATTTTACCCTCTTATCGTTGTGCTGGTAGACTATATCAGATACGCTGCTATTCTCAAGTACTCTATTTTAATGTGAGGAGATCAAAGTGATCCACATAATAAGTATAAGTGGAAAACTGATATAGGGTAACTTCTGTGCATGCATTAGAAACTTTACCGCACTTTATCTGGGGGGCGGAATTTCCTTCCTATATTACGATTGTACTAACACCCAAACTTTGTATTTCCAGAGTGTTGAAAATCCTTCAACACTTCTTATCCATTCCAGCCTGCAACAAAAAGCATCTGACTTCCTAAGGTTGAAAAGCTAGTAACCGTGGGCTTTTTCTTCTTGCTTGCTAAAATTCATGTTTTGTTATTCACTTTTTGAGTAGCTATGTCGGTTCACTTCCACTTCTGAAAATAGGAAGTGCATGTCCTGCACAGCTGCGTGCCCCCTGAAAATTCAGACCTGATTTGAAAATGGTCAAAGCTGAAATTAGTTTGGAAAAACTTGTTAGAGCTCATGCAAGTGGGGGAGATGCCTGGGTGAGGACCAAGTAGGCTATTCTGTGAGCTAACCCAGGGTTGCTGTTAGAAAGCTGTGGCCCTTGATGTGAAGCCCCTGCACAGCATCTCGGACAATTTCCTATTTTAAGGTGGTGGAAGGACTGTGCTGCATGCATAGGTGCTGTAAGAAGAGAGCTGGGTATTTCTGCTCACGGCAGTGGGACCTTGGTACTCCTGCAGTCTCATGTTTGTGGCTTTAGTGCTTCTAAGTGCATTTTGAGGGATGCCCTCCTCCCTGACGTGTGCTGTGGTTTTTGCCATGAAGCACGTGCCCTTCTCTTCTCCAGTGCAGTGGTTTGGTGCAGACAGCTAATGGAGCACTCTGCATGTTTGTATACTTGAAATATGCCCTGGAAGGGCCATTATCAAGCCCTTGATAGTTTGCGTTAGCTTCGTGCTGCTCGGAAGCCACAGATGGATGTGCCGTGCATGCTTATGTCTTTACTGTATCTTACCTGAAGCATACGCAGCCTAGTTATGAATCTCTTGAAACGCTAGCTCCCGCTTATCTGCCTTAAAACAAGCAAACAAAACCATCCCTTCTACCACACAGAGTATGCTAATGAAAATGCCCCTCAAACTAGAAATGAGAATATAAAAATGCCAATCAGTATTGAGCTAGTCAGATTCGGATTTCATATTCTTACAGTGCTGTATGTAAACAGTGTGAAACTGTAAGAATATTAAAACAGCAGGCAATACTTGGCAACATTTATTGTAACAGAATAAAATGGCATAAAGTGTCTTTGAGATCAGGTCTTTAAAGCAGAGATGACACTACAGATGAGCCTTTAAAAAAAGGCCCTAAACTGCCCAACAAACCCATCACCTTTTTGTGTGCCACTTTGCTCTGTGTCGTAGAAATCTCTCTCTTTTTCCTAAAATAGCCTGTACCCTTGCACTTGATGCATCCAAGTGCGTGTCTTTTGGTACTGTTATCACAGCAGATTTCTATAATCTTTGAGCAATGCTGCCTTTTGCTAGACTTCTCTACAAGTGCAGGCCTATACCCAGTTGCACTTAATTTCACTGATCACTAGCTTTTGCTTAGCGTAACACTCATAAATTCAATAATTTATTTGATGGGTTAAAAAAAAAACAGAAAAGGGATTCAAGAGCCAAATGTGTTATGGAGGCTGGAACAGGAATCATTGACTATTTTCTCGCACTTGATGTTTAATCTCACATCAAGGACTAAATGTTTATGTGATGCTGAGGTATTAATACTGAGAGCTTTCATTTGTAGGATAATCTCTTGTAGGACCTGCTGACACCTGATCATATGATAAATTTAGGATCCTGCTCTTAAAGCAGACCTGGTGTTAGAAACTACTTCTCTTGCTGGAGTGCCGAAAGGTAAAATTTGGGGCTCGGAGCACTGTTATGCACCACAGCTCACTGCATTTTTATCTTCAGTGACTGTATTTTCATGAAGACTATTTAAAAGGATATTTGTGTGACTGTGGCGTTGCAGGTGGGGACAGCAGAGAGTCCCACTCCTATGTCCCTCCTGCGGTGACTCTAAGAGAACGGGTCTCGGATGTGAAGTGTCGGGGGTTCCCTCCTCGCCCCGGGCTTTCTCTGCTCCAGGTGTATGTGCACGAGGATTCCCAGCCTCTCCCTCTTCCCTGATTCCCCATGCTTCCATTTGCACAGCCCTTCATAGGCACACAGACAATCCAAAATGCTACATGCATAAATATGGCAATTTAATACTCCCCTTCATACTGTTGCTTACCTCAATATTTGCAAATTGTGGCTGAATTGACCAAACAATTTTGGGTGGAAAATGGCTGTTGTCATGGGATTAAGTTGCCTTGGTTACAGCAGCTGAAGGCCTCTCTGTTCCTTAGCGAAAACCCCCATTTGCAGATTTCTCACTTCCCCTGATAGTCCTAGGACGAGCCCTAGAAGTCCATCCTTGTTATGCTGATGTCTTTTGCACGTGGAGCGAGGATCCCATTGCATGTGGATGTGTGCGCACATGCTCCTGCATGCGTGCAAGACTCAGCTGAATGAGAAGGGCTCGTGGACCCAAATCTTTGAAAAACAGTGCTTCATTTTTCTGTGTGGTGTTTTGTTTTATTGTACCCATGGTCAAGTTAGACGTGTTGCTGGAGCTCTGGCCCACTGTGATTATGTCTCTTGTAGGCTCTGCTCAGTACATTGGGGAGCTCTGCGTACCGAGGAGCATGCAGCCATGTCTCCTAACTAAGATGATGACCGGCAGAAAAATTAAATAGTCTGTAAAGGGGCAGCAGTGATAGGGACAGCCATTTTGACATTGCAAATGTGATAAATCGAGAGGCTGTTTTTGAAAAGATGTGACTTGCATCAAATGGGCTCCATGCATCTGTCTTAGTGCAAGAAGGCTGCACAGAGGCATCATGTTCTTACGCCTTTGGTAATGCCTACTCTGATTTTGCTAGCTTTTATGAGTGCTTGTTAAAACAATTGAGAGAAAGTATTATCTCCTTGGAAGTACAGATTCCTGCTGAACACTAATGTTTTTGTGATCTGTATGAAAGAAGGGGCTCAATATTAAAACAATGTAAAATGCCAATTGAAAATCCTTGTAAAATTCAACATGCTGAGCTTAGCACGGTGCTTCAACTGAGCAGTATATGATTTTTTTTTTTTCTTTTTTTAATCTCAAGACATGAAGCTTGCCTGTTTCAGCTTGTTTTCTTGAATGTTTAGTGGTTAGCTCAGCAGAAGTGCCATCAGAGCTGAAATGGTGCAGATGAGACCCAGGAAGAATGAAATGGCCGAGCTGCCAGGGTGTGCTTCAGGAATGTTTCTGGGCTGCAGAGTTATGAAGCATGTCACCAGGAGACGAGCAAAATGACATTTCATTGCAATATTTTCAGGGACTGATCAGTGTTTCCACTGTGGGAGCTCCTAGTTCACTCCATTCATTCTGTTGTGTGAAAGCAACTCATTGCATTTAACCTATATACTCTCTGCACTGAGCCTCAGGGATGGGTGTTTGATGTTAAAAAGGTTGAGATTTGATGTGAAAACACAAAGAGGTGGACAATATACAGTTCCTCGGACAGTGCTTTTCCACCCTTGTTGGCTAATTGCTAAAGTTGTTTTGAAGTATGTTGCCTAACTTTGAATTTGGCTTCAACTTCCACATGCTGGTTCTCAACTTATCTCTGTTAGATTAAAAATTAATTTAGTAACCAGTATCTTATAAAAGTACATATATGTTGTAATCAAGTTACTTGTCTCTTGGTAACTGTTTGATAACCTTTTTTGACAGCTGAAGCTTTTCAGCCCTTTAGTATCTCAGCTTTGAGATATTTGCAACACCTGTTAAATCACTTTCTTGAGCTTCCTTCCCCTGCCTCCTGACTTTTTTGTGGTGTGTGGTTTTTTTTATTTAGTTAGTTTTGTTTGTTGTTGCGCTCTCAGTCTTTTGGAGACTTGGAAGAAGATGGAGGGAGCCATCTCTTGTTCCCACAATACCCTTCCCGTTAGCTTGCAAGCATCAGGGTGAGATGGGCATCTGGCCTTGCTCTAGGGAGGATGGGTGTAAATACACCATCACAGAAGTCATCTGTTGCAAACTTTGTGCCTGGTGCAAGCAGGCTGGGCACTCGCCTTTCCCTCGGCAGGAAGAAGCTGTAATTGCCGCTGTCTCTTTGCAGCAGAGCTGCCACTTCAGCATGTGGTGTGTTGGCTCTTCTGCACGGCCTTCAGCAGCTGCCGTGGAGGTGTATTAGCGCCTCACTTCTGATGCACTACCCTGCTATGTTGTTGTAGGAGAAGCTTCCATTAGAAGGGCCTAATGTTATTTTCCCCCCATCTTATCATGTTCCCTTTCTTTTGCGTTTGTAGTGGGTGTATTTGTGCACGTATGTGAAGGGAAGAAGCAGAAAACTCCTTTGAAATCTGTATCTATTTTCTGATTGGGGTCGATCAAAACCAGATTTCAGTGCAGTTCCCTGCAAAACAAACTAAATGAGTAACCTAGCAACTTTGCCCTTGAAAATATTTCCATTCACCAAGATACATTCAAGGAAGACATTTGTTACGTGTTGGCCAAGTATCCAAAACGATCAGGGTCTTATCTGGCTCCCTGGCTGTTACCACGATACAAATAAAGGAGAACAGAAATACTGTTACGGAGGGGCACAGGGATGGGAGATAGAGGGGTTCTGTGTGACACTAGATGGTGCTCCGTATCTACATGGGCATCACAGAGTGCTTGTGCCGTTACCGCTATTCCTTTGGCAGTGTTTAAGGCTTTTTAATCTATATCAGGTTTAGTCATGATCAGGTAGGACAGAGTTTGTTACTCTGGAAAATATCGTTGGTAGAACTCCAGTTTAAATACTCAGATGAGACCACTCAAAGTATATCCTATTATCTGTGAGTCTTAAAGTACTTTTTTGAATATTAACTGATTTCACTGGGTGACAGTGAAGCTAAGTGAGCAATACATCCACTTTATAGATTATTAAATTAAAGCACAGTTAGATTTATTGACTGCTGGAAGTCATGTAGTGAGGCAGTGACAGGGCTGGGAATAAAATCTAGGAGTGCTGGCTTGCAGTTCCCTCTTCTGTCTGTTAGATAATGATTCATTTGACCACAGTTTTCATAAATAAAATTGGAACTGGGAGGCTAAAAATGAAATTCAAGGAAAATCATTGTTTTATTATAAATTATAAAGTTGTTAGCCTAGGTGTGAATATGCGAATGTCACACATTTCTTAGTATAAAAGGCATTAGCTGGATATAACTGGGTAGTCCCTAATTTAGCCATTGTGATCTGCAGAGTCCTATTGAGTCTGCTTGTAGCTGGCAGCACCCGCAGACAGGAAATCCCTAAATTTCTCTTTCCCTCAACTAGCAAATCTCTCTTCCTATTGCTTTTTCTTTCCCTGTCTGATTGGGATGGAACAAAGCTTATCCTCAAATTATATGCTAAAGTTACTTTCCCCATCCTCCTCTTGTTTTTTGGGGATTTCCCTGATTACTGCCACTGCAGTTGCAGCCTCTCCCCAGACAAGGGATACCTGGCTCAGCTAGGAACAGTGCTTCGCTTGTGAATATATGGTCACTAGGAAATAACGGTGTATCAGACAGCTAAATTAAGTATTGGAGGTTGTTGCTCACCCTGTGTTAATCAGAGCAAACTGAGAGGCAATGGAGGATTTCCAGGTGTTCCCTGGCTCCCTCAGTGTCTGATGGCAGTGCCACCTTCTGTGGTCTCCAAAGGTGCCAGAGCTTGCTCTCGTGCTGCAGAAGTATTTCCAGATCTGATCTGTCAGAAGAATAAGGCTGCTGTATCTTTGGAAAAGCAGCTGGTGGTAGGTAGCAAATTAATCCCATTGGAGAAATGGCAACTAGTTTGGAAATCACGTGGGGAAGGCTGGTTTGAGGGCACTGATCTTCCCAGGTACTTGTGGTTTGCTGTTTGTGGGACAAAATGCAGGAGTTCGTTAGCAAATGCTATTGCAAATCAAACTGCGGGAAGGAGACTCGTTACCATCTACCTCTGCAGTGGAAACTGGACCTTTCTTTGCTCTTGGTCTCTGTGAGTGATTGCACTGGGCACAAGGAATAACTTGTATACGATTCCCCAAGGTGAAAACTGAATTAGCAGCCTGTATGTGGCATAAACTACATTTTTTGAATTTTAACTGTATGCTTTTGAATGTGAATGTGTGATGCTAACTAAACAATATCCTCTGGTTTGGGGCTAATGGTGCATTTAAACAGTCTCATCAGTGCAGTAGGCTGAAGTCATTAGGAGATGGAGCAAACCTTGCTGCCGTTCTGCAGCAGTGTCTCAGGGTGGTTATTTTTGCCAGCCCCTCTGAAACGTGGCTATGTCCAGACCCACTGCCTTACAGCCGTTTAAGCCCCGTGACTTTGTCTGGGACCCACCAAGCCTCAGTTTGTAGCTGCATAGCTGAAAAATTCTCAAGCAAATGAGCTTAACTTTTTTCAGAAGTAAATTTTTGGCAGTTAGGAGCAAAGATTTGTTTGGTCGTGTTTGCTTAAATTGCTGCCCTTAAGACTCTTCCCATCTGCTAGTGACATTTTGGAGGCTAATGCAGTTGCTCTTAGTACATTATTATTATGAAAAGCTGCAGGTTGGATATTTGCAATGCAGTGGTCAGGCATTTGCAGCTGCTATAGCTTAGAATTTCTTTGCTTATTTAGTATTTTTAGATAAGTGGACAATACAGTTTACTAAACTAATCATATTGTAACATTTCCATAGATGTAGTCTCTTTCTCTAGCTTTTTGATAGAAGTTGACCTAAATAATATTGAAAGTTTCCTGAAGAGTATAATAGGGTGGAGAAAGAACTCAGTGGTGTTGAATGACATATAAAAGCTGAAATTATAATGAGCAGGTAAGAAACACAGTGGCTTTGTTATGATTACTTTACAATATAAATTTTTCTTGCCGCTGGAATTGGAAACATAACTTCGGTCTTGAACAGTCTTAGCCAGATTTCCATCTGGATTATGGTGAGGGAAAAAATATAGGTTTAAAAAGGAATCCAGAACAAAAAAATAGTATTATAAAGCTGTATGGTGCTGGAGTTCAATGGCAAAATTTTCTGTGTGAGTCTGTAGAGACTTCATGTAAATGGCTTGATGAATGGTGATTATTATATCAGTCCAATTTCAGTGCAAATATATGGACAGCCTATTCCAATATCATTACAATTCTCTTACAATTTGAAATTACACTGAAGAATTTGAGTGATTCTTTGGAGGCTGTGCTAATGAAGCTATTACAATGCAAAATCACTATTGTAGGATAACAGTTTCAGTGCAAATCTGTAGATTAACTGTGATGTCATATCACTAGACAGGCTATGCCATAATTGAAAATAAAAAACATCTGGCTGAGAAATCTTAATGTAACATTGGGTTTAGGACACAAATTTGTATAGTGACGAGGAGTTGAAGGCTGTGAGGTGCTGTGATGTTGCTAGGACTGCATCAGCCTTGTGTGTAGCAGCTGTTAACTCACGGAGTTTTGAAGCAAAACTTTTTTTATATATATATAAAAAAAAAAAATATATATATAAAAAAAATAGATGTATAAAAGTGCAAAGCTGCAGTTGCAGTGCAGGGTTTCTACTCGGTGGTGTGCCTTGCAGGCATTCCAAAATAGTGCTGGTGCCTGTGCTCACCGGCAGAGCTGGCCAGCCCACCCTCAGCATGCGAGAAGGCAGAAGCATGGGGATGAAGCATGGGAACTGGCTTTAAAAGAGGGAAAAAGTGCTGGGTTTGAGCTACAGACAGAGCTGCTAAGGGTACGTGTTGGGAAAATGTTCTTGAGGGTAAAGATAGCGGAACAGATACGGTGCAGCTTCAGCTGACCTGCAGGGAAGGTTTATTTGCACTTGCTCTATTACTTGCCTGTCTTCTTCCAGCAGTTCATCCATCTCTGTCATTTCTCCTCGGATACTTCTCTGTCAGATTAAATTTAATACAGATAAGGCTGACCACCCGAACCTCCCTCCTGCTCTCTGGCACAGGTGACATCACTGCTGTCTTACCTGTCATCAGGCTGGCAAGCCATGGGTCACTTGTGTTCCTCCCTGTTGTCCTCTATGGATGCATAAGCTGCTTCTTACTCCTATTCCTTCTTCTCTAACCCTCCTGCAATCTGCCCTTTTTCTGTCTTCCCATGCGGCTGAAAAAGTGGTGTTTGTGCAAGGTTAATCAGCAGCAGGGAACTTGCTTGAGACCTGCTGCCTCTCATCCTCTGATTCCTGCCTACCTTCTCATCCTTCTCCACTTTATTTCTTTTTCCCTTCGGTCTGTCTTTTTTGACTTCTTGCAAAAACAGTCAGGCAGTATCTTTTAACTGCTATGAGCTCATGACAAAGCAGCTAAAAACAGTGCCTCAAATGCTCTTGTTTGATGCAAGTTGTCCAGCTTTCAGAGCAGGTTTAAGCCCAGGCACTCTACCTGCTATCCTCTGGAAAGAAGGCCGCATGTAAGAAAGCGGCTTGCCTTAAGCAGACGCTCAATTTTCTTCTGCTTTTCTTTTTGATTTTTCATTTGTGTCGTCTTTCAAGAAGCAGGCGTGGACTGTCATAACAGCAGATTCATTCCATCTCAACTGCATTTTTGCCTTGCTTCAAAAAAAAGACAGCTGCTGCTGTCTCTTACTGTCTTAAAGATTATTGAGTGGGTCTGTTGCCTGCTCCATAAAAGAAGAAGAAAGATATCTACAAAACAACATCATTTACTGCTAAAGGAAAAAGAATGTTTGCATGGGAAATGATTTCACTTTTCCTGCTTTTTTTGCATCTCAAGTTTTTTTTCCCAGGGCCTCTGCCTGTAGTGGAATACGCAGCCATGATATTTTTGTCCCTGAAAACTCAGCCGTTAGGTAACAACGTTAAAGCTATAAAATGGCAGGGTCATTCAAAGATTTCTGACTTTCTAAGGTAATTTCTTTCATTAAAGTTAACGCAACACTTCCTATGCTTTAATGTTAACACTACTTTCCAAATGATATTATGGAACCATCCAACCCCACGAGCAGGGAGCGTGGGTAACCACTGCCACTACATGTTAATCTTTCTGCTGCCAACTCTTCTAATATTTGCTTATGGTATTGAGTCAATCAAGATTATGACTTATTTGGAAGAGGGACTGTGTTTCCATGCTGAGGTTTCTGTACTGCAGTTAGCGCAGTGTGACGCAACCTTCACGGGAGATTTGGGAAAGTAAACTGACAGAACAACCTTATAACAAAGAAAATAGCTCATGTTTTTGACACCCGGGGCCCAATCCTTACTGCTTTTAGGGTTGATAATCTCACTCCTCTAGTGAACACCTTGTTTTTTGTGGGGAATTTCAGCAGCTCTCTGCCAAGTTTCAGTTTCTGGACTCATCTAATCATACTGCGTAGGCTTGATGTAGCTAATGCTCTGTGCAGTACTGCTGAAACCAAACAAAAAACAGTGCCCTATAGCTCTCCCTAAGGTTGTGCTCCCTCTTATGCTGCCAGTAATGTATTCTTGTGCAACTCCTCACATGGAGGTACTAGACACAAAAGGCTGCAGTAAAGCAAATGCAATAGCAGCTGCTCAGCAGGGAAAATCCAATTGCTTTGCACTGGGCAACTATAACTAGTGTGGTATTTTTGATCGCTGCAGAGACACTGATTTAATTTTCTCCAAGGCAGCCCCAGTCACTCTGGTCCCTTTGCAAAATATTTCTTTCCCTCTGGCTTTAGATCTTTTTTGGAGTTAAGACAGGTGTTGAGGAGAAGACGAATGCATAATAAAGGAGAAAACGTAGCAAAGCTGCAAATGTACTAAAACACTGCAAATAAATGATTTTAAGAGGAGACTGATCTGCAGGAAGTGAATAAAACATCAAGTGATGGTAAGAGTACTCAGAGGAAGGTGGTAAGTTAAGTCGTCTCCTCACTGAAAGATAACAGAAGTGAGTTAATGAGGTAAGGCAGGCATAGGAGGGAAAACTTAAGAGCTTAACTTTTGTTTTCTTGAGGAAATGCTGAATTATGACCCTCAGAAGTGAAAACTCATTTTTCTGAGAGAACACATGGAAAAAAACAAGGTTGCCACTAATGGCTTTTTTGAACGGAAAAATTTTATTATTGGTCAGTCTAGAACGCTGGGTCATGAAGTGAGAATTGAGTTCAGGTTCACTCTTAATTTTGTGTTTTTCTGAAAATAACTTGAATAGAAAATGGTTAGATTGTGATTTTTACCTAACATAATTAAATTCAGAGTACTAAAAATCAGAAACAGCAATTTAAAATAGTGGCTTATTGAATTGTATCAGGATGAGTACATAGAAGTATTATTTTCTGGAGTCCTCGCTACTCAAAGCCATTTTGCATTGGCTGTTGTTTCATGCTGTTAAACGCTGTATTATTAAAACTGTCTCTATAATTAACATCAGACATTAACAACAGCTTGATTGTGGGAGTTTCCTCTTCTGCCTGCCTACTGACTAGAAAGAGTTGTCTTTTCTTGTAGCAGTAGGGCCAGCAGAGCTCACCTTGGCTAAAAGTATGGGGGGGGGAAGAATACTGGTTTCCTTCACTGATAGAAAAAAATTGAAGTTATCTGTCCGGTGGTTATGCAGAGCACTCAACTGGGTGGCTCTTACGGTCTTTTGTGAGGAGGTGGCAGTCAATGTGGTCGGGTTGGCGTTTGGTGATATGGCAAGACCACATCAGGGACTGAATGTCCCCTGTGTTGTGTCGCAGTGATGTGGCGTCGTGTTGCAATGGTGCAGCGCTGCGAAGCCGACCTGCCTTCTCATTCTCTGTCACATCAAGGATCCCTGCAATGCTATAGTCTCTGTGCTGTATTATTGAGGTTATTTCTGTTGTTTTCCCTTTCAGAATGATGTTCTGGCAGCTCTTGTCTGTCTTGGTAAAACATCTCTCTTACATGTGCAGAATTTGCTAGCTCAGTGGAGGTCCATTACCCTTCAGTGTTGTATTCATGTACAAAAATGTTTTCTGTAAAGCCTCTATTAGCTGTGATTTAACGGTTATTCAGCATTGCTGTTTTAAAAGAACCTCTGCAATGCGGGAAGTGTTTTCTTTTCAGTTTGACACATGAAATAAAAAACTTCTTTGTCCTGAATGACTTGAACTTTGCCATGTTAATGAATAGCTAATCCAAGTCCGAAAAGTAAAGCCTTGGAGCTGCTGCCTGATATAAATAGAAAAGAGTTGCTAAGTACTGAAAGAAGAGCTTGGGTCAGAAGCTGCATACAGTCGGGCCAGTTCATACCCCTGCGCTTACGTGAGCTTCATGACAACTTCTGTGATACTTAGTGCTTACCTGTTGTGGCCTTAAAAACGAGGATTAAAAACTTAGTGTATGACTCTGCATGAAAGGCGAGTCAGCCACATGAGCAAACAACAAACATTGCATGCTGTCAGACTTAGGTAGGTAAATAAACTCAGGCTATGTGTGTTGGAAGTAATTCAGCAAGCCAGATCCCAGAATAATGAATGTCTGCATGTGCTCCAAATGAGGTGAAAAATTGTCAGGTGTGTGAAGCTCAGATAATGCAGGAATGGGGCCAACAGAAATAAGTACTGAATCAAGTGCCCCCTTGGCAAGGCAACCTAGGGAGAATGCACTATATTAGCGAATTAGTTACTAATGATCTTGAAAGGGCAAATTAGAGATGGATGTGGTTTAAAAGATAACAGAAAGGTGGCTGTTATATACAGGTTACTGTGGTGAGGTGCCAGAGTAGAAAAAGGGCATCCCCAAATGTCCACTTTTGTTTGAAGCAGAGTTTTGGTAATAGAGGAGAGGAGGTGGCTGGGGGCGAGAGGAGGGCCTCAGGCTTCTCCACTGCAGCATACCCAAAGCTGCCTGCAAGGATCCAACATCATGCAATTCTGAGTTTGTTGCGCAGGGCGAAATGAGGACAGCAGCGTGTCTATTCCTTCATAATGTGCAGGCTTGATAAAAGGAGAAGATTCGCTATTATCCAAACCTAGTCTTAAAAACTGCAGAAGGTGAATTTTTTTTTTCCTGGCTATTAATTCTATGCAGAAAAGACACTTTGTCAATATTTTCTTTTCAATCCTAAGCTATAGGCACTTTTTCCAGAGAAGTACTTGAGGGAACGCTAGCGAAGAGGATGCCATATGGTCTCCTTAGGGATGTATTTCAGATAAAGGGTGCTTTAAGTTTAGTCGTCAAAATGTGCTCCATATGCTGTTGGTGTACAAGTTATCTTCTACACAGTGGGGGGGGAACCCACCTGGTGCTTGCTTGCAGGGTGTTCGGGTAACGCATGGGATGTGAGAGACCAAAGAGGGACCTGTGGTCATGGC
The DNA here is from genome assembly GCF_964195595.1 of Calonectris borealis. Taxonomy (NCBI): domain Eukaryota; kingdom Metazoa; phylum Chordata; class Aves; order Procellariiformes; family Procellariidae; genus Calonectris; species Calonectris borealis. Next base: position 5,534,995 of record NC_134318.1, on the reverse strand, counting down.
TACTGCTGATGTGGGCTGCCCTGGGTCGGAGCTGGGGTGGCTTTGCTCTTCCTGTTCCTGCAGGGGTAACATGTTTTCCCCTATAACTATGGTGCCACAAGCCCCAAGCATGAGCAGTCCTATGTCCAATGCATCCTCTGAGCTCCTCTGTCTCTGCCTTGCCTCCTCGCGTTCCTGTAAAATTCCCCTGAAGGAGAATCTAGTTCTAAAATTAGGATTGCTTATGTTGTCCCTTTGAACGTTTTCTCTTTGGAAAAGAGAAAACTGCAATATTTGCCTTGGATTTTTTTTTACTTGGTGTTTTTTTTTTTTGCTTTAACAGAATTTTGGTTTGTGTGGTTGACTGCAGAGTTGGGTTGTTGTGGCTGAGTTGTATTTCCCTGCTTGCCCCCTGCCCCCCCCACTTGCATGTTTTAATAAACAGTGGTTTTTCTTTCCTGTGGGAATAACAGAAATGCTATTTTTGACTGTATTTTAAATTATTAAAAAATGGTTTTGTGCTTCAAGGCATGACTCAGGCATGTAAAAAAACCTCTGCAATGTCAGAAGTTGTCCTCCCCATGCTGTGTCAGGAAAGGACCTCCCTGGAGCCTTTTCCTGGGTTGCAGCAGCAGGAAAAGTCCCTCCCCCTGCTGAAGGGGAAGAGATTGATGTAACGAAGTTGAACATTGCCCACTCTATTGCTGATCCCTCCTCAGCCAGCTGGTTTTGAACATGGGCTGGTTTCAAGTTTGTATTTCAGGAAGCAAATTATGCCGCAATTTGCGGATGGCTGTAGGTGAGGAATGTGAGAATTCACAGTAGAAATTCCAAAATAAGTGGATGCTGCATTGCTGCGTATTTGCTTTCACTTGTGTAAGATGCACTGGACTGGCATAAAAAAGGTGGAGGGGTGGTTTAAATGAATTGGGGAGGAGGTGGGGTGGCGGTTTTCTGAAAAAGCCTTCCAGACATTTGCAAACAAATAAATTTGAAAACAGTTTGACGTGTTTTGCCCCTGATAAAGCAGAAGTGGCAAAATGCATATGTCCTTGGTATAGAGCCTGTTCATCTGTAGGATCTACTATATTCCAATTAAGGACTCGGTGAGGAACCTGACCCGCAGTTCGGAGGTGCTTATTAAACTCCTTTGGTTTCAGCCACTTGCTGTGATAATACAGGATAAAAATTTTACTTAGATGCTAATAAGAAACCATTATCATTGGAGACTTTGATGCGATATCTTCAGAGCAGATATGAAATTTCTAATTTAATGCATAATGAATAATCTAGTTTCCTGTTTGAAACTTCACATTCTCCTTCAGTAGCATTTCATTCACTAGCTGCCTGTGATGCCTCTCCTGTGGCAAATACAAAAAAAAAAAACCCCACACCCCAAATGTCTATCGGTAGTTGAGGAAAATTAAGAAATGCCAAGGGGAAGGTCAGGGGACTGCTGACATGGGTAATGAATAAAATCGGGAAGGTGAGAGGGTGGACAGAATATCAAATGTCTTACAGAAGGCTGAAGTGAAAATCTTGTTGTTGAAATGAGCTGGGATAAAATCAGGCCCTCTGTGAAGACAGTTGGTACCTCCGTCGGGGATGCAGGGAAGGGTGGAAGTGGCTGTAGGGCAAGGAGGGAAATCCCTACAGGATCCCTACAGGCAGGGTTGCAAGGGTGATGTGTCGGTAGGATGCTGTGAATAAATTGATATTGTTAAGTTTGGCAAAACAGGAGGAAACAAATCGTAGGCTGAGGTAAGAATTAAGTGAAAAGGAATAAAAAATATTTCTACTTTAAAAGCGCTAGCATTTCGAATTTAAGGGGAGATGCGATTTGAAATGAAAAAACTGTTTTGTTTAGGCAAACATAGGTATTGAATATTTTTAGAAATGAGAGAACACTTTATTTTTAATTCTCGAGTTTTAAAACCCACAATGTGATCTCTTCTTTTCTCAAACAATTCAATTAAATGTAAAAATACAGTTGTTCTGTGAATAATTTCAGTTGAACTGATTCCTTCAGTAAGGATTTGATCAAAACGTTTTGCTCATCTGTCTTAGTACATCAGATCAAGTCAAATATCTCAGTGTGCCTAAACATGGACTTAGGATGGTGTTTTGCTGCACAATTATTGATGAAATTCTTTAAATGTTTGTCATCTTGATATTGTGTGCAACCCAGCTTCTCCCACCCCCAGAGAAGGAGAGCTCCTGACTATTTTGAGTGAATTAATCAGTGCATCAGTGATGATTATTTCTACCACCTCTGGACAGTACAAAGGTTTTGTTATTTTTCACATAGATAGGAAAAAAAACAGAAGAAATGACTGGAAAATAATTTCTGAAATGAGTATGATAATGAATCATTAACAGCTCAAATAGCAGTGTCAGGGATACTTGTTTCAATGGGCATGTAGTAAAATTAATTCTACATTTAAGAGAAGAATTAATGATGTAAACTGCTGTTTATAATGATGTTTTAATGGCTGGAACAAACTTATTAGAAAACAGTTATTTTACCAAGTATGGTTCAAACCCAACAGGAGATTGAATACAGCCCTTAAGACTAAGTGTGTTACGCAAAGCTGTGGCATTTGGCTTTTATCTTGGAACTAACATTTTAATTGAATTATCATCAATAAATATTAGATTAAAACTCCCTTGCTAAAAATACATTATCACTTCAGGTTAGCTGCATTGCGGATGTAACCTCCACTGAAATGGTCACTGTGTACTTGCAGGTTTGCTTGTAGAAATGCAAGTTTCTTGTTGGGGTTTTTTAGGACTGTAAAACTTTGCACAGCAAATGGTTGACTTTAGGTTTTGTATGTTGCTTCTCAACTCTATGCATTATAGAAGTGCAGTTTGCTTGCTGAGAACCCAAAAAGCAAAAAGCTGTTTAAATCAGATGAATGGCATAATAGATATGCCCAGCTTTTTTAGGTGCTTGCTGTAGTCTTCAGATTAAATAGTACAGACACACAATTTGTAAAGAAACTGCTGAACAAGCACAGGAACTACTTACTGTAAAGCTTCTTACTGCTACTATTGTTAATCTATAATGTGCAACTTAATGATGTAGATCCGTAACAGCAAATTTACAGGTGGGCGATACACGGTATGGCATGCACAGTACTTCAGCAGTTCTTCATGAGGAAGCAGACTTGATATGTATTTAATCCTTTCTGTCCCCAAAGCATTTTATTTAATTGGGGGAAAAAAGTATGAACTAAGTACTTAAATTCTCATTAATGGGCAAGTAAACTAAGTCATGCCTAGAATTTCAGTTCAATAAGCTACTTAACCTCCGCGCCTCAAATTCACATGGAGAGTAGTTGATAAAATGACTTTGATTCAGCGTCTCGCCAGCTAGTGGTATGGTGGTTATGGGGAGGATGATCGCATTTGGGAGCGGTTCTGCCTCTCGCTGCAGGCATATTGATACATTGTATAGGAAAGTGCAAAATCATATCACAGAGCAGTATCAGTCTGTGTAAGATAAAGGTGTCTAACTTGTGGTAACGTTTCAGGTGCTGCCTCTTTGTCTTGCATGATGTATTGAAACAGAATAAAAATCAAGTCTGCTCTTCGTACGTTTTAAGGATAGTAATAGTGTTTTTAGGCAGTGCTATGAAGTGTGGTCTAATATAATCTTCATTGCACCTACTAAACTTGACCTGCTTTTTGAATACTAATGTGAAAATAAAAGGAACCAAAAAGGACTAAAGCTGGAGCCTGGCTCTTGTTTTCGTTGTTAACTGGTAGGAGGTGGTTGAGAATATATACACAGTAAACTATGAGATCATTTTAAGCACTTCAGTGGCTTATGGCTAGGATTTTATTACCCTATATTTGGAAGAGAGAAGGGAAAGGGGTTCAGCCACCCCTAAAAGCATTGCCACCACAAAGTGGTTAAATACCACGGTGTCCGACCTTATGTTGAAGCCGGTAATGTGCCAGATACATCAATCCTGTTCAGCTGCTCATGTGCAGTGTGTTTCCTAATGCACGAGCTAACACAGTGTAAAGTTTTAGCAAAGAGATCTTGCCTTGAAATGGGGGCAAGTGCTGCTCTTGCTGTCCATTGGGCAGCCCAGCACTGGGGGTGGCACCTGGTTTAATGATGAGCCTTTATGTCTCCAAGGAAAGGTGGGTGCTCTTCTGGACAAGAGGAAATAAAATACATGTCAGTAGAAGGGATATAATCTGTCCAGACTCCACAGGTCTGGGGGAGTTTGGCTCCAAAATCTAGCATGTGTGGCCAAAATAAAAAGCTTTAAGAGCTTCAACCTGCAGCCCAAGGTATGAAAGAAGGGGGGACTTAAGACATGAATCTGCCCCAAGGAAGAGCTTGCAGAAAACCGGTCTGGGAAAACGGTGTGGGAGAGAGAAGCGTCTGATTCAACCCTAAACTAGGCTTAGATCTCTTACTTAACAGATGTATCTTCTGCAAACAGTTATAATGACACAGTCTCATTTGGATGTTGTGAGTAAAGGCTTTCTGTTCATGTATAACTCTAACTCAAAGAGATGATTAAGTTTAAGGTGATTTCTAAGCAAACTCAGTATTAAGAAGGCATTCTTCACCCCATGTGGTGATAAATCTGGAAACAGGGTGTCTGTGTTCCTCTTGGCCCACATCCAAGGTAGCAGGGTCGGGTCATGTATGTTCCTCTCTATACCAGAAGGGAAGGAAACAGGCTAGGAATGGAGCATTCTGCCTTTATTAGGGATTTAAGACCTCTAAAAGCTCTCCTTTCACAGTTACTCTAGTTCTGAATCATTTAATAATGATACATTCAATCACGTAACAATACCTACATATGTCTGTGCAGCATCTTCTGCATTGCTGTCTGCTAATGACCTATAATTGTATAGCCATGAGATGACTGTCAGGAATTAAGACCAGCCAGCCATTGCTGATGTTAATTGCATGTAAGATACGTTTTTTTGAGGGCTCTGACTTACTAAAGTAAGTGGTTGTCAGTGGCCCTCATCTCTTAGGTTTCGCTGTTTATCGTTGGTATCAAGTGTTGTCGATAATTCCCTCTGAAGGCAATTGGGGAAAAGGGAGCTGGCAGCTGTGTCTCCGCCTGTAGGTCCTCCACAATGGGTGTAGTTCCAGTCTCATCTGTCACTCCCAAGGCGTTGGCCAGCATGCGCACCGCGTTGCTGCAGTGGACTCTTAATAGTGAATGTCCCTTAATGACCTGCTGTGGCCCTTGGTGTCTCTGGTGCCCAAAGCTATTAATCAGCAAAAGGGGGAAAGGTGGGTTGTATTATAAGGAATGATGCTACTGTTTTTATCTTCTTGTTGTGGCACAGTAAATAAAAGGCTTTGGGGAGTCTGTTTTTGGAACCTTTCTGATATAAATTTATGGCAGATTTAAAACTTCTTTGGGTCCCAGAAATCCAGTGTTTAGAAGGCTGGTGCCAGAGGTGCTCTAAAGAGGTGTGCGTTGACATTGTTTTGCTTTTAACTGTGTCAGAAACCTAAATCTCAATTTATTGTGCATATAGCATATCTCCTGAAGAGCAGATGGTGTCTTGCAAGCTGACAGTGAGCAGGCTCTCTGTGTCTCTTGCTCTTCTGTCTGTCTTTTTACCATATGCATTTTGAAAGTAAAAAGGAGAAAATAACTATGTGCATGTTTGGGTTTCTTTTAATGGCACTAACCCAATTTGCTGTCTCCGCACTCCACTTTTAAGTGCAAGGTGCTGGAAGCACCTGCTGTGGTTGGGGTTTTGTGGTCTCACGGTGCTGTGGAGTTTGGTGGGCTTGTGCTGTGACCTTCCATAAGGGTTTTTTTTATCAGTGCCAAAACACTGCACAGAAGCACCCCTGTTCTTCTGCACCCCTCATCAGGAAGGCTGCCTGGGCTGGGGAAGGCATTTCTAGATCGATAGGAAAGAGGTAAGCTGGGGTCCAGGTTAATCTCTCTGTAGCCGACTGAGGTAGTGACCTTCTTCAAGAGATGATGCAAAAAAGTTGCTCAAAGGGAATTATTTCAAATGGGGAGGAAAGAAGAGGTTGATTAGTGAAGATACGCTAGGGATAGCGGAGGCCTCAAATAAAAGGAAAACCTATTAGAGTATGTATACTCGTTGTTCTGTGAATAATAAAAAAAAAAAAGATAAAATCAGCAAAAGATTCCCTTAATCCAGCATAAATACTCAAGTTTATTAATATATAATTGGTATCTGACAAAAAATGTGTATCAGGAAAGAAAAAACCAATGGAATTATGTTCATGTACAAGTCATAGTGAGTTACGAGCAACAAATTCCATTAATTTTGTGAATAATGGGAAAGAAGAGATGGTTATTACTATTACCAGACAAAAGAGAAACCTTTGCGGCTTCAGTGAAAGCCTGTTGAAAAAGAAATAAACATGTAAATGGTGCCAGAGAATCATTAGCTGGTGGTGATAAATATAATAAGAGGCATTAGTGCAGAAATAGCAACAGTAGCAATTTGTATGCATTAAATTTTCCATGAGGCCTGTCATAGTTCAGTGAAAGGGAAAATGATAGCATGGTACCAGAGGACAATGCTGTTGCTTGGTATGGGCAGTATGACTCCAGCATCTTTTTATAACATGTTGGTTGGGCCTATAGTTACAGTTTAGATGGAAATACTTCATGCTTTAAGTATGAAGGCAATGCTGTTAAAAATAAGCTTGGAAAATAAAATTGCAGAGAGGTATGGTGAGGGGGCTCTGCAGAAAAATAGATGATAGTGAATTGTGGAAGAAAAATGTTACGGTTACAAAAAGATGTAACATGCATATATTTGAGTCCTGATTTCAGCTGCCTGAACCGTGAATGGATCTGGCAAAAATGAGTATGTGTGCAAAAGCAGGCATTTGGTGCAGAGATTTAATAGGCGTGCACACAAAGAAGGGAATAAACTTGTATGCAAATCATGTAAAATAAGTTTCTCCATACGTAGACAAAGATAACGTTGTTAGCAGGTGAGCTTTTGTGTCTTGTCTAGTTGCCTTTTCTCTGAAAGCGTCCTAGACAGAAAATTCCTTGTTAGGAACCCAGTTGGGGAATGGGTTTTGCATACTGTTGGGGTTGGATATGTTAAATAAAATATCCCCTTTATATTATTATTTGATACAACATTGCATTTTAGTAGCTACATATTTTATATCAGTTTTTTTTTTTTACTGAAATAATGATGATACACTTTGCAACTCTGGTGCATGGCTAAGCAATGGTGGTAAAATCTCATCTGGAGTTTTCTTAGCTGGGGCACTGGACTTTGGGCTCTCATCTCATTGTAAATGTGTTTCTTGCCTCTGAATACAGAGGGGGTAAGACTTGCTTTTAGAAAGCAGAATATGACGGTAAATGTGAACCTGGGGAGGTCCTTAGGTTGCAGCTTCCTTCAAGAGACTTGAAGCTAATGGTGCTTTTCATAGGCGTATTGAAATTGCTGCCAACTGTTGCCAAGTTGGGGCCTGGAGCTGCTTTATGGTTAGTTTTAGCCCTGCTGATTTTGGCCAAGTGTCACCTTTAGGTTGTTCCTCAACCCTCCTGTATTAGCTGCCAGTTTTGGATGGAGCTACTGAGCCTCTGAGTTTGGAGGCAAAGGCAGGGACACAACCTCTTGCTTACGCAGCTCAAATTCTTTTGTTACTTAACATAAGTTATTCAAGTTAGATTACATAGTCTGCTTCAGTACTGCTAAATGTGAATCTTGAAATTATGGAAGCAACATAAATGTCTGATTTTTATCTTTAGAAGCATTGTGACTGTTTTCAAGTTCCATGTCAGATAGTGTGTTTAATAACATTCGTTGATGGAAGATAACATTCTTTCCCGTCTTGCTTCCTACTTTAAAAAATGTCCTTTATTTCTTTGGAGTTCAGCTTTCTCCTATAAATCAAATATACATGAGTGAGTTTTCTGACAGAGAAATGCAACAAGGTTATAGTCAGAATCACTCTCTAGTCTGTACTAGAAAGACAAGAGGTTATTATTTTTTTACCATTATTTTACATTAACAAGGATAACAAATGTAAGTTGTAGCATGAGCTTACAGGGACAGTATATTTTAGACAGCCCATTTTACAATTTTATTACAGTGATTTTAACGTTCGCATATTTTTCAGACATTTGGAAGGATCACAAGCCCTGCATTCAAGAATAAAAATTGCAAGCAAGTTGCTGGATGTATTCATTAGGCTTGAATTTTCTGCACGGTACTTGGGTCAAACTTTGTAAATCAAGAATATTTATGGTGTAAGATTGTAACTCATGATCCAGTGGAAGCATTTTGCTTGTAGTGAGAAGAAAAAAGTCTATCCGTATAAGATGTGATTTAGTGTTCTGGACTTACTGAAGTTAGTGGAAGCAGAAGAGAGGAGGAAGTAGAAATTTTGTTTCTCAGACCATTAAATTTAGATTTTAAAGATTTAAGGTTTCAGGTTTTTCAAAAATTCTAATCTGGAAACAAGTCTGACTTTCAAAGTCCTTTCTAAGAAAGCAAGTTCTAAAGCTCCAAATGTGAAAGGTAAACTTTTGGATCAGGTGAAACATTTTCTTTAAGATTTAACTCTGTAAACTACCAATGGTATGATACTACACTATAACTTGAACAGAATTGTTTTGGAAGAAAACCAAAAATATTGGATTGGCTCTTGTCAGCTCTGTCCCAACCCTGCCTTTAGGGACCAAAATATAAATGTGAATTTTACCACTAACAAGGGACTCGTGGAAGATACGGTAAAAAGAAATCGCATCTGGAGTGTCCCCTGTGAAATGTCGAGTACCACAGAAGCTTTTCACATCTCGAATGGAAAAGTGCATAGGGAAAGGCAAAGGATGTGCTCTGCGCTCTCCAGAAGCAGGGCTGTCCCTTGAGTTGGATGTCTCTAGATACAGTATCTGTCTGTTGCTATGATGCAATCTCTGGAGGCCTTCTGCTCCCTCTGCTATTAAAAATAAATCTTTGGGGGCAAAATGCCGTAGTTGCTGAATGTGAGTGGCAGTTGCTGGAGGGAGTCCATCCCAAAGGGAGAGCTGGATAGACATGCTCTCTGGTTTTCTCAGGGTACTTGGGCCACACAAAGTGTGGAAATCATCTGGCATCAGTTGCTCTTCTCTGCAGTTTCCTCCTCTGTAGGACCTTGGGAAAACTCCCTTTTTTCCTCATTTAAGAATCAGCTGTGCTGAGGATGATGTTTCTCCTGGTTTGACCAATGAGTCTGCTTGCCTTGTTGGTTTTATTTGTCACTTCTTGATTCCCCATTAAATTGGCCTTTTTCAGCCCTTCTTCTGGCTGTTGCTGGAGGAGGAAGAGAGCTTTCCCATGGGCATGAGTCTTGGAGAGGCTAGGATCTCTCTCTTGTTTTCTGTTCCCTGTCTCCTGGAAGATGTTTGTAAGTGCTTTCTCAGCTGCTTTTTAGACTCTTGCTTCTCTAAAAAGTGTATGAAATTAAGGGAGAGTTTACCCATGTAGACAAATCACATGTTTCTTTCTGGAGCTGAACTGTGGAGCCAGGATGTTGCCTACTTACATCCCACTGCTTAGTGCTTTTTCTTTTAATGCCAGGCACAGTGCCCAGCAACCCACTGCCTTCTGCATCCAACTTCAAGGTAATTAATGTCCAATTTGCTCTGATGGATAATCCATTTATCATGCCCTGCAGTGCTGATGGTGTGGTGCTCTGGCCTTGCTGTGCTGTGATTGTGCACATTGGGGATGGAAGATGCTTTGCTGTGCTGGAACACCCCTTTGCATCATGTGGTCTGTAGCTTTTTTTTTTGGGTCTCTTTATCTATTCCAGGCAGTGCACTGATGAGCATGGACTGACATACTGTGTCAAGCTGCAGATGTTGTTTTTGCTTAACTGGTTTTGAGCTGTGCAAGTCTTCCTGCCTCAGGCGTTTCTTCAAAAATCTCCATTTTTCAGCCGTGTCTCTATTACTATGGTGCTGCACATCTTCCATTAGCAGCCTCTAGTTGGAGGGACTTTCACTGTTACCCAAGCTCTAAATCCCTTGTCGGTGGCAATTTAGATGCTCTTTTGTACCATCTTCCGCTTCAGTTATTTTCTTTCCCTTTTTTCTTTCCCTTCTCAGAGAAGAGAATGTCTAAGAGACGTGCAATTAGGGTTTGACTTTACATATCTAATGGCTATTTTTCATGTAATGTAACATTTCGAAACACAGTACTGCTGTTACTGACTTTTGTGTACTGTGGGAGCCAAAAAAATACACGGGGTCTAGCCATCTCTATTATACTTAGCTTGTGGAGATCTCGTTTTACCTGTAAAAGCTTTATTGGAAGAAAAAAAAAAAATTACAGCACCATCACTCCTGTGAGTCTGCCTACGCTCTTCCATCCTTGCTAAAAGAGCTACTTTTGCTAATATACTGAGAGCCAGCAGTGGAGGACAGTGATCTAATTTCCTAAACTGAACAATTAACATTTCCTATGTTAATTGTAAATAGGGTGATGGCAGACAGTAGTCCTAACTGGGGCATCTTGTGCTGTGAAGGTGTTGAGTGACCATGTTCCTCTTCAGCAGCAAGCAGCACTTGGAGATAGCAGGAAACTACTTATTTTTAAGTAGTGCACCAAAAAGCATCTACAGCAAAAAATGTCTCTAGGATACAGCTTCATACTTTTATTTTTAGAACCAAGTCAAAGAGGAAATAGCTTAATTATTTTCCGGAACAAATAGAGAGAAGATACAAATTCTGTTATGCTGGAAAAAATTTTGACAGGAAAGTTGGAAGATTTTGTTGTCATGGGTGCTGAATGGTCAGGAAGGATTCACACCACTGGTGGGGGTTAATCTATAAACTAGGGTGATGAAAGGGCTGTGCCTCTTCTCTGCTCCTCTTCTCTTTTCTTTGCTCTCTGCCCCCCTTTTTTATCCTGAAAGTACTTTGAGACTTTGAAAAGCACATGGGGGGATTTTGTGACTTGAAATTGTAAGTCCCACTAAAATAGCTATGGTGTGTGCACTTAAATAACTGTTTCCGTTATCCTTTTGGGTAAGGAGCAGCCCTGCCCTGACCACCTGCCTTGACAACCTCCAATGAGTACCAGCAGGGAAATTTCTGGCTGACTTTTGCCCTGTGTGACTTCTGGCTCCTCACACATGTGAGTGCTGGGGCTGCTACAGCTGTCGAAAGGGACATTTCTGAGCTGATGCTCACTTTTCCAGCTTGGGGAATGCTGTTAGTGGGGGCTTTTGATGTCAAGTCAGGGAATACTTGGGTTTTCGGCCTGTGCATGTGCTGAAACTCATGTTTTCGTCCTTCTCAGTCTCAAGCAAAACTGGGTAGATCTGCTGCTAATCACAGCTCTGAACGGCAGTGTCAAACCCCTCCTGCAGTACTTTTGGAGACTGGATAAGGTGTAAAAACGCTTGTCATATGCCCCTTTAGTAACTGCTACTTTTCAAGAGAGGTTTAAATGGATGATTTCCTCCCAATCATTTGTATTGTGTGCTGGGATTTTCTTAGGGGGGTGATAGGAGATGCTGAGGAACTAATGCTTCATGGTGCTGGTATGACCGGTTATGAAGACAACTGTAGAAATCCATAGCGGCAGAAATAGATGCCAGCTTTTGTCTCCTTTCCAGGATCAGCTGCACCCCTGTACCTCTGTGATAAATGTTTGCCCTGCTGCTTCTTCAGGGTCTCCAGTGTCAGAGATTTCAAGGCTTGCTCAGGAAGCCTAACCCAGTACTGCCCTGTCCTTACTTTTTTTAAAAAGTTTCACTTCCTACCTGACTTAGATTTTCTTTGCTCCAGTTGAAGTGGGTTATCTCTGTCCCTATCCACAAGGACACAGGACACAGAACAGATTATTCCTTGCCTTTGTGCAACAGTCTTTTTTGTAGTCTGTCCTTTTGTTCCTCTTTCATCTTCTTTTCTTGGGGCTAAGCAATGCCAAATTATTCAATCTCTCCTCCTAGTGATCTTTTAAACACCTCCAAAGGGAAAAAGTACATTTCAGTTAAAATTTTGAATAATATTTCATGTATAGCCTATTTAAAAAGAGCACCTATATAAACTTATCTCTGCATAGTGGCATTTTGTCAATTATACCTGCAGTGAAGATTTACCTACCGTATTTTTGTGTGTGTTTTTATTTAGCATCAAATTGGAATGTGATTTGAAGCTTTATGGGCAGGATATACCTTGGAAATCCATTATGGAAACTTTTAACTCAAGTGGTGTTATTAGATCCACTTACCCACCAAGTAGCCCAAAGAACTGGGACAATCATCAGCCACTTCTGCAGTGCTTGCTTTATCCTGCATTTCAAATTGCTTTTTAAAAGCTAACTTATTAAAACAACCCAAACTCCTAAGTGTGACTGGGGTAATGATCTTCCTAAAAGTATTTTTGCCTTGTTGTGCTGCAGGAGTAGGAACTTGCCACGAAGTTTAGAGCAGTTTGGAGGGGGGGGGAAAAAGCTTGAATTGCTCCTAGAGAACCTACCCAAATAACCTGCAGGGAAAGTGTTTAAGGAGATGATCTTACAGCTCTTTGTGCCCACTGCCTTTGGTCCTCCACCCCTGTGTAATGAGGGGCTCCCACCCCTCCTGCTGTCTGTGACTGTGGCTGCACATGTGGCTCTTTGCCAGTGCCTCTTCCATAAATAATCTATAATTAGGTACATGCTGGTTTTGATTTTTTTTTTTGATAATGAAATATTTCACTCTGCCTTCCCAAACAGAATTGTCTCTTGCGGTTTCATGATACGGCTTTATCCAAATGACTTGCAATAAGTGGAAGCCCAGAAGTTGTTTTTTTTCTACCTCATTTTTCAAAACCTTTATTATCAATGTCTTCATTCTCAGTCTACTCCAATGCTGCTTATAAATGCATTTAGAAAGGTTAACGTTCAAAAATGAGACTTTCTTCATTTGTAACGGTGACCGGGATATTGTCTAGTAATAATGTCTCCTGCTGCAATAAAACATTCTTTAGAATATTTTGAGGGCCTTTGTAATTCAAGGTTAAAGATACTAAGATAAGTCAAACTAGACTTAATATTTTTTAATAGTATTCAGAAGAGGTCTGTGCAGTTTGGGAAAGTGGTTGTTTTGAAGTGATGTGTCTTTTTTTCAAATGATCAGCTTATTAGATGAGGAACTAATGAGAAAACAGAGTTTCTAGAGACTTCTGTTGTAATTTTTGATTGGCAGAAGTAATATCTACTTGTCAGGGTCAAATTATTAACATGTACTGTAGTCTAGTCCAAATTGGTCATTGTATTATCCCAGTTAGAGGAAATATTGTGCCATTACATTCCCATGCATCATAGGAGTAACAGAAATTGAGATTTTTGTCTTCCTTTGATCCCCAAACCAGCTCAGCCTTTTTAAAGGATTTCAGTGGGATTTCCAGGGGAAAAGAAAGAGCAAGCCTGGTCCATTTGAGACTCTCGACCAGAAAGACAAAGGAAAGTCTCCTGGGCTGTGCAAAATTTCCCCTTGTGTCTTTACTAATTTGTCCATGGGAGGGTGCAGACATCAGCCTGGTGTTGCCGAGGCATGTGTACGTATTCCCTGTATGATTGTGAAACTATCTGCAGGATTGAAGGAGCTGTTACTTAAGGACTGTCAATTCAATATAGGGTTTTAAGCAAAAGAAAGTTAATGTGAGCAGGGATCCAAACTGCCCCTGTGCAACTGGCTCTGTAGGATGCTCACAGAAGTTCAGCTTGGATATCTAATATCTGTAATGCTCATCAAGATGAGTGTGTGTGTGTTTGTTAATAAATATATAGTACTTGGTTGCAATCAGCCAACTCTCTATTGAATTGTGCTTAGTAGCTATCAGGAGTACAGTCTGACTAGCCAGCCAGCTAGAAGCAGGTGTTAATAGCTGGTTTATTAAACTGTATTGAGTTTCTCTGCTAGTTTTTTCGCCTATTTGTTAAAATGTGAGTTCTGTCCTGACAGCAATTTTCCTTCTGTATTTGTGATAATGTTTCTGTGACATTATAGTAGATTAGAAAGGGATTTCAGAATATTAGTCCATTTTTGGTGCCTTTAAGTATCATAGCAAGAGTAGATGAAAGAAAATCTTGTATAAGGCAGCAGCTATCTGGAGAGTGTTAGCAAGAAGTCTGGGTACCACTGCAAATGTTAAGGGATATGCACGTGTCTGGCTACATGTTTGTGAAATTGCCTGCATTAAAGTGGGTTTTAACATACTCCATAAAAGAAGTCTGCACTGCATTATGGAGAACTAATTTTAAGAAAAGCTACTGAGTACAACCTTTGTGGCAGTAAAAGTAAAGACGTAAAAGAAATAGAAGTAGGCAATGGAGTTTCCTCTAAATCCACTGAAACCCAGAAAGCAAATTTACTGGCTTAGGTCAAATATTTGATCTAGGTCCCAGAATTTCTTCCTTGACAAGCTTATCAGCAGACAAAAAAATAAGAAGTTTTTCAATGTAGTACAAAAATCAGTCCAAAATAGTCTTCTGTTTTCTTCAGCTACACTTAAAGAAGCCTTACTCTACTGTATGTTTCTGTACATTGTGAAAAGACCGATAATAGGATTTCTCTGGCCCTCTCTATTCTATCCCTGCTTTCTAGGGAAGATGTGTTACCTCTGGCTTTCTACACGTCACCTGCATGCTAGTGATATACCCTTAGCCAGGGTTCATGGTTTTAAGGAGCTACAGCAGATACTTTCAAATCTTATGTGTTTCCCAGAGCTCAGAATTCCTCACACTCATGGCTGTATCTACTGAGATGGGAAATACTTCTGTATGTCATCTGACCATAGCCTTCAAGTGCTAATTTACAACAAAAATAAAAAGATAACTGGATAACAAACGATTGTAAAAAACCAAACAAACAAAAAAACCAAACCAAAACAAAAAAAACTTCAAACAAACAAAAAACCCCCACAAAAAAAAAAACCACAAAAAACCACAACACTTGTGCACAACTGCTGAAAAGTATAAGAAATTATAGAAGAAAAAAAATCTCAACTCTTTAAAATCTTTTTTTTTTCCTAATAGCCTGCAAGTTCTGGTCCTATTTGAGTGCTGCTGTAGCTTTTCTTTCTGAATTAATTCAGCCTTTTCTGTAAGCTCTCAAGGATCTCGTGGAAAATAAATCAAGTATCTTTTTAATAATACCTTACCATGGTTCTGTTTAAGAAACAATTACACCAAATAGTCTTACCATAATAAAAATGTATTTTTTTCTACAAATGGGGGATGGGGGGAAATAAGGGCACTGTACTGAGCTTGTTGCTTTTCTTGCTCTAATTTATTATAGCCCCGTGATTTAGAGCCATGACCAAGGGCACAGTGAACTGGTGGAGAAGGGCTAAACGACTGGTGAGAGGAAAGACCATCACTTCTCACTCTATTGTGATGACAGAAAAAACCAAGAAAAAACACGTAACACTGGTACCCACAAAAAATGTAGCATCACCTGATGGTAGGATATTATCATTGCTGTTCGTTGCAAAGAAAAAAAAAAAAAAGTAGCAGTATTCCTGGCTCAGAGGGATGTTCTCACAGACAGGTCTGTGAGGGCATGCATATTCTAAATAAATATCTGAGTATATAAATATTTGCTGTCTATAGCAGTGTGGTTATCCTTGTGACCGTTATTATCCTTGGAAAAATCTGGCATCGTCGTTTGGTTTGTGAAGCTTTCCCGGGAGGTAACTGAGCTCAGGTCCCAGCCCTGTATGTCCAAGGTAAAGTGGCCTGGGCACGTGCTCAAGCATTGCATGGCAGAAACGCAGACTCCTCATATCTGCAGTGGCTGGAAATTTTAACCTGAAATTAAATTCTTAAGTGAAAGTATTTTACCTTCTTATTGTGTGTTTTAATGATGGTGTCCAAGTTGCAATGAAAGCGCAAGCAGTAATTTGACCCATGATACATGAAACTCTGCATATACTACTTTTTAAAAAGGTAAGGAAAGAACAACTACCAAATAGCAAGGAGTCTTCTGAAAAAAACTAGTACTTGCCATTTTTGAATGATGCTTGTATTTATTTTGCATTTCTACTTTGCCTCATGGTAGCTAACTGTTGCTTGGAAGTATTAATTTTCTCCAAGTGTTGTATATGGTGTCAAACAGTAAAACACAGGTTCTGGCTGGCATTTGAAGTGATGTCAGAACAGTGTTACTTGTATATTTTGCCTGCAAAATGATTTGTTGTAGCAAACAAAATGTGCATGCTTTGTTGAAAGCTGAGCTGTGCAATAGAGCTCTTTGCTAGTCTAAAAGATGTGAGCCCTGTAATTGATGCCTATCACTTTTTTTCATCTCAAGGCAAACTTGCATGTATCCAAATTGCTGGTGGAGGCTTGGCAGGTGCCTGAAAGTGTCTGTAAAGAGTGTAGGACTTCTGTTCTCTTCCCCACATGCAGTCTTGAAAAACCTGATTTTTATATTGCGTGATCAGAACAGTGGCTTAATACTTACAAAAGATACGTAATAGGGACAAGGCCCTTCTGTTTTATTCAGAAAAATGTTTCTTGTGCATTTCAATGCCAACTTTAACATACATCATTCCATTGTTAAAAGATACCTTGGCAGTACAAGTTTCAAACTGGTATCTCAGTGTGTATGAATTTGCATTCTGCTGTTTAGCTGTACCTGTGTTAAAAATATTTTGTTTATCTTTTGCGTTGTATGGGGTTTGTTAAGTCGATGCCTTTGTGGGTGAATCTTTAAGGTAATAGATTTTGACCATTCCTGTGAAGTGCCAAATTGTCAGCTTTGTTTCAAAGTGGTAGGTTTAGACGCGGATTAGGGACCTTCTGAGAAAATTTCCTCACTCTGCTTCAACACTCCAGTTCTTCTCTGGAAATAACCAGGCTGGGCAATCGCATCTGTTCCTTGGCTGTCCCTGGGATGTACGTGCACCACAGTCTCTGTCCTCGTTTGGCTCAGTGCTGGTGGTCCACGCTAACCCCCAGTACTGCACCATGTCTTTCACCAGCTCTTCTCAAAGTGCTTTTGAATGGGACCAGTTCTGTTTTCTTTATGCCGTTGCTGCTTTGTCTTTTGAAGCTTTGCAACACACTCTTATTAATGCGTTAGGTAGTCTCCACATGTTTACAACCTTTTTCTTGGAGCCCTTCTTTCTATGTAGGGATTGGGTATGCGCCTGTTTGCATGCAGCCAGCCAAGCGATGTTGCTTGCCCAGCTGTCCTGTGGTGGACACTGATGACAAACTTGTGTTACACATCGGAGGTTGCGGAGAAGCTGTGATGAGGACAGCAGCCTTTGTTCTCCCTGTGTGCCAACCTGGGGCTCTACAGGATTAAGCAGTCTGGCCACTGATGGCGCTGCCAACCCGTGAGCACCTTACATTAGCGCTAACATTTCCTCTCCTTACAGTCTTGCCCTCCTGCACTTTGTCCATTCCCATCTTCTTTCTGATTTTCATTGTCTTGTGTATTTAATAAGTTTAGAAATGACATCACTCTCCTGACTTTCTGGGCACCCTCTCTATCTGCTGCTTCTCTTCTTGTTCCCTGCTCTTCAGGTATTAATATGAAGTATTCATTAGAAAGTAATAAAACCCTACAACTTCTGTTTGAAAACATGAATTGCTATTTCTTATGTCTACCCTTCTTTAAGCCACTTCCATTGTGTCGTCAAAGCCCATCTCCTGTTTTGTCCCAGTAGCAAGAGTAAATTCCCCAAAACAACCATTTAAAGACTCCAGCATAGTCTCCCCATCTCACTATGTCTGTTGGTCAGCTCCTCAGGCTTTTAAAGCTTTTAGCTGAGGTTGGGCTTGTGATGAGGCTTGGCAGTTTGCTGTCATCTGGCAGTGATTAAAAGCAAAGCTTCTGTCACACAATCAGCTAAAAAGCCTTTGCCTCTTCCTAATGCGTGGACCCTGAAAAGACACCCCCCCTGCTACTTAAATGCTGCAATCAAAGCAGCAATCAACCAAAAAAAAAAAAAGTCAGGAGGAGTATCTTATTCCTTTGTCATCAAGAACCTGCCTCTCACATTCTCTTCTGCTACTGCCCTACTGGCTCCTCTGCCTCTTTAGCCAAATCTTTAATTTCTTTCCAGGCAAGGTGTAGAGAGGAACAGTGGCTTAAAAAAAAAAAAACAAAACCAAAAAAAACCAAACCAAACCAAATCTGGTCCTGTGCAATAAAGACATAACAGTGTAAATGCTTTGAAGAGGTTTGTTGTGATGGACTTCCTCAGGTATTAGTTGGGGCACACAGGTAGGTCACTTCAGGCAGCAATGTGTTAAATGAAGTGGGAAAGGAGGAGCTTAGTGCAATTAGCAGTTTTAATTAGCAGTTTTAATTGCTGTGAAACTGATAAAGTTTTCCACAACTTGAGTTATACTCTAAATCTGATGCACTTGTTTTACAAGCAAGGCAGATCGAGATGGATATCTCCTGTTCCTGAGAGATGGTTCAGCTCTTATCAGACCATGCCCTTTTAGGTGTGCGGGATAAATGCTGTGGGAGGGAGAACAGCAGGAGTGTTGCCTCCCGCAAGCTGAAAGAAGCTGGTATCCAGCACGAATGACTAGCTGATAGCCAGTTTAAGAATGCAAAAAAGACTTCAAAAATAATTGATTTAGTACAACAGCCTTTTTTTTCCCCTTTATTCTAAGAAAAAAACCTCAGTGTATGAAATGGCACACATAAAGAAATGCAGGAAAGTTAGTGCTGCATGTCATGGTAGCAAATTAATGACTGTCTAAGTCAGGCTGAAGAAATTTGAGTAGTGCATCCACTGGCACATCAAGAAAGCCCAAGGAAATCAGCAGTTGTCACCTGGGGGTAGGTAGTACCCGCATCCTAATTTTGGGCTGACTTCTGTTAAGACCCTTGATCTTGAAGTGAGTACTTAACTGTATTTCTAAAAATCGTTCCATTAATTTAATGTTTTACCCATGGCAATAAAATTGAGCACATAGGTTTGTGGCACTTTGGGGCCTTGTTTTGACTGTTAATCTGTCCAGCAATCGTATAAATGATAATGCGAGCTGCACTTCATTCAGCCACTGTGAGTAGGGAATTGTCCTGAATAGCCCTTTCATAGAGTTTTGGAATGTTTCTCGTATTTGGCCTTTGCCTGCTTGGCTTTCCCTGGGATCAGGAGCGTCTTAAAAGTTTTCTGTCTACCTTATGTTTTTTCTGCCTCACAGATTTTTTTTTTTTTTTTTTAAAGAAACCAAAACTTTCCTTCAAGTTTAGGCTGGAAAAAGGTTTGAAGTTTCTATCTATGAGCTCTAAGCTAATGCAGACTTTTGAAAGCTGTGCTCAGCAAAAGTGAGGGGGTCAGCTCAGTAAATCCTAATTAATTGAAGTTATGAAGGGATGCCCAGCTTAATGCAGTGATCTAAATTGTTCTTCAGCCTGATGAGTCAGGCACCATCAACAGCAGAGGGCAAACCATAAAACTGTAGAAAAGTATTTTAATACCCTTGTACCCCTCTACTTGTTCTCGCATATGTAACCAAGAAAAAAACAATACAGGAGAGAAATAAAGGTAGTAGGTGCCAAGTTTCACCTAAAGCTTTGACTTCCTGCAAATGAGGAATCGTTGTGGTAACACCACAAAAGGGGTCGTTTGCCTCCCCCTCAAAACAAATTAGGTGGCTCATAGGCTTAAAAAGTTTCCAAAATATTATTCTAGATAATAAGTGGTAGGGGTTAACAGTCTCCTGAAATATTACTACTTTTTTTTTTAAAGCCAC
This sequence comes from Calonectris borealis, assembly GCF_964195595.1. NCBI lineage: Eukaryota > Metazoa > Chordata > Aves > Procellariiformes > Procellariidae > Calonectris > Calonectris borealis. The sequence continues at coordinate 5,515,303 of NC_134318.1, read as the reverse complement.
TCTTTTTTAAACTTTTTTTCAGAAGTATTTTGTGCTGTTGAAAGTGTTTGGGTGTTACAGTGTCTTCATGCTGCAATTGAAATTTAGAAGAGGGTTGGTCCGTGTGGAGGAAGGTTTTGCAAGGATTGGGCCCTAAGTCTGTACCACTGTAAATAGGATCTGAAATACGTATGGGATTTTGATATACTCTGAGGAAACAAATTCCGTCTGTTCCAATATGGCTCATGCACAGAGACTAAAATAAATGTTACTCTTCTGCTGAACAATATGCTAGATTTCTTCCTGATAAAAATGGATATTCCCTTACAATGCCAATAATGAAGTTCAGTGCAAAATAAATGAATGCTCTGAATCTATTACTAGCAACGCACTGGCAGCTTAATGCAGTAAGAAATCATGAAGCCTGATTTACATGTGCATTATTAATTCATACTGGTAGAATGTTTTAACACAAATAAGGTAAAGAAAAAATAACTTAGATTTCGCTCTTCGCTCCTCCTTTTCCTAAATGAAAGACCTCCTCCTCCCCAGACTCACACAGTGGTGTAATGTACAAGAAACTTAATTTTTATTGTGCTTTCTAATTAGCATAGTGGGATACCTCAGTGAGCAAGACTGGCTTTGTCCTCCTGCTCTGCATATAACACAGCAGCTTGTGAGAGACAGCTCAGCAAGCCCAGCATCTCCAGCTGCTCCTGTTTTAAGTTCAACAACCCAAGAAGTAATCTGTCAGTCTTGGTGGCAGCTCCTAACAATGCTCAGGCTTTTCATCAAATCTGCCTTTAATTCCCTGAGACGGGGGAGTCTGCCAGTCTCTGGTGGCTCAGAGCGTAGTGGAGCATGGAAGGAGAGAAACTAAACTTCAGTGGTTGGGTTAATTTTTTCATCTGCATAACTCTAGGTTTTATGCAGTGGCATCTGCTATCGGTGCCTGAAGACAGGTTTTTTTCTTAAAAAAATCCCTGTGCATGTTACTAATTTTGCCTTTTTTTTTTTGTTTGCTATCTCTGTCATCTTTGCTGAAACTATTCCTCTTTTCTTGTAATCTCAGTGACATCAGAAATGTGCATGTGTCTCCTCATATGTAGTTCATCTTCCTCCTTCGGTCCCCTGGTATATTGCAGTAAAGAAATAACAGTATAGTTCTTTATATGCTGTAAATCCTTTTTTCTTTCTTCCCATCTCTCTTTTCCTTTCTCAGCTGTAGACTGCCACTTTTACCAGAGCCCTTTAACTTATTTTCAGTCTGTATATGTTCAGTTCTGAGACAAGATTGCTGTTGTATTTCCACATTGTTACTGCTTATGGTTTATCTCTTTTTCTAGGCTTCATTAGCTTTTTATTCTCCCGAATCTATATCTTGAAGAGAAACAAGGTCACCAGAATACACTAGTAAATTTTTAGTTTATATAAAATGCAGAATATGAATGCGGGCGGGTTTAGACATCGAAGGTTCATTGTCAGAGTTTACAGTATATACTTAGCCAAGATGTTAGCTGTATTTTTTTTTTTTTTGACTGTCACTGTGATACTGGGGCTACCCTTTATTTCTGTGTTAAGATGTGAATGCCTTGGACAGGTCTCTTCCTGGAAGTGAGTTAAATCAAACTTCAAGGAAGAAGTCAGCATTTTCCAGTTTTTCAGTTTGCACAAGGCCCTATTGGACAATAAATCTCTCTGAACAGAGCTGGAAAGCTTCTAGCAGCATGGGGAATTTATAGCCCTTGTCTGATATGAGGCCAGAGAGGTGGCTGGGGTGCCTGTTCTCCCTCTGGAGTTGGTGAAAGCTGCCAGGTTACCCCAAGGCACATTGAGACATTTGTCTATCACTTGTTTAGATAAAATTCTGCATTTTTCGTGTCCAGTTTCCCCACCATCTGGTGAGACATGTGAAGCTGGAGTCCCCAGGTTCCATGAGGTTCATTGCTCTGCTCTCAGTGCAGATAGCGTATGAATTTAAAGTGTGGTCCCCCAGGCTGCCCCATGTCTCGGCTTGGGGCAGATCCTGTGGCAAAATGCTGGTCACCCTTACCGTTTTTGTCTTCTAATTCAACATTAATTATCAGAATTAAATTTTTGCTTTTCTAAGCAACGTAGGTCAAGAGTAAGACTCATCTACGTAAAACCGCTTTGAAAGGGTTCTTTGCAGAAATGCTCCAGTGACCTTTCCCCAGCTATATTGTGGCGTAATGGTGAAGATCTGAAAGTAAATGCTAATGAGGATGCAGCTTCCCACAGGACTCCAACTTTTTTGGATTCCTTTGTGGCAAATTACATACAGAATAGTTTTCAGTTTTCTAGATCTAAAAATTTTCTGTATTTGGAAAAGGTCAGATCTGTTTTGAAACTTGGATTGACATTTCACAAAAATCTTACTTTTGTGAAAGATCAGTCGTAACTTCAAAAGAAAATAATCTGGTCTCAAATAGATGATGAATCAGGGTGCTCAGTATAGGTGTTACTTCCATGGAGTCTGGAAAATGTCTGTCTAAGAGAAGATGGCTCTGGGTGAATGCTCCATTTTGCTATGGTTGACCTTGAATAAAAATGAGATGTTGAGTCTAATCCTGGCAAGGTTGTGTCTGGGCTCTTGTGGGTATAAATACGTGAAAAGTCCTTTATGCAGCTCAAAAGCTCCATAAATTCATGAAGCTCCTGATATCCCTTTTGTTCTTGAGGACAGCTACTGAGGAGAGCTGCTCTGGATGTTTTGGAAAATCTCTAAAAGTCTGAGATGTATCAGCAATTTAGGTAAGAAACATCTGGAAATTCCTTATGACAAGGAGCATGTTAGTCTTTCAGAGGGAATTTTATGCTGTGGTCACAAGTTACTGCAGGAAAGAGGATGGTGAGTTTGGCCTCTGGCTCATGTCAAACAGCAAATTTTTGCAGCTGAGGAAGGAAATAGACAGGAGAGTGTTAAATTTGCACAGAAAGAAAGGGTGAAACAGGGAGAAAATGAGTGTTCGTTTAGTGTAAAATTAAGATGTTACGAACAAAATTAGTTGAGGCACAAAAGGGTATGGAGAGAAGAAAATTTGCAATTATCTCCATGTCAGTGCTAGGAACCTAGAAAAATAGGCGGGAGGGCGTAAAATAGCTCATTTCTGAGCATAGCTATGACTGCACTGCATTGCTGAAACCTGATGGCAAAATTTGCATGGTTAGAATATTAAAACCCCTGGGTCTGACTAGTTTTGCAAAGTTTGAATGAGAGAGAGGAATGCGAGTGCCGCTGTCAGGAAAGGCATTGCCACTTCTGAGGCTCTGATCAGAAATACATTATTGGCTTGAATAACTGCGGAGCAGCCAGCACCCTTTCAGTAGTGGGTTTGAGACTGTCTTTTTTTTTCCCCTCGTGGCAGGACCCCAGAAGAAGCCAGGAGACTGTTCCTCGAGGAAAAGGCTGAGCTGCTTTGGGGGACTGATCCCTGGGTGGGAGGGCAGGGGCTGTGGTGCCCAGCTCTCCCAAAGGCCCTGGTGATGGTTTTCTTTGTGCAAGGCAGGAGCCTTTTTAAAATAAAAAACTTACAACGTGTTTTGAGCTGCAAAATTTTCTCCTGTGCCTTACAAGGGCAAAACCTACATTAGACCTTGCTCTGGCAGGTTAAAAATGAAACATGGAATTGAAAATTGAGGCTAGGTTAGATACAATGATCATAACTTGATTGTACGTGTGATATGCATAGAATAAAATCCAACCAATTACATTTTTAGTGCTTTAAAAGGCCCATTCTAAAAGCTGCAAAGACTATTAGTCAAGCAGGTAGGAAGAAGATGTCTAAATGGAAAAAATAAATGGCATTTTGGAGCTGCCCGGAGTATCTCACCGTATACCCTGAAGCCCACAGTCAAGAGGAAAAGGATCTACTCATAAAATAAATGCATTGCTACATCTGCGTCTGATATAAAGCACGCTGTGACAATAACATTCCCAAATATCCAAAACAGCAAAGGGAAATGGATAGTAAGAGGTGTTTATTAGATACTAGGAGCAGAAGCTGGTCAAGAAAGAAACAGGATACAAGAAGTAGCTATAGTTGTCAGCACAGAATATAATAAAGAATTTTTTAAGTTTAGAGAAAACTACCACCAACAAAACTACTTGTATTATTAGATAGCAATGGTGGGTTTTGGCAGTTATATGCAGGAACGTTCTTAATTAATATTTCTGAACTGTATCTGGGAAACAGCCAGGTGATGGTGATGTGGTCATATCAAATGAAGGTGGTGATTAACTCCTTTCCAGTCTGGCTGTACCAATATTATGGGCCCATGGATGAGTTACTATGAGCTGACCTGGGGTGAGGCTGGATGGTGTGAGCCACTCAGTGCTGATTTTCTGCACTTGACTAGTGCTTTGTTTAGGAGTAAATCACCTCGCGTACATCAGGAGGGGTTGAGGGGTTTGAGCACTTAATACAGGTTAGCTGATTAACTAAACTTCACACAGTAGCTTACCTCTGTCATTCATTGTATAGCCAGATACCAGAAGGACACTAAGTAACCTAGTCATTTGTAAGCTGGCGACTTGCATTATATGAGGGTGGGTGAAGACACTTTTGGCTTGAATTCACTTTAATTTTGTTTTTTTAGTGTGTATTGAAATGTGGGGGAAATACAAAAGGCTGAATGTTAATGTTGTGAATATAGCTGAACAGAGAGGGAAGGTGAGAGAGAAGGTGATTTAAGTTGCTCTTGGTGTGATTTACCCTAATCTTGGTTGTGGCTGTGAAATACTGATGGAGTTTTGAACGACGAATACAAGATCAGAAAGTAATCGATCTCATACAAAACAAAGGTGTAGAAAATACATCTTGTAAAACTGATGATATCACAGATGATAAAACTAGTAATGTTGATACAGTATACTTTTCTGTGGGATGCAGGCTCGGCTGTCATGATATTTTGATTAAGAAACTAACCATCCAATACCAAATGCGCTAAAAGCCAGCTAACTGGTGGGACTGCGGAGGTTGTGATTAAATGCAATCATCGTCCACCTGTAGTTTGGAGTGGTTTTCCTGGCAGGGTTTCACACAACTTGTGCCTTGTCTCCCTGCTATTTTGTTGTTAAATCAGTGATTTGAGGAGTTAAAAAAATCCTGGTAGGATCACTAGCAATAGAAATTTTCCTATGGCACAAATAATCACTATCTGTAAACTTGTAATCTGGGGGGAACTTAGAGTGATAAAAAACGAGAAGATGAGATCATTGGTTCAGTGTAATCTGGGTTGTTTGGTAAATTGGGTATAATATGCCTTGTAATAGGATTAAATGTGAAATGAGGAAAAGATCAGCTGACGTGATCCACCGCTGCGTGTACAGCATGTGGGAAGGCTTTGCCGCTCTGCGTGTCACCCAGCGCAGCGCTTGCGAGCCTGCCCTGTGCCCTGGTGATGCAGGGGGAAGCTGGAAACCGGAGAGAGCTCTGAGCAGAGTCAGGAGGGTTGCCTGGAGAACTGGCAAGGATTGCCTTAAAAGGCTCAAGCAGCTCAATCTTGGTTTAATAAGAACTTGAAGAGTGACTTGATGATAGTCTATAACTGTCTCTAAGGGAACAGATACTTGACAGTTCAGCAGATAAGAGTTGGCTTTTTTCCTACTGGGTGAATAATTAAGACTTGGGACAACTCGCTCTTCATTGTAGAGGATTTTCTGACACTGGTTATTTTAGAAACTAATTGCCCTGTTTTTCTACAAGATATGATTCTAACGCAAACAGGATTTAACTCTGGGAAATCCAATATGCAGCATGTCAGATGGAAAGATCATGCTGTTTCCTTTCAGCTTCATAACTTGAAGATATTTATTAGGCTGGGAAGCTCATCTGGACATGTGTCTCAGCCAAGAAGTGTATTGTAAGTTTGATAGGAGCTCAAAACTTTGCCTTGGGGAAGGCATACATGGATGGTAGGGTGCATTCATTCATTTAACTCATCAATGCATTCTCCAGCACAAAAATCTGGAGATGGATACTGTCCTGCAGATTTTTCTGTATGAGCTGAGTGGGTTTCCAGTTGTACAGACTTTAAGGAGACTCCAGCAATGAAACAATTAATGGTAAAGAACACTTCATTCTCTTTCTACTTTCAGGCAGCGTATCTTCCTGTTAAAATTAGTTACGTTTTATAAATTCCTGTGAAATTTGCCTGCACATTTCTACGCAAGCTCCTTTATTCCGAGGTGCTCAAGACAGGGAGAAAAGGAATTGCTCTCGGCATCACTGCAGTCGTGAAAAATGCGGCAGTCCAGACTTTCTCTGTTTGTTTCTCTAAGGTCTTATCTGCAAGTCTGAACATGGTACTATAAATTAGAAAGTCTGTTTATCTCCCAGAAAAGCAGATCTGCCTTGTGACATTGGGTTTAGTTAAGTCCCCTTTCTGTCCCCTAGCTTTCATCTTGCGGATTCAGACAAACTGCTGAGTGCATCATAAATTCTCAAGGCAACTCTCAAAAATGCTTTAAAAACATGGTTGTTTGTGCAGAAAAGATCTGTAAATTTTAACTACCAAGCAACACATAATTCAGTTGTGCTGTGAATGGCAGTGCAGTGATGTAGGACTAGATGGAGATCTGACTTCAAACAAGTCTTTCAATTTTCTTTCTTTTTTTTCCTTTGAATTTAGTTGGTTCTTTCCTATTCTTGCTTCCCCCATGCCCTTCCTTCCTGTGGTGTTTCCCAGCTGTCTTCTCCCTGCATCTCACTCTGCCTCTTCTTGAAGAATTGTGCAAATTAAAGATGTAGAAGGACACCAGAGTGTACTTAGGCCAACAAGTCTCTAAGAAAAATGAGAATATATTGTGCTTTCTTGCAGCATGTGAAACGATTGGGACAGAAAATGTAAGTGTTGAGACTTCAACAGCTTTTTCTCATGAGACTTTCCCGGTGCCTGATAGATGATATAATCATGAAGCTTTCCCTGGAGTCCCAAATGTTTCCTGTGTTGCCTTCATTTGATGGCCCCTAAAACGATATTAGTACACCAAGAAGCAACAAAATCTTTCAAGCGTTAGTGGATGCTACAGTCTCTGCTGCGTGATCGTTGCCTTGCAGAGCCGTGTCAAACTGAAGTGAGCTCTCTGAAATGTTTCCTACAACAAGCTCTGCTGTGTTGCTTGTGTCACAACTCTTTGTATGCTGCTGTTGTGATCCTGGAAATAGTGCTGAGAATTACAAGATAGTCTTGGTTTGGCTGTACCGGGGCAGTGTGACGGTCTATTATCTCTTTTCGGTGTTCTTCAATGCCTGTGCAGATGCAGCCTGAATTTGATTAGCTTATTTTCATCTCTAAAAGAAGTAGCGCTGCAAAGTCACAACAAATTATTTTCTACTCTGTACTGACATAATCTTGATTCTGGCAAAATTCATGTTGATTTCGGAGAAACACCATTTCTGCATCTTTCCACTAATGGCTTTATTTTATTTCAGGCAATGTTTCTATCACGAGGTCTCTTTCTCCCTTTTTTGACTAACCTTGCAGCGCCTACTAATTTTGCATCAAGTTCCATGACTTTACTTCTCTTTTAGGCGATTAATTAGGATTGTAAAAAAACCCTAGCTTAAACATTTCCCTTTTCTTGCACTTTTCACGTATTCTAACACTATTTGTGGTTTTCCGTGTAGCTTTTAGACTATAATGCCTGTTTTTCGCTTCCATCAGCTTGAATTAATTTTCAGGCATGACTTCTTGGGACTACTCAATGTAGCTAAATGAGATAGTTACATCTGTCCCCTCAGCCTTTAGTTTTATAACTCTGTTAAATAAAATGTTATCGGTCAGGATTAATTCTTTGAGTCTGTGCTGCTTCTTGTTCATTCTATTACCTTGCAGATGTTTACAGGTGTTGCTTTGGGTTTTGTTTTTTTTTTTCTGTTTAAATATGCTTATATTTTTCAGGTACTCAGTTCCATTGTGGTTTTTTTTTTTGTAAAATAATTTTACAGAATGTGCCTTTGTTACCAACTTTTCAAGTTTCTTTGTCTTGGTGTTTGCACATGGAGAATCCAGAATATAAGCAGAATTCAGTCCTTAGTGATTTTCAAGGCATGATTCTCACATTTTCACGTATGTAATCCATGTGTTGTTTATACTGGTGTGCTCCACCTCTCCTGGCAGCCCATCTACCCCAGATTGCAGGTTATCTCTGGGTCCCCCAAAGCTTTGGGGGACTCTATGGGCGGATTGTACCTGCAAAAGCAGCTGGTTTAGTCCTTTTCTTTCTAGCCTATCGCACTTTTTTCTTGGTACGTCTCTCCTTTTTACATATTTACAAGCAACAAGTCTCAATCTTTCCAAGCTGCTTTAGCTTGTGCGAGCTCTCTTGCTCTAGCAGTATCCTGACTTGAGGCACACAAATAAATTACCTGAAAGGACCCTGCTAAGCGTTTGGCTAAATAAACTACTCTTTAAGCAGAAAGACAGACAATTGAAGCAAACAAAAAGAAAACCCAGACCCAAAACACCCCCGTAAACATGCAGTCAATATGTGCTATGGGTCCTTTCTGCTCTCACATGAGTAAGTGTCCATAGGGAGCACATTTGGAGAAATTGTAGCGTTTTTAACTTTGTCTGTGCCAGCTTAGTGTTCAAAGAAGGGATGCAAACCATGACCATGTTGTCCCTGTCAGTAACCTATTGCTTTTTCGGGGTATAAGCCTCTAAGTCTCTCCTTCTGTAGCTGCTCTTTGTAAAAGAAACTACAGCAGCTGCTGGGATGAAAGCTGGAGTGGGTGGTTGCCCTGTTCTAGACAAGCACCTAACGATGGGGCTTTTGAATTGGTCTCTCTTCCCAACAAATAGGTATCAAATTATGCTACGTAGAAGAGCTGCAATAGATGAGATGGAGATGATGAGCTGTTAGGGTAGAAGCACCCCAGCCCCATCATGCCAGCTGCTGCTGTTGCATGTATGCATGCCAGGAGGGGTGCACCTCGCTGCCAGTTTGTTTTGGGGGGGATGTAGGGAAGGAGGGGCTGGATAGGTTGGTGACTGGGCTGGATAGGTTGGTGACTGTGCTGGTAAACCTTTTGAGCCAGCTAAATGGGGTGCTTGGTGAGGGTTCCCCCACAACAGCCTTGTAAAATCAGCAGCCTCTCCTAGCCTGGGGAAAAGTTGGCCCTTCCTCAGTTTCATTGCCCCTGGTGGTGTATCCCTGGGATGTTTCTGGGACGACTGCACATTTAATTGCCCAGTAATGCTTTGTACAATGTTTCTGGAAAGTTAGTGGGACATAGAGGCGCCTCGAGCCTGACAGTTACAGTGTGCGAGAGTGGTTAGTTGGAGGTGACAAGGGGATTCTCTCCACGGTCCGTGGTTAATGGGGAGAAGAGAGTTAATAACATTGGAAGGGGTGGCCAAGCAAGGCTGGGACCTTCAAACAGGAGGAAGAGGACATGTAGCTGCTTGTTTTCATGACTTTCCCTTTAGCTCCTTGGAAAGGAGGTGGAGAAGGTAGGGCCATTTTAACAGAAGCAAGAAGGTTAAGGAGATAACTTGTAAGGTGTAAGCTTAATGTGCTTGTTTTATTATTTAGTGTCTTTCCTTCGTTATTCTACTTCTAGGAAAATAGCATCTTTTGTCTTAAACTCATGCTGATGCCAAGTAAACTAACATATTCTTCTGTGCGTGTGGCAGCCACAGATTTTACTAAATAACTTCCTAAATTATTATTGCAATGTGCAAAATAATTAAACTACTAACTGAAATAACTTGTAGTGCTCGGATGCTGTTATTTCCTCCTAGCATAAGTAGGAGTTCACACAGTGTACAGATTAGTAACCATATGCACTATGTAGGAATAAATATGTTCTGGGCTATGTAAAGAAGCTCAAGGTTTAGTTCGAATGGATATAGAATAAACAAGAAGCTTTTCCAAAGCAAAACATGCCACCTTATTCCTGTAGAGTCTGCATGGCTTGTTTAATGCTTTGTGTATTGAATGAGTATCTCCTCCCAAACTCTCGGGATTTCGTATTGAGAATGCTGTACTGGCTGACAGGTCTGTATGGTGAAGTAGTTGTACGTGGTTGAGGGCATCAACTGCAGACTTGCATTTCTAGAGATGAAAATCCTATGACTTACTAATAAGAGCCCTCTGGAAGCTTGTGTGAAGGTGTGTGCTCTACAGGTATTAAAAAGTACGGTGATTGTTTGACAGCGCAGGACTTGTCAGTCAGTGTAGGGGCTTGCATAGCCAACACTGTGCTTCGGGGATTGGATGCTGTGTGGTATCTGGCTGCTCTGACTGGCTTCTCTCTTTTGGCTTTTTCTATATATTATTCTTTACTATCATAAAAGCTATTAGAATCAACTTGAAACTTGAATGAAATTAAAAAAGAGCGTGACCTGCTTTCATTAACTTCAGTGGGGAAATAATAGCGTTCAAGTGTAATATTAGCTACAGCATGTAACTGCTCTGAAGAGGGCTACCTTGAACAAACATGCAAGTCTCTGAATCTGAGGGCAGAGACTGGTAGATCAGCAATAAATCTTCAGTTCAGCGGGGGAGCGTATGTGTGTTAAACTTGTTAAAAACCACACAAGTTTTAAAAATAAATGAATAAAAAAATCTAAACCCCAGAAATCTGAATCTGATTAGGTCTTTCAGAAACCACCAAGTAATTGTGAATAAATAATAGAATTGCATGCATACACTGAGACCAAATATAATTTCAAATGCCTCTTAGATTTAATAAAAACACCATAAAATTTTTCCTCATTATGGCATCCCTAATTTATTGTTTTCAGATTCCTAAATGGAAGGAAGAGAGGTGCGACTTCTAGTGCATTTTAATGACTGTTTTCTCTGCAAGTACTGTAGTTACAATGTGATGTATTTTGATTGTCCCAAAACCTGTTAAATTGTAATTAGACCTTTATTATCTTTGATTACATGGCAAAAGATTCAAATGCATTTTCATCCCAATCACCACCTTGTTTGTGGTTGCAGTTGTTGCTCCAAGGCTAAAAAAGAAAATGCTATGCAAATGAAACCCTCTACCCACCCAGAACAGTATTAAATCTACCTGAAAGAATCTGGTATTAATCTTGCTTATATGCCTGTCGCTGATCTCACTAGGGCTGCTGTGGATTTTGACCAGTGCAGAAGCAGGCGATGGCCTAAGATTTAAAGCTTGCTTAATTCTCTTTCTTTTCCTGTTCTCACAGTGACCAAATGCCACTGAGAAATTGAGGGAACACAAAGTAAACAGACAATGGTAGGTTTGAATATCATTCTTTGTTTTTGTGGTTATTAAACAGTCAAGTTGCTTATTAAAAATCCCTTTTGAGTCTAATCTGGAACAAGTGGCTTTTGAAATGATTCCTACAGATGAGTCTCTCAGAACCATCCCTGCCTTTTTGCAATTAATATGCCAGTAAGGCCAAACAAGCTCCTCCAAAGCCCACGGCTTCTTAGAAGCTCTCTGACAAAGAATATTAAGCCTTTTAAATTGTGTAATTTTACTTTGTTTGGCCCGATTGCTTCTGTTTTTGTATGATAAGGACCTGGCATAAACTGCATAAAACAGCAGCTAAAGCTGTGACAGCGTCGGAAGTTTATTGCTGACTTTCTGCACTGAAGAAAACGTCTGTGTTATCCTTGGAGAAGCCATTAATGAAACACCTTGTGTAGTTAAATCCTGTTATTCTTCATTCACCTTGAAATCCGATGAAAGAAGAAAAAGCGTGTAGTCATAAGATGAATATCAGTTCATGTTTTGAGTTTGTAATCATTGCCTCTGCTTGATAACAGCTCATAGAGACAGAGGATCCAGGAAAAATTAGCTTGCTTTGAAAACTCTGGCACCTAATACATGACAATGTTACTACTTACCAGGAAGTTTGTGTCTGAAAAAACAGTGATATGGTAAATAAGAGGTCTAGGGGCTTCCTAGTTTCAGGTCAGAATATGTAGCCCCTGTCATTATAGGAACATGCATATAATTCTTTCAAAAAGAACCCTTGAAGCCTGACATGCAATATAACTGCCTGATTTTATTCTAAGAATCTGTGGTTTTATTTCTCTGCCGACTTACAAATACTTTTACTGATCTTTATTCTCAAACTTTTCCAGAGTCACCAGCTTGCATTTTGGGAAAGGTGCAATTTTTCAGATTCTTCTGAAGTATTCTGTTTGCAATTCACTCAGCTGTCAATCTTTGGTTATTCGAGCTGAATTGTTATATAAATCTCGGCAAATGTCAAGATACAGATCTGAGGGAAGTGGTGTGTCCTTACAGCGCTTTAAAAAAAAAAAAGTAATTATTCTCTGCATACTGCAAATGCACAATGTTAGGCCATTATTTTCCTGTTTTCAGAGGCAGGGCAATTACATTCAATGAGCAGCCCCGCAGAGCGCATTGCTGCTAAACAATATTCTTTGGTCCGACTTCTAGGTCTTCATAGTATTTTCCAGTTTGTTAAAAATGTTCTTATCCTTTAGCGTCTGCTCTTCCAACAACCCTTAGATATGTTGGGAGTTGTTTTTGCCATTGAGTTTAGTTTCAAGTGCTTTATGCGCTTGTGTGTCAGTCCTGGGGCTCAGCTGCCCTCCTGCTACAGCACTCCCTAAAATAGTTTTAGCCATATGTGGAAGGTGAAAGATTTTATTGTATTCATCAAATCTCATTTGTTCTAGAGCCACTGGGACATGAGCTGAAAGGTCACAGAATCTTTAATAACCCTACATACAGCAGCAGGTAGGATATAAACTTGGTTGCACATACAGTATTAGTTAACAGTAACTGTGGTCTTCTGTTCTTTTTCATGCATAAAGTAAATACTTGATCATAGGAAATTCAAGTGAATTTACTTTCATTTACTACAGGTAGGAGAAAACGAAATATTAGTTAAAAGTAAATTTGATAGCCTGAAGTGTCTGAGTGTGGCAACTGACATGCATTTTACCTAACATACACTGTCTTTAGGAATATATAAAATACATGTCTCATAAGAAGTTTTTGAAACTAAATCTTTAGTCAACTTCTGTGTTGAGAAGCATTTGAAATTTCAGATCTTAACTTCTAAAAAAACCCTACATTCCCTTCTAGGACAGTTTAAAATTTAGAAAGAAGTTTCAGCAAAACTTATTTCTTGGTGAAAATTCTTGCTCTTCTGGGTTTTTGGGTCCCCCCCCCCCCCCCCCCCCCCCCGGCTCTGAATAGCCTTTCTTGATGGAGTGACTTGATATATTCCTCGTCAAATTTACAAAACCATCTTGTAGACATTTACAAAAACTTGTATTTCTGACTGCAGTAACTTGCTCGTTGGGATTGCAATTGAAATTTTATGAACGGAGGTCATTAGTGTTTGAATGCATGTTGTTACTATCTGATGGCTGCTTGGAGGCCTGTGTAAAAATGAGCTTTTGAGCTTAGCCGTTATTTTAATGTGACTGGGTAGATCACAAAAAACAACCCCTGGAAGTGTCAGTGGCTTTCCACCATTTCCCAGCTGTTCTGCATAGCTGGGCCAGAGCAAGGAGGAACAAACTGTTGTCACTTCAGAATACCTAGTATATCTGTATGTACCTAATACATACCTACTATCAGTTAGTGCCTGTCAAGCACACAAATATAAAGTTCTTTTTTTGTATTTAAGTCAGCATTTTTATACCTGAAAAAATCTGCATATCCTTTGTGCTAACACAGAGTATCAACCTCTTCCACTCAAAATCCATCACTGATGTCACCTGATTTATCCAGGAAATAAATGGGGAAGATGGAATAACTTCAATGAGATTTTGCTGGGAAATAAGAGTTTTCCTAACAGATCCATGCAATGAATTACAAATAATAAACACTGGAATCAATTTTATTTTTTTAATTATCACTTTATGTGCATAAAGCTTTTTGAAGTGCTAGGTGGGAGTAGGAGTTCGGGAAAGATTACTTATCCTCCATTCTTCCTGCTTGTAAATGTGCATTTTGTGATTATTCTGTGTCTCCTGCTCCTCCCTTCTCTTCTCCCCTCATGAATGGCCTGTGGTTTATTTTTTTAATTTCAGAGGCTGACTTTTTTCCTAGCTTGTTTTTTTGTGATGATTACTCTTCAGAGGTCTGAAGCTAGGTGCAACATTATCAGCAATTTTCTGTTTCCCACTGTTGATTTAGGTAGTGTGACAAGTATTTGGCACTGTGGAAGGTCCACAGTGCTGACTTTTTACCCTCCCAATGTGCTTTTTCCCAAATACTGCCTAAAGATTGTATTTCTCTTTCGTATTGATGCACTTGAAGGAAAGGAAAACAGTGAACAAAATATAAGCAGCTCTTGGGCAAGTGCTCTTACCCCATTAATAAAAACAAACAAAACAAACCAACCTCTGAATTTGCAGTTGCAAGATTCAGACGGGAGGTGATTTTTGAGGATTAATGGGGGTTATTTGAGGCAGACAAGTATCTACCTGAGCCTAAGATGGGTTAACCCTCATTTCTGCAAGGGTCTCCCTAGGATTGAGGTTAATACACCAAGATATGTGTGCATCTTTCCTGTTGCCTTCCTCTTGTACCTACGCATGCTCTGTAATTCACAGGATTGTGGATGTGGTTTTGGTAGGCATTAATGCCCACCCTGACGTGTCTGGTTATGGTGCTGACCACTGGTTTTGACTTATCAGATTTCTAGCTGTTTTCTCTGGGAGTATGTCTTATAGTCCACATTAGAAGTAATGTGTGTGTTGACCTTCCTGTACTACTGATGTTTGTAAATATTGCATTATTTGTTGGGTTTTTCTTAAAATCAATATTATTTTTAAACATCTTAAACTGTCAGCTGCTTGAGATGTGAGAGAGCCCCATCTCAGCACAGGTTTCAGTAGCTTTCAGCTACTTTTTTACAACTTAAGTGTGCTGAATCTTCCGCCTTTGCCTCTTCTCAAGTCTTGGGGGGCATCTGGGCCCCCCACTGCTGTCTTGTGAATCACACGCAGTGAATGCCTGCAGTAGGCACTACAAACACCTCCTGAGTGAATGTATCCAATTTGTTTTAGCCTTCAGTTTCGTTAGTGGGGTTGTGGCAAGGCTGATGCACAGGGATTTTGGAGACGTTTACTTTTCATGGGCGGTCAGAACCAAAGGAGAAATCTCATGCATCTCTTCGCTAACATATATAATGTGTTCTTTCAGAAGGAGTCAGGAGGCAAAGATTAAAAAATGAACGTTAAATACACGAGTCAGTCAAATAAGGATGGTCTGGAGTGGCAGCGTGTTTGCCTTTGATGGTCTCAGTGGTGTGTAGATTGAATAGGTCCTTTTTGTGAAGCTGCCCGACCGCTTTTCAGTAGCGAGACTTGCACATCTAACCCTTGCAGGTCTTCCAGGGTGTTACTGATATCCCCTACTAACGGGTCTAACAGTGCCCAAGTTTACAAAGTGCTTTTTAATGTAATATCAGTCGAACATTTAACCTCTGGTTCGGCAGCAGTGATCGCTTTGAAAGGTTGTGATGGAGAACTGTGCAACAATACAGCCTTGTACTTAACATCTGAGCGACAGTGCTGCTTGCACTTACCGTTCCAGTATGCATCTGTATATGGTATGTACATCAACACAGCCTATGCGAAATATTCTTGGCAGAGGAATTTAAGAGAACGAATTTCTGTTTATGTATTTGAACCAGGGACCTACCCCTGCAACATTGCTCGCTGTGGCAAGAGTGTAACCAAGTCACTTCGTCAATTAAGTGAGGTAAATGTATTTAGTTCTCTGAAAATGTGGTTGAACTTTCATTTCCTAGTTCGTAGCTCTTTTTTTTTCTCTCCTGTGCACAATCCCAAGTAACAGCTGCAGCTGGGTCTTAATTAACAATTGCCTTAATGTTATGGGAAATGGATTCCACCTCACTCTCCCAAACATGTGGTGCCTCCATGATAGATAAAACAATGCGGGGCAACTGAGAAGGATCAGACAAAGTTCAGTCTAAGATCCTTTCTCTAACAGTGATCAAAAGTGGATACCTTAGGAAGAGGGTAAGAAAAAGCCTAAAAATGCTTCCCTCCTCTCCCCTGTCCCGTCACCTTGCCTGTATGTCCAACCATTTTTGGTTTTCTGACTCTGGAGTATAGTTTTTCCAAGTCTGAAGAAGCTTCTCTGGTTTTTGTAACCCTCATGGATTTTTCTTTTACAAACCTTGGCGGCTTCATCTCAAATCCCTGTAAACAGCATCCACAACATCCTAGAGCAAATGGTGCTTTTAAGTAACAGAAGCTAAAGAAGCATGACAGTTAAGCGGATTTCTGGAAGATAATTTGCTAAAAGTAGAATAGCATTATGTCACAACTTCTCTTATATGGTGATAATGAAAATGAATTCAGTCCTCTAATGTCAAATACAGTTTGGCCTTAAGAAGCTAAAATGAAAATAAAAATAATGATGCAAATCTCCTTCTGCAGTCTTCTTGGCTGGTTGGTTTTTTTTTTATCATAGTTACTGTAAGTAGTAACTCAGATTGGACACAACTTAAGAGGTATACAATTAAAAATCAATACAGATGAACATATGTGCTGACATCAGTACATATAACCAATAAAATTACTGAGAAATAATTCAGAATGCCAGAAGGTTTTCATGGGTATGTAGAAAAGCTACTGTAACACAAATTTAGTGTAATACCCAAATGCTGTAACACAAAGTTAGTCCTAAATTAGCTGTACAAGATGCGAATGCTGCCAGTGTTTGGGATGAGAGCTCTTGGATGACTTGAAGGTGTCCTTTCCCCACCCAAGCCCATAACCCATCTGCCTCCATCATGGAAATTGCCACCTCGGTACCAGCTCTGGACCTGTGGTGATCTTCAGCTTGATGTGTTATGGTGAACTGAAATCGTATCTTTAGCTTAACGTGCTGGGCTGAAAACTGTGGTAGTTGATGGACTGCATTGTGAGCCGTGTGCTTGTCCTCGCTGCGGAAATGGCAACACGGATCAGCAGTGGGGGATTTGTAGCGAGCGCCTATTGCGATAGCTGCTGTTGGTGAGTCAGGGCCTTTGGACTCTGTGTGGAGGCAGGAATTCGACTCATATCTACGTCAGGGGGACGGACAGACACTGAACCCAAATGTCGGTATGCTGAAGGCAAGTTTGAGAGGGCCTTAGTAGCTTGGGATTACTGCCAACTAGCGTACAAACACCTGCTTAAAAAAGTTTTGAGGTATTTTTGTTAGAAATGTAGATTTGTACTTTTTTTCCTGGCTCCACAATACCTGTGTCTGTGCTGCTTCAACAACTGTGCTCTCAGCATACGAATTTGCTGCATGGGGAACAAAAGCAAAAGGAAGATGTAGTGAGAAAGAAGAATTAAAATGCACAAAGCACTGATTATCTCTTCCAAATAGATACATCTCTACTCTGCTTTGGGCTTTTCATTGTATTCTGGGCAAATTGACCTCTGGTGTTTAAAAGGACTTCTTTTTAACATTAACTGTCTGGATATTTATAAAACAGAAATAAACACACCTCCTTCCTCACTTCGGTACAGCTTAAGCAGATGAAAGATAACTTATTTCCTGCTTTGTTACAATACAGATAGGCAGATTAATAGTTTGATCTGATACCTCTGGCAGAATATGCTTTTTTTTTTGTTGCTTGAATTTCAGTATTTGATTCTAGCACTGAGGACCACAATACCATCCTATTTTTCAAGGAGCTCTTCCAAGTTTTTCAAATCCCTTAAACACCTATCAGATATTCCCATAATGAAAACAGACTGCAATACCATCTTCAGCACAGAGTGCTATTATGTGGTGTAATGTTGGGATTTTTTCCACTGAAGAGTGGTTTTTGTGCTTTGTTACATTCTGTTAAGTAATTGACTTCAGGGTCTGTCACTCTGTTTTCCGTCACTTTCACTGATGTGATTAATCAGGAGCTCTTCTCTCTTCTCTTGGCTAGGTTTTCATCCCAAGTGGCTGTATGTGACGCAGTCAGCCCTTTCCTTTAACCACATGGTGTGGGTAAATCCAGTTCAGGTGATGAGCATTGATTTTGTATGGAAAACTTGTGGTTAAACTCATAAAAGACAAACACGGGTTTGAAAAAGGCAAGATGCCATATTTATTTTCTCTTTCCTCCATTTTCTCGTTTACCAGGATATTTTTTCCTTTACTTGTCTGGTTAACCAACTTTGTACTTCAGTAACTGAGCATTGTATGTACAAAGTGCAATTTTTCTCTCTAAAGTTCATTGAACATAACTACAAATGGAATGGATTTTTCCCAGGTTTTATCTCCAGCTAGAGAAATTTTGCAAAAACCAAAACAAGTAATACTTTGTTCTGTCAGTGCAGGCATAGGCAAGAGTCTGATCTCAGCTGTCCATGTGGATTTAAATAAGTTGTTTTAAAAAGAGTAGCTGCTAATATCCCAGGTGTCTTGCAGTATCATTTATCCTAGTGTAGGTGAGCTGAGGTTACCAGTGATGGGAGGAATTGTGCTGTGGAATTCCCTGATGAAGTAAAACAATTTGATGTGAGGATGTTTTTGAGGGAACTTCTAATAGTTTTCATTAAGGAAAAGTCCCTCCTCTCCCCATTTTATGCTGCTTGGCTAATACCCAGGAAAATTGAACTGGGGATTATAGAAGACTGTAGACTAAAAGGACTTTACAGTTTCAGCTGTATCTCTCTAGATGCTATATACTTCGATAATAAGGAAGGGACCTGTAAACACACTAATCTATAGGCTGCATGCTGCTTCTGCTAAAGAAAACATGAGCTGGGAACCCAAAAACTACAGGGTCTGTCCATCTGTCCCTATCTGTCCCTGAGATACTAGACTCCCACAGTGGGGGGCTTAGAAAGAACTTCATTTAAAAATTTAGGCATGGCACAATGAGCAGATGAAGAGCAATAGATAAGCAGAGAGTAGTCTGTAAGGAAGAGGTTTTACCTATCTCTGGCTGAGATTTGGACCCTAACTTCAAAGGAGGTCTTGGGTGATCTGTCGGTGGGAACTTCAGTGTGAAAATCAGGTCAGTGTGAAGGGGAGTCCTGGGTCAGAACACTTTTATCTTACATCTATATTGGACAAGTGCATCTTGTTTTTGCTAACCTCTGCTAGTAAAAGTCCTCGTTCCTGTGTCTCTGTCTGGAACTATTCATGTTTGCAGCTTTCACTTCTGCCGCTTTCTGTTTATTCTATTTCATATTGGTCTTACTTTGCATGTCTGAAATCAAGTTGGACATGCGTTGTTTGTAACTCTTTCAGTCAGGCGCTTCTAAGCCTTCCTTCGCATTGATTTAAATAATTTAAAATGTTATCTTTCTCACAGGTCTCTAGCCCTAAGCAACTGTGCCTCATTGTGTTTAGACCCACATATAAATAACCTGTTAGCTGAACTGGGTTTTTGATAACCTGAAAAATTACATGCTGCTTCTAGAGCTTGCACTGCAGAGCCTACACTCGATAGCCATGGGCTGTAACAATTCACAGCACAAGGGGATTGGCACAGCGCAGAATTTGCAACACGCATACGCACTTGAGTGAGTTATATTGGCATTAGCTTTTTGCCTTGAGCGATGCTGTCGTTTGTGTACTTGCAGTCAAGTCCTACATATGTCAATGTCCTCTGCTTGGAATACAAAAATAACTTAAGGATGTCTGTGCTGGCTCAGACCAAAAGTCTGTCTAACCTCATGGCCTGCCTCTGATGGTGGCCAGGAGCAACTGGGAGCTTGTGGACTTTCATGATTATGGCAACTGTTGAGTTTCTGCTGGCCACGTGCTTCTTGCTTTGGCGCAAGGAGAATCTTTCACTTTTGAGGGGACTGAGTTATTCCATGTATTTATTTTTGCCTCTTAAAGGACTTGAGAAGTATACAAAATTAGGAGAGCAAAGGGTTGCTCTGGCATAAAAAATCCATTTCAGCTTCTCATGAGAGTACTTCCTTTAATCCCATGAATCTCGTCTTTGCATAGACACCCGGCTCTGTGTCACAGTGAGATGTCTTGGACTTAAAAATTGTTAAAAGAAGTAAGTTATACTGGATATAAGTAAGAGTAAAAACTATGACACAATCTCCTATACTCCATGGGATAAGAACAAAGAATGCGGCCCCCTTCCCAAAGACCCCCCGCTCCAGCTCCACATCTTTCTCAGCAGAATGACCCTTGTCATAAACCATACTTTGATGGTAGGAAGGACCCTCTCGCCTATCTATTACATAGGAGATTGGTGTTACTGCTGGTTTGCTACTTTGAGGAGTGCTCCCCGAGTGCTTTCGCACTGATAGCACTCTGCACCCATTGAGTATTTCATCCTAGAGAGTGAGCAGCATGGCAGCCTATTTATATTCACTTCACACACCCCAGTTTGGAGAGAATCTGATTTCCATGATTTCAGTTGGCTTTGTGCCAAGAAGATGTGTTACTGTTGAATATTATACACGTCAGTGCATCTGATACATGGTATACATATGGATTCGTTTTCTTTAAATTTTTAACTTCTCTAAGCGTTGTAGGCATTATAAGTAAGTATGCTTGGGCCAAAGTTGAATCTGTGGCTGAAATTTAATAGTGGAGCTGTGATGGCACAAATAAATCTAGCAAACTTTTGTGCTTGGAGTGTTTTAGAAGTCTGTGATTGGCCATTACAAAAGCTGTAATTCATCTGTCAAAATATTATTTTAAATACTAACGCAACCCAGAGTGGCACTGCAAGTGTAACAAGAATGATCATCATTGTGCTTGTTATGGTAAAACATAGTGTCTTGCAAATGTATCTCAGCCAGAATTTACCAACACAGCGATGTAATTTCACTCATCTTCCTCGGGAGACTGCAGTTTGGTCTTTCTGGTCTCCTTCTTTTGAAGTGACAATTATTTTTTGGTATCCATTTCTTCAGGATTTTTTGTTGCTTTTATTATAGAAGACCTGACTCTGGGACAATGGTTTTTGCCTGTTGCTTGGGGGAATGCAGGAACCGCGAGTACCTTCTCACCTGCAGTGAATGTGGGAGGACTCTTTGGGAGTTGCAATTCTGTGAAGTTGATCCAAACAGCAGGCTTACTCTGGGGCCGGACGAGAAGAATTGTGTGATTTCATTCCAGTTTAATGCTTTGGGGAAGACGTCATTTCAAATTATGCTGGGAAAGATGAACGTGTCCACAGACAAGTATTATATTGTGTATCACTCTTCTTTTGCAGCTCATAAAATTCCTTTTTGCAGGCTTTCTTATGCTGAGGTCTGTGTTCCCGTGTGCTGGGATACAGGATGTGTGTACTTTCACGTATAAAAGTTGAATAATTCTGTAAACCACTCTTTATAAAAAGAATTTTGTCAGATTTTGACCTCCTATATCAACTTTTTGGCTTCTTGATATGGATCACTTTGATTGAACACTATATTACACTAGTAATGAAGGTGGAATCTATTGTTTTAAGAAGAAAGCTGCATGAAAGACTTGATAGGAGAATCTGGCAAAAAGGCTACTGGGCTATTTAAAAAAAAGGCATTTAAGTATGAATAGTGTAAAATACCTGTATTTGATATTTTGTTTCCTGCCTTATTTTGTAACCTCAATGGACTGTAACGAAAAATCTTGCCTGTTGTAAGATGCTGCCTGTTATGTATTCCTCCCCTCCTCTTAATGTTGCTACTGTTAGCCATCAAAAAAAGAAACATTTGTCTTATGTGCCTCCTAGTTCCCTGTGCATCCTTTTAACAGAGGTTATCTCGGGTTGTATCCTGAGAGAGCCTAGAGTAGCAGTGTCTAGACATTGTTATCAATTGATAAATGCTCACTGAGCTTGCATTATTTTAAAGAATAGTTCATTTTGAAATGGATCCTTGTGTGCGAAACTATCTTTTGGATGTGATGCTTGATACGGCCTCAAAACAAAATTCATGGTTCCTTCCATCATCTCGTATGCAGGCTTGTGATGCCAAAATCTTGGGTCTGGTTTGATTTATAACATGCTGAATAGTAAAGCAGTTCAACTCCTCTCTTGCAAGTGATGATTGTGGTAAAACTAGGAATGTATTAAAATACATATAAATTAATTTGATACCTTTAAAAAGTATTTCCTGTCTTCAGCTTTTAAATTTTTTCAAGTTTTCATCTATCCATTAACGCTTGCTGGATTTTTTTTTTTTACTGTTTATTTGAATTTTTCCATTTTCTATTTTTCCTTCAGGGCTACAATAAAAGCAAGTTAATGTCACAGTATAAGGTTTGGTTCTTATCCTGGTTTCATATCATGTAACTCTAATCCATCCTGTTGATAAAAGTAACTACCTTTAGCCACAGCAAACTGCAGTATCGCTTTTAAGCAGGTGAACCATTGAAGTGATAATCCCATGGCAGAAGAGGATGTATGAGGCAATACATTTCTCCCTGTTTCATAAACATGGAGACCTGTAACTCATCTGTTTGTGCCTCGAGGAGGCATTTACTCGTCTGTGGTACAGCAGCTTCTTTGGGGATACTCTTATTCTATGATGAATAAAGGAAATAATTTGCGATGAATTTTTCAGGCTTACTTTTTATTCGATTCCGGCATGGCGAGGGAACAGCAGGCAGCACAGTGCAGCAAAAAGGCTTGAACTGCAGATGGCCTCTGAAAATCTGACTGCGGGATTGGAAAACTTCTTTGGAGGAGAGGGAGGGTAGCCTGGCAGAGCACTCAGCATCCCTCGTGGCTAAGAAACTCTCTTGGAGTTTTAGGTACATCTGGCGGTAACTGCTCCATTTGGGTTGGATTGTAAAGAAGTGGGCAATTTGTACGGAAAACAAACAGTAAAACTGCAGCGTGGAGTAATTTTTATTCCCAAGTCATTTATATTTAGGTGTGTTATCTCTTTCTCTCAATGTTTTTTTCCTTTTGAAAATGCAACCAGCCGAAATACAGACTTTCTTTTGAGCATAAAAAGCTCAACTTTTATATTGCAGCTGCAAACTCCTTGTGCCTCTGCCACAAGTCTGCTAGGGTTTAGTGTTCTCCAAATCAATGAGATGGGTAGAAACTTGCAACTTATTAAATTAAGTGAGTCAGCAGGATTGGTCCTTGTGGTTTCATATCAGAATTTTGCGGAGTAAGGTAAATTACTTTAGGAGGAGATGAATATTTTACAGCAGAGATTGGAGCAGGGAGATTGTCTGGCCAGCTAGCAGAGGAAGGGGCTGTGTGCTTGGTGAGGACCAGCAGCCTTTCCTGGGCTCCCACCTGTTTGGGAGGCAACCGGGGAATGAAAAAGCACTTTTAAAAATGTGCACTGCCATCCTGGGCTTGTCACCAGGTGTGGCACTGCTGTCCTGTTCCCAGACTGGCCTAAATGAGAATTGAGAAATGATGCAGCAGAAATCGGTAAACACTGCAAATGTGTGCTTCAGTTATGATGGAAGATAAACCATTGAAACTGTGCACTTATTGAGCACCGACAATAAATTTCATCCATTAGAGGCTATTATTGCGAGCAGTGTTTAATGCTATTTTAGCACTTAGGTTTGCAAACTTGCTTCTATACCTGCAGCTTCCTCAAGGTGTCTAAATAGGGAATTTATAATTGTGTTAAAGTACCTGTGTCCGAGTGTCCTAATTCATTCCTAGCAATCTGATTTCTGAAGTCAGCAGACATATTGGTGGCACTCACTGTGTAATAGCATTGCTATTATCGCAGCTAAAGACTTTGAAGTCTTCAAAAATTTCTAAATGTTGAAGACAGTTGTAGAAATGGCTTCACTGATAGCTGAAATTAAGTCCCCTTTTGCAGCGCTGGTAATTTCAGAGAGTATGATCCCATTATTAGTGGAAGGTTTGGCTAATAGTCTGCCAGATCCCCCTTTGTGGGTATCTGCCCTTTTTTAAATAGGGGTAAATGCACATGCTGACAAGATCCAGTTATTCTGTGCTCTCGACAGGCTGTAAATAATGTAATTATGCAATTGGATTTCCTGTGGATCATGCAAAGAGATAAATGGTGTACAAGCCACATCATTATTGACTCATGCACCATTTGCCTCTTAGCTCACTCAGAGAAACACAATTACTGCTGTTACACTTCATTTAAAAGAATTGCAACTTTTCAGCAGTGCAAACAGCTATTGTGTCTGAATTGATATTCTTCCTGGGCCAAACCTTAATGTGTTGTTTTATGTTTTCCTGATTGCAACCAAACAAAACTTAAAAGGGTTATAAAGCTATATCTTTTCCATTACTGTTCTCCCTGTGCTACCCTACAAAACTACAGAGCGTTTTCAAAACTCAAAGCGTGGCATGTACATTTCCATCATTTATAATATACATTATTTTTATAGTTGTATAAATGATTGTATCGAATATAGTGTTTTGCTGATTTAAGGCTGAAGCTGGGTTTTAGGCTCTGTGCAGACATTTGCAATTTCCATTCCTTTGAAACAGCACCGTAAGCAGGTAGTTATCTCTAAATCCCAACACATTTGCATGAAATTGTAAGTTGAGGCCTCTCAAACTTTGTTGGGGCAGAAGAGTTTGATTAAAATTACTGGCTATCTTACATTTTAGTGAACTTAAATGGTAGCAAGTGTTTAAACTGAGAAAGCATAGATGAAAGTATGTGGTAGTACAGTGCTCTGTGTACATGCAAGGAGGAATGCTAATGGTATGGCTGTGAAACTGCCGCAACAGCGTGAGCATACAGCGTGTGTGCTGGGCTGCCGAGCGCTCTCAGCATTTGCCTTGCCCTGATTTTGCTGGAGCTGACAAAATTTACATCGTTGCCTTAGACTGGAGGAAGAGGGATGCTAGTGAAGATCCTGTTTGTTGCTGTTTCTCAAGTTGAATATGTAATTGTCTTTTCTGGAGTAGTTTATATGATGTCGGAAGTGCCATGGTATTATTTTGTGTAGTAAGAATGTAATGAGAACAGATCCGCTCTAAAGTCTGCTTTTTCCAATAGTTTTTTTTCACCGGTAAAGAAATGATCTAATTCAGTGGTTATTTGTGCCCTATGTTGGGTGTATCAAGTGCGTGTCTATGATTATCCTGAAAGAGCTGGTGTCACTGGGAAAGTGTGCCCATCTCTTGGAGCAAGATGCGTCTGAGCAGCAAGAGCTGCAAATGCTCTGTCTTGCTGCTCTTTGCAATTCCTGGCTTTCCAAAAGGTTTCTGCACCGGGGATAGCGGGTTTAGGCTGTCTCTTCTGCGCTGAGTCCTTTTCTGTTTTAGAAGGAGGAGTTCGAAACTGCACTGAAGAAATGGAAAAAGCAGCACTTTGGGGCCAGCCAACAGGAGCTCTTCCTCAGACTCTGCCGTGACATTAACTGAGACTGTCCTCAGAGGTATCTTTTGGCATTAATTCCAAAGTTAATCCTTGAGGGAACATTACGCTGCAGATCATAATGCACTAGATTTTGAGAATAAGTTTTCCTCTCTGAATACGAGTCATACTTGGAAACATGTTTTGTAATCAGGGAGAGAAGCCGTTTTGGTCAGAAATGCTGTTCCTCTCAAATAGAATACACCGGGGAGAGTTTTTGTGCTACAGTAATTTCTCTGCTGTATTTTGTTCTGTTTCATTTACCCTCTTGAAAGAAACTTTTAAAATGACTCATCATAGTAATAAGGATTATGCAAGCAGGAGCTTTCCCTTCCTTGCAGCTTGGCAAATTTGTCATCTTTAGTGGGGTTTCTCTGATATAAATGAGGAAAGAAACTGCCCTACAGCTGAGCAGTGATGGGGAGCTAGAACAGGGCTTGGATCAATGGGGTTTTTGTCTCCTGAAGCTGTTTGGTCCTAGTGTTATTAAGAGGAAAAGGTAGTGGATAGCTTGTCGGTTTTTTATTTTATTTTAAATAAATCAAGTAGGTAAAATGCCAAAACAAACTCGGCAAACAGTTTCTGTTTTGGCCTAGATTCCTTCTCAATAAAATTACCTGTTAAAGCTAGGGTACACAGAGATGCTGTGCCTTGACAGAGGGCAGCGGGACTTCACCAGTGAAGGTGGAGCTGGGGTTAGGGCTAAGCGACTGCCTCCCTTTTGACGTACCTAGATGCCTCACTTTTATTATTTATGTTCAAGGAAAAAGCCACCTACCAATCTGTTTTCTCAAAATATTTCCACTTGGCAAGACAATATTTTATGAAAAGAAAACTCTATAAAACTCATGAAAATTTTACAAGCTGCCAAACTTACAGCATCGTTTTTGGCTTTGTTTTACACTTGCTGATATTTTAAGACATTGAACACAGCTACAAATCTGTGTATCTTCATAGATTTGAAAAGAAGGAAAGTCCAGACTGAATTATAACTCCAGCTGCTTTGCCACAGCCTGCTCCCTGTACTTGTCCTGTCAGGTCAATCTTCTTCATCTGCCCTTTTCCTAGAGAGGTGAAGTGATGTAATTTATAAATCCAGAACAGTTACTGCTTTCGCGAGAGAGTTGCCAAAGGACTTCACTCCAGAGTATCTTGGAATACAGCTAATATATATAGTCTAGATATTTCCAGAATACGTAGGAGATTTCACATAACTTAAGAAATCTATAATTTGAGTTGTTCCATTAAAATCCACAACATGCAATTCAGTTTTTGAATGAAATATACAGTTCTTACTAGTGAGAGGTTAGTAAATATTGTAGGAGCCCAATCTCCACAGAAAGGGTACTGAGACTTACAGAAACAACTGTGCAGGGTAGGCGTAAAACTAATGCAGCAGTAGAAGATGCAAGAAGGAGGGTTAGCTCCTGGGGATGGCTTTAGGAAAGGAGTGAGTGCAAGGAGACTGAAAGCTTGTGGTTGTATTCTTTTGATTTTGAGTACGGGGCTAATTCCTCTGAAGCAGAGTGAAGCTTCCTGTAAACACTGCCAAAAGAGAGTCATCCCATGATTTGGCTGTAAGGGAGAAAGTAACCTCTGTTCTTGCTGTGGTGCCACTCCCCGTATCAGCTGTGAAGAAGGGCAAGTGTGTGTGCTGGGAAGGATAAGGCTCATCTCTGCTCATGCAAAGAAGCTTTCCAATGCTGCGTGCCAGTGTTGAAAACTACTTTGCTATTGCTTTGAGTTTTCCCTGTTTAAAATAAAACTAATCTGTTCTTTTCATTCAAAATAAATCATGGTAGGGAGCTTACTGTAAGGAGATAGTTTAGGGAAATCCATCTCAAAGCCTGGAACAAATCAGGATCCTGCCACGCTATTTTTTTTTCTTCTTGTATTTGCAGTGATAGCTCTTGGGATGCACTAATTTCAAAACAATCTCAACCTCCTGGGTAATCCTTTTATTGGCTCAATGAGAGAATGATGATCTGTATGCAATTGGTAGCATGGTATTACAAACTCCAGTAATTGCCCCTGAGTGTTATCTTAGAATGATGTAAAAAGGATGTGAAAGCGCCAGGCTGGTGTAACATTGCAGCGTGGCTGGAAGCAGATGCTTAATTAGATATATGTGCTCTGAGGGCTAAAAGTAGCGTAGATAATTTAAAATATATACTCTTGGTCATTCATATTATGCAAAATTATGTTTTCCATATCATCTTGAATAATTGATCAGGAAAAATCACTGCAAAGGTTCTGTTTTAAAGCTGTAGAGGTAAGAGCATTTTGTTCATTGAGAGACAGCAAAATATCTGTTAAGATAATATCTGTTAACACACAAAGCTAACAAATAACATTAAGTTGCCTTCCCATGGAGTTGGTGTTAGCATAAAAGACTGATATCCCCCCTGGACTAACCGTAAGTGATTTACCATTTGAATCTGTTCAGGATGATAGACTCTTTCGATCTCTTCCAGTCCCATCTGTGATTCTGTGATACGCATCCTCCACTTGGGGTTGAGATTGTATCTCAGAACTGCCTGTGCTACCAGAGGGGTCACACTTCAGAGTGAAAGCCCATGATCTGAGTTACTTTCTGCAAAAGATTTCATGTCTGAGAAAACTTTCCTCGCACCTTACAAGAGTGGGAATGAGGGATGCTGCTGGTCTTTAGACTTGCACCTGGATTTCTTCCTTGGCAGCAAATGAGAATGCAAACATTGCGCTGCCAGGAAATAGCCTTTAGCTGTTTATTGTTGGAGCTGGTTTTAATTTTTGTATCCTGCAGATAAGTGAACCAGAATGGGTAAATAGCAGAAGAATATTTATTTACGACCCCTTGAGTTTATGCAAGTTCTTATTTGCTGAAATCAACACAAATTAACATAGGATATATAGCTAATTTAAAATTTCTGTCCAGTCCAAAAAACTATTTTCAGGTAACCCACAAATAACAAGTGTTTGGTTCGTGTGCCCAGCAGCCTGAGTTTTCTTCCAAAGCATGAGGCACTTGCCAGGCGTATGCACCAGGGCTGATGTTATTTATTTCATTTGCCTGACTGTTTGAATTTGCTGCATTCAATACTTCTCATTGAAATTCAGGTAGGCATGGTACATTTGCGTAACGTATATGTTATATAGACATGTGCCCAGCCTGAAAATGCAAATAGGACATTAGTGGTGAGTAAAAGAGTGTCTGAGATTGAAGCGGAGATTTTGGTCAATCCCACCGGCCCCGGGAGGTGGGTGCTTTGCATCAGCAGGGTCTGCTGGGCGTGAAGGGCCAAACTTCTACAAAATTCCTGGAGTGCTAAATGCAACCTCATAGCACTCCTGCCAAATCTGTGGGCCTGCCTGGTTCTTTTCTCTTTTCTTCTGCCTCCTCTCTGGTGTAGATTTTGCTGTTGAGTGGCTTGTGCTGGCCCCGAGATCTCTGTGCACTGATGGCCATTCCCAGACGTAGCTCATGCTGCATTTGCCAAGCATGCACAGCTCCGTGCTAGGCAAAAGGTATATGCAAATGTGTACATCACTTACGTGCCTTCTCTAAATTAGAGCAAAATTCACCAAAACAGATGTTAGGTCTTGATTTACTATGCGTGCTTAGTATATACACTATATTCCCTGTCTTGGAATGGCTGCAGTATTTGTTTGGGAATTGCCTGTCTGTTGTAGACTCCTTTGGACAATCCCTGGAGCTTTTTGTGTGCGGAGGAGACAGATCCTAAAGTGGATGTTCTCTAGGAAATGCTGATGCTGTGGCTGTGCCAGCTCCATCTGGTTGGCATTAGCGCTGCCCTCTTCATGGGGAGAGCTTGACAAAAGAGCCGCTATCAATTCCAGTGCTTTACAGCTGTTGAATCTTGCTGTTGTAAGCTGTGTATTTGAAACACCAAGGGAGAGGCAGCTTGTTTTTGTGCATGGGCTTTGGCAGCTTTTTTCCAGAGGCCTAATGCTGCTATGAGGTGTCAGCCTTCTCATCGCGGGACTCTCTAACTTGCAGTATTGCAGCTTCCAGTAAATTGTCACGATACCAACATCTTGCATTTACAACCCATGTCGTGTGTGGTCATAGTGTAAGGATTTTTCCATGGTTTCCATGTGAAATGCTGTGGGCTAAAATGCAACGCAACCTATTTATACTTTTGAAACTAGAGGAGGAATCAATGAATTTGCTTGTGAGATATTTGGTCAGGACATAGCTTTGAAAATACTTCTCTTCTGCTTTAGGTGTTTGTTGTGATGTCTACTCTTCAGTAATGAAGGTGATAACCTTCTCATGAATTGGAACAAAATGGGAGAGAGAGAGGATAAAATATCCAAAATAAAGATCAGAAAACTTCTACTGATGTTCTTCCTTCTTTGATTCCAAGCATGCCAATGATTTTTTCTGTAATAACTGACAGTTTTTGCAAAATTGAGATCCATATGGTGAATGCTGATTTTAGTATCCTCCACCCCTCTTCCTGTTGGTCCTTGTGTCAAAGGACCTACATAACAGAACAGCTTTTTTGGATCTAGTATATAGTGGAGGGGGACAGTGTCTTGATTAGCATGGTGGGTCTGATTGCTACTAGACCATCAAACATTTGGGAAATGGTGTGAGTTTTTGTGATGGTAAAAAGCTATATTTGGAGCTCTTGGTGTTCCTGAATGGTTCTAAGCCTCTGTTTTCTGTATAGGTTCTCTTAAAAGAAGTTTACTTAAAAAACAAGCAGCCACGACAGCTATCATGTCAAGGTTTTTCTGTGTGCAGAAAGAAGATTTTTACATACAGCTCTTACAAACCGTAGAATCCAACGGGAAGCACGTTCCTGGTAGCACGTTTCCATGTATACGGAGAATCTGAGGACAATGTTAAAGTCTTTATTATATTGTAAGAATACTAGGATCATTTGCGCTAGACATAGTGAATTATTGCCTTCTCAGCCCAGGGTTGAAAAAACCTATCTGAGGTAAAGGTAAATGTGCAATGAACTCTACTAAAAGCAGCATACAATGTCCTGGGGGTACAAACTGAAATTGCACGGAGTGAGAAACAGGCATACAGCAACCCCATCACTTGCAAGCGGAGATAAGCACCCGCCGTGGGCGACTCAGGTCTGCAGCCCAGTGAGGTTGCTGGTGGCAGCTCGCTGGGCGGCAGCGCCTGCGGGGCGGTGTTTTATGGTCTGTATCAAACGGGCTGTGTCCGTGTCTTCCAAACCTTGCCCCTGTTTTATACCTGTGAGGTGCTTTCAGGTTACACTCGGTCTGGGACGACTCTTGAAATGAATTTGGAAAATGCTGCGAGTACGAAGGGCTCTTTCTTAGCCAAAAGGAATTTCCAAGCAAATTCAGTTAAGTTGTTTGAAGCTGCGTGTGGTTGTTGCATATCCTTGTTTGTTTTATAAATCCACGCAAATAACTGGTGGGTCACCAAGTTAGGGTGTCGTGTAAGTCTGAACTACTATAAATGTATGAAAACAGTTAATCACAGACCATTTCTGCATATTGGATGTTATATACACACATATATTCATTTATGTATACATACAGACAGACATACATTAAAAAAAAAACCTTTTGTGCCTTTTATCATACTTTTCTAACTCTGCACTTCTATTCAGTTGGAAATGCCTATGAGCGAGTGTATTTGAATGCCTGCCTAACTTATTGATGCTGATTACAACACTGCTAAATCCAAATCAGTTCACACATCCTTTTAAAAATTGTAATTATTTTCCTACTAATTTTAACAAGTCTTCTAGTTCTATTGTTTTGGGAAAAAAACAAAACCCCACTAAACTCCAAGGCAGCAAAAAAAACAACTTACCAGAGCTCATTGCTAGAGGGCAAAAGCACCTTTGTGTGTCATTGGCTTTGTTTTTACATATATATGGGAAAGATTCAGGTTTGTGTCATTCAGAAATTGGTGAGTTTCTATCAGTATGCAGAAGTATGACACATCTCTATGCATTAATAAGAGAAAATCCCAGTATATTATTGTGCTTTTAACAGTATCTATCCTGCAATATGCTCGTTAAGGCTGCATGTTCTCTTACATCTTGTTTGCAGGAGCTGGTGCAAAGTGCCCAGGCTGTACAGTCTGACTTGACGCTCAGTGCCAAGTTGAGGAGGGTGGAGAAGAAAAACCAGAGCCTGTGGTACTGATGGTAGGTACATAGAAATGGAAATCCAGCATGAGCTTCCCACACTGCCAGAAATGGGTGCCAGGATGTTCTCGGCGGCTCAGGCTTTTCTTGGCTCACGCTCCTTCCCCTGCTATGCCAGCAACACGTATTTAGCTCAGGCCAATGTTGGCAACTCCCTTCCAAGAAGAGCGTAGGATTTTTGTGGACCTCCTATGAATTGTCTCTTAGTAAAAGCCTCCAAACGTGACAAGAAACAAATTGATTTTTCTGAGGAATCTCTGAATAAATAATGGAAGGTTGGCATGTGGAGTTATAGGCTTGCCATCTGGTAGTACAGCCCCTGGCAAATTGTAGCACATTGTTGTTATGGTGAGTAAATGCTTATTTGCTGAAATGGACTGTTATTTCATTGCTTTAGCTCTGAGCGGAAGCGTGGAAAATGATGAGCAATTTACTGGAGAGTTTTTGATGCGAGTATCTTTTGCAGGGAGAAGAGGCCTAATGGAAGCAATGAGTTCTTTAAAACAAAATTAATGGGCCACCATAAAAAAGTGTTTAAATTCTCTGCTGGTTTAAGTTTATCTTAATAAAGTTCATTCTTTTCCATTCAGGTTATGCATTCCTGCAAGATGTGGTTTTTTTACTCCACAGGGATCCACACAGGACGTGCTATCGGTGGCACGATGTACTGTTTGTAAACTCTCTGAGGATGCTTGTGGAAGGTTTGTTTCTCCAGGAAACAAAATTAAGTCACCACAGCTAAAATAATTGTATATGCTTCTTATTTCATTGAGTTAAAAAGTGACTTTTCAATCCTGACTGACAGTTCCAGCTGAGAGCAGTTGGGGAGATGATGTGGCAGCTGTCTCTGCAACAGGACTGACAAAGTGAGAGAAGTATTATGAATTAGGCATATGGAAGAAGAGAGAAGATTACAGACAGATGAGGATCTGGGTAAGGAAAAGACAGGGATGGGAGTGAAAGGAAGATGAGTAATGGGTGAATCATTTGTTAGGCAGCATAAATGATGTAAGAGATTTGAGGAAACAACAGCTTGATATTTTAAAGGTTTGGTGAGAGGAGCCCTGGGAGCAGCAAATTGCATATAAGCTATATTGATGACTGTGCTCTCTAACAAAGCGTTGGAAAATGTTTCTTCTCGTTTAGTTGTTTGACAGTACTGGCAAGACCCAGTCTGCAATACGTTAAATGCGTAGATGTACATGGTGAGATCAAGTCTAGAGAACTCCTAATGCAAATTTACAGGACAAATAATTGAATAAATTTTAAATGTGGTAGAAAAGAACCAGAGGTGCTACTAATTACAGGGAAGGAAACAGGCTGGGGAGGGGATTTTGATTTTTTGAAGCAGGATCTTGCTCCACAAAGCAACAATTATTGATTCGTAAACCGGAATTTTCATTTTGGTTTCTTTTTTTTTTTCTCTCCATGAAAAAAGACAAAGCAAAGACACACTAATGAGCTCTCCAGTGGCATTGTTAACCTGGTTCTTGGTTTGGTGTTGTTTTTTTTTTTCCTTGACTGCTCATGAAAGGTGCTGAGTTGCTGGCAGCCTGTTTACTGAAGTGAAGTGGAGTCAATTTTGACATTACTACACCCTCAGGTCACCTCCAGCATATTCCTAACTGGCCAGCTGCTGCCTTGGAATATTAAAACTTACTACCTATTTGGTATTTAACTTCTTTGAGAAGTCTTTTAACAAATGTATCTGTTAATGAGAATTGTCTGAGCTCTTGGCTGTTCTACTGCTATCTCAGCCCTACCAGTACTAGTTAGTGACAGATTTTCAGCTTTAAGTGGAAAGTTGACTGAAACTTTTCATCAGCATTTTTGTTTGGATGTTAAACAAGAAAGAAATGCAATAATAAAATATTATGTTTAGCTTTTGCTGTAGACAGTTAGAAGTAGTCTTATCAGATGCTTTCTCATGAGCCACCCTGTATTTATGACACCTTTTGCTACTAATACAAAAAATGCTTCTAAGACTAAAGGGGTCAAAATCCCCTTTCTCATTAATAGGTGTTTTCCCTTGGAAGAATATGACTGCTATACTGAGGGCAAAATATGAATAAATAATAAATATTGTCTAATTCTCTTTTGGCCCGATTTACTAAATTATTCTCTTCTCACATCTTGTTTCCAAGAGTGAGCTGGATACTGTTGCCGTTTCACCAGTCAGAGCTTTAAATTGCAAAAACAGGAGGGGCGAAGTGGCTTTGTGAGCTGTGCTAGTTGTACTGCATGACATTCCTGAGGGCCCTCACGTGGAATGCTGCATGCTCCTTAAAAAGAGACTTCCTTTTCAAAAGAGACTTTACCCTTTCATCCACCAGTTTACAGTCTTAAAAAAGAAAGGCGAAGAATGAGTATGTCCCTCTGTGTTGAGGGGAGCGGAGACGCAGGGAGGGTAAATGGCTTGTTCAGTGTCCAGCAAGATGTCTTAGGCAGCAACAACAGGGACCAAACTCCCTATTTCTAGAGTCCAAGTGCATTTCCTTACACTTTTCACTATTTTTGTCATAGCCTCCCTTTCAGATTCAGCTTTCCTGTGGCTGTCATTGAGAGTTTTGGGTGGCTTCTTTGCTCTGGTTAAACTGAAAGTGATGCTGAATGTCAGATGCTATCTATTGCAAAAGGGAAAACAGAGAGTCTTTCTAGTAAATCCAATTTTTCTTGAATGTGTCATTTCAGAGAATCTCCGCAGTGAGCCAGTGTTTCATAACACACTATTGATTTATTTTTCAAATGCCACAAATCCTCCACAAGGAGGTCAAATGGTAAAATTTATGGAGAATTTATGGCTTAGAATGAGGGAGAAGATAGATATATCTCTAAAAGCATTGACAGTTAAGTTATAGATTTTTTTTTTTTAATTGAATGTGGGAAAGTGATATTTCATCAGGTACACTTGGGCTTATGTCCTGTTGTTCTCCCAGTTAAAAATCTGAGAATGTACTAAATGCTGATATGTAATATACTTGCTGTAATGTACTATGGTATGCAGAGATGCTTCTGATCAGTGTGTAGTATTTCATTTGCACAACAGCAACAAAACCAGTGATAAGTTTGGGCTGAAAAATTGTTTCTTTAGTAAGAGTGGTATTAAATTGTCTGCTGCTTACACTTAGCCTTTTGAACTCTGTCATCGTTAATTAAGCTCTTGGACTTGGGCATTGTAAATATGCAAGGACAGACATGCTTTTGGCAGTCATTCTCATGGAGATGTCGTATTCATGAGCTGCTGTAAAAGGACTAGGTCATTAGATGGCAATTTTCACAGCAAGACGATCAGACAATAATACCGGCCAACTTCATTTTCTGGGGGCTTAAACAAGATACAGTTTTAAAAAAAAAAAAAAAAATGGCCCTCTGCAGTAATTAGGACACAGACAACAAAATACAGGTCAGTGAAAGCCCTGCAAAAGGCTAAAATTGAGAGATAATTACTTGGGCTCACTGGTATCACATGCACCTTTGAGATGCCTGCAGGTTGAGTATCTTTATGACTGCCTTGGAGAGCTTCCTTGGTTATCCCTGGTCACCTGAAGACAAGATCTCCTGCTGTTACCACTGGGGATATCTGCTCTCAAGCCAATGTCTACAGAGGCAGAGTCCTTTGTCCCTTGAAGCAATACAATGGGGAGCTGGGGGCTTGCTAGTGGGCCCTGGGAGCACAGGTTTAAAGGCTGCTTCCCTGAATTGACCAGCAGTGTGTTGTATCTATTTAGAGTTGGATTTATCACTAAGTAAGATTTCATGATAAAGTAATGTTTGCTTAAGGTGTAGTCTGCAGCACTGGAAGGAGGCACACTGTTAAAAGAAAACCCACAGTTGAGATGATCTTTGGGGTCTTTCAGCACCTCAGCTAGCTTTTACCTCTCCTTCACTCCAGTTTAACTGGAATCTTCCTCTTTTAACTTGAAATGAGTCTCTTGCTTTGCTTACAGAAGTTGCTGCCTTCTAGCCTTA
Source organism: Calonectris borealis (assembly GCF_964195595.1). NCBI lineage: Eukaryota > Metazoa > Chordata > Aves > Procellariiformes > Procellariidae > Calonectris > Calonectris borealis. The sequence continues at coordinate 5,479,951 of NC_134318.1, read as the reverse complement.
CATCGTGCCTTCTGCCTCCTCAAGAGAAAGGGAGGATGATACAAAATGAGCTATGTCCCTTTTCCTGAGAGATGTTAAACCAAGGTGTCAGAGCCAAATGCCCTGCCCAATAATACCTTACCAGACCTCACCTCCTCCTTTCTTGACATGAAGACCTGAGACGTGTTGTGATGTGTTGTTATATGACCTCTTTTCTTGTCCCCTTTTCTCCTTCGGGTCTTGTGTTTGCAATCAGTATTGCATATCTTGATACATTCCCACCTCAAGGTTTCTGAAAACATACTTTAAAGTAGGATCGTATTATGAGAAATACAAAAATTGTTTTTTGTACTAAATTTGTGACTTTTCTTGTGAGCATCATAGAATATCTTAACATGACACCATAGCTCTGGGAATTTGAAGGGATGCTTGGATGGTTTCCCACCTTTCACAGGCATGCTTCTGACTTGAAACAGTCTTTTTCTGGCAACCCTATCACAAGTAGATACCTTTATGTATTTAAGTCTACAGGGGTTAGCATTGTCTCACTCCTCAATCCTTCAGAGGAATAGCTGGGTATTCATTGTATTTTAAAGGACTAAATAGAGCCGTAGGCATCGCTGACAGAGGACAGCAGTGGTTTCATTCTATAAATTAAGGTGGATTTCTTGATGCTGAGTAATGAGCACATCTGGGCTACTTTTTTAAAGCACTAATTGATTGTTAGTTATCTAAGAGTCTGACACCCTAGCTTAATTCACTCTTTTATGGAGTTATTGATTAAATAACAAGCACAATCCAAATAATAGTGTGACATGTCTTTCAATGAAAAAGGAGGAAGTGGGAAATGGAAGATGTAGGTTTCAGTTTCTGGCCATATTTCTTGGCTTACTTTCTGGCTTTGAATGCCTTGCAGGCAAGTTCTTATGCACCCATCAGCTGAATGTAAAAAACCCTTTGTTGCTGAGTTGTGTATCCAATGTCTAAATTATCCAGTATTAAAAAATCAGCAATCCCTTGTTTTACAACCAGAACATTGCTGTACCCCCAGCTGACCAAAGAGGCTTAGCTGGGATACTGCTAAAACCAAACCAGTATTTCCTGGTGTGCCTTCAGTGAAGGGTATTTTCTTCTGGCAGAGATGGAAGATATAAAACTCAGGTAATACTTGGTAACTGGTCACTTAAGATAAGGCTAGACAGACCTGGAGAACAAATCCTCTAATTCATGCAGGAAAACGCTAGTCGTCTTGGCTGTTATAATGCATCTGTCAGTTCTACTTGGTGTTACTTGCATCCATGAAGGGGCGTTGATTAATGGGGTCCATTAACGGGGTTGATTGTCTTGTCTTTTCTCAAATTTGCTATCACAGTTCATTGTTATTATGTCTTCCCAGGATTACTTTAGATTTTCTTATCGCTGGCAGCTGAATTCAGTGGCTGAAGCTGATGGGAGGGATAGGACTTCAAATCCTATGGTTCCTTCGCAGTACGTGTAGGAATTCGTAGGAGCGGGGCTGTTGTATGAGCTCACCTGTCAGCACCCGAAATTTCGGAGGCAGGGGAGAAAGGCTGCCTGATTTCCTTCAGCTTGCTGCAGGCTTCACTGCTTATACTTCTGTTCACATATAGTCAGTTTGGAAATGGAAATCATTACCAAAACCTCCCCATGGTTTTCAGCGCACAGAAAAGCTTGCTTTTAAAGTTTCAATCCACCTGTCGGGCATTGCCTGGATTCTGCAGCAGGCAGATGCATGAATGGGAGATCTCACATGTGAGCATTTTTGCAGACCTCTGCAGTCAGCCATGTCGATTAGGTAGGAAAGAAAGAGAAAGATGAGAGAATTTGGTATCATGACCTCAGGATTTGTCATGGAGCAGATCACGCGGCACGTACAGGGACACCCAGGTGATCAGGCCCAGCCAGCATGGGTTTATGAAAGGCAAGTCCTGCTTGACTAACCTCATCTCCTTCTATGACAAGATTGACCTCCTATGACAAGGTGACCGGCTTAGTGGATGAGGGAAAGGCTGTGGACATTGTCTACCTGGACTTTAGGAAAACCTTTGACACTGTGGCCCACAGCTTTCTCCTGGAGCAACTGGCTGCTCATGGCTTGGGCAGGTACACTCTTCACTGGGTAAAAAACTGGCTGGATGGCCGAGCCCAGAGAGTTGTGGTGAACGGAGTTAAATCCAGTTGGCGGCCGGTCACGGGCGGTGTTCCCCAGGGCTCAGTACTGGGGCCGGTCCTGTTCAATATCTTTATCAACGATCTGGACGAGGGGATCGAGTGCTCCTTCAGTCAGTTTGCAGACGACACCAAGCTGGGCGGGAGCGTTGATCTGCTGGAGGGTAGGAAGGCTCTGCAGAGGGACCTGGACAGGCTGGATCGATGGGCTGAGGCCAACTGTATGAGATTCAACAAGGCCAAGTGCCGGGTCCTGCACTTGGGTCACAACAGCCCCAGGCAACGCTATAGGCTTGGGGCAGAGTGGCTGGAAAGCTGCCCGGAGGAAAAGGACCTGGGGGTGCTGGTCGACAGCCGGCTGAACATGAGCCGGCAGTGTGCCCAGGTGGCCAGGAAGGCCAACGGCATCCTGGCCTGTATCAGAACTAGTGTGGCCAGCAGGAGCAGGGAGGTGATCGTGCCCCTTTACTTGGCACTGGTGAGGCCGCACCTCGAATCCTGTGTTCAGTTTTGGGCCCCTCACGACAAGAAGGACATGGAGGTGCTGGAGCGTGTCCAGAGGAGGGCAACGAAGCTGGTGAAGGGCCTGGAGCACAAGTCTGATGGGGAGCGGCTGAGGGAACTGGGGGTGTTTAGCCTGGAGAAGAGGAGGCTGAGGGGAGACCTCATCGCGCTCTACAGCTACCTGAAAGGAGGTTGTAGCGAGGTGGGGGTTGGTCTCTTCTCCCAAGTAACAAGCGATAGGACGAGAGGAAATGGCCTCAAGTTGCACCACGGGAGGTTTAGATTGGACATGAGGAGAAATTTCTTTACTGAAAGAGTGGTCAGGCCTTGGAACAGGCTGCCTAGGGAAGTGGTGGACTCGCCATCCCTGGAAGTATTTAAAAGACGTGTAGATGAGGCGCTTAGGGACATGGTTTAGTGGTGGACTTGGCAGTGTCAGGTTTACGGTTGGACTTGATGATCTTAGAGGTCTTTTCCAGCCTAAATGATTTTGTGATTCGGAACCTCAAAATGTGTTAGATGCAGAGGAAAGCAGGGACTGGTCTGGATTTGTATAGCTTAGTTCTTTCAGATGCTTCTTTTAAATTCCTTTTATTTAGCCTTTGTGTATATTGGCTTCGGCTTATTACTGACTTGTTGCTGCAGCAATGATAGCTGCTTCCAGGGACTGAAGGGTACCTTTAAGCAGCAACTTGGCAATAACACAAATAAGTCACGAAAGAAAAATGTTGATGTGTTGCTGGACTACTCTGTGTCTGTTGTTACCATTAGGACAGCGCTGTGGGGAGGAGGAGGACTCTAGAAGAGGTGTAAGGTTATACATGTTGCCACCGTACCACAAGTGACTTTTGCTGAAAAGCAGCAAGAGCAGACTGGGAGGGGAGCGGGTAGTCAAGGTCTCGGTTGAGGTTAAAGGCCTATTTGCAGTCTTAAAGTCTGAATATCCTCAGAGCCTAAGCATGATGGCAGAAAGTTGGATCATTAAGTGCATAGAATGGGGTTGTTTTTTGTGTTTTTTCCTTTTTATTATAAGGGATCTTATACTTTTTCTCCATTGTAAACATTCACCTGCTTAGTGCTATGGTGTGATAGGTTCCACTTCTGGTTTTGCTGATGTGTTTGAAGGACCCAAAACAACGTTTGAAGACTTCCCCAGAGATCTGCTGCTGTTACTGGAAATGGCAGAATCCCTGTCCTTGTGTGTCTCTATGGTTAACCTGTAGGACAGCATTAATGTCCAAACCCAGTGGTCTATGGTAACTTTAAGATGGCTGTGCTTCCTTGCCCCTAAGGAGCAGCCTATCACCCAACCTTGATGTGAGATCTTTGGTGCTGAGGTTTCATATCATAATTAGAGAAAATTTCCTGGGAATATTAAGTCACTTCTGAGCGAGGAGAAGCTAGTCTGGCAGATGAGTGGACGAAGCTGCTTTTTGTCATGACTCCCGCAGGAAAATGCTCAAACTGTGCTGGGAGAGTTTCTTCTGAGCTTGTGCACCACTGGTCAGTAGGAGGCAAAATTCAAATACTATAGTGCTGATGAGCCTTTCCTTTCATCCAAATAACCTGATGATTTTAAGGGGGCGGATCTAGAATAAATAACTCTCTAGAGATGTGCTGCTCACCCATCTTTGGAGAAAAAATTACTAATAATATTCCAGTTGGTGAAAATGAAAGGAAGGCATATAAGTATTTAAAACTGATACCAAAATAGATAATTAACACTTTTTAATGAAACACATCTAGTAAATTCACAGAGCATTTTATAATGCAAAGATCAAAAATAACATGAAAAGGAAGGGAATTAGTGCTGCAGTGTATTGCTTTTTTTCCCCAGTGACAATAATGGGAAGCTCAGATTCAACATAACTGATGAGTGAAGAGCAGAACAAGCTGAAATGTGATTAGTAGAGTATCAGATGAAAAGATATAGTAGAAGAAAGTTTCTTCTACTGAAAATTGCAACAAATGCTCTGCTTTGGATATAGAGCAACTTTATGCCAAGTACCACAGTACATGGTACTTGGTACAGATCAGTTGAAATGATAATCTCTTCTTTGTAGAGATGCTGGCTGTAGATAGCAAAAAGTTTAAGTGCCTCCACGTGTGGATGCCCATTCCAGGGTACCTTGGTGTCTCCAGCTGAGCAAGTGCAATGAGGTCTATAAATAGGAAAAATGGTCGGTTGTGCTTCAACCATTTCAGCCTGGAAAAGTTTTGAAGCTTGGTGACAGTGATGTAGTCTGAATGCCGAGTTAATTGGTAACTTGTCTCTTTCCTGTTCAAAGCAAGCAGAAAATAAATTTGTCTAACTTCATAACTAAAAGGAAAAAAGCAAGTTAATGACCTGTTTCTGGCACTGGAGAGAGATGTGTAACTGATACAGAATATTTTGTATGTAAATCTACGTGATACTAAAGAGTCTAACTTCCTCAAGGGGAGGAGAAAAACTCTCTTGATTTTTTTAAAAAAAGGACTATTATAGATTTCTATGCCTCCTGCCATCTTATAATAACATTTTATTAAAAATATTCTGGATTAGGAAGCACTTTCTAGCAATTTAACCATCTAGAAAGGGATACATATATCAGCGGTTTTCGGCTAAAAATTTTCTAGGTTTATACCACTGACAATTTCAAAGTGTGTCTTAGTATAAGCTTACAAATATAAAATATGTTGAATATGCATGTCCCTGAATATGGAGAGAATTCAGGTATGTTATCAGACTGTAGCAAACTCAGTTTGAGATGTATAGACAGCTAAGCTCCTCCAGTGGAAGAGCTGCCTGACAGTGCACTTGATCCACATAAGAAAAGCAAGTCAGAATAAGGCCCTTTCACTGTGGTGTATGTTGTAGCATATCTCCACTTTAAAATAATGTTTTCTATGTCAGGTTAGCACGTATGTTGTTACGTGTGAGATTCATGTGAGATAGCATGCTTGGATTGTACCTGGGATTATTCAAAAGCAAACAAGGTGTAGTGCTGTAGGTAATGAAATAAATAATTTGGAAGAAAATTAAGGGCCACCTTAGGCATATCTTCTTAGAAGATTAAGTTCCTGATGAATTTCCTATGAGAGCAGACACTGCAATGCAAGACAGTGAAAAAGATGTGGAAAATACTGGCAAATGAAGAAACATGTTTTTTTGGCTATTGAACATTTGGGAACCGCAAAGATCTTTTTTGCTCTCAGACTAGAGACTGGGTTGAATCTTGGTATTTTCTGCTTCGTGTTGGGGGTAGGAGAGGAGAGTGCTGCTTAGTTTTTTTTTTGCATAGTTTAAATCCTTGTATGTGATTTAAAATTAACCTTTGCTTATGGTCCGGAAGCCATGGCAAAGAGGCTGAAGTTAAAATCAGCATTAAGTGCATCATATGATACCTTTGGTCAGCTTAGCTCCCTGCTCTTGGTGTATTTTGGACATACCGGAGCTGTGAAGATGATTTGGCCTCTCTGGGTGGCAGCGGGCATCCAACTCTCTCCTGTTTCATTTGAACTGGAGCAGGGCACATCGTGCATGCAACTGCTGCCTGCAGTGCTGCTCATGACTCAAGCTGCTGGCACTGCAGATGTGTTTTGTGTCCAGCTGACGGGCAGATCTCTTATGTCTTGTGTCTCTCTCAAAGGCAGGATTACAGCCAAGGAGGCAGCTGAGAGTTTTCCTGAATGAGCCAGCCAGAGCTTTGCTTGCTCAGAAGGGCACCTTAGTCATGGTTTCCACCTGCCCTTGTACCATGTTGAAGCTGAAGGCAAGGTGGCTTTTGCCTGTGAAATGTTAGGACCTGGTGGCTCTAAAGGGTGTTGGTGGTGTGAAAGGCAGGGGAACTGCGCTCGGTATCCAAAAGTGTGTATAAATAGGACAGTGTCTGCCAAGATGGGTAGGGTTTGAATACGGGACATGGCTGACCTAGCCGGTACTTTGGGTGTCCTGGTCTTCATTGCTACTTCAGAGAAAGGAGAAAATCATCCTCACCCATGTCAGGGAGCGCTTTCTGGGTGTACTTATGTTTCCTTTTTCTGATGGAGCATGTTGTGCATAAGAATTCTCCAAATCCTTTTTGAGTAGGCTTTGCTTAGTGTTAGCTCCAAAATATATTCACTCTCCTGAATACTTGCTTCTTCCCTCACCTGTGGGAAGGTTGGTTGTTCCCTGTGGCTAAATATTTTTACCAATACCTGGCCATTTAATGCAAAAATTCTCTATGCTGCAGTTATAAGTATATGCTATTCTTATTTCTGCAAGGATTTTACATATAAAAGTGTACAGAGGATGTATATAAATCAGCATTATATTTATTGTGTAATATATACTTATATTTTATATTATATCAATACATTTGTAAAAAGAGTTGAAAATGAGATGCACCCCAAAATCTGCCTTTTTATACCACATCTGGATCAGAGGAAATTTTAATCCAAGGAATGGGAAATGGAGAGGGGCAGAAGTTTATGTCCTAAGTAAAAGTTTAGATATTTGTCTTTCGCAACAAGAATGAACTTAAAGAAGAGAGATCACAGTGCCAATAGTACTGAATTCTGGTAGTGCCTTGATGCATCACCATCTTATGAAGCTCCCACCCCCTGAAGCCCCAAATTCCTTGGTTGGGTAAGAAAGCCGATGTTGAAGAGCATCTGATAAATGGTGAGTGACATCTTTTTGCTTACACCCTGGGCCTCTAATTGATGGCTTTTTGATATAGGGGAGTTTGAGAGAGTGTTCAATCTGTTTTCTGTGTCTGTTTAGCGAAATGTGCTTCTCTGATGTTTAGTTGACCTTTCTTCTTGGTGTACCTGTAAGCCAAAAACATAGTCTTTTTCTCCCTGAATAGCTACTAACTACATCTGTCAGCTCCAAAGGCAATTTTGTGGATAAAATACAGCTCTTAACCATAATTAATGTGCCTGACTACTGTATGTTATTCAAAGGTTTTATTGTGAATTGCTAAGGGCGGGTGTTTACAACCCATGTACTCTGGAGCATTATACATGGACCTGTTGTATGGAAGGGAGTTTAATTTCTGCATAGGTCTGTAAGTGAAAATTTCCTTTGGTGAAGGGGAGCTCTTTTGTAGAAGGGGCTGTGCTGCAGCTGAGCGTTGCTCCTGTGCTCATCCACCTCCATGTTGTAGGTGCTAGAGCTCTGTTAGGACTGAAAAGTGGGCTAGGCATGGGGAGAGGGGGCATCCAGAGGTTTTCCATACAGCTGGGTTTCCTACAGTGGTTTAATTTATTCCTGGCTCAGGAATGGAGACAGACATGGAGCTAAAGGAGGTTTATGTGGTCCCCTGCTCTCCTGTTCTTTTCCTTTCTTTTGTATCCGCCTCTAAGGGAATGCCAGTGTTAAACTGCCTTTGCTTCTGGACATGGTATGGAAGATGTTTAAAGACTTTAGTTTCTCCCTAAAATTGTGAATGAAAAAAGAAAACTAATTGGAATAATAACTGCAAGAGGAGGAATAATTGATTAATTCTGGATGCCAGCTATTACTCACTTTGTCATGGGGAAAGAAGCCCAGCTTATGCTCTGTTCATAAAATGATTTAATTGCTCTCTGTATTTAAAGAACCACCCACTAGTGTCTTCAACTGACTACAGTGCAAGCAGGGTAACTTTATACTCCAGACGTGATGAGGGGGGCCATAAATCAGCTTGTCTGTGTCCTGCTTTGTGTTGAAAAGAGTATAAACACATTGTATATAGTCTAAACAAAAAGTTTTTTCTTAAACCTTGTTGAAAATTAGTTTTAAACGCTGCCCTTTGTGTCAGTGAATCGTAAGTTATATTCTCAGAAATGCTGGGAGTTTGCCTGGGAAGAGCATGGTATATGTGGTCTGCCTCTTACACTCACCTTCCCCGGCACTTCAGCTGCTGTGAGCAACGGAACGCTGAGTCGCTGGAATATTTCTTATATCCTTAAGCCAGTCTGTGAAGCTCCGAGACTCAAATGTTGGGAACGGCAGCAACTTCTGTACTATTCACTGGAAGGTTTTGCACATGAGAAAGGAGCTTTTGAAAAGCTTGGATAATCTGAAATTAGCCACAGCAATATTTGGAGGACCTCAAATCTAATTTCTGTAATGTATTCAACATACCATGAAGCAGAATGGAAGCCAGCCACTTGAATGCACAACTGAGCCAGTTGGAGGATATGTGGAAGACTGGAAGTATAAGGATTTGGATAATGCAGCAGGACGTAAGCCCAGAAAAGGAGCTGAGCTCAGCTGGTCTTGACATGGCTGGAGCTAGTTAGCATTTTTGGCTTGCTGGGGAACTGCTAAGAACAAAAACAGTAAGACAAAAGCCTGCCTAAAGTACTAGGGGAGATGACTTTTATTTTGGTAACTATAATGACAAAATTCCGGGATAAGTAAGCAGTAATCTGCACAGATACCCAGATGGACTTGAGAGTTTGATTAACATCAGGCTAGGAAGAGCATTGCAACCCCAAAAGCGGTGGAATTTCCCAGTGGAGATTAAAACTCTCCTTGTATCAGAAGAACAAAAACTTCCACTAGTGATAAAGTAAGTAGTTGATCTGTACATAGAGTTAGGGGTTTACTATGATTGACAAGGGAGAAGGTGTCTGTTTGGGCTAGGGACACTATTGAGTAGTTTTAAAAGGTCATAAATATCAGTGTGCTCTCCTAAGCCAAGGTGGGTAGCACAAGGAGAAAAAGAGTTTAAACTGCAGCGAGGGAAGTTCTGGCTAGCTATTTGCAAAATTTTTTTGGCTGTATGGGAAATTAGGCAGTAGAATAGGCTGACATGGAAAAACGTAGCATTTCCATCACTCTATGGAGTTCTTTGAGGATAAACTAGATTAACATCTTTCATGGACAACAAATACTATCAATCCTGCATTGCTGGGGGTCATGGCAGACTTGGTGATCTTCTGTGATGCTTTCCAGTCCTATGTTTGTACGATGCTGGCTTAAATGTAAGTCCTTAGTCCTTCTAATCTGAAAGCTCAAAGTAGACTGATCTAACTAGTCTCAAATGATTGGTAAAAGGTATATTTCTGATGCTTTGGCAAAGTTGGGTTCAAAAATTGCTATTTGATACTTAAGTGACAAATCTGGGAGCTGAAATGAGGGTTGAACAAAGTAGTGGTTTGGGTGTTGGCTTGGCTCCTGCTGAATGCTTCCACCCATCCTCTGGGCTGCGGCTGCTCCCAGGAAGTACAAGTCTGCTGAAGCTCTGAGCTGTCTTTCTGGAATGAGCTTGGATAGTAGTTGTTGCTGTCAAACACACGCGAGTGTGGGATGGGAGGGTGACTGCCCCCAATTCCTTTCTGTGGCAGAAACCTGGCTTGTATAATCCCTTCTAGAAATCCCCAGCCAAAGTCCATGCAGGAGGTGTACCTGCGTGCCGGCCCCTCACCCCTCTTGCAGATCTGCTAATCTCTGTTTCTTGCTTCGTATCGTATCAAAACACCAGATCACATTCTTTATTGATGTATAGACTGATGAGATCTTTGACTTCATCTAGGAAATGGGTTGTTGTATCTTATGGGAAAACCATAGTGTGACCACAGCTTTGACCTGCGTAACCCTAGGAGCATAACTTTATGACTATATATATATATATAAAAAAGTATTAGTCTTTGAGAATATCTATGTGTTTCTCTGAAGTTCCTCAGTAAATAATTGAAATCAGAATATGAAAAATGTGTTTCTATGATTAACCTAGCTAACTGTAATTAGCAGTAGATTCATCCTTGTAGATTGATGGCCTGTCAAAGGCAGGTCCTTCGCACCTGGGAACTCACATTTTGTTGAGAGGAATGAGAAACCTTTTAAGTGCATTCTGCACCTTCAAATACTTATTTCTGTTTTCTTGCTTTTTTTAATTCTGAAGAAACAGCAGAACCTCTTAAGTTTTCCCCAGAATATTCCCTTGCTGTCTACTTTTTTCCTGCCTCCAAGTGACAGTGAATTATGTAGCATCCTAATAACAGGACAGTATAATAATACAGTAATTTTTTTCATGAAAGACGACTAGAATTAGACTACAATTTACTGGAATTAGATCCCTTTTAACTGGCAGCTTTTTGTCCCCTATAATATTTCTTTCATCTTCTTGTGTGTTAAAATTTAATTTACCCAAATACTGATTATGGGCTTTTTTGAGCTCCTGTGCACGCTGAATGATTAACATTTCTAGCGGTTCTCCAATATTGCTGCCACGCTAAGGTCACCATTATCCTATATGAAGTATTCTCGAAGGCTTCCTGCTGTCAGTTTGCATAGAGTAAACTAGCCTCTAGCCTTGTAACGCTAACCACAAAGGCCTAGAGACATTTCTGGAAGACAGAGACATTATGAATTTTCTGTACTTTCTCACTTGAGTTTGAGTGGGCTTTCTCTGGATTTCTTCCTCTTGTAGAAGCAAGTATATCTCTACATCTTTTGTTTGTTGTTGGACAGAGCCTTACTGCAACATGTGCCCAAATGCATTGAGGATTTAGGGCTTGAACACAACGCTGCAGTTCTTGGCTTGCTTTTCCTTCCATTAATAATTCACAGGAAAACTGCATGTTTTCCAACATCACAAGCTCCATTCCCCCATGGAAAATATGATGGAAAAAGTAAGAAACTGGATATCTCCATCATCCTCAAAGCAAACACACTGGGCAAATTTATCAAGCTATTTTGTGCCAGCATGGAGAAGCTGGAAGAGAAGATGCATGTCCCTGTGCAGTGCGAGTGCCGTGGGGATGGCAACGCTCAGAGGGCAGCAGAGGGTTTTAGGAAGCCACCCGGTGGACTCAGCACCCCTAATTTCAGCCACTGGAATTGCGATGATGTTTCCCTCTAAAGTAATTGGATAAGGATAAGCAGCACTACGAGCTGATCTCACTTAAACATCCCTGCTGGTGGGTGGTAGTTTGGCATTCAAATTCTCTTAAACTTTATATAATATCTTAGATCTTTTTTGAATAATGCAAATAATTCGCAACGTTTCCCAGAAGTTTAAATTTTATAACTAATTGTCCTTAGGCTCTCCAGTGGCTTCGCAGTGGGCAAAGGAACCAAAATCAATAGAAAATGAACATCTATAGTAAAGATGCACCTATAGAATAATGGTGCTTATAGAAATAATTTATAGTTTTACTTTTAAAGATAGTTTTAAAGGGTACTATAACAAAAAGAAGACACCATGTTGGGAGTTTCGGGGACTGTGAGGGAATGATCAGTGGGCCTGGTGCTCCGGGCTGCGGCTGCCCCCTGCTCCCTCTCCAGCCCTGAGGGAATCCCCCCGGCCTTGCGGCACCGTGACAGAAAACATGGAAGTATATGCAGAGGACTCGTGGAAAGACATGTGAAGTAGTCACAGATTAAGTTAAACAGTTATTAATAATGTATTGTGCTTTTTCAGCATTTTTTGTCCTCTCTGGAAAATGGAGCTGCTGACGAATTACTCTGTGGTTTTTATCATTGCTTTTGTCAGATGTCTCAGACCGTGAATTCAAAGCCAACTCTTTAAAAGGTGAAATGCTGTGGAATATATGACAAGAATAGCAAAGTTGGAAAGTGCACCAAAATCCATGTAATTTAAACCTCTGTTCATAGCATCAAAGGGCAAAGTGCACCATAAAGAAATTGCTTAATTTGTCATAGGAAAAAAATACGTATCCTAGATCCTTTATTTAAAAGAGACCAGCTCAGTACTGCGCAACAAAGTGTTTCACAGGCTGTCAATAAGACGTTGCCTTGCAGGCTTGCTTGGGATTCAAAAGAAAGCAATATTTTTAGTAAGACAATTATCCAGCTGTAAAAAGGCAGTTTCGTTCTGTGTCTTTGAGGAGCTGACAGTATCTTGCTTTTTGTATTTGTCTTACATTTGGACAGATCATATTATTTTTTATTAGAATTTGTGAGAGGAAAAAAGCGATGGAAATGAAATCCCTTGTGAAATTGCTTGAAATTGCCTTTCACTTGCCTGAATAAATTTGTTATTGATTTTTTCCCTTTTATAAGAATGAAAGGTTAATGAAAATAATCACATTGCTTTCATCCCAAGGTAGAGATTATGTAATACATAGAGGGCTTGGTCTTTTTTTTTTTAACCTAACATAAATGTTAGTGTTTAGGTATTAGCCTTGTGAAAGATTAGCTGTTGTGATGGGAAATGAGTTATGCTACAATATCTTCAGGAGCTGTCGTACAGTGTATGACAGATTAATAACTCCAGCCTTCTTATATTTTACTCTTTGGTTATTTGAGATAGGCACCATCGTAACTGGGATCTGTACTCCCCAGATTTGTAGAGAATGTTTTATTTCTTATGACTTTCCATAGAATAAGGAAGATATACTGTTGTTTTTGTGCAGGAGGCCATGGAGTGCAGCGTGCCTGATCACTAGTAGAGTCTCTGCTGTATTGGAGAGTGGTGTGATGCCTCTAGAAGCCCTTGAAGGTGTGAGTTCAAAAGCAAAACTCTCGACCCCTGGCAAAAAACCGTGGTGACAACTCTTCCCAGAGCTTGTCTGAGCTTATGACAAGCCAAATAGGGAAGAATTGCAAGTCTCTGCTTCGATGTCAGCAAAAACGTACAAAACAACAAGAACATATTCCAATGAGAAGTGTGTGACCATGGGAGCATGGAGCGCTGCTAGAGGTGGTACCAAAGGAGCTCCCCAAGTATCGGCAGAGGTGTTCAGCCTTTCGTGGTCTGTGTCACTCTTCCCAGGTCTCGCCTCTAACTGTTTTCTGCAGAGGAGGGAAATACTGAGTCTCCTCAGATGACTCCTCCGATTCATATGATGCCTGGGAGGGATGGGGAGCTCCCTTTGCCAGATAGAATAAGCAACAGTAATTATGGGTCAATCTTAAGTGGTTTCAAATGTACTTTTATTTGCTGTTCTTGAGCAACGGTTCACCTCGACCTTTAAGTCAGCCCCAGCTCTTAACTTTTATGCAGAGTGAGCAGCTATAAATAGAGAACACTGAACTTTGAAGCCTGCCTTTCTCTCCTAGACTGAGATCTACTTAGACCCTGGTTTCTCCGTTGGGTGTCTTTTGCTAATGTTTGTATCCTTTCTGCTGCTCTGGCATCTCTATGGACTTCCCTATACATTGCAAACCTCTTATACCTCATAAAAATGCAAACCAAGAGGCTCAATTCATTTGCTATTCACCAGCCATGTACTCCTTTTAAGGCTTGAGTGAGATAAAGTTTCATCATAACACAGGCTTTCATGCAAAAGTGAATTTTTATTCAAAACATGCAATCATATTTGATTTTTTTATAAGCAGTTGTTACACCCACAATTCATTTTAAGGTATTATATAACCTATAGTCCATGCATAAACCTTTGGGCTGGAAAGCAATGAACTGGAAGAAAGAATGGCATTTCTACGCCGATGGTTAAAGTCTAATCGCACTTCCCAAAGCAGACAATTTCTGACAGAATGGCAAGTTCATTTTCCGGAAGACACACAGTTGATAAATATAACATTCTGTTGGCAGGTGTAGTAATTTTTCAACTCCTGAAAACCTTCAAAATTCAATATAGCCAAAAAGACTGTGTGTCAGATGCAGGATTGGGATTCTTTATCAATCTCCCACTGTACCAGAAAAACCCATCCCATGCAAGAACTTGGGTTGTCCATGTCCCATAAGAGCAACAATGAAAAACATGCTGCAAACTGATGTTTTTAAGGGGCTTAGAAACAATATCTGCCTGGTTCTTGCGGCGGTATAAGCATGCAAGCCACCACTCAGATTCAAAGGCTAAATGGGTGGATGACACTATACAAACTTCTGCAATGTCTTACCTACTGATATATGTCCTACAGTTGTAATTCAATTTACAGTTTGTGTATTTCGTCTTGAAATCAATGCTTTTATTTAAAGTGAAGATGTAACTTGTGAACTGCAGCTGAAGGTTGCTGGGCACTTACGCTAAGCTGTAAGCTAAGCTTAATGCAATCTTCCATATGTGTTAATGTAATATTGAAGAAATGGTGTTGCTGATGGCGCGGGTTTTTTTTCTTTAAACAGCTCTCTGCTTGGAGCGGGAAGGCACTAGAGGGACTCATAGTGTGCTTCTAGTTTGTTGGGTTTAGGATGGTATGCTTCAAACAAAGATAAGGGGCTTTTAGAAAGTTGAGGAAACAAACTGAACCTTCTGTTATTCTTTTTGTTGTTTGCTTATGTTTGTTTGGGCATTTGTGAGGTACATCTCTCATGTGAGGTGGTTGCTGAGGACTTTATCGCTCTAAAGTAATATTTAGTTTTTACTTTTTGTGTGTTTTTTATTATATGAAGAACTTTGAACTTTCAATATTCAAAATTTAATTATTTAATACATACAACCCACTCTGCAGCCACTTTCTGTTAACTCGTATTTGCATCCTACCTGCTTATCTGGGATTCTGTCAAGCACTCAGGGAACAGAAATGGCTCTGTCCTGAGATCCTTTTCTGTTCATTTTTATAAGTCTCAATCAATAGAGGATGTTTATAAAATTAATCTGGAGCCATACTGTCTGACTTTCTGGTTCTTTTTATTTCTCCTTTCAAAATTTGACCTTGCTTAATTTTAAGAGGATGTTTTTAATTATTCTCCTATTGTATTTTAAATAGAATAATTACTAGGTACATGCAGAATACTTTCTTGGCATGAGAAGATATTTCCACTTGTCTAATCCATACTGGAGTTTACACTCTTGGGTCAGGAACTGCCTACCCATGCATTAATTGCATCAGTGAATAGTTAGAAAATCTCAGCTTTTCAATACAGCTTTAGGGCCAGGTGGCTTCTACAGCCTATGCTCACTTGCAGTAGTTGTTGGATGAGTTCATCTGGATATGTGGTTACGCTCATTAAAGGGAACGTATTGAGGACAGAGAACAAATTAAAAGTGAGCGATGATCAGTGAGTTCTGAATATTGCCCCTGACTATCATCTGTAGACGTTAGGAAGGAAGGCTGATAAGTTTTGCTATTCCAGTCCCACTTGTTAATGGCAAATTTCTTACCCTCTAACAGCACGGAGCAGTGTGTTACCACTGCTCATAGCAGCAGAAACCATTGCTGTACCTGTGAGGCGAACTGCAGAGGTCTCCTGGTTTCAGGTTTCTTTCGGTGAGTGGACTGAGAAGGATTTGAGTGCTTTGTCCTTATCACTCCCTTACTTTGAAATGTCAGCTTTGTTGTCTAAGGCTGGAACCACTCCCCCATGAATTAAGTTCCTCTCCTCCTTTGACTTATAATTCAGACACAGTTTGCATTGAAAAGTATTCAGTGGTTTGCTAATGATTTAGCTGGTTTTGAAACCAAAAAGCTTAAAAAATGGGAATATACTTGCTCAGAACTCCCTAAGATTGTGTAATTCTCCAATAGCCATTGATTGAACCTTGATGAGGAAGACCCATAACATTGACACAGGCAATAGATCCCTTGTTGTCTTGTCAGGTTTTGTTAAGAGTGAGATGTAGCAGTTCTCCTGAGGGAGGAGAGTGCATGAGGGAGGTCTACGGCTATTTCCAGCGGTTACTGAAATAACAGTCCATGCAACAAAGAGCTACAGAAAGAACGACGTATGGGTTAAAGGTGCGACATGTAGCTTGTTTATATGTCAGAAAGGACAGGCCTCAAAGGTTGACTTAGCTGGTTTGGATTGGGCTTGGCTGAATTTCAGTCAAGACCCTTTTATTTAAAATTATGTCACTCTTATAAAACTCTAGATTACTTTTTCTGGGCCCAGTTCTGCTAATGACTACATAGTCAAGCAATCAGATACCGGTGGAAATACCAATAATTATAAAACTGTAATACCCAAGGGTTTGTGAGAATATTGGTAATATAATAGGAGTTTATGTATTCAGTGAAAATAAAATAAATCATATTAACTCTGCAAACCAATAGGATTTTAGGAGTGAACAGGAAGTATGAACAGGAATTTCCACATCAATGTGATATATGAAAAAATGCACGTCTTCTAAAAACAAATCATCAAATGGGCTGATCTAATTCGGATAACTTTTCGGTATTATCATGGTCTTAGTGATTTTGTTGTTCTGTTCTTGACAAGGATAGCCTGCAAATTCAGGAAATATAAAGGAGTAGCTTGGTAAAAATGTGCTGAAATATGAAAAATACTATTCCTGAGCCTGTTAAAATAGAACCCTTTCTGGTGATGTCAACAGGGCCATTGTTTTTAAATATTTCCCCCTAATGCTGTTTTTCTCTTTGCAGTCAGTGTTTTATAGCAGTTGTTTAAAAACGTAAACTCAAGTCAAAATGCTGATGCAGTACTACTTGTAGCCTGATGCAACGCCTATGCAGGGAGATTAGACTGGGGTATTCAATTAACCTTACAGCTATAATTTAAACCAGGGCATACAGCAGGGGATGTACTTTATGCATAACTTCTTACCTAATGCAAAACTCATGTACCTGTTCTTTAGCAGAAGTGGAAGGCAGAAGGTCCATTTTATTAATACTGCTAATTAGTTATTTAATATTTGTGAAATGCAAAGTCGTGTGAATGATTACTCATGCCATCAGTAATAATGCAAAGCCAGAAGCAGAGTCTCAGACTTGTACAGAGAGCAATGAGTAGCTGCTCCGAAATTATGAATAACCAGGAGAAAAATAATCCAAAGAACCATTTCTATGCTTGAAGGGGGTGCATGTGTTGTGCGCCCTGGATCCCGGTGATCAAGGGGTGCAGCTGGGGGTCCATGGCATGGGTACAAAGTCTCTTTTTTGGGTCTGTGAAGGCTGTTGGAGCTCCCTCTAATGGGGGGGTGCTCAGATGAGCTGTTCTCACCTGGCCCTCGTCAGTGAAAGGTGCTGTACGTAGCAGGTAACTAATGACTGCAGAGAGCACACAGTGTGTTTTGACTTTTGCAGGTTTTGTATTTTAAGGCAGACCTGGGAAAGTATGGCCTTAGGAAATTCTGTGAAAATGTCCCTCCAAAAGACCATGAAAGCCCCACAAGGGTATCGCTGCGGTGGGGATCTCCTGTGGGGATAGCCCCACTGATTCCCCAGTGCGTGGAGAGCAGCAGGATTCCTTTGTCTTTACAGATACTGAGAGATTCGCTTATTTTCAGCTCCTGTCTTAGAATCATAGAATAGTTTGGGTTGGAAGGGACCTTTAAATGTCATCTAGTCCAACCCCCTGCCGTGGGCAGGGACATCTTCAACGAGATCAGGTTGCTCAGAGCCCCGTCCAACCTGACCTTGAATGTCTCCAGGGATGGGGCAGCTACCACCTCTCTGGGCAACCTGTGCCAGTCTTTCACCACCCTCAGTGTAAAAAATTTCTTCCTTATACCTAGTCTACATCTGCCCTCTTTTAGTTTAAAACCATTCCCCCTTGTCCTGTCGCAACAGGCCCTGCTAAAAAGGTTGTCCCCATCTTTCTTATAAGCCCCCTTTAAGTACTGAAAGGCTGCCATAAGCCCCGAAGCCTTCTCTTCTCCAGGCTGAAGAACCCCAACTCTCTCAGCCTTTCTTCATAGGAGAGGCGTTCCACCCTCCACCCCCCCATCATTTTCGTGGCCTCCTCTGGACCCGCTCCAACAGGTCCATGTCTGTCCTGTGCTGAGGACCCAGAGCTGGAGGCAGTGCTGCAGGGGGGTCTCACCAGAGCAGAGCAGAGAGGCAGAATCCCCTCCCTCTTTCTGCTGGCCACGCTGCTGGTGATGCAGCCCAGGATACGGTTGGCCTTCTGGGCTGCGAGCGCACATTGCCGGCTCATGTCCAGCTTTTCGTCCACCAGTACCCCCAAGTCCTTCTCGGCAGGGCTGCTTTCCATCCCTTCATCCCCCAGCCTGTGTTGATGCCGGGGGCTGCCCCGGCCCAGGTGCAGGACCCTGCACTTGGCCTTGTTGAACCTCATGGGTTCACACAGGCCCACTTCTCCAGCTTGTCCAGGTCCCTCTGGATGGCATCCCGTCCCTCAGGCGTGTCGACCGCACCCCTCAGCTTGGGGTCATCTGCAAACTTGCTGAGGGTGCACTCGATCCCACTGCCTATGTCACTGATGAAGATATTAAACAGTACCGGTCCCAATACGGACCCCTGAGGGACACCACTCATCACCGACCTCCATCTGGACATTGAGTCATTGACCACTCCCCTCTGGGTGTATCCATCCAACCAATTCCTCACCTACTGGACAGTCCACCCATCAAATCCATACCTCTCCAGTTTAGAGAGAAGGATGTTGTGGGGGACCGTGTCAAAGGCCTGACAGAGGTCCAGACAGACGACATCGGTAGCCCTTCCCATGTCCACTTCTCCCCAGGCCTCCAGACACTGTCTAGTTGAACACATTTTCCAAGCAGTCTTTAGGCCGTGGCATTTTCCTCTGTGGTTCTGCCTTTCATGTGACTTTTATTATTAATTGCTTTAACCTAAAGGAAGAAAAGAAAGGGAAGAAAATCAGCAATGTGTTAGAGTATATTGAGAATAAAAAGTAAAAGCATTCGCAGGAGGGGAAGTAAACTACTGAAGAAAGTAATAAAAGGAAAGTCGTATTTTTTTTTCCCAGATGTCTTAAAAAAATAAATTACCAAACACAAAGCTGTCTTGAGAGTTTGGTCTGTAAATTTCAAATGGAAAGTCTGAGCTGCATTTCAGGCTGCAGGAAGCAAGATTTTTACTGCTGGTGATAGCAAAACCCAGGTGGTGGCATCTCACCCAGGATGTCTCAGCAAATTCATACCTATTTGACTTTTACTTAACCTACTCCCAGAGGAGTTCTTATATCACAGTAGGTGTGAAATTTCCTATCCAGATAAACTGAGACATCTCTAGCACAATTCAACCAGGAAGTGTAGGGTGTCCTCATCGCTTTCTGGGGAGACCAGGGTACAAGAGAGGTGCAAAGAAGTATTCGGCTTCTCTGTTTTGTTTTGCACCGTCACTTCCTGATTCTGCAGTGTCACTGCCTAACGATTTGTCCAATGCACATCTTCCATGCTTTTTTCTTTTTTTTTTTTTTTTTTGGATAGGGGCTCTGGGTGAACGTGTTGGAGAAAGTGTGTTAATGTAGAAATTACCATTCAAGCTACAAAAATTAACCCTGTTTTGTCTCAAGTTCTTGGTTTCTTTGCTTCCTTGCAGTCTATCTGTAATGTTTTGTGCATGTGGCAAAAGACTTGTGGAGAAAAAAATGATGGCCTGCAAGCACTATTTGATTTTAAGGCCAAAGGGACCTCTGTGGTTATCTATTCTGATATAATTTCTAGTGTCTCTTGGAGTCTTGGAAATTAGTGATGCACGGTAGCAATGGTTATTGCACTTGTGAGCCGCCTTAGTGACGTGTAGATGTAGCACCTCATACGCATAGGAACAGTCATGGTAATAACATCCCTACATTTTTTTCTAATTCTGTTAGCTTTGTTGAAACACTTTTAATCTGAAATACTAAAATACATACTGGATTCAATAGAAGTAAGTTTCAAATCCACTTCACTTTATTTTGTGCTAACAGAGCTGCCTCGGTGTCATAAATCGTTACTTCTTCAGCTGAAACTTGTTTCACTTTTGCTACTTCTGCAGTGATTCAGACTCTTGTTTCAAAGGTTTAAATCTAGTGATACAGATTATCTTGTTATCTGTACCTTCAAAAATTGAGGCTTTGCCTTTATCAGATTTTGCAGGAAGAGCATCTGCAGTATTTCAAAAAGCTGGGATGATTTCTGTGGTGCCTGTTACCCGTATATTTTTTTTGCGATATGCATCTAAGTTCTGTTTTGTAGTTAACTTTAGCTGGAATAATTTTTTAGATGGAGTGATTATTGCTTTCCTAGAGGCAACTGATACATGGGCTTTTAGTATAAGAAATCTTGTTTTACTTTTATTTTGATTTATTAATGTATCATCTAAATACTTATTTCGTTACATTCAGTAATTCTGCCAATGTCTCTTATTTTTGAAGTTGTATCCAGCATCACAGACCAGGCTTCACATTCATACCTGAGTGCCAAACATCAATGTACATCAAGGTTAGGAACATAATTATCCTCCTAACGTCTACCAGGAAGAAAAGTTGTGCTGTGTCCATCTGTCCTATGGCAAACCCTGAGGTACAGAGGTGTGAGACAGCATTTCCAGGGTAGGACAAGGAATCTGCTGAAGACCAGAGTCTTGAATCCTAAACCAGGGCTTAGCCCTGACTGTTGGCCCTCTCTGAGACCTGGTCATCTTTGAGTCTGACCGCCCAAGGCGGCCTCATGTAGCTGATTCATTGGCTGCATTTCAGCTTGGTCCCATAAGCGTCATGAGACTTGTATTGTTCTGGAGTGTGTTGGGAGGGAGGAAAGAGAAGGTGGTGTCCATGAGGAGGAATATAATTAGCCTGTGAGTTAAGTGCTTTTCCTACAATGTCAAGGCCAAGCAAGGCAGTTTTAAATATTTAATTAGCTTGGAACCGGCAGTGATTTTTTTTTTTTTTAATTTCCTTTGAAAATCCTGTTACTTTGGGTGGGGGGAAAGGTAATTATCTTTTTTCAGCTGATCGAGGCTTGACATCTTGTAATGTGGAGGGAGAAGGCAAAGCAACTTGTGATCCTTCTACTAATTGTCAAGGTCCTCTAGCTTTTGGAAACCTACTTAACTTGGGGCTGCTCAAAGGCATTAAAATGCTATTTGACAGTCATGATTCGTATATCGCATCACTTCATTTGCGTGCCAGTAGTAGAAAACCTATCATTACACCAAAGTATAATTTGGAGCTTTTCCATATTCATGACACTGTATGAGGTTGGAAAACAAATGCCACCTCAATAGAGTACAATTACTGATCACATGGAGTGACTGATCTTTAATTGGTTTTAAATTAGAATCTCCTCTATTTCCCTCCCCTGCAGAATACCACTGAAGCTTCAGGTAAGAAAAAGAAAAAGTGCCATATTTTGTAAGAAACCATAAAAACACTATTTCTGGTATTAGCTTAAAGGGACTTTGGACCCAATTATTGTAGACCAGGATAAAGACTTTATACAACATCACTGCCAATTAAAAAAGGTCTCAGGTACTTCATGATCTCTAACATGTTATTTTTGGTTAGAGTAAAGAAAAGTCAAGTTTTTCTATTAACATTTTAAAAACATTTTTCGTTATGAACTCCTATTCCAATGATACTTCAAATTCTTCGTAATTAAACTTTTGCTGCAGTTAAAAAATATTGTCACCACTTCTATTTAAACCCTCCTTTCTGAAGGATGAACAATAGTGAAAGTTTGTTCAAGTTGTTACATAGCATACAAATAACTTTGTGGATGAGCTAGAGAATTTCTTTACCAATTTTGGAGACTGTTCCAATATACAAGAGAAATTTGGTACAATAGATTTCCAGCATCTTTCTTTATATAATGAGAAAAAAATCTGTTTTTTGGTGTGCAGTTGTTTAACTGCTTTTTAATGTGAAATATCCATTAGAAATATGATTCAGCAGCCCAAGTCCCCTTAATTCCTGATACATTTAAATCTAGTTACTTCTCTGAAGGAGCCCATTTGGATTTGGAGAAGGGGAAAAAGTGGAACAAACCCTAAACTTTTAAATCTTCCTCAACCAAAGTCTGGCAACGGTTTGAATTCTACTTTTTTTGTATTTAATACAGAACCTACAGGACTCATTTATTTTTGTTGTGCCTTAATAAAGGGAACTGAGAGTTCTGAAATGGGGAGATTTTGTCTGATAAATGCAATGCAAGCTACTGGGCCACGCTGCGACCTTCTTGGAGCAAAGGAAATCTTCAGCTTAATTCAGTGCTGATCTGTTTTCGCTTCACACACTGATAGTCATACATGGGAAAGGCTGTAGGATTCCAGTTCAAAGGCCCAACCTGGTGCTTCAAAAATAGGGGAAACTGGAGCCTTTTAGACTTTTTACATGCCAAAATAGCTTTTGCTTTTAAAAGTGATTCTTGGATCCAGGTTTCCTCAGAGAGCTGCAGATGGAGGAGGCGAGGGCGAAAGCTGCATATTCCCACTTTCAAGGCAGGGTGTGAAGAAGCTTTCTTGTAGTGTCTGTAGAGTTGCCTTCACGAGTGTCTGTGACAATTTTCTAATGCAAGTGTACAAGAGGCAACCAGGGGTAAGGCTCTACTTGACCTGCTGGTCACAAGCAGAAGACAGTACCTAGTGGAAGAATATGGTTCTAGACAGTAGCTTGAGCTGCGGTGACCATAAGGTGATGACTAGATTGAGGCTTTTTTAGCAATTTGCTAGGCAGAATGAAGGGGAATATGGTGCCCAGGAGAAATGGCTGAATTTTAAAGAAAACTGGTTGAGAGCTGCTGTTTTGCAGGAAGACTGGGAATTCCAGCAAGTTTGGGTAAGCAAGGAGCTTCGCTGTGAACTAAAATGCAAAAAAAGAGCATACAAGAGATGGAAACAATAATAGGCAACAGAGGAATTGAAAAGCATTGCTCAGGCACTAAGGGAGAAAATCAGAAAGGCCAGAGACCAGC
This sequence comes from Calonectris borealis, assembly GCF_964195595.1. Lineage (NCBI taxonomy): Eukaryota > Metazoa > Chordata > Aves > Procellariiformes > Procellariidae > Calonectris > Calonectris borealis. The sequence goes on along the minus strand of NC_134318.1, from coordinate 5,456,836 downwards.
TGGAGCGCTAAACAAAGGCCAAAAAAAGCAGCAAGAAGGGACTTACAAGTACGCTGGTAGGGAGAGGAAGTTCAAGGAAATTATTGTCTGTATGTGAAGGAGGGAGACGAGCTAATTGTAGATAATGCGGAAAGGGCTGTGGTAGTCCAAGCCTTTCTGTACCGCAGTTTTCCCAGGGAAAGCCTATTCCCAGACCGCTGTGTCCATCAGTAAGCTTCGGGAAGGAGAGAGGCCCCCAGCAGTGGGGGAGCCGTAGGTTAGGGACTATATAGAGAAGCTGGATGTCTTCAAATCTGGGGGAATATAGCATATTCCTAAGGCTGCTAGAAGAGCAGGTTGATGTGATTGCTAGGTTGCTGTCAACTATAAACTGAGGTGATTGGGGTGATGATTGGAAAAAGGTGGATGTTATGTCTGTCTTTTAAGGAAGGCAGCTGAGGTTCCTCTGAGGTGCCCAAAGGGCTGATGTGATAGCAGCCTGTGACTAGGTATTTTAGGGGTAGGTTCAAACATAGTGGAGCCAGACTCTTTTCAGCGGTGCTAGAAGACACAGTGAGGAGTGAGAGCCAAAAACTTCCTTGAAAGGGTTGGGTTGGACATCGGAAAATCTTTTTCACCTGTCCCTGTTTCACTGGGTCACCCAGAGAAGCAGTGGACTCTCGGATGTTTTCACAGAGATAGGGCCAACCTGACACACACACCAAAAAAACCCTACTTTTTTCTTTTTTTTCTGCATGTCTCAAAGAAGCTAAAACTTTCACGTGGGAATGTTGTATGTCCATGAACACTTTTTTTTTTTAAAACCACAAGGAGGTGGCTTACAAGCTCTGAAAGAAGGGTAGTAACCAGGTTCTTGTATTCAGGCACTGAGAATAGTGGTAACTGACTGGTGTAAGTAGTTTCTCAAATACCAGTTTGTTCCCAACTATTTGAAGATTCCCAAGCTTGCTTTGAACCATCCATTTTTAAAGAGTCCCGAGGAGAAAAATCTGATAAGGGCCTTCTTCAAAATTTTGGTGTTGTGCTGTGAAAGCCTTTGATTGAGTCTAATTTGTTAATCTTCATAATTCCTCCAGCTCCTTCCAGCAATTTTGTTCTGTACATAGGAAGAGCTGATCAATCCTAAAGGCAGTTTTCAGAATATCTTCTTTACAAAAATGAGAACCATTCCCCCACGCACTTTACCTCCAGTCCAAGCTACATTTTTCAGCTAAGTAAATCGGGATTCCTCTAGCAGACTTAAGAAATTCTTCTCTTTTTGTTTGTGCAGAGATTTATGTAGTTAACTCATGGTACGCCTGGAATTTCATCCCTAAATGGCTTAAGACTGGATCCTCTCCCTGCTTTTCTACTAAATGTAGATTATTCCAATTGTCTCTTGGGAATGGAAGGTAGTTAAAGGTAGACAGTTAGCAGAAGTGGTAGTGACAGCGTAGCTGCCTTGTAAATGGACGGCTTTTATCAAAGCCACGTCCAGGCTCTGACAGTGTTGTATGTAAGGTGACAAACACAGGTGTAGTAGCCATCGTGTAACCTCCCTTGAGGCAGCCTCCAGATCTGTTTGCAAAGGTACTCAAGAAAGAAATGTGTCATTAGAAAGCTCAAAACCACACCAGCTCTGGCAGGTTAAGGCTTTTCTTTTTCGATTTGGTCTTTATGCACTGAGCTGCGAAATGGCAGATTGCGGCCTCTGACGAAAGCTTACGTGTAGCCCAGTAGCTTTCTAGGACTATCTCCATCCACACCATGTTACCCATGTCCTCTTTTCATCTGCCAGCTGGAACCTGCTCGCAGTCCCTGCAGAAAGGACAGCCCATTTGCCTGCCTGGAAGGTCTTTGCTCAGCCGTGCCCTACTCCCTGGTCCCAGGTCATCCTCATCCTCCTGGGTGGCCTGCCCTAGAGGTGGCTGAGCCAGTAATGATAAGTGGACACCGGGCTTCCCTGCAGCTGGTGGTTTGGCACTGTCTTATAGAAACTGTAGCTTGTTTTTTGGTCTTCAGTCTAAGTGATACAAACATAAGGCAAGTAAACCATGGCTTGTCTTTTGAAGTAGCTGAACCAGATGTGCAAACGTTAGTTGTCTTTGGTGGAAATGAAGTCTATGTGGTTATCGGCCTCTTCCTTAATGCTAAAGGAAAATGTTTCAGGCTCTGCTGGCACCATTAATAGGGGAGTACTAAGAAATTATTGATATCCTAGAGGTTTAATACACAAACATCTTATCTGACAAAAAGAGGATCTGGCCTAAGGGAAGAAAGCTTATTCAGCTGGCGAAGAATGTCAGGGCATTATATATACTTCTGGCAGGGATAAGAGAAGTAGTGAAGGAAGTTTAGAAAACGGTGCTAAACAGTGTGTTGAATTGTGTAGAAAAAAATTATTAAAAGCTATGTCATTAACATTGTTAAATTCCTTGTTAGAAGGCATTAACAGGGAATTTTCAGTGTGGATCTGAGTACTTTATTCAATGCATGTGAAAGCAGTAACGGTAGTTGAGTGTCACAGAGGAGTAAAATCCAGACATTGGATGTAAGGAATTTCAAATGAGATGTGAAAGGTCGTTTTGTTAACGAAAACGTAAGTTGTGTTCTGTGTCTTGGGTAAGCGAAAAAGGAAGGTAAAGGGGTTGTAATAAGCAGTTTTAGTAAGGTTTGCAGGCTTCAAGTGTTCAAATAATTCCTTATAATACAGTCAGAAAGGAAAATAAGTTCACTTTAAGCTGTAGAGTGACAGTATGTGGTTGGGAATCTGCATAATAAAAAAAATATTTGCTATGAAGAAGGAAGGTCATTCCTCATACAGAAACTGCCTTTTTTTCAGTCCACTCTGGCTGCATTTCTTTTTAGTGAAAGGTTTTCTGGTTGATGCTCTACTTGGAGTAAATAAAAGTGTTACGGTAGGGAATTCTGGATAGTATAACTATTGCTTATTGTAATTTATGAAATGAATTGAACAATGGATGATTTTGAAATTAAAATCAAAATGTCCTTTGATTTCCCTGATGATATTTTGTATGTCTACAGTGCTATGTGCCTGTATATAATGCAGAATTACATAGGAAGGGTAAGAGATCTGATTGTCTTGAAAGTTTATCCGAACAGTCCAAGAATCCTGATAAGAGGTATTATGAGTTGGTGAGGATGAGTTGAGAAACAAACTACATAAGTGCAATTTTAGCATAATATAGTGCTGTATTCTTTCAGAAATGCTGACATGCAGGTTCCTGTATTAGCAAATAATACATTTTATTGTTCATGATCACAAGAAAAATTAAGTTATTTCATACCCTGATATAAAGCATTCTACTCTTGTGGGTTTTTTCTGTTCTTCCCCTTCCCCCACCCCCCCGCCCCCCGTTTCTGGAAGATGGCATTTACTTTGCTTATTATACAACTTTCTATTTCGATTACTATGCAAAACTTTAAATATTTTCACATTTCAATTGCAATTAAACAGGACATCTGTTACAGTGGGAACACGACACGAGAGAACGTTTTTATTATGCTAAAAAGATTTTCTGCCTATAACTAAGCCATTATTTGCATTACCAATTGCATATTGAAAAGCTCTCATCATTAAAGAGTCAGCATGCATACCAAAGACCATAGTAGTAGCTGCGGTGTTAAAGCATTTTTTTCTCTGGAGCAGGAAACTGTCCATTGTAATCACATAGCTATTGGTAAATTATGCATTGTAAGACCAGGCGATGCGTGTCCATGGCTCCAACCATTCATTGTGGCTTTTGCACTGTTTCCTTTCCACTGAAACAGTGTCTTTGATGTCAATTCCTTTGCAATAAGAAGCTCAGCATGGCTGAGGTGATACAGGTAGCAGAGGGCAAGAATTTGCTAGCTAAACTTGATGTGAAAGCTGAAATTAGGGCCAGGTAACTCCCACAGTCCACAGGGCATCACCCTGAAAACCCATGAAATAAGAGACAGTCGGAGCTCTGGGGAAGATGCAGTAATTGAACAGTTGGAGCCTGACCAGGAGACGCACAGCTGCAAAGTGGCAAGAAAATCAGAGAATAGGGGACTCAAAAAAGGGAGCTGCATCTGGCTTTGCAGCAATTGTATGTGCTTGGGTTATATTCATCCCTTTTGTCATTACGCATAGGAGAGAGTGCCAGAGATTAATTTGTTTCACTGTGGATTCTGTGTAAACTTGTTTTTGATGCAGCTCTGAGACATGTTAGCGTATTTTATCTATAGCTTTAGTGTAAGCATAGTGAAAAAAGGGACCCCCAAAAGACCCCCCAAAAGCCAGACTAAATGCCAGACAATGCAACTCACGTTTGAGAGAGGACCATATTTTCAGTGTAATACATTTCCTTGCAGTTTAGTTGACTATTTCTTCCTTATCTTGGAGAGCTTGGGGATCTGTAATCATAATTTTCATAAGTTACCTAAAAGAGCATATTTTCAGATTGATTGATTGTTAATTTATTTATGCATTAGACTATTTTTTTTTTTCTGTAAGGAAACACCTGCAGTAGCAATGTAGTAGAAAGTGTTAAATTATCACCACAACTAATTTGCGTTCCAGATAACAGAATCACAGAATAATTTTTGTTGGGAGGGACCTCTGGAGATCGTCTGCCCCGACACCCCACTCAGAGCATGGCTGGCTTCAAAATTTGCTCCAACTTCCAAATTAGATCAGGTTGCTCAGGGCCTGTCCAGTTGAGTTTTGAGCATCTCCAAGGATGGGGTATTTCACAACTTCTCGGGGTTCCAGTGTTTGGCAACCCTTACTGTGAACTTTATTTTGATGTGGTGGTCGACAGCATTAAGATCCCCCCTGAGCCTCCTCTTCTGATGGTTAAACCAGCCCAACTCTCAGCCTCTCCTCATATGTGCCATGGCAACCCTTGACCATCTTGGTAACCGTCAACTGGACTAATTCGAGTGCATCAATGTCTTTCCCATGCTTGGGAGCCCAAATCTGGACATAGTAATTCAGATTTGGCTTCACTAGTAGAAAACAGAGGGGAACAAACCCTTTCTGATACAAGATGCAGATCTTGATAATGAAGGTATTAATGATGCTGGGAATCAAAACTATTTTTCCAGAAATCCTAACTTGTAGCCCAAATACTGTGCATCTATATACAGAGACGTGTCTATTTGTATACATTGATATGTACAGGCTGGAAGAAGGTGTGTGTTAGTGCGTGCAGAAGAGATGCACAGTTTGTATTTTTGCATACAAATTTGGGTTTTGAATTCCTTTCACAATTAAGGAGTGTTTTAGGCTTGACTGTTGGCTCTGGCTTTCATATTAAAGGGCTCTCTTCCTCTGCATGTTTAGCAGGTGCTTTGGAGATCTGTTTTATAGCTTTGTCAAGTAATTAAGAGCCTCATGAATGGCCCCCATTCAGGACCCATGGTGTAAATTGAAATGTGTTGCAAAAGCTATTATTTCCTGGAAGCTTCCACTTTGATCTGCTCCTAAATCTCTGATATCCCTAGTTTGAGTCATATTGATTAGCCACTCTCATGTCTAAGTAATGCATCGTGTTGTTAATGATCAGAGCTAATCATTGTTATCTAAGTGAGCAAAATGCACATTATCCATTACTCTGGTTGTGGTTATGAGTTATGACAGACAGCTGTCATGCTATGAGCACATTTCTCCTGGCAAATACATAAATGCACCCTTTAATTTTTATTTTTCCCCTGATTAAAGCAAACTGTGAAGCCTTCAGCAGAGGAGCGCTGGGTTAAGTACTCAGTAAATGGCCATTACCTTCAGAAGGATGAAGAAAGATGGCACAAATTACAAGCTGCTGTTTCAAACCGAGGGAAACCCTACAGGGAATAGGAAGGGGAGATTTATTCCACCACTTGATGTCAGTATATGCTCACTCTTAAAACTAGTCAGAATTTTTTTTCCTTGCCAGGAAGACTTCTGGGTAAAGGCAATTTGCCTACCTTCCAGAGTGTTCCTTGCTGTCAAGATTTTATTGATGGTGCCAATTGACTGAAGAAGTAGGACAACACCGGTGAGGACAATTCTCTAATTTCCTCGCAAGTGATGCATGCTTTCCCTTGCAGAAGAGACTGCTCTTGCATAACAGAGTAATGGTTTTCTGGACTCAGGACGTTTTTGGAGGACTTTACAGATGGGAGCTCATTACTTTTCAAGGCACTTAACTGCATTCTTAATATGACTAACTGAAATCTGTCCTCACAGAGGTCTGGAGTGATCTCAGCCATTCATGATTTCTTTGACACTCTCGCTGTGTTGAGAAGACTGCCTCCTCCCTGAACATTATTTCTGTAGTAGCCCACTTTTGGAGGCCTCTTCTCCCACTCCTTTCCCTGCATCGAATTGTGGTGGAGGTATCGGAAAACTCGACTTTTGCCAGATTTGACTCCTCTCACTGCCCTCTGCTTTCCTTTTGAGCAATTGCAATACAGAAGTAGACAGTGAGCTGACTTCGGGGCTTCTCTGGATTTACACCAGCAGAGGAGGCAGCTGTATCAAATATCTCGTGTCTAACCCTGGCATCCTTAGGCAAAATCCCCTTTTTGCTTTCTGCAAGACTGAGTCTATCCTTACATTTACTAATTGTCCTATGAGTACTTCTCTGCTCTAAATGCTTCCTTTATTGTTAATGTGAGCGATTTCTTTGATAATATAGTCCATCAGAAAGTGAAATTGAGATTTGAGTAGAAATCTGTTTAGTTTTAAATAGTTTAATTTTTCTCAAACTGAAAAGACTGTTCTGGAATATCATTAAGTACTTGGTTGTGTCTGGAAGATTATTTTAAATTTCCTGAGTCTATATGTTCACAAACTTCTCTTTGCATGTCAAAATAATTAGATTGTCTTCAAATAATTAGTACATTTGACTTAGCATAGACACTTAATAGTCTTTTAAATCTGCTTTAAGCCATTTGCATTAGTTGTAATAAATCCCTCATATAAATTGGACACAGTTTTAGGTAGAAAACAGTGTCATTCCTGGGGTTTTTGAAAGCTGCTGGAAGGAAAAAAGTTACTCATGCTGCTGAAACGGAACTTAATTTCACAGCTAGTCATAGGAATGTGTTACTGGTTTCCCTGTAACTTTAGAAAAACAAGATTATTGGTGCTGCAGCCAGTCAGATGACTTGCAGAGACTGGAAAAATCCTAACCCTGACAATGCACCTGCTTGTGCAGGATGTGTTATTTAAATCTTTAAAATTCAAAGTAAATATCTATAAGAAAGCCCAACAAAGCAAAAATATGATTAAGTTATGATATAGGTCATCCAGCCAAAAACTTCTGAGTAAAACTTTCAATGTGTTTGAATGAAATGGACACTGCAGAAGAGGACTGGCTCAGAAAATGTATTTTAGTTCTGTGAAAGTCTGTTTGCAAAACAGTAGCAAATCCCAAGTTGCACTTTAAAATTAAAACCATGAAAACGCCCATGGGATTGAAATCTGGTTTTTTTTTAAAAAAAAAAAAAATTGGATATGCCAGCACCTGGTGATTTGTTCAGAGGCTGCTAAAATCAAACACAATTTGGGTGCCTCTGTGGCTGCGGTGGAGAGAATGAGAGACCTGCGTTACCACAAATACCACAAAAATGCCACATGCTACCCAGCCCAGATCTGCCTGCATTTGTGGGCTGTCCCAAAAAGAGGGTGAATGTTCCTTTCTCATCCCTGGTAATGTTGCTTCCTTTCTCCCCGCATCTGTTATGCGAAATATCTCTTTGATACAAAAGCACAAAACGTTAGGTAGTCACGATGCATTTTTCCGCTGCTCAGCTATATGCCGGCTGGTTCTTTACTTGATGGTTGTTATGGGATATTTACTGGAAGACAATGGCACTCTGGGATTTAGAGTCAAGCTAAATTATTAGTAGCTTAGTATCTCATTATTCCTCTTTCTTCTGTGAGTCAGCACCATTTTCAAAGCACCATCTGGCACCATGGAATCAACACCCCTGCACGCTACAGTCATTAATAACAATTTGCTGATGTGCATGTATTGACAATCATTTAGCCTTGGGTGTTTTGAGAAACAGTGCCCTAGCAGTCAAGGCAAAGATGAGGAGGCTGTTGCCATCAGCTGCTCCTGCAGATGATGTCTTTGCTGGAGCTTTATTTAGTAGCTGTTGCTACAACCTGATGTCCAGGTGGGTGGTGTAGGTGGGTCCTGAGCAGTCTGTGCTGTGCTCGGACCCAGCTGCTAGCCAAGAGAAACATCTCCTTTTATGCCAAGTAACGTGGCAGAGTGCTACCTGCCTGCAGTCACCTCTTCTGCACATGGTCTGCTACCTGCTGACCCATTTTTGGGGTGCCTTTTCCCCTTCCAAAGGAACGCTCCAATCACTGCTACAGCCTCTTCTGCAGACCTCGGTTCAAATGCTCGTGGAAGGGCATCAGGCATAGGCTGCAAGATAAAAACAAGACCTGTTCTTGAATCAGGCCTGTGCTTTGAAATAGCCCCGTGAAGCTATCGTAGGGAATATTTTATGCTTTTGTGGTGGAAGGTGACAGTCTTTGCTACTGAGGTTAGACATGCATCTAAGAAGTGATCCTTCATAGTTAATTGTCACAGTGAGAATCCTTACAGCTTAACAGAAGCAAGGCAATAACAGCAGAAATCTCACAAAAGACCTGCTCCTCTAAGTGAACAAAATGCTCACACTTGAAACTTTAGAGGTAAAACCTATTCAATCCATGTATACGTTTCGTACCTTCTACCTTGGTAGTGTGCCTTATACAGAATAATATGCATTATTCTGCTGGTTAACATTAAAGAAGAGTTACACGTGTATTAATTTTAACAATAGAGTTGCAGCACAGCTTAAAAATGAACTTTTCAAGTTATTTGGTGGCATACCTTGACTTCACAAATGAGATCTTATGACAGTTGATGTCATAAGCAATTAAAGCTATGTCATTCAGCAATTAGAGTAACATTAATGTATTATGATATTCATTGTTACTACTGTGTGCAACCTTTCCTGTACTAAAGTAAACTTTTGGATACTTGCTTCGATTTTGTGTGTAAGAACAAAAGACTTTTATGTCTTTTAGACAAATTAACACATTTTTTGATGAAACTCTTAAGGGTAGAAATGGTTTCTACATGAACACAATTGTTACTGTAAAATGCCTTCATATAAATACCAAATATCTTCATGTAGTCAATAGTAGCCCTTTGCAGGTTGGATGTATGTGATGCCTGTGGAGATGACCTGTCCCTGTTAGTATGGACTGATCAGTTTTGGGCAGGAGACGCTGAAAGAGGAAGCAAGGTTTGCCCTTTAACGTGTAGCTTTGTGCATGCTTATGTGATGCTTAGAGCTTCGTATGATATGAAGTTCACTTTTTGTACGATATAAACTTTCACTTGTAGTGTGGAAAATGGTTCTTAGGGTATGGGGCTGTTCGTCAGGCTTATAATTTATATATTAGATAATAGAAAAGAGTAATTTTGCTGAATATATATCTTGAGAGCTATCACACCATCATCAGCTTTCATTGGAAAACAATTACGAGGCTTCAAAAATTATTAACATGCGAGACATTTTTCTTTGTGACTTCACTTACAAGAATGACAGAAATTTCAATGCATGATCTTTCCCTAGTGTATTCTTTGCCATTCAGTAAAAGCAGGAGTGGGAGAGGTAGATCATACAAGGTACAAAGCAAGCAGGGAAAAGCATTTACATAAGTGAGAAAATATGCAAGTACCTAATCTTAGCGGGTGTTACCGCTTCTTTGCAAATTTGGGGACCTTCTGTTGGGAGTGAGTACTCTCTGCTCTCTGGTTTCTCCTTCTGCGTCTTCCTCTCTGTAACTCTCCAGTTGCTGGTGTCTCCAAAGGACCTTTGAAGTATTTAGTATCCCTGAAGTATGCTGATTTGTCTCTGGAGATGTGGTTTTGTGTCCTCTTGCTCTTTTTAGCAGCTCCTGTTGATGCAGAACTGTAAGAGACCACTTGTGATCTGATAGTGTGGGCTCTTATGTTACCTAAGCTTTTCAGAATTAAGTGCTATTGAATAAGACCAATGTATTTTTTTTCCAGAGGTCTGCGCACCATTTGTAGGTCCAAATACTGCATCTAGTTACCAAAGAAAGGTAATAAAAAAAGAGCAAATACATTGTCAATTGTCAACAGCCTTAAACTATCTATGTTTGCATCTTCTCTGGAAATTTTTTTGTAGCTCCACAGACTGAAAAAGTTGAAAGCCACTGACACAGGGCAGTTCTTTTGCGGAGACCATCCCAGTTGCGGAGAATCCCCCTTACCCCATGGCCTCTCGTTCTAGTTGGTTTGTTGAGCTGCCCTGAATCTTGTATACTTTTGAATGCTGGGTTAAAGGATTGTTAATTTTTTGTAGATAGGAGGGGCTGTGATCAAGCCACTTAACCTTTCATTTGATAAACTAAATGGATTGATCTCCTCAAATCTTTTACTCTAAGGCATGTTTTCCAGCCTCTTACTCATCTGTGTCCTTTGACAGCTTGTGGAGATTCGATGCGTTGGAGACGAGACCCTGTTTACTGAGCTTGGAGTAAAAGGGTCCTGCTTGTTGTTTTGGGGCTTTTCAAGCCTTTCATGTATGCAGTTGTGCACAGAACCATTTTTTCTTGTTGTGTGTTTCAGGTTGTTCTGGCAGACTCTAAAATGTTTGATTTTAAATGATGGCCAGGCTTGACTTAAATCAATATGAGGGAGATGGAAATGTATTTCAGGATGTTTCTTTGTTGGTCAATAAAATGCTATACCCTGTGCCATCAAAAAATGCTGAAATCAGCTTTGAAGAAGCAGAAAAATGCAATAGTAGCAGATGCAATTATAATTATTTGCGGCTCTAAATCACCTCCTGTATATAGGGGTAAAATGGAAGTTAAAATAACAGAAAAGAGATGTTTGTGTTCTTCAAAATCTGAGGTTTAGGCTTGAGGTAAAAGAGTTCATGTATGCTAACAACAAGCTTATATGACCTTTTAATAATGAAGAAATGGGAAGGACATCAGATGCTTCATCACCGAAATCAGTGACATTTAATGTTAATTGAATTAAAGCAAAAGTATTTGTCCTAGACATTGCCAGTTGAAGTTTTCTTCTTGAGGGGTTTGTCCCCATCGTGACCCAGGGGATGAAACGAAACTGAATGTTTTTTTTATTGTTGTGTTTGGATGGAAATGGTGATCTGATTGCCTGAAAAGCGTTCTTTTCCCTTTCCTTTTCCTGTGAACACACAAATACAGATTTAGGAAGCTTGTAACCAGTGAAGCTTCTGGGAGGGGATGACCTGGGCCACCATATGACTGCAAAACTAGGAGGAAAATTAATTTGCTTTCATTTTGGTTATCTGCCACGAGAGCTTTAGCTGGTTAAAGTGGAAGCGGCAGGCTAAATTCATCTGTCTGTTGGTGGAGGATGAGCGTGCATACAGCTGGCATAAATCTTTCCAGTTCACTTGGACAGAGATCATACAAGTTCACCTTGTGGGATTTTTTTTTTTATGTCTGCATGTCTGGCAATCAGAGAATTTGCATCAGATTTCAGTTGAACATTGTAGCATTTTGGAAAGACAACTTGTGTACAATAAAGCCTGCAACATTTATGGACGCCACCTAAACTAACAAAACAAGTTATCTGAGGTGAGGCTACTGCTGCAGTATCTCTGGGAGTGCAGAGCTCAAGACAGGCTGCAAACACAGCATGAGATGACATCCCCTAATTCTGTTCATGCGTTGTTTGGAAAATGTAAAATGCACATTAGTTTTCACAAGGCTCTTGTGAACCTGTAAAATCTTTTTTTTTTTTTAAGCTGTAACTAAATCTGTGTTCCTAAGCTTCTGCCTGTGCAGCAGTTAGTTTAAAAGGGGAGAATTTAAGTTATTCTGAGTATATTAGCTCCCAAATTTTTCACCTTTATCGCCACTCGACACTTCAGAAAAGTCATATGGGTGTAATGAAGCTGAATTTACCTCCTTGTGCAAATAATATATCAAATGCTATAGATTCTTGGGAACTGGTGCATGTGACCATTGTGTAAACAAAACAACACACTTGAAGCAGTGACATTACACAAGTTACAACAAATCAAATAGAATTATTATTTTAAAAAAAGGCAAATAAGAAACCCAGCCACACTTCGTAAATGATGTTCTCCAATATGAGGATTGTCCAACTAAAGAGGTGTGTACCTACCACCTGACAACTTCCTTAATGTTGTTATAAGCTGTTGGCATTCTCTTATTAAGACAAAACTGCCCATTTTCTACACTTCTCTATCCAGTTGTGTGTGTTGGCTGGCACGGGAGCCTTGCGTGCTGTGTCCTGAAGGCCTACCGCATTCCTGGGGTGGGGTTGTTTCTACACCACTGGCTGGATAGCGGAAGGTCCAAAAAGTCTTGACTGGTTTTGGTAAGATGTTGCTGTTTGTGGAAGGAGCGGGGCGATGCTGGAAACTGCATAGGCCTTAACGCAGGCTGGGGGGAAAGGAAGCTGAAGCTGCCGATGGACATCAGCAGGGCTGATTACTTGTAATCAAAAAAGGATTGTATATGTGTTATGGAAATGGCGAGTGTTAAGAAAGGATTTAGAGGAATATAAAGGAGTACATGCTCCATTTCAGTAAGGAAACTATCATCAGTTAAAATAAATAACAAAAACGAGTATTCAGCTTTTTAGCTGAACTAAAAATGTTACAAATCACTGTGAAGAAGTTGTCGTGTGGTCTTAGATTGACCATAACGCTTCTGCTTTTTGCATGTCCCTTCATTTGCCTGCTGAAAACCATACATTTTTGCTTCTGCTCAATTCTCAAATTTCCTACCACTTTCCACATTTTTTCAAAGCTACATGATACAACTCTGCAGCTGTGACATGTATTGGAAGCACCTTGGTGACTTCAGGAGAACTGCTTGAATAAAGTGAGACTTTCAAAAATCTGTTCCTTTTGTCATAGAAAACAGAATGAAGAGAGCAAGTCACGTGTCAGAGATGGCCATCTTCTAAAATTTGTGGTGCTTATTGTGAAAAGCAATTTTCCAATGCATACGGAAATCCAGTGGGCAGGGTTTTGCTGTCAGCTTGAGGTCAGCATGTAGGATTTGTTTTGAACTGTTCTCATTTTAGATATTCAGGTGTCTGATACATACGTGGTCATGAACAAATAAATCCGTGAAGAGCAGTGCTGCTGCCTGAATTCGGAATAAACGAGGTGAGAAACGAGCAACCTAATCTTGGATCATTTTCAATATCAACAGCCCTTCGGTGGTAGGTTTGAAGCAGAACATGATTCAGACTGGTTCTGCAAAGAAAGGGTGTTTGTAGGTTGAGGAGGAAAGGCACCGGTGGCCGTTAGCTGTGCGGTCCAACGGGAACTCCTCACGTGTCCTCAAGTCCGGCCAGAGACCAAGCACAGGCTTGTCCAACGTCAGTGGAAACCTTCAAGAACTTTGTCTCATCCTCTATGGAATCTTTTGAAGTCAATTCCACCTCCCTCCATGCAATGCCCTCGCAGCATTGACAATATGGACAGGTCATTAGGAAGAGAGTACTGGGTTTTGACTAAAAAGTACTGAATTTTAGCCTCTTAATCCTCCCTGGATTCCAAAACAGTTTCTTTTCTCCTTTCAGAGTTTTCTGTCAAATTTCTGCCCTGATCTCCCCCCTCCACTCCCTCTGTTGTGTTATCTGAGGATCAGATATCCCAATTAGTGTCATCATCTTTCCTTTATGGAGCATTCTGCAGTATTGGATTAATAAATTTCCTCCATTTATAAGATAACAAATTGGCAATTATTGGGCTTCGCACCAATTATCGCAGAGTGCTGACAGGAGAACACCCTATGGTACCCGCTGCTGTGGCCTGTAACAAATAAATTCTACCAAATCTTTGCAAGTGAAAGACTTTGTATTTTAATGGAGGCACTAATCTAAATTACAGCTGCCTGTGGAAATACAGCAACTTTTGTATTTTAATAGAGTTATGTAAAAGTATGTTGTGGTATCAACAGGATTTTATTAATCTGATGTGGTGTCCTAACTGTAATATCTTACCGAGATTTATTATACATGATGGGATCTCAAAATGTGCATACTGGTGTTTTGTATACATTTCAAGATGTTGATAACTTGTTCGAGAGTTTGCATCTCCAAAGGTTAGTGTTTGTAAAAATTCACATTTGTAATATTCATGGTGATAAAAAGGACAGATGTTAGGTCCTCATTACGCCATTAATAGAAAAGAGAGAGTTTGAGCTGAATTCTTTCTGGATATACTGAAGCTTTTTGAAATACGAGCTGTGAATTTTAAGTCTGCAAGTACAGCCACTGATCATATGTAGGGAGTAGGCAAAGGGCGATACATATACAGCCTTAAATTGGAAATGTAATTGTAGCAGTATATCTACTGTTTACATTGTACCACGGACTTAGAGGAAATAGTCTCTCAGAATGTTGACTTTATTTTTTCACTTTTTGATTATAAATGCAAGACATTGATTTTTGGCTTAGGGAAGCTTACATGGCATATGGTATGAAGGTGCATAGACATTAATACATTTACAAGACTGGAGTTACTTATTTCTGAGAAAAGGCTCAGAGGTGATAGGACCAATATGTTTGAACTACATCAAGGATGTTAGGAAATCAGTGCAGATTATTTGGTTGAGGCTGTTGGGCAGAACAGAAGTAAAGCTTAAGTTGATTGAACAGACTGCAGGAACATTTGGGAAGGTGTGCTTGTACACAGAGTACTGATTATAATCTCTGAACAGTTCTTGTAAAAAGCAGTATAAAATATAGGACGATGTAAAGCAAGAAAAATAATTAGCTTGATCACTTTATGCTTCAGTGTATGTGATAATAGGAGGGTACAAAGCTCATTAGAGAGGTGCATGACAGCGTTTGATTCTAAACGCATTCCTTGTGCCTAAATGCTATTACAAGTCCTTTCTATTCCTGAACATATTTCTCAGTCTATAGAGGATAGATGAGAGTCTTGTCTTATGCTCTGTAGCTGGCTCAGCTTGGTCTGTAATGAATCCAGCTACTTGATGTCTCCAAAAATAACGCCTATGCCTGGATATTTGAATGCATTCTCTGTCAGTTATAATGTTCCTACTGAATGCAACTGCAGAGTGCCAAAGCAAAGACAGTGTCTTTTATTTCCTCCAGAAAATACTGTATTTTGATGCATAAAGTAATAAAATAAAAATTTGCTTTTAAGTTAATATTATGGCTGATATATATCTAGAAGCTATATATGTCAGTGTATGTAATGTGTAAATATTTATTCCGCCTGGGATGGGAGTTACTGAGGATGCTATATAAATGATCCAGAGCAAGCCTGAACCAAATGTGATGTGTTGTTACACTCTTACGCATTTGAAGCGGATCCAGAAGAGTCATGACTCTCTTCGTTCTACTTTGCCTTTGCTGGTTTTAATTTTTCTAGAGAAGTAGCAAAAAGTAAGAGTTTTCATTTCAGCAAATCTCATTTTTCTTCTGTACAGGTGCCGACTTCTTTTATACTATCTATTCATCGCTCAAAGGCACCGTTTTAATTGGAGCGCTCGTTATTTTAAAATCCTGACTTGGAGACACATGACCTGACCTGGAGGGAGCTGTGTTCTCTGGCTCGCAGGGGCGGCAGAGCTGGTAAGATGATCTATTCAGAGGTTTTTTGGTGGCTGGAAAGGGAAAGGTATTAAACAAAAACAACAAATATTTTGAAGCACAGTATGTCAGACTGTTAAAAGCCAATGCAAATGCTCAAGATCTAACAGTATTAAATGAAGTACTGTGTATTGCCACTCTGCTGAAACAATGCATCATGAAGTTATAAACAAAATTATTTGAATGATTCTTCAGTGCTGTTATGAATAGTAACCTGCTTCTCTAGATGAGGAGGAGACAGGCAGAGAAAGAGCGAGCCTTTTACCTAGCAAGAGCGTTCTTAGTCGTAGTGCCAATATCATTGCAAGGCTGCGCACACAGCTCATTTCTTTACATGGCAAGCGACTCCTTGGATTATCGTTTCCAGACAGGTGTCTGATTGGTTTGGGAGGCAAGATGTAATACTCGGAAATATTTCTGTAATGACTTTTAATGCAGATCAAGTTTTTTCCAAGTATTAACCATGTATCATGTAGGCCTAGCCTCTATAATTCTCTTAAGTCTTGACACCCTTCTTTCTTCTCATAATGTGCGCTATGCTTGCAGATGTGTGGATGGCTTAAAAAAAAAGATAAAAATGAGTTGAGTGCTTTGCTATTTAAGCTCTCGGAAGTGGGTCTTTTCAAGGACTGTTACTTTAGATTGCGAGATCACTCTGCCGTTCGGCTCACCTCGTTCTTTTCCACAGCTGCCTCTCTATTTCTTCATCCGAATGCATAAGCGATGGGGTTGTTGACACTGTCATTGAGCATCCTCTTCTGGTGTGGCAATGAAGCTCTCAAAGTATAAGGAATTTGTCTCTCCTGAGCTATTGTTCCAGTCCTCACCTGTAAGCTGCTGTGGATAAACATCGTATCCCAGTGCTAATTCTTACCTTTATCTTTAATGTTGAGTATAAAGCAGTAGAGGCTGATGGTATTTTAAGTGGTGTAATTTCTTAGTGGGGGGCACTCTTGACTGTGCAAATATTTTATAAGAGCTAAATACTGAACAGGGCTGGGCAGCTACAGCTCAGTACCAAAATGAATAGAAGCAGTAGTTTAATTTTGTAAAAAAGCACTGAAGTGGTGTTACTGAAAATGCTTCACGCCTTAAACATGTCAGTGTCTAGAGAAGGCTGATAGTACGTGGCAGCCTTCAGTCAAAGCTTTGGCTACTCTCTCTTCCTGGCGTGTTGTATATTATGTAGTGGTCTCACTGAATGTAGCTGATCTTCACAGGGAGCAGAAGAAAGGTTTAGTGAATGAAAACTATCTATTAAAAGGCCCTCAAGAGACAAATCTATCAAAAATGGATTTGGAGTCATATGGCAGCAAAACGTATTAATGCTGCTGCACAAAAATTTTGAGTGCTGGTGGGGTATGCTCCAAAATGGATCACATCATCCTGGCTCCAAGCCTTGTCAACTTTTGTATCAATACGAACTGCAAGGGCATAAGGGAAGTTCTCATAAATGTGTCTCTCCTGGCATTGTGCCTTTAAGGATTTCTGCTAACACTTCCGGAAGTGGGCATGCTACTCCACTGCTATATTTATGCAATGCTCAGCAAGAATGTGAATCCTCTGCATTTTAAGAGCATGTGGACAAGGAATTGGCTTGCAGAAGAGAACAAGGGAAAACTGGCATGGGATATTCCCATGCTAAATACTGAAGCTTTTTTTTCCTTCTGGTTTCAGCTGGACTAAACTGCAGCAAACAGTGAATTTCAAGTAAAATATATTAACTAAAGTTCACAGGTACAACTCGGCTTTAGCAGTTGCTATTTGATTCTCACTGAAAAAGCAAGTTCCCCCAAGGTAGTTTTGCTCAGAGTCATAATATAATTGTAATAATTTAAAGAGCTGCCAGGTGGTACACCAGGGTATTTCACTGAGTACTCATAGCCATGGATTTGTCTATCAGTTCACAAATATTATTTGTCATAAACCGAAAGATTTCTAGGTGGAAGCAAAAATGAGACAAAAGATCTCACTTGTATGATGAGTAAAATATTGCCCAGAGAATGTAAAGGCATTTTAATAATGGCAGCCTGAGAGAGAAGAGTGATGGCAGGAACACAACATACAGTGTAAGCAGATCATCTTTGGTGCCCATACCGCTTTTATGGGAAGCACGAGGCCAGGCTTACTGGTAGGCTCCAGATGCTTTCCCCTGCTCTGGAGATTCAAAGGTGCAGTAAATCCAATTTAGCTGAGCAGTTGAGCAAGCTTTACAATTGCTTTGTGTCACTAGAGTGGAGCAAAGCAACCAGACCTTATGCATGAATGTGGCCTGTAAACATCAAAGAAATGAAAGGCATGGAATAACGGTATGTCCCTGAATCCTTTGCACAATTCACACGCACCTGAGGCTGCAAGCGTGTGTGTGTAGTTGCATGTCCAAATGGATGAATAAGTATGCAACAGCATGTGCTAAATACACGGTTACGTGTTTGTGCCAGAGTATTTTCTGTGTGTTTTCTACTTTTGGTTATTTCACCATATTACTGAAGCAACTGCAAGTGTTTTTTAAAACACTGGAAAACTGCAGTTGTTTTCTCATAGTACTATAAGGCACTGCATGTAAAGAATGTGTGAAATAATCTCATCACTCCTTTTGTCCCTGCTATTCCTAACAAAGTGATTTGCAGGTTTTCTCTCCTGCTTCCTCTTTATTCACTTCTGCATTATTTTAAAAATTGTGACTCTCCATGTGTTGAGCGTAGAGTTTTTTCCTGTGATGTAACTCAGATTTTATGGATATTAGTTACAGTATCAAACTGGCTAAGGGCTATTAGGCAATATCACAGACTATAACAGTAGTAAATCTTTAACTCTACTTATAATATGCAGAAAACTACAACCCATAAACTTTTTAAATGTTTGAGGTAAAAGGAGAGCTGATGTTGCTGACAGTTTTATAATGTTTACGTAAATGTTTCCTTACTTATGGCAGTATAAAACCAATGAGTTAGAGACTTTAAATGGAGCATATTAAGACTGCTTATTAAGGGAAATGTCCTGAAACTGTTGTAGCTGAGGATAAGGAATGTAAGATCATGGGAACCCAATGAATAAGTGTGGTTTTTTTCTCCCAGATTTTGTATTAGATTGTACTTTAGGATTTGTGACAGACCTCTTAGTTGGCCAAACCTTTGAGGCAGATGTATTTAGACCTTACTCTTAGCCATTCAGAGAATACTTAAAAGGCTCTCTAACTTAAAAAGACATGTTTAATTTAGATTACTCGTTAGAATAAATAGCTTTTTTAAAATAGAAATTAGATAAGACAGAACAACACAAAGGATTAATAACCAACTCTCCCCCTACATGTGATATCCTTGCAGCTCAGTCCCTCCTTCCAGACTTCGGTCCAGTTGGTGGACCAAAGCTCGGTGGCTTTTGGGATCACAGCAAATTCTGCTCCCTTGCCAGCTTTTCCTGCAGCCACTCAATCCT
Organism: Calonectris borealis; assembly: GCF_964195595.1. Lineage (NCBI taxonomy): Eukaryota > Metazoa > Chordata > Aves > Procellariiformes > Procellariidae > Calonectris > Calonectris borealis. The sequence continues at coordinate 5,437,745 of NC_134318.1, read as the reverse complement.
ACTTCTCTTGACTGCCTGCTCCTCCTAACAATTTCTCTGCTCAGCTCCCCTCCTTCCTGTGAATTTTTCTGGGGGAAAAAAAAAAAGGGTCGCTTAATCAAAAAGGCATTTTTTTTGCCTTGCTCTCAGAAAAAGATCAGTTCAAAGAGCTCTCTTCAGATGGCTTGAGATGTTGATCCTATGTGACATGGCACTTGCCTTTGGGGCCCAAGTCTTACAGCAAGGACCCAGTCTTACAGCATGCCAGCCAGCCCCAGCGCTCTCTGGAAGACACTGGTGTTGCTCTTGGGGAGCATCCTCTTCCTCCGGCCCCCGCAGCTGAGCTGAGCACCGGCCCCGTGGCTGGCCATGAGTAGCCCTGCCACTGCTGCTTGGCAGCCGAGGGATCTGCAAGGGTCTGGCTTACAGATTTGCTGAGTGCTTGGATGGAGAAGACCTCCTCGTTGTTGTCGTCTAATTAAGAGGTTTGTGCTAAGCGGGGTTTAAGGCTTTGATGGAATGAAAATACATGCATTTAATCTCTTCAGTTTCTGGGTGTTATGAATAAAAAACCCCCCAAACGTGCTTGCTTTTCCCATTGGAAGGCTGTGTCAGAAAAGACACTTCCCCCCTGCCCCGATTCAGCCAGGCGTTATTCCCTGGATAAGGTGGCTATAAGGGCCTTGGTCTTTGTGCATGCCTCTCTCACTCTTGGTGTGGAGTATCTCCATTTTATAACCAGTCTCCACTTTTTGAGTCCTCAAGGGTCTTGACAAGTTTAATCTCTTATCTCTTTTGTCCCTTTAAGTAGAGAAAGGCTGTGTCTTATCAGAATAGAAGTTGTTTCCCCTCCATACAGATTTAAACACATCTTTACTATAGCAGGAGTGGTTGCAAAAAACCTTTCTGCTTCGGTGAGATTTAAAGGTCTCTCCTCCTGCTCTGCTGGCTGCACAACATCATTCAGCAGGATCTGGGCTCTGCACTGGACTTCACATTCACTATTAATGTGTATGTTAAAACTTTAGATGAAGCCAACATCCAAACCGTCTAATTGGACACACGTACTGTTGTCTCTTGAAGGAGACCAGACGTGTTCTTGCCTGGCATGACTGGCTACCACAGCTGGTTTGGGATGTTTGATTCGCAAAGTCTTTTCTTCCATACCATAGTATCTGGGTTCTATAAAGATGGTCAGGTGCATCATCAACTTAGCACTGATAAGGTGAACTGTAGCAATTTACCACTGTGTCATATACTATGATCGCTTAAATTAAACTAAACCTATTTTGGGGGTAAGTGACGCTGAATATTTTGCATTAGCTGCAGACTAGGGACATACCTATTTGCAAATATTGCAGAACAACTTCTGTAAACCAATGATATGCAGAAATGCAATTACTTCCCTAAATTCATGGAACAGCTCTCTACAGTTTGAGAAAGAGGTTTATTTCTATCAGTGCAGGTTTTTCCTGAAACTAAAGCCACCCTTTTACAAGAGCCTATAGATGCTGTTTTCTGAATTCTTTTGTAATTTGGCTTGTTGTCTGGAAATAGGTTAGGGGGGAAAAAAAAAGTATGAATCATTTGCCAGGGAACATATGACCATGCCAAGGTTTGGTATTTTCTTTTGTTTGATGTCGCATAATGCAGTATGGAAGCTGTGAGCCAAGTTTATTAGTATTGTACTGATATGTAAATAAGAGCATCTGTAATGTGCTTAGTTATAATAGCTGCAAATTGGATAGAGCTTTGGTTTCCTGGTTACTAATCAGGCTGTCTGTATTTAATTGGGTACATTTCAAACTATCCGTAGGTTTCATTTTCCAGCCAGTCCACAGAGGTATGCTTATGATGGAAAGTGCTTCTGATTTTGTAGTTAATTCAGCAGAAACGGACAAGCCAATTTATTTTAAAATCTTAGTAACCACACTGATCTCTTCTCCTGGATTGAAACTAGCACACCTCAAACCACTTAATTTTTCTGTTGTTTATATGAAGTGTCATTCTACTAAATTGCGTTGTGAAAGGTGTGCAAAAAGCTCATGATGGTCGTCAGAGTCCAAATCTAAAACTGCTTTTTAAAATTGCTTCCTGTCAAAGAATGATTTATTATTTTAATTTTCACTACAGCAGTTAAGGTGGTAGAAAAGATTCTTTTGAATGACTTTTTTCATCTGACACAACCTCATTACAAGGTATGAGGTATTTTCTTCAAGGTATTTACTTTGCCAAAGCTGTAACGAGTATCCACACCTTTTACCTGCCCCAGAGCTCTCCAGAGATCTCTAACCAGTGCCATTGCAACCTCCTGCTTTCACTGATTTTATACAATTTTGAAAGTCTAAAACCTCTTCTAGGAGGACGGTGTCAGCTTAAACTATGGTTAATTCAGCTTGAAAGAGAGTGCGATGGGAAAACTGTAACAAAAATCTACTATAATGCTGCTGCCTTTCATCCTGGCTAGTCCTAAAATGAATTCAGAATCTACTGAAGTCCATGGCAGGAAGGCAATCACTGGATACTACCAAATGTACGCCGTTCAAATCGGTCTGATAACACTGAATTTTGACTGAAGGTTCAATGCAGTTTGTTTCATGTTGCTGTATGTGTATGTTCCTCCTGTCAAGGGTGTGTCGCGTCCTTTCTCATCACAGCCTCCCACGCTAACTATTAGTGATTTCAGCTCACCATGCCGATGACCCATCTTCTCTCTTCACTCCATCTGTCTTCGTTATCACCCCTTCAGTTGACCTGCAGTGAGGCTTCACCTGCCTCACTCGAGGGCAGGACTCTTTGCTTGATTTGGCCTTCCCTGTTCCTGATTTTTCCACTGCCAAGTGCCTTCACTTAGCCCATCACCTCCTCCCACTCGACGCTGGCTTCCCTCGTCTTTTCTTCGATGCTGAGCCCAACATTGCCTACCTCCTCCCTGATCTAATCTCAGTAAAACCTCATTTTTTCTAATCATGATCCATTTTACTGTCTTTCTCCAGCGCCCAGTGCTGGTGTGCTGTGGCATGTCCTCACATCCTACAAAAAGCCCGGATGGAAATCTTGTGACCAAGGTGGATTCCTCCATGGCAGGTTTGTTCTCCCATGTTTTCTTTGGCCAAGCCTTTTTAGCTGAATGTGCTACCTTCACTATTATGGGAACAAGCCACCTTCTTTTCTTTAAGGAAGAAATTAACGGTCCTCTTTCTTTCTGACGGGCCTACAGAGGACTTGACAGAATTCTGACTGAAACTGGCCCATCACTTCCCATCTGCCTCTGCTTGATTGAGCTGCTTTTTTTTCACTTGGCTTGTAAGCTTTTGGGGAAGAAAGTTTTCAGTTTGCTCAGTTTTTGCATGGGGGTAGCACAATGGGATCCATAATGAGATACCTCAGTGGTAAGATAATACAAATATAATAGTAATGCTAATTAACTGCATGCTAATGAAAGTTCATTGTATGCACTCACAGCTTCTTTTAGGGATCAAAATAGGACTTCCCCTGCTGCATTTGGGAGTTTATAACAGGGTTGTATCACTCTACATCTGCCCTATTCTTATCTTCTTTCCCTAAGCCTCCACTCATAGCCACTATCAGAGACCACCCTGGCTCTCTGAAATAATTCCATTGCTGGTCTGCTTTTATGTCCCATTTCTTCTATCAGCTTACAGAAGTGATTCTTCCTCCTGCTTAGTTCTTAAATGTTGAGTGCTCAAACCTCCTCCCCCCTCACATCTTTCCGACCTCCATAGGAAAGAGTTTTTGTACTATATGTTTTGAAAGCTCCCTGGGCATTGCGCATGCCCCTGCAGTATAACCGCATAGTGCTCTAGGGAAAGGGAGTCTTGAGTACTTACGAAGTTTGTTTGCAGTGCAGTGAGTTTTAAAGAGGAAAGGAGCAACTGCATTCCCTTTTAGACCTGAAATGCTAGGTTTGCAAATGAATACTTGAACCACCATTAATAATCTCAGCATGAAGAAATAATGTAAAAAGTCAGAGGAAACCCAGGACCCTCTGAAATCAATTGTGGTCAGTTGTAGTGTTATTCCAGGTATTTGTAGTATGAATGAAAAGGATGGTGATGAGGTGCAATTAAAGTATTTTTGACAGATGTCAAAGGTTGAAGGGACAGCAGCTTATGAAAAAATTGAATTAAGTTCAAGACTCTGTATTAAATGTGTTTCAACAGTACATACTGGAACTGGAAGATTTTAACTATGCACTCAGGAGAATGAAACTCTAGATTCATAGGTTTCAAAAGTCCAAAAAACAGGTGTTTTGGATATTCAGTGGGATTCATGCGTGTGAATTTAAAAGAGTAGATCTGAGGATTTAGAAATATTTTAATAAAAAGCTTTAGCCCAAAATGCGAAGGTGTAAGTTAGCTTGGAACTTACTGTTGTTTGTTTTATAACTTTTGGATTCTTGGAAACTCTTGTACGGATGTAATGTTTGATCTAAATTTTTGGCTTGATGCTTCTAACAACAAAGACATATGGCTGTTCAGCAATGATTGTTTCAGGTACAGAGAAAGTCAAGGTAGGTGATGTAAAGCAAATAACCAGACTGAAAACATAGACAGTCTCAGAAAGAACTTCATCTAAGTGGCAAAGCAACCAATATGTTATTAGAACAAAACAAAACAAACTGTACTAAACCAAGTCAATTTTCAAGCAACTAGTGAGGTTACCGCAATGTACTCAGTTGCAGGCACAATATATTTGGAACAAAAACCTCTTCAAAACTTGTGATTCATAATAAATAGGTCAAGAAATGGTTATTAAAAGGGGAATATTCAAGGTAAAAACCTTAAAAATTTACCTACTCGTATCTATGCTTTTAGTGTTTGTGCTGTTAGATTGCACTTTACACTCAATGTGAAGTGAAGTGTGAACAGGAGTGGAAAAAAATGAGAAAAATCTTTTATTGTATTTAAAAGAATAAAAGTTAAAGATAATGTGGCTTGAAAGTACTTACAAAAGTAAAACTTCTAGGATTAAATGCCTTCTAAACACAAATTCTTAAACCTTTAGGGACCTTATGATGTTAAGCATCACTTAGAAAAATGCCTTGTGAAAGGTATAAATAAAAGGACAATCTTTGAATTTTAATAAAATATCCATAGGTAAAGAGGAAATTAAAATTGATGTTAAAATTACTACCAGCCAGTTTACGTTCTCTAGAGGAATGAGCAAACATTTTAAACAAATCTCAAGGTTGAAGAAAATGGAGTATTATTGCCTTGGTTGGACTACGGATTTTCAGAAGTTTTGGAAATACATCTGGATAATCATTGCACCTCTCTAGAGAGTGATTCAAAGTAACAGATGTGGTAAGACCTATGAGTGTACGACCTTAATCAGCAGTATATAGGTTTATACTTCATTTCAGTCATAGTAAAGTGGTCTTGTGAAGAACACTGGCTTCAAGCCAATGTACACCTTCTGTGTATATTGCTGAATCATAGTGTAATTCCCTGTTATTCTTTTCATTTTAGTGCTGGTTTTTCTTCACTAGATTCAAAGGTGTTTTTAATAGTTGCCTGTTTATTTTTATTTGTAAGAATTTATGACATTTATCACCTTTTAATCAAGGTATCCCATTACTAATGCTTAAAATTATTGAAAACTGAAAAAAAGACAACCCTTATGTCTGATATTTCCTGGAGGTCATTCTCACTTGCTTAGTACAGAATTATGAAAGAAACAATTTCCAAATGCTTTTTTAATACAATCAATCAAACCCTGTAGCAGCACAGCATAGGAACCTAAAAGGAACTGATTTGTCTCTAAAGCATTAATCCACTTTTAATATACAGCTCAGATACTGCTGTCACATTTTGCAGCAGAAAATTCCTGAGGAATAATGTGAATGGAATCAAGAAATGTTAAATTACACTAATTTGAAAATTGTACAGATGACATGTTAATTTAGGAAGATAGTCTGGAGGAACATGACTGAGAAAAATTGCAGTCTATTTAAGGGTAGAATTGGAGGAGAATTGAGTAAGAAAACGACGTTTGGGTTTAGCGATAATGCAATGAAAATGTTGGGAGCTAGCGGGCAACCGTTCTGAAGCTCAAATCTCTCCTGATCTTGCAGCCGTCTTCCCAGAGGGAGGGAGAGTATGGGCAATGAATGCTGCTGGAAAATGTGCAGGCTGATGGAAAATGAAATGTTTGGTGTGCTGGTGCTCCTCCAGGAGCTGGCTGTGCTGCTGGAGGAACTGGGTTTCCCGCTGGCTCCCCTGGATCTTGGGGAACCTCTGAGTCCCAATACGTCCCAGCTCCCCATGTTTGCGGCTGGTCCTGAGCCGGAACTTAGGTCCTAGAATCATAGAATCATTAAGGTTGGAAAAGACCTCTAACATCGTCGAGTCCAACCGTCAACCCAACACTACCATGCCCAGTAAACCATGTCCTCCTGAGTTTCGGGCTCTGGCGCAAGCTGCTGATGAGATAGTGATTTCATTTAGGAGGGAACTAGGAAATATGTGGCTTTTGTTCCAAATCAGAGTGAAGCCAAGTATGCAGTTGCTCTTTGAAATACAACAGCTCTGGCCTGGAAATTGCAGATGAGTGGAACCCCTTTTTTGTCCTGTACCGGTCAGGTTCAGGGTTGTGGCAGCCCTGCAAACAACCCAAGTCTTTAGCTATTCTCCAGCATTGGCCTAGTTTCAAGTTGGCACAGAGCAGTTTAAGGCTATTATAAGGTCTATGGCAGCCAACCTTTCTGCCTGTCCCTTTGTTAGAGGCAAAGGGAAGCAAAAAGTACCTGCTGTTTGGAGAGCCTCAAGTAGCAGGGGTGGAGTGACTGTGTTAGGTTAATGATTGGACTTGATGATCTTTAGGGTCTTTTCCAACCTAAACGATTCTATGATTCTATTCTACAATGGGAAAGCAATGACTTCAGGGATTAGTAGTTTGCCAGCGGAGGGTCTGGACTTTGTTATCATGTAAGAATTCAGGCCAGCAGCAATGAAGTCTCATCATTCAGGAGCTGCACAGGCTGTGCAGAGCTGGACAACACGCAGTTCGGGGATGTTCATCAGCAGAGAAGGACCGAACACACGTGTCCTCCTTCCTTTTTAGCCTCCAGTGACCTTAACGTGGTCCATTCATCATAATCCTGCCAAAACTAACCCCAAAATATTTGATAAAAAGAGTGACTTCAGAAAATTTAGATATCTATATGGCTACACAGAGTAGTATCCGAAGAGCTGCTTCAGTAAGGTGTTTTAGAAATTTCTTTTTGCAGAGACTTAAACTTTTGCCAACACAAACTACTATGGAAAGAAAACTAACACAAAAGCTATTTTCTTTACATCAAATACACCAAGAATTGGCAAGATGAAAGAAATATATGTTGAAGCGAAAACAGCAGCTGCAAAACTATTGCTTTGACTTGAGTAGCAAGGTGTTAAAGTTTATGAGGAACAGTAAGCATTTACCCAGTAGGGAAATGACAGCGCCTGGCTGCAATCATACGAATGGCAAAAGAACTAAGATTTAGCACTGTGCTAACACCAAACAGAGAGTGCTAGAAAGGGGAAAGGAACCGGGTGATGAAGATAAAGGAGCTGGTATACAGTCCCAGAAAGAGAAAAAGAGCCTGCCACTCTGCATAATACAACAAATGCAGTCTCACCAGCTGCAAAAGAGGCTGCAAATTAACCTAAGGTAGTGAAGAATAAAAATAGTCTTGGAAGTTAAGAGGTCACTGCTCAATTAGAGGAAACAACTGCGTAACCATTAAAATCGCAAGTCAGAGGACTGTGAGCAAATGAGCAAAATGTGGAAATGGATAAAGGGTATTTGAAAGCAAATAATGGGGAAATTCTGGTGGTTCTCAGTTTGAATAAAAGTAATGACCTTAACCAACACAAAGCGCTCAACAGAAAGTAAATGCATGGCTCCATTAAAGGCTGTAAGTGTTATATAAAAGTGACCTCTAATGGAGAATATAAAAAACCGATGGCCTTAAAGATAGTGTACGTGCAGGCTGTAATGCGAACATTTATTTTGATGTCAGAGGGCTAATGGCTGCAATATTTTAAGAGGAAACTTTAGAAGTTTGATGAGAACAAGAGAAAAGTCAAGTTGCCCTGGGTTATGCCCACGTGTGTGATCTTGGCATCGCTGCTGCTCTGTTGTGTCTCGAGGTCTTTCCCGAAGCCGCTCACTTCTGCGGGGCAGTGTCTTCAACAGCCGGGTCAGGCCTTCGATGGTCTGGCTAATTACTCTGCAACAGCCAGATTCGATGACTGCAGCTGGTGCTCTGCTGGTGAGGAATACAGCGGTGCTTTGGTAGAGTGTAGTAGCTTTGCTGTCAGAAATTAAAATGGTCCTGAAAGAAATGCGCAATAAAATAGTTTAATTTTTAAAGCAGTAGTGATAAAGGAAAACAATTCTGCTGCGATTATGCTGCTTAAAAAAAAAAAAAGGAAAAAGGGTAAAAAAAAAATTCTGCAAAGTCTCCTTGGGAATATTTACCCACTAAATGGTGGATGACCAAATACTTGAAAAATATTCTCCAATTTTAAAGTTTGGGTTAATTAAAATTGAAGACAGCATTTCCTTATAGGGAAGACAGAATGAAAATAAAATCAGAGGTATTCAAAACTTGGTGGAAATATCCCTGCTCCTTTTGGAGTTCCCACGTCTGCATGGGATTAGTGTTTGATTGCGTCACGCTTCTATGGGAACAAGGCTTTTTAATGTTAGTGGAACCTCATTTTTTCTTTTTTCTTTTTTTTTTTTTAATAACTTGGGCTTGGTCCTATCTGAACTCAGAGATACTACCCTGTAATAAAAAAAAACCCAACAAAAAAAAAAACCAAAACCAACCCCCAAAAAACAAACAAAAAAACCCCAAACAAAAACAAAAAATGGGCAGGAAAGCAGGGCAAGGGGGGAAAGAATAGGTTAGGTTTCTGGTGTTTTTTAAATTTTATTTTATTTTTTAATTGCAAGCCTGTTGTCTAGATGGAGATGTTGACACAAGGCTTCTGAAGTAGGGGTTGAATTTCTGGCCCTCTGCACCTCTAATAAAAGACACAAAATCACAGCCAATAAAAAATAATTGGAAGAGAAAATCCTGAGAATGAAATGTCAAATAGCACTGGAAATGTTAACACAGGAGAGAAAATTATTAGTAAATATATAGGTGAGACTAAAACCTCTCCCTTTATGAGTGGAAAAGGGCAATTATAGGTGCAGGGCAAATACCCTGGTACTAAGTATCTAATTGGGATTATTTATCACTGCTTATTAGAAGAAGGGTTGGGCATCTCAATCATATATTAAAATTATAAGCCCAGAGAGCAGAGATTCTGCATAAGGGGATTCTGCAATATAGACAGTACTGGAATGGTTGGTGAGAAATTAGGAGCTTTAAAAGTGGTAGGACATAAAAAGCAGCAATTCTTGCTTTTTATGGCGCAATCCTTGGAAAAAAGTGATGGTGAGGCAGCCGACGCTGCATTATTGTGTCCCAAATCATTAAATGCCAGCAGTGTTTGCCCACGCAGATTACTCGCTATGGGAGAATTAGCCTTGGTGGTGGCAGAAGAAAATGGTTCCAGTTGAGCGGGGACACTGGAGGGGCAATGGGGAGAGGCACGTCTGGCTGCAGCGGTGCGACGTGCACAGGTTTGTGTTCTTCAGCTGCCTGACAGTATTTGCACCAAAAAAAGGGTGCAATACTCATTTTGGGTAAAATGAGCCAAGTTGGCCAAGGCTTGTTATAGAATTTGTCAAAACCAGCTCAGCTCATGTTGATATTGGTGGGTTAGGACTTGTGCGTGACAAGGTTGAGTTTGTGGTTTGGTGGTTGCTGTTATTTCCATGATGATTAGCAGTAACGGCTTATAAATCTAATACTGATGCAGACCCAGTGGTTTTCTTTCATATTTTTGTTATATGATGCAGGGGCAGGCAGAGATTTGCAGTTCATATAGACGACCAGATATAAGGAAAAATGGTTGTGAACTGGTACGCAGAGCGAGGGTTTGTTGATGGATAAGCAAAGGGAGGGTGGCAGCAACAGGCCAGATTCAAAATTGCTCACAAAAATTTAACTTTTTTTGCCTTGTAAATGTACAAAATCCTTCTCTATTATCTTGACAGGTCTTGACTGTGCTAACCTCCATTCCATTAACGTGCAATATGTAAACACCTGCTCAGACATTCCCTGTCCTGTAGGCAGTTCAACAGCTAGAATTCAGATTCAGAAATTGGCTCCTTGGTAGTAAACCATTATTGTGGAGGTAAGCACCTTGGAAACCATGCAGCCGTCACTGCAAGACAGTTATTTAAATATTTAGAAACAATATGACTATGGAAATCCATAGTCTGAGCACGACTGAGCCACCTTTATGGCTTTTTAATGAACCAGCCCAAACAAGATGTGGTGGCAGGCTGAAAAGGAGCAAACAAATGCCTTCTTTGAGCCGCTGATGACTTTGTCACATCTCCACTTAGGTGGTTGTATCCCACCTCACGCCTATGTCAGTAGTTTGTCATCCAGGGCAGAAAGGTTTAAAAGAAGTGCCAGAGGTTGCAGGGGGAAGTGCGATAGTGGAAATTCAGCTGTATTGACTATTTGAAGTCCCCGGCCGTAACATCTACTACCTGGCATTTTCTGGAGGCAGTAAGGCTGATGGAAAACAAGAGGCGGATACCAGAGAATTGCTTCATTAAATACACTTCCGTGTCCAGCTGGCTTCTGTGCGCTAGAGAAGGAAGGTGAATTAAGCAGGTAGAAACATAAAAACAATACAAAAGCAAATAGGAGTTGAAGCTATATTGAATAAACGAGAATAAAAAGCTTAGATCAGAATATATTTCTTGTCACTACTTCTTAAAAGAAACCTCCAAGCAGACTACTGGCTCTGGGGGTGGGAGAAAGCTTGGGGAATATTTAATCGTCAGGAGCAGGTCTGCGTTGCGGGGTGGGGATGTGCTTCTTGGCTTTCGTGCATGCAGGACTGTGTTAGCCAGTGACTGTTTTAGCTGTGTCTGTGGCTAGCAGTGAATATCAGCAGCTCACAGAGGGGTTGTCCTCTGTGAATTTGGTAGGTCTTGGGAAATCTGCCCTGTCTGCTTGGAGACAGATTCAGCCTGTGCAGGTAGTGAAGACTTGGTGTGTCGTTCCACTCTGTCTGCTCCTACTAGGAGAGAAGAAACTCCTGATCCACCTGACAAGCTGTTTCTGCTCTCAACATAGCAGTTTGTTTATGGGTTATTAATGCCCAATGTCACGGTGGAAACTCGCTTTTGCTTTCACCCACCGCAAATCATGAAACAGTGCACTTGCGTCAGGGGGCCTGGAAAGCAGGTGGTTCAGCGACGTACTTACTACCTGCAAAACGGGGCTGGCATCCAGGCTGAAGACGAGATGGTACTTGCGCAAGATGGTACAAGTACCGCGCTGCCAGCGGGGATGCATGTCTGTGCTACTTCCTACAGGGCTCATAGAGAATATTTCTACGTGGGAGTATTTTCCATGACAGTCCAATATTTTCAAGGTAATACTGTCTTCAAGGTCCAGTACAAATAATCTGAAAGTGGGATGGGTGTAGCTGGACTGACTCAAGGCAAAAAAGAAATAACGTGTGGTTTGTGTTCTCTCACCTGGCAGCATTGCCCAGAGCCTTGAGGGCAAAGATTGGAAAGTTAATGCTATAATGGGGGCTCATAAAGCCAGAATGTTACATATGCTGCTTTTTTCTATCGCATTGCTGTAGTGGTGCACTACAGTGACAGTTTGCCAGCTCTCAGTTTGGGATAGATGTTTCATGCTTGTGACACCTTGATCCCTCTAATTAATAAATGCTTGTAACTCAGTCTCATGAATCTTCCTTATTTTGGCAGGCATCTGCATGCAACCAAAAAGATTTATTAACAAAACTGAAAGGATGAACAGGGCCCATTTAGAAATCTGTAATGCAGGAATAGATAATTGGCAGTGCCTGTTTAAGTGTGCAAAATGTTAGAAAAAAGAAAACATTGCAAAATAGAGAAAATAGCCCCAGAGCCCAGGGAAGCGGGAGACTCGGAACGAGGTCCCTTCTTCAGGTGGAATATTCAGGTAGCGTGTAGGTGGGGAGAGTTGCATGGTAGTAGATGAGTACGTAGAGTCATCTCATGGCTGGCTAGAGAGTTTGGCAGTGCTTGCGGGATGTGGAGGGGAAATGCATTAGGAGCTGGGTCTCACCATGGTTGAGGGGTGACAACTGCCTCTTGCGCTCTGTTGGCCACCAAGATTGGTGGGTGGTCCTGATCCTTGTTCTTCTCTTCCCAGGGAAGCATTTGTTCTTCCCAATACACGTGCTACCCTGTGGGGTGGGCAGCTCACTAGTCTTCCTCACATGTGCTCTTTCCCTCTAGTCTGCTAAAGGATGATCCTGCCCCTAAAATTCCCCTCCAATGTGAACTCTTGCCAGACAAAGACCTGAGCTTCTCCAGTGCAAGAGCAGCAATATTGCCTGGGTGACTTAAGCTTTTTGGCAGTGCCTGGTACCTGTTGCGATTTTTTTATGAGGAAAATGATACAGAGAAAGGAGCTTTTATCACTGCTAAGAGGTAATGAAGATCAGCCTTTTACTATCAGTAAACGGGTAGCTGGTACTATGACTATTACTGTCTTAACAGTGTGTCAAAGTACTGCTGTGATCATGCACAAGAAAGCAAGTTGTAAGTATAGGAACTGGAGAGGTTGGGGTTTAGGGCACTAGACCTAGGAGGAGATGATGAAGAAATTGGGCTTGTTTAGTGTCCTGAAGAAGAGGCTAAGGGTGATCTAACAGCACCCCGCAGCTACCTGAAGAGCAGGTACAAAGATGATGGAGTCGGACTCTTTCTTCAGTGCCAGACAGCGTGGCAGGGGCCACAGGTTGTGTCTTGTGAGGTTGGGGTTGGAGATTGGAAAAAACTTTTCCACCCAGGAGGATGGATGAGCAGTGGACTCTCCATCCTCAAGAGGTTTTCACAACTTGACCAGGTAAAGCCCCGGCTGATCCGATCTAATGTTGGAGTCTCCTGGGACACTGTGGTCCTGCAGTTTTGTGGAGTCTGGGCCATCTGAAGGTGTAGAGCAACATAATTACGTACAAAAGAAGGAAGCATAAGCAGAATTTGGAACAAATTTACCACCTAAATGTCACTGTAAATGTTGTGTAACTGATCGTTCACGTGTACCAAAGTCAAACCATGTAGATAAGAAAAAAACCCTACCTAGGTAGGTAGAGAAATGTCAGGAGTTTTTTTTCTCTTTTGGTTTGGACAGGGATTTGGTTGCTCTATTTCAGTAGCCGCTCCAGTGCAGACTGTCAAACGACCTGCATAGTGGGTTAAGATAAGTAGAGCCGGCTCTTCAGAAGAGTAGTGTCTGTGACCTTAGTGGCTTGCCAGCAGCAGATCTCTCTCTAGATGATTAGACCCTTACAGGGGCACTGGCTTGAATAGAAGGCAACAACAGAAAGATGCCCATTTTCACAGGTTTAATTTGTAACAGGTTTGCTTTCTCATTTACATGTAGAAGACACACATAAAAAGCTGCACCTAATTAGTACAGGATTTGAAGACTTATATCTATTGCTCAAATGATAAACTACAAGGTCTTAACTTAAGCCTTAGAGTTCTAGGATTTAACACCCTGTGGGAAACCATGTGTTATTTACTATGTTTGTAAGAAAGCAATTGACAAAAATTAAGCAAAAAGAAAAACAAAGGATTATTCTTTACGGGGTTTGGGAAAAGATTCTTTTGCAGGTGGTACAAAGAATAAAGAAGTGGGGAATTAACCCTTTAATTATCTGTACAGTGATATTGGCCTTTGCTATGTATTCAACAGTAATTTTTGCTATGGAGAAAGCAGTGTAAACACGTGAAACTATCACATAATCACTTTCAGGATTAGATGGAACACGGTTGAATTTCTCTACCAAAAATAACCTAAGGGAGAATATAATGATGTAATACATAATTAATATAACATAGTATAAATATGAATTTCCTTCCTTTAGAAATTTGTGATGTGAAGACATGATTCCTTTGTCTAAATAGGCATCTTGGTCACTGGGGGATGCCCTGCCCAGCCTCCTGCCGCTGCCTGTGGAGAGCGCACGTCTCCTGGGAGGTTCCTGTAGGTCCGACCAACAATTCTTTCGTCCCGTCTGCCAGGTTGTGCCAACGCCTCTGTTAGCCTGCAGCGTAGGAAATGGCATTAAGTGCCGTAAGTGTTGGCTACATCAAAGAAATGGGTGATGGGATTTTAAGGGATGATGTGAAAATCACAATCGTTGGCATTTTGAAATGAAGAACCTTCAAATAACATCATTTTTTAAAATGATGAATGCGAGGTGTTAGGATGGAGGCAGAAGTTCCAGCTGATATAATTTTGAAGTATTTCAGCATATAAATAGATCTGGGCATGAACCACTATGCAAGACTTTAAATCATATTTTGCATTTGATTACTTGCTGGTTTATGTACAGTTCGTCTCAAGATTCTGGGGTCGACTGTTTTTTATTTGACATTCAGGATGCAAAACCTGGGTGTTTCAGAGGTTTTGCAATCAAAGCTGCATTTCAGCCTTGTAATGGAGCTGTTTTCTTTCACCAGAAATATACTCATGGTAAATTGTTTCCATATATATGGCTGCAAATATTAAATATTAAAAAGGTAAATAGTCTTCCTTTTCTCTGAGTATATTTAGAAACATTCATTATACAGGCGAAAAATACACATCTATTAAACCCTAGATGTTTGGGGTTTGAAATATCTAAACCGATGTAGTATTTTAATGTTCACTGTTAATTTCTTTGCTTTACAGAGTAAATAAAAAAAGAACTCTTTCTTGAGTAAATAAAAAAAGAACTCTTTCTTTGTTCTTATACGAACAATAATAAAATAAAAACCTTCACTTCAGCGTGAGGTTTGCTTAAACAAAAAGGCAATATTAGGCCTTGGAATAATATTTTTGCAGCAGTTATGTGAATAATGAGCTTCATCTCTGTTATTGCACAAAACCCAGAAGGAGATCCTTGGCTGGTAGAAAACATCACTCAATTTGGTTTACATCAGACAATTTTTTTTTGTGAATATACAGCTCAGGGAGAGAAATGGGGGATAATCTCAGTGGGCAGAGAATCACTTTCTTCGGTGCTGTAGTCCAGGGGTATTTGTGGCTCTGCAAGACTGGCCAGGTTCACCGGGAGCAGGTACAGGCGTGCGCGTCCCATTCAGAGGATTAACTCGGGGGACCATGCCCAAGCTTCAGTCGCAGGCTGGACGGGTGAACGATTTGATCTTGCGTTCGTGGATCGTTTCTTCCTTCTTCTCAGTAACAGGATGTTTGTTTAGAGGGGAAAATTGGAATTTAATATGGGCACGAGGAAAGAGTTTCATCTTTGGAAACAATATTATTGATTTTCTGATAATTTATGTGTAAATACATTTGCTGTTCAAGGACATTGGATGAATACTGTGAAACAACCAGCCCCTTTCCACAAACTTTTTATAAGATACTAAATATACACAAATCTTTGTACTGCTTTATTTGAAGATATAATGCCAGTCCATTTTAATTATATCACACTCTGTGTTCCCCTACCTTAGTGGCTGCACTGTTATTTTTATATATAAGTAAAGCATTGGTAATGTTTAAAGGACAATGTAGCCATTGAAAAATAGTCAGTGATATTTTGGCTGAGTGCTGCTTCAGCTTTGACAGCCAGATGGAAACAAATTTGATTTGTAATCACAGGACAAATGCTACGTTTGGATACTTATTGGCTGGAGCTGAAGGCTGGATGCTCTCTGCTCTCCCGGGAGCTGAGGCAGCTTTTACTCGCGGCACGGTGCTCGCCGAGAGGATGGAAATGTACCACCACGTTCCGATATTTCAGTCTCTCAGTTTGTCTCTGGCACCTCTAGAGTTACTTAATTTGTTATTGCAATTCCTGCATATGTATAAAAGGAGATAACCGAGGGATTAAATCATTGATGCAGGGGGTTGCAATATGACCAGGGTCTAAGTCCCATGAAATTAGCGGGGCGTCTCCTGTGAACTGCGATAGTCTCTGAACTGCACCTATGGAGAACGGGTGGCGGGGGGGGAGAACCTTACGTGAGCAGATAGAGAAATCTCACTTGCCCACCAAGCTCTCCTGCCCCCATATGCGCTGTTGGGGTCCCTTTGTAGAAGATTACGCTGAGGGATAAAAGCATAACCTGCTCCAAGCATCTATGCTTTGTGATGCTGGAGGGGGTTGATTTTGCACGCTGCCGACAGTCCTGCCCTCTCGCACACACGCTTTAAGCGCAAATGTACTTTAAGCTCATTAGCGATCCAAAGAACTTGTTCTGCACTGTATGGTGGATTTAAACTAAACGAATGTTTATTCTTCCTACTTATCAATATGTAGAGGGTGTGATTAAGTTGCACAAAAAGTAAAAAGTAAGAAGCAGCATTTCTGATTTTTTTTTTTTCTGGTCCCAGTTGTGTGACTAGAGATTTGAAAAGTGTCTCTCTTGGTCGGTGAACTTCAAACACAGGTTAAGTTTTCAGTGAGAACTGATGCGCTTTGTGTTTGAAGAAAAAGGTTTTTCAGGTAACAAAGTTATATCGAACAAGTACATAACGCTGCATTTCTTTCAACTGTCTTCCACCAATAGGGAACATAGGACAAATTTTGTTCCCATTGGAGCTAATGGGAACTCAGTGATGCTGATTTTGGAATGAGCAAGATTTGGCACGGTATATGCAGGTTGCAGGCTGAAACAAATGTGCATTGAAAAAAAAAATCTCATGTATAGAACATAATTTTGTCCAAGTCTGTGGAATTTTAGTAATTATATTTTCATCGTTGAAGTCTCAGCTTACAACTGTAAATGTGTGCACATTTAGAGTTCGGTCTTGCTATGAGTTTTGCTAGTAGGAACTTGCCACTGGCTTTCTGGCACTGATAAAAGCCTACTTGAATGTTGAGTATCTATAAAACAAGGTAATTGAATTAATGCGTTTGAAATGGATTTTACGTGAAAATATAACTGAAAGACACATTTATATTAATTTAAAGAATATTAACATTAAAGTATTGCCTTGTAAAGCACTTTAATTCAATGGTCTGGAGATGATTGTTAGCTAAATTAGTGTAACTCCTGAGAAAACACAAGAATAATTGAGTTACTCCAGATTTATGCTTGTCTATCTGAGACCAGGATCTGTCTGAAGGCAGATAAAACGTTGTTCCATATTACTGTAACTTAGTAACGTTGCAGAAATATTAAAGCATAAAAGTGAATACCGTGTAATTCAGCAATTCAGAATACAAGAGGGATGAAATAGGTTTGTTCTAGAAATCATAGTTCAGAATTTCTTGGGTTTTGTGCACAGGAATCATTAGCCATACATTTTCAGGAACGTATGCTACTTATTTGTAATATGTTTTCTAGTCCTGTTCATCAGGTCTTATTCAGGACTGTTATGATCACAAACTGTTAAGTACATATAGGTCAGCATCCCAGTATAACTTCACTAGTATGTATTTCAACATTTTGACTTGCGTTCTCTTTCAGTGTATCTTTACTTTAATTGTAAGAACTTGTAAGAAAGTTGCCAGTGGCTGAAGGGTCTCTTTTTTTTTATCTTCAGAGCAGCTGCACCCACAAAGCTGCATTATAAAACTGCACGGTTGCAGACACAAAATGCCACAGTGTGATTAGGAAGGAGTTGCTCCCGGGTGAGGGCACTGCAGCCTTTGCACCTAGACCCTGAACTCTTCATCAAGGTTACCAAGAGAAGGGTCAACCCCAGCACGACGTGACTGTGGTGTCTGCAATGTGTTTCATTCACGTCATGGCCTTTGTGCATGTCTTGCTTTTTAGAGAGGCATTAGAGAACTCTTTTTTCAGCTCACAGGACCAAACCTGCTCTCAGGCAGAAGCAGTTAGAGGTGGAAGCCGTGCAGTTTTCCTGGCCCCTTCCTCCTCTCTCACCCAACAGTTGTCATCCAAGATGGATCAGGAGGGACAAACAAATTTTAAACCTGTGACGTTTCACTTTTGGTTTGAACCCTACAACTACTGGCACGGCTAAAACAGGGTAAATGACCCTTACTGTGAGCTTCAGCTAAATATAAATAATTACAACAGTCTCTTATTCCTTTTATCTCTAGTATTCCAAAACCATTGTAAAATGCACAAACTGTACTTAAGCCTTTATATAAACATTTTGATGGTAGCCAAGATACCAAAGCGTATTTGTAGGGAAATGTGCTTTGTCAGCAAAACCAGCCATGCCAATGGATTGACTTGTTACTGGAGGAGCTGGACTTGCCAAGGGCTCTTGCAGGATTTGGTAGAGGTTTTGTGTGAAGCAGTCCTTATGCAGTGCTGATCAAATAGTTGCTGAAGGAAAGAAGACTCTATCTGATAGCCTGTCTTTCTTCATTTCAGAGCAAAATAATAAAACATTCTGGAAAATGGAAAAACAGAGCAGATAAAAGCCCCACCAGATCTGAATCCCTCTGGAAACCATGCTTCATCTTCTGTCTGTAAGTGCTGTGTGCCAGCAAGAAGGGAGGTGGTGGGAAGTAGCCTTGTATTTCACAGTTGCAGATTTTGATTTTTTTTTTTTTTTACTCTTTTCTGTTAACTCAAGGGAAAATAATTATGAAAATACAGTACCGACACTGGAGGGGAGCTAGGGTCTTCAATAAAAATGAAAAATATGAGGGAAATGCTTTTATGTGGTAAGTATGAAAAGAAAGGTGGAACTTGGGAGCCTTTGCAACTTTGTATAAGATGGAAAACTCAGTCTTGCAATGTAAGGAGAACTGAGTATTTGATTAAAGGCTGTGAGGTGCTCAGAGGGGGACTATGGGAGATCAAAAATTAACCCTCACCAGACCAGTGAAAGTTTATCGAGAAGTTACTCAGCAATGAAGCCGATAGTGGGCAGTGATTTGAATTTGTGAAGGTGGCAGCAAATCCAAAAAACTCTGGGAAGGGCCATAAGGTAGGATGCTAGGTGAAGGTCAAAAGTTTTCGAAACCTAGAAGATCATTCCAAAGGTAAATGGATTAAAAAAACCCCATCCTGCCGACATAATAATGAGTGTTAGTAAAAAAAACAAAGACAACAGTTAGGACAAAGGAGATGATGGGAGCCCTGTTAGCTTGGAGGAATTCTTCATAGGAGCAGGAGACAATGGTGCAACAGAAGATGAATAGACTATTTTCTATCTGAAAACTAATGCTTTTGGTTTAGTGCTAGAGCACAAATAAAAGTATTGCCAGAAGGAGGGATATTATCACTATGAGAAAAGCTAGAAGCAGTAGAAAGTGAACAGATGAGATTTGAGGCTTTCAGCAATGAGCTTATCTCTACTTCACGGGTATTTCTACAACAGACTTCAGAACATAACATTTGGAAAAGGTGCAATATTTAATTGTAACTGGATGGGGGAACGGGGAACCAACCCAAGATTTGGTTAGAGGAGTGCCAAAGCCCTTGGTTTTATCCAAAATCCCATTCACTGGGGAAGCAGGGAGTGAATGCAGGGGTGGCATAGATTGCAGCATGCTGCAAAACACAGAGGCGCTCCCAGAAAAAGAGAAAATGGAGGCAGTGAGAATTTGCAGGTTAACTGTTCCTGGCACGCTGGTGTTAGCCCTGCCCTGTATTTTTGTGTGGTGCACTGAGATAGATAATGCAACTATACTGGTCTCTGGTCATGTCCAGGCCGTGGACTGCCTTACAAAGGGTGAATTAGAGGAAAAATGTGCGTGTATTGCAATAACAATAGTTGTTTGTACTTCTCCCCTTAGTTGCAATTGGTACTGCATATGCATTTTTGGTAGAAAAAAAATACTTGAGCTTAACACTGGGAATTAAATCCTTTTTTAAATGTACTTTTCCTAGCTTGATAGTTATTAGGTCTTCATGTATGAGATCAGTCTGCTGTGGTGGTGTTGTTTTTTTTTTAAATATCTCTGGCATTATCTTTTTGAGGGAGGATTCTAACAAACAAAAGATATGCTAACTTCCTATTGTTAATGAGGTGAATTTTGATATCTCAATATTTAGAGATCACGATGACCGCAACTTTTCCTTATCTACACCTTCATCTTCGAAGTCTGTCTTAAAATGAAGAAAGGGGGATGAAGACAAACTTTATGGAATAAAGTCAACATGAGAACATCTTTCTCAAAGAACTGACAGGAGAACCAAGCTTTGCAGTCTTCCAGCAGGTTAAAGGTCAGTTTTCCTCTGGAACAAATCACTAGTTAAAAGGGGAATGAGGGCTATAAAAACTCAATGTAGGCAAGAACAGGAGAACTCTTTTGTACAGCCAATATATACACACGTTTTCAATAACAGAGCTTTTGGATTGAATTTATCATGCCATAAAGTCTTTCCATTTTAAGTTTCACATTTTAGAATTGGTGAGAAACCTAATGCAGACTATATGATCTTCTGTCGTGTTAATATTTCTTGTTAAAGTCCTGATGGGGAATTTTGAAAACTAAAATTAAAAGTAACTACATCGTAATCTGAAATCTGCTGGCAGAACGAGAGGTAATAAGTGTGCATTACACCTTTCAGGCTTGCTCTGTGTCAGTACCAGGACTGAAATTATTAACGTAGGAAAAAGTTGTCATGTTCTGCCAGATGACTGTGTACGGTTTCATGTTTGCAAACTGAGAATAAAACAGCTGCCTAAGTGCAGCATGATTTCCTTGACGCCACGTTTCAGAGGGTAAAACTGGAAGTGAGCCTGGGTGGGCGTATCTTGCGTTTATTCCAGTCCCTTGAGTGTGTGGGGTGCGTGTTCCCATGCTGCACACCCAGTGTGCACAGCTGGGGAGCAAACGGGAGGAAGGGTGCAGAGCTGCCCACCGTCTGTGCAAGATGTGTTTGAGAGCAGGAGTGCCTTAGCGAGTAGTGCAAGCGATGGGGTATTGCTGGCAAAAGATTTGGTTCATGCACTCCATGAATCTGACTCCCTACCAAGACCACATAACCCAACCTCGACTTGCTTTACAAAATCTTATGAAAGTAATGTGCCGCCAAGAGTCCAGGAGGAAAAGGGTTTATCCCAAACCCACTCCTACCTCACTGGCCCGGACTTCTTTATGTTTGGAAAGCTGTATTCGGAGGTGATGTGCAGGAGTGAGAAAATGAAGCAGGAGGAAGGTAGACTATTCGCTGATAAATGACAGTTCAGATAAATTTCTGCAACTCAATGCTGAGGGCACCTTGGAAGAGCATAATCAGAATGGGTAATTTGTGGTGATTTAAAAAAAAAATGCTTTGAGTAGTTATATACAAGTTAAAAGAATTTGATTTTCATTCCTTCCCTGGTTTGCTTATCGCAACACAGGCTGTACGTAGCACATGCCTTGTTCTCTCTGAAAGGTTTTTATGGCCCTAATTACCATGTTGGAAGTACAGAAATGTTACTGTTTGAGGAGGAAGAAATGTCTCCAGGACGAGTCTATCCCATTGTAAGAGTGCTGTGTAAGATAGAGTGAATCGTCCATGTTAATTTAGTTTTATCTCTCTCTTAGACTATAGAAAGAACAGGATGAGTGCCTTAGACTAGAAGCCTACATATGTGATGGCTGCAGTTGGATGGCATGAAGTCCACACAGGCAAACTATGAGGCTGTTTTCTACACTGTACCCAAAATTGTTCTGCACCAGCAAGCAAAAACAGAAGATGGTCACTTGACCCATGTGGGGAGAGAAGGGGCATAGAAAATGCATGGGGGGGAAAGAAGCGGTAGCAGTAATTGTCACTTGACAGACATTGCTGTTTTGCTTCTGCCGAATCACCCAAGCCAGCGTTTTTGGGGAGAAGCTGATGGGGCTTTTCCCGGCTGTGAGCACCGACTGGGTTTCCAGCATGGTGGTGAAGAACAGCTAGACAGGGGAAAAGGCTCTTGGTCTGATGAACGAATTCAGAAACACATTTAATCTGTCTGAGATTTATGTTGCTTTTCTCTGCAGCTGTGGTTAGGGTTTGTTGGGATTTGCAGACTGTCCGCCTTCTCCCTGATGCTTTTAAGTAAATCTTAAGAGTGCTATTGCTGAGGGGGGAGCTCCCTGCAGACCCATCTAAACCAGGCAAGGATCTCTGATATTTAAAGCACTAAAGGCCTAAGAGATGATGAACGCAGGAATCTGCACCTTGTGTCTGGTGGAGCTATTGACCAAGAGATGCGGTTCCTTTTATTGAGGTAACATGAGGGTGATCTGGTTTGGGGTCTCTTCCTCCATTGGCAAGCCATGAAAAACTGTTACTGAAATATATGGGTAAGATATTCTTTCTTCTCTCTCTTTGGGTTATAAAATATTGCATGATAGATTAGGAAAACTCACTAAATTTGCAAAAGGTAAAAAGAAATTACATAAATGACATACTTTAGTTTTTTTGAGTTACATCGTCCAGTAACGAACATCTAAATTCATATGCCGTAAGCAGCAATGATACACGAGGAAGGACAGCTTTGTAGGCCTCCCAGCTATGCATTACATTTGTAAAATTAATTTGTTGTCATTTCCCCCATATATTCTTTTTACAAACCACAAGGATGTAAGAAGCCGAAGGAGCAACATCAGTGAAAGTAAAATCAGGACACCTATGTACAAATAGAAGTAAAACTGATAAATATATAACAATGATAAAAATATCTAAAAGATTAATTTTATCATTAGCTGAATCTTTTAGGGCAATTTTGCTGTCACCAAAGCAACATTAATAAGCCAATCTACAGTAAGACACAGCAGAGCTGTGATTAAAGAGGGGTAATGTTTAACTAACAGGCTTTGAAATGCGCTTCCCGTCTGCACGGTGCTGGCTCATTCAGGGAATGCACATCTGGGGGCCTTGCCTGCTCAGGGGCAAGAAGCGAGGTTTCTAAAAGCACAAAACTTAGTCGACTACCGAACGGGCATGTAGCAACAAGATGAAATTACAGCCTATTCTGGCAGGAGTCCTCCCTCAGATATTAGGACTATAATTTAAAGGGGAAACAAAAAAAATGTGTGCAATTTCCCATCTCCCTTTTAT
Source organism: Calonectris borealis (assembly GCF_964195595.1). Lineage (NCBI taxonomy): Eukaryota > Metazoa > Chordata > Aves > Procellariiformes > Procellariidae > Calonectris > Calonectris borealis. The sequence continues at coordinate 5,414,690 of NC_134318.1, read as the reverse complement.
TTTTTCATACATATTATGGGGGGGAAAAAAAGATGCCATAATTAAACAGCAAAAGAGCTTCTCATTCCAGCCCTGTCAGGAAGCAGGAGTGCTAGAAATATATTGCAGTTTTTTATATTAAAGGGAGCTAGGTAAGTTTTTACCAGGTTGTAGATAAGCATGAATATCTTTGGTGCTTTGCTTTGAAACTTTGAAGATTTAGCTGGCAGTATTGATGGAAGCCACAGAACAGCATATGAAAAACCCTAACCGTTATTACAGATGTGGATCTCTACAATATGAATTACCACATGCAGATCTGCAGGGACATGCTTCATTCTCCCATGTTTGTTATTCTCCAATTTAAAAATCAGTTCCTTACTTATATAAGGCCAAGTCTTGGAGTTCATATGTAAATTTAGATAAAAAAATAACTGAAGTCAGCCTTTCTCTAATGAAATTCTCTAATGAATGGATAAGCTTCTAAATTATTATTCTTTTTTTATTTACTTAGGAAAACTTGTGCATACCATGTTAGTTTACCTGTGTAAGTTCTGAATAAACTCTGGTGAGACTATTAGTAGTATCATTAGTATGATGCACAAATTTCCGTACTTTCTTTTCTTGTTGGGCTCAATTTTACAGACTTTTGAGAATGGTAGTAGAATGCTTGATGAATCTGATTTTAGTTTTGAATTTGCAATGAAATTTCAAAGTTTGATGAATTTTACATGGCTTAAAGTTTTGAAGTGAATATTTTAAAACCACTCTAGTTATTCATTAAATTAGCAGTTACGTCTTTGCCAGATATGTTCCCAATTTGAAATAACTAGCTCGAACTGCAGAAATCCGAATGACAGCTCATGATGAATTGCTCCTAAATCCTCTATAATAGTGTGTTATCTTTGAGTTTGTTTTATAATTGTTATAGATTCATGTTCAAAGGTGTAGCTTGACTTTCTGCTAATCCTTCTGATTTAATCAGTGTAATAATCATTCAGTAAAGGAAGTTAATCAATCAGAAATAATTAGTAGTGACAGTAGAAAGTAGATGGTACATCAGATTTTTGGGGACACTGCCTGAAAGACTCAGTAGAATCTTATCTAGTGCAAACAGCTAAGACTATCAAGTACCACGATAACCTTAATAACTTTGTGTTCTAGTAAATCTTTAAAGATTTTATAACAAACGGTAGGAACGGGCTGAAGTCCTTATCTCATCAGCAAGCAGCAAGAGATGACCTGCCTTTTGGGAAGATGTTTACGTCAACTCATGGTGATTTTTCTGTTCTTAATCAGGTGGAGAAGGAAGCAAAGGCAGGAAGCAGGTTTTTGAGCTAAGAGAAATGCAGCCTCCTGTTCACATGTACTTATTTTAGAGGGAGTTTGTTAGGAAGGAGGCCAAAGCTGGGTGCTGTAGTCCTGGCACGAGAACAGTATACACCTGACTTACAGGATCTGGCTTTGCTATCTGTGGACAACCTGCCTTGGCTCTTATTCTATGTCTTTCTGCTCCTGAATTTACAAATTTATCCTATTCAGTATTTGTCTTCTCAAGTCTCACTAGCTCGCTGTCTAGACTCCCACTGCAATCCCAGGAAAGTAGTAGATGCCTCTACCAAATACTCAGCTCTTCCCCAGACAGCTGATGGAGAGGGCTTCCATGGTGCTGCAGGTCTCATGAAAATATCTGCACAAAGGGTTGAGGAGCTACAAAGAGCTTAAAGTTGAAAGCTCTTAAAAGACAGAGCAAAAAGCTAACCCACATATTGACTCTAACCTTTCTCTCTCTCAAAGCACATAAACCAGATAAAGAATTAACTAGTTGTAACTAGGTGCAAACACTTCAATGTATTTGTGGCTTATTGATCATTTTTTCACTAGTCCTGGTCCCTGAAAGAGAGCATGGCAATAGCACAGCAGGGCCCTAGACGATTTATACATGTTGAGGTGGCATTGTGAGAAACAGGCTTGAAATTCTGCTCCAGAGAGAGGCGAGGGGACCGGGCCACATTTTTTATTGTCATTGTATCCGGCATTTAGGATTTCTAGTTGGTAGCTTGCGTTGTGTAGTACCTAAGAGCTCTGGGTGGAGACCACGTACATGCTGCAGTCAAACACGGAGCAAAAAGCTATTCCTTGCTTCTGAGGGCCTGGAGTCTGGAGCAAGGAGCAAACAACTCAATGGAGAAAAGGATGAAAAACTCTCAGTATTGGTTACTGGGCTTCACACGGGGATGGGTGGCAGAACAGGAGGGAGAGGGTTGGTGTTCAATGCTGAAAGACACCACCTTATGGTTACGGCGGTGATAGCGGTATTTGGTTAACCCAGGTCACAAACCCCACCACGTTTATGTGTGCAAAGACTTCAAGCAGAGGAAGAAGAGAGGGAAATAGTAGAAGGGCCTGGCTGTCTCGCAGGACGAGCTACAAGAGCAGAAAGAAGAGGGAGATGATTCATCTCGCAGCAGTGAGAGGTCTGTATGATCTCCCGAGCTGGTATTAGTTCTGGTAAGTCTGATAAAATGCAAGTCCTTTCACTCCTTATCCTTCAGCCGCAGAAGGAAGAAGAAATAGTATTCTGCTTTTCATCTTCCTTTCCCACTCCTCTCTCCCAAGGAGGACTGTACATACCCCAAATTGCTGGCCTCTAAAAGGGCTGTATTTAAGAAGTTTGCTTATCTGCACAGGGTCTCAGGGAGGGAATCGTGACTGCAGTGATGCACTGGCTATTTTTTCTGCCTTCTGTAGCTTCTTCCATTTGTTTTTCACTCAATGCAATTATTCCCTGTAGAAATGCTTTTTAAATACAATTGCAAGTGTCCAGAAATTACAAGGAAAACTACAGTATAGTTGAAGTATATAAACCCAATGCTGATGCTGAAATAACTTTCGGCCTTCATCAGAGGAGACTCACATGTCTTGATACGGCTGATCTAGTAGAACATTTTAATATGGAAGTTCTAAAATTTTTCAGGTTTTCCCAGCAAGTTTCATATTACACAACATTTCAATTAACCATGGATTATCACTAGAAAGGGAGAGAATGATTCATCTGACAATTGATGATAATTTAAGTAATGATTTAGGTGCTATGCACTTGAATGCTAATTCTGTTATGGCTTGGACCCTAAGACATGATTCATTTAGACAGTTTTCATGTGACTAGAAGGATCCAGATATCAGCCCGCAGCTGTTCCCTGTTTGGAATTAGCTCCTATTTTTCAAGAGGTGATAGAGTATCAATTTTAAAGGCATTTGTTCTCCATTGCGTAGTCCTGGGCTTCTGTGAGCAAAGGCGGATCCACAAACAGGGATTTTGTCTTCCAGCAAAGAGCTCTTTTGTCAAGAGCAGCACATGTCCCTGCTCCCAGGTGTGCGGGGACATGAGATGATTAGCTATGATGAGAGAGTCTGGCTGAGGGAGCGATTTCTGTGCTCGCAGCTGTCTTCAGAGCACCATCGCCCATGCGGGGCTTTCCAGCATCACGCAAGGACACGCGTGCCTGAGAGACGAGCTCTGTTTCCAAGCAGGTTATGCCAAAACATCCCTGTCCTTGCTGGGGGCTGCTCTTGGGCGGGAGACGGGAGCTCCAGGAGATGCCCATTGGCTTCCCAGAGGATGGTGGCGTGTTTGGGAAGGGAAGGGGAAGATCTGTATAGGATCAAAGTGAGAGAGGAAGAAATGTCAGTATTCATTTCTCCGGTTTGTGTCCCGTTTTGGAGGCTGTAGGTAGTGCCTTAATTAGAGCAAAACCAATAAAACCAGTCCCGCTGGAACTTGAAGTGGGCAGATGTATCAACTGGCCCCAAAAGACATTTCAATGGAAGCAAATTGCGACTATAAAGCAATAGACAGAATTGGCCAAATTATGTCTGAGATGGGACTGGAGCTCCTTACATTATTCAGAGTCCTTGGAGATGCCTTAATTTTGCATTTCCTGATGTATGTGAGCATGAGCTCAGCTGTAAAGTGGCTTTACACTGTCGAGTTCCTACTCCTGCATAATATTCTGTAATTTCATAAATGATGTTAACTTTAATAATTTAACAAAAAATATAATTATGGTTTCTACAGCAACCATGACTTTAAATATCCTGAATTATGTACATGTATAATCTCAAACATAATGAAATACTAATGCAGCTCATTGCATGTAAATTACATTCAAAGTTAAAACTTTTAAGAGAAAACTGCTTTTGAATGATCAGGATGGAAAAATATGCATGAGAAACCCCTCCCTAGTATCAGAATTTCTGCTGGTTCATGCTCAGATAGTTAAAATAAAGTAGATTTATTTCAAACTTCCCAAGCCAATTCATTTCTTGGCTAAAAATAAGCACACGAATATAGTTTGTGAGCGGTGTTGAATATCAGCATCAGATATAAGTTTATGAGCCCGCCTTCTGATGCAGAATTGTTGTGTTGCTCCCAGGAAGCAAGTTATTTGGGAAGGGAGTGCTGCCAGCAAAACGATGGTTGCTCTTTGCTTTGGTTCTCCAAGGTCTCGCTTTGGAGTTGGTTATGTCTGAGGGCGTCGCGTCCTGCCAGCGGGCCGCCCTACCATTCAACAACAACTGCCCGAGAAACTTTTGCCTGCGAGAACAAGTACATTTTTGTGAGGCCAGTTCTAGCTCTTACAGAAATTTGCTGTAACGTACACTAACCAAGGAAAGGAAGGGAGTGCGAAAAAGGGTGACAACACTGCTATGAGCAGGGAAGCAGTTCAGAGTGAAGGAGTGCAACACTTGGGCTGAGAAAACAGATGCTCGTAAATTAGTCAGGAAAACTGCCAGTGGGCTGGAATCACCAAAGTGACGGGAGCACGGGACCTCCCTACCCACCTAAACACCGAAAGGAGCAATCCTCCCTCCAAATAGCAGAAGCTGTGAATTTTCAATCTTTCTTTTGCTTTAAAATGCTTTGAATCCATATTATAGCGTGGGCTTGTGAGGAATTTTTTGTTCTCTTACAGTCACAACTTTGTCATCTTCGGTACAGAAGGTGAGGCCAATTTAGTTTTTTTACTCTTACGTAAATCTGAAGTGATTTCTTTTTTTACTGAAGTGGAGATTTTTTCTTTTGGATTTACGTTAGTGTAACTGAGAGCAGGATTTGATTTGATGTCTCCAAACGAGTAATTCTGTGCCTCATCTCCCAGTAGAAGATCTGTGGGAATGTGGAGGAGGTTTAAATGTGGCACCGAATACTTGAAGTTTTAATAAGGACTTAAATTATAAATCCTTATAAATCACTCTGATAATCATTAATGTATGTTATTAATGAATATAAAAAAGTATGGTTCTTCTGCTTAGAGTACCTGTACTTGTATTTTGAGCCTAACAAGTTTAAGGATGCTATTTTGTTTGAGCTGTTCTAGCTGTAGGGCAACATTTCAGTAAAAAGTATGTTGGAGAGTTGGTGAACTTTCAAACAAAACAAAACAAAAAAGCACAGCAGGAGCTAGAACAAAAGGCGAGCTAACAAGACGCAGGTAGAGATAATGATTTTTGTCTAGTAGTAGGATTTAAAATATTCAGTATCTCCAATCTCTTGCCCCTGTCATACTCTGACTAAACTGTGATAAGTTTAAATACTATTGAAAGAAACATACATTAATTCATCTGGAAAAATCGTTTTCTTCTTTTCTTCTAATATGAGTAAAGCTGCCAAGGTGCCATAAACAAGGCAGCCTCTTGTGGTAAATTATCTACCTCGGTGTGCAGAGAGACAGTGAATAAGCTAATCTCTTTTCCTCTTTACAGGATACTTTTGTTGAAAAAGTAGAATTTATGTTTAATACTTTCACTGTTGATTTCTCTCCTTAGGATTATATAACCACCAGATGTCTCTAAAACCATATTCTCTCATAAACATTTTATAGTCTTTGAAGATGTTGAAAATCCGGGATTTATAGGACTATTACATCCATCTACCCAGGGATCAAAAACTCTATTACAATTACCCCAAGTGCAAAGTCAGAAAATTTATTTAGCTGAGCAGATAAGTTTAAGAATTTTCAAAAGTCTTCATTTAATCTCTATACAGTAAAATCTAATATATTAACCTCCTTTTGAGACATAAAATTAAAATCCCTGTAGGATACAATACTTTTATCAAAAATGTAAGTAAAAGAAGATTTATTAAGCGGGATAGCAACCCCATGAATCTGAATATGCCATATGGTATTTTATTTCCTTGTGCTTATTTGAAATTCATTCGGTTTCATACAAATAGACTTTTTAGATTCAAGTAAAAAAGTCCCCAATGAAGCAGAATTTTGGATGAACTGGAGGAAAACATCAACCTCGTGTTCTGAAGGATCCCTATTGCAAATATGCTGTCCTTCATCTTCCTCTATTGAATCTTGAGGCTGGTAATGCAGGCCGATGAGATGACAGCCAAGATGTGATCTTGTAAGTACTTAGAACAGGTATACACAAGCTGAATATCCTGCTTGGTAAAATCCTGTACCAGCTGGTAGCGAAAAGCACATCTGCTTGGAAAAGGTGAACTTGACCCTTACAAATTAAAAATAGTGAGGAGGAAGAGGAAGGTGAAGCCCAAGGGTCTCCAGTATGGGATATTAAATGTGGCTGGGAAGTGGAGCAGGTCTTTCCCAGAGACAGGGAATACCTATAGCTGGTGCTTCCTAAGGGGAAAGACTTGGCGCTATCTTCACACTTGCACTTTTGCTTTACCCATGCCTGGGAACATTCAGAGCCGCGATCTCAGGTTAATTGACATGCACTTACTGTACTTGAACAGTTGGCATAGCTGTTGGGTTGGGAGATCCGTAAGAAGCTATCAAATGAGGCAGTGCCACAGGTGGAAGCACGGACACTGAGGCAGTGTCTTGGCTGCGTAGCTGAAGCATCATGTAAAAGCGCCCAGTGCCTCTGGGATGTGGCAGCGCTGCCGGTGCCTCGTGCATTTCCCTGGCGGCTGCGCTGGTTCAGCTCTAGCCACCTTCAAGACCAGATGGCCAAGCTCATCTGGGTTTAACCATCCTTAGAAAGGAAACTTTATCTTTAAAGTGAATTTCAAGCATGGCCACACAAAAAAACCTGAATTGGCAGAGCTGCAGCTGTGGTTTGGTGTTTCGAAGCTTTTGGGAGCTTTTCCTCCTGTCCCTCTGGAGCTGCAACTACAAGTTCATTTAATGTGGGCTACTAAACAGCTGTTACATGATAATAACTTTCATTGCCAGCTTAAACCAAAGTGGTTTCTGCTATTGTATAATGTTTTATCTGCTTCGTCTCTGTATAAAGGGTAGGTAACAGCTCTGTACCTGAAACGTAATTCCTGAAAGAGAGCCTCAGGCAGAGAAGGCTCACTTGGAGGTAGTCAGAGTTCTTTAGAGGTAGAAAACCACAAGCAAGTGGTTTTCCAAGTTCAAATGTTTTTTGGTTTTCTTTTTTTTTTTTTAGGATCCAGTCTTAGTAATTATGTTTACCATGTGAATGTCACTATTGACACATATTTAGAGCAACATAAAAAGATGTTTATCTTCTTAGGAGTCTCAACTTTGTATTAGCATTTTTGCAGTTAAAAGAGATAAGCAAGTCCTTATGTTTACAGCAGAAGGAATGAGACTTAAATTCATAAGGGCTCTTGCGTACTACTGTAATTCTCTCGCTCGAGTATCTCCAGTATTGTATCCTGAGTTCCCTCCCATGTCTCCAGTTGGCTTCTGCAGAAGAGGAGGGAATTTTTGTGGCTGGGTTTGAGGGATGGGTGTGCTGGATGGCTGGCAGCACGTGTATACCACTTAGCAGTGGTATAGAATTACTGAACTTAGTCTGCAGCCTTTCTGTGAGTGGAGAATTACTTTTCCACTTACCAAGAGGCTTCAGACTAAGAGGCAGACCGAGAGGCATGGTTTTATCCCACTAGCAGTGTTCAAACACTTGTAGGAACTTAAAAACTTCCGAGACCTCCATGTCTTATCAAATTCGTAATTGCCCAATACGCTCAGGGATTCTTGGAGGAAAAGCAATTTTAGGTTGCATGGAGTAAAACTCGGTAAGAAGGCTGGTCTGTCTCATTCTGTGCTTCACTTCCCCCCCCTTAGTTCAGTCGGAGTACTCTAATAAGCTGCAAAAAGCTATTTCCTTTCATGTTAGACCAAAAGCTATTTTTCTGGTCACCATGTTGCTTTGCTTCGCTAACTGTGAAACAGGACCTAATGCAAAAGGCCAGCTAAGTAAAACGTGTAGGCCCGGATTCATCCATACGTCAAACATGTATTAGTAACTTCAGGCTGGCTTAGAGCTCATGAAAATGCTGAAGCATTTGCAAGATCCCAGGGATATTCGGATTAAATCTAGAAAAGGGGTATAGAAGTTTTTCCATTCAAACATTTTTCAAAAAATAACAATAACACCCTTATATTTATTTTAATAACCAATATTTTTTATACTAGGAGCTGATTTGGAAAAAAGTTTTTATTACTCTCGGAGTCACTTTGCACAGCATTGGTGATGTAGGAGCAGGCCGCAATCAAAGTTATACATGGGGAGTGAGGTTCAGTTCAACCAAATTCAGCCCTCTAAGGCTCAGGAAGCTGGATTAATCCAGCTGTCCAGTCTCTCCCATCATCACATCTTGTTCAAGAAAATGCAATAGGTAGGAAGAATTGTTTTCTTAATTGCCTCTTTTCCTCCACTGGCCATAAAGGAATCCTCTCAACAAGCTCCAATTAGACAGTAAGATGCTCTACTTATATGCATATGTGTAGAACACATGCACAGATGATATTATTCCTTTTCCTTTCCTGCTTTGCAGGTATAGTTGGTATAAATGGTAACGTTATGGAATGTTCATCACATCAAAGTGGGCACGTGAGCCTTTCAAGACTTTTTTGCCTGATTAGGCTGTTTATTACCTTGTTCTGTAGAGAACACAATAGATTAATTAGCACAGTGAACTGTATTTACATGATCCTGTATGGGATCAGGCGGAACAAGGTTAAGAGCTGCACGTGCAAATTTTGTGGCGGTTGAAATGATTTATCACATTATCTGTCTTTTGTAGGAATCATTAATGAGTTAATGTAGTGTGTGAATCCGAGGCAAGGGTTTTAAAGAATGTATGTGCTAATCAATAGTTTGTGAGAGCTTGAAAAACAGGTTATTAAAATCAGTCATAATTAGCCATAGATAAAATCCTAATAAGTCACTGGTAATGCAGTAGTTCTCTTCAAATTGAAAAAAATGGAAAGCCTAGGAGAGGGTCAGAGCTGTGAGCTATGAAATTATTCGGGAAATGAAATGATGACAGGAAGAACTGATAGTGATACAAAGATACCTGTATGGGAACATTTTAGTGAAGAAAATCCCCGTTTCCTTGAGGGATGAAGAGAAATTGAGAGAAGAAATGATTATATATTCCCGGGAAGCAGCAGCCTCTCTCTATAACTGAGGCTGTGTGCTATCACCATTTGAGGCAGCTGAAATGCGTGCTGTAATTTCTCCTTTCTGCATTATGAACATTTTTAATGGGAACAGTTAATTTCAATCAAAAAGCTTCATCTTTCAGATAAGATGAAATGCTGTGACCATGCTGCCCTCAAGATGGATTTTAAAGCCGGGCCCCGAATCACTTTAGAAGTAAATTCACTTTCTGTCCTATGCAGAGGACAGCCCTTCCGGAGCATCCTGCCCGAGCTGTCTCAAGCACTTCCGACCTCTTGCTCTTCCCCGCTCGCCTGCTCTGGTCCTGAGCTGGAAAAGCAGCAACGCAAGCACCAGAGCCGGGTGTCACCTGCTCACGCTGGATGAGTTCCTGCAGCCCAGCGGCTTTGCGGGCTGTGCCTGGGTGTAGGCTCTTACTGCAGAGTGCATGCGAGGGAATCGGAGATGACTCACGGTACAGTTTTGGTGTAGTCTGTTTGATCTACAGTGTGCAATTGTGCTCTGTGTTGGGGTTTTTCGTGTCCGTGGTCTGTATGGACCCTGCCTGGTGTGTGCAAATTAGTAACACTGCCAGGTGCCACCTGGGTCGGCACGGGTAGAGAGAGCAAGCTTGTTATTCCATTACAGTGTATTATTTGAGGGAAAGGGGAAAAAAAGTATATGATCGTAACTTACTGTGTATATGGAAGGGAACAGAATGAAAGTTCAACCCTGGCATTGCAGTTCCTGACATAAATAACTTAATACAACTAGCTTTTTTTATGGAAGCCTACATACTGCAAATGTTTCTCTAACACCGACATAAAATATTCACAGCCATTCACATAAATCCCCTGCTTTTTAAGTTAATGTTCTAAATTAACGTATGTAACATTTGCAGGCATGGGGATACCTGGAAAGCTTAAAAGTCAAATCCTGTCTTTGTCAAGGAAATCAAACTAGGTATGGCACGTTTAAATCCCCAGTCTACAGCATAAGCAGCAGCAGCAGCAAAAGTTGTTTAATAAGATGCTGGTTTGGGTCAAGCAGGGAAAACTGCTGTCTCCAAGGTATTATGTTAACACTATAAGAAGTACTTTGTAGATTGTGTTTGGAGCATAGGGTTTTGGTCATCCAATCTCAAAAAAAAGGAAAAAAAAAAAGGTAAGCTGTTAAAAAAAAAATTATGGAGTAGAATAGCCAAGATAACAGATGGAATTTCTATCCAGGGAAAGACCGAAAAATGGATTTTTTTGCCTGAAGCATAATTAAGAAGCGAAACTGTTTAAGGACTTAAACTAGCTAAGGACATTTATAATATTAAATCTTATGGTATACTTGAGGATGTTGGGAGAAAATGAGTTAGAGAACAGAAGACAGGAGAAGACAGGTACCATCTGTCTGGCAGGGACTAAGTGCCCTTTATTGCTGTCACAGAGATTTTGGGACAGTAACTTGTCTATGTTTAACTGGTCAGATTCCTTCCTCCCCTTTTTTGTCCTATATATGAGGACTTTTCGATGCAGGTGAATTTATCTTTCACTGGATATAAATATTTCAAGACCAAAGGAATGACAAGGTCATGAGAAGGTTACAGCACAGCAGCAACCACGGGTGTTGGAGGGCGCTTGCAGGTGGAGAGCAGGCACGCTTCCACGCTGGACCTGGCAAACAGGGTTTTCTGCTGCTCCCCATCCAACTGTGCCGTGCCTGGCACTGGCAAAGTATGTTACCTGGTTGATGGGAGCCGGGACCTGGCTGTGTTTAGGAGCCTCGTCTCCCAGAGAAGCAGTGTCTTTGAGAGCAAAGCGCGTTAGCCTATTTTTAGTTTGGTAATGGAGCATTTAACTTGTCACTGCCCAGCCTGAAGCCCAAACAGATGAGTTTTACCTACTTTTTTAATTTCCTGTTGCAAAGCCCTGCTTAAATGAGTAGCGTGACAGGGCTGTCTCTGGAGATGTAACTCACTTGGGCTGCCAGTTTAATTTACAGTATCTTTATCCATCACCACAAGGGCAAGATTTCTTTCTCCAACTGCGTGATAAAGTGACTGTTGCCAATTCAGTTTCAGGTTGACACTGAAACAAGGGTCTAATTGCACACTCTTGATTGAGATCACCTTTGCAGCATCTCACACTTCAGTGAAAGCTGTACACCACACACGAGGGTAGAACTTAGGCCTGTGCGTAGTAACTGCCTGAGTATGAAAATTCTGCAGCCACGCATGGAAATAATTTTGCTAAACTGATTTTCCAACGTGAAAACCTTGTAATAACAACCTCTATGCAAGCAGCATTCAAATTGTTTTCCCATCACAGTGCAAAAGGCTCTTAATGACATTGTCATGGCATTTTCACGCACTTCCCAAACAATTTCTTGTTATATTCTTGCATTACTGTGAAACCATCGTGGGCTTTCTGCAGGTCCGCATTGCTGTTGTACTCACACCTATGGACAACGTAATGATGCTATAGTGTTTTATTTGTACGTGTAGTAAAATTGCAAGAAGGGAGTTATATGAAGTGATTTTCTTCTCTGTGAAATAGGGGCTAGTCACAAGATTTTAGTCTTTCACAGATGAAAAGGCTTGGTTTTGCAAGATATCTGATGCCCTCCGTTTCCATGGAAAGGGCTCAAATGTGAAAACATGCACGTTTTTAATATACTGCATTTAAGATGTCTTTAGAGCTGTTCCATTTAGACCTCTTGAGCCAGAGGCAGGCAAAGAGAAAATACTTCTTTTATTTTTCAGTATCTCCTACTTGCCTAACCTAATGCGAAGCATTAGAAAAAGCATATTTCTATTTTGGTTTGGTTTCAGGACATGCAATTTTCTGTCATGTAACATTTTTATTTGTTACAGCGACGATCAAGGCTAAATACTATACCACTGCTCACGCAAGGTGCAGCTCCTGAATAGGCCAGTGCTTTGGTGAAACTTGCATTAAAGTAATTCTCTGGAGAGTTGTTTTTCAAGGCTTGTACCAGACAGAGCTGTTGCGATTAAATGCATTATGGAGTTCTTCCTTTCACTTCATCAGGCTTTGGATAATAACGCCTTCTGTTGCTAAACTGCTTCTTATGTATCTGTCACCACTATGAAACCATTTTAAGTAGTACATCATCGAAATATATTGGGCTAAAATAAGAGATTGTGGACCAAATAGTGTAAACTGTCAGCATTTTCTCTAGAAGAATAAAGGTGATATACAGGCCTCGTCAGCTAGACAATTCACACATTAGAAAGCAGTGTCATTCCAAAAATCTTCATTTTAATATGTTTATTCTGAAATCAAGCGATTTCACATTTGCTGCTCTGGCGATCCAGATTTTTCATTGTTATAATGTTTCTTTTTTCTTCTATGTTATGATTCCTGTTCACTGAATCAAATCTGTATGGCTTTTCGAAGCTAAACTTTTACAGGACCAGTAATAATCTTGTTGCCATAATATTATCCTTTTACTTAGGTTTAAAGACCAGTTTGTGGCTGAAAGGGAATATCTGCAACTAGTAGGTCCCTGAATCTAATTTGCATGTAAATTAAACATTTCAGAATACGACTGTCATTTCTGAATACACACCAAGTATGCTGTTTTGATTCCTGGAAAATAAAAATGCATAACATTAATAAGAAGAATATGATTTATATAGTGGCTTTTTTATCTTACCAATTTCTGTTCATTTGAGTCTTTTTTTCCAAAAGCTTCTGTGGCAACGACTGATTATTTCTGCTGTAATGTGGATCAGGATGTGACAAAACCTTACTTATTTCCATTCGCATTAATAGAGGACTCAGGTTAAATGCTGGCTGAAGTCTAACGCTGTAGGAATTGTTAGTATCTAGTGTTATTTTATTGTAGTTGGGTGGTGAAGGTATGAGAGCAAATAGAGGGAAGGAAATTTTAATATATGGCTTTGTCCTTTGGCTTCTTTTGGCTGTTTCTGCTATATCAGATTATATTAAACACTACCCCTTCGTTCTTTGCTTGAGATGGACATCGCGAAAGATCAAGTAAGGATAACTGAGAGAAGCTAAAAAAAATTCCATCAAATAAAAAAAAAAGAAAAAAGAATAAATGGAACAAGGGAAAAAAAGAAAAGAACAAGGCGTCTACTTGCTTCTAGCTTGTATTTAGAAAGTGTTTATGGATCCTGTAAAATACACTGAACCTGTTGAAATTTGGGCTGGCCCTTTGAAACAGAGTTACTCTTATTTACTGCCGAGTTATTGTTGAGTTTGTTACAGTTACTCTAATTTCTTGGTTATTGGAAATATTCAGGCTCACCAGCACAGTCAAAAGGGAATAAAGCACCAGAAAAAGTTGGGGAAAATAGATTTTTTTTTTTTTTTTTTTTTTTTAAATGAGAATATTTTCTTTCATGATGACAGACTTTCCCTCTGCTGGAGCTGTTTCCCCTCATGCAATGAAGATTCCCTTCATGAATGAAGATCTGATGCAGCGAGCTAACCACAGGACGCTTGTGTCTTGAAGGCAAACATCAGCCTGTGCTATATGCAAGCTAGCAAATACCAGAAAGAATTTGGAGAAAAGAGGTTTTGGTGTGTGGGGGAAGAAGTTTCCAAACAGCATGTTTGCAGCAGCAAGGGCTCAGCCTTGCTTTGCTTACGCAGCCCTTGAGGAGGGCTGAGCACCCATTGATCCCACTGGTTGCCCTGGGAATTGAAGGTGCTCAGTGTTCCCCAGCTGGGAGGCCAGTTTGGTTTTCCTGATAGGATCGGTCAGTGAACTCTGAGCTGCTTGTCTGGGAGACAAAAACCCCACACTCCTCTTAGCTCTCCTACGCCTGTATTAATTGCCCCTGTGGTAGGGAGGCACCCTCCTGGCATAGCTCCAGTTCTGCGCTGCCGGTCGCCTCCCGTGGCAGCCAGGGAGAGATGCTGCTTGGAGCTTATTGATCTCTGCGAATGCAATTAGCGGCTGGTAAAACTTGACTTTTGCCGAGCTGTGGCTTCTTTGCTCACTGTCATGGTTTTACTTCGACATAGAAGCATGCTGGCTCTTTAGGAATGAAGTTGCTGTGCGTGTGTGAGTGGCCGACTTGTGTCACAGAGAAAAATAACGAAGTGCCTTTGGTGGAGGCCATTATGAAAAAATCTATATGTCAATTGCTATCCTTTATTTTAAGCCCATTCTGGACACTTTGTCTGGGAGAGGAGGCAAATCCACCCAAGCTTGCTCAGCTGCATGAATAAGGAAGGATTTTATACAAGAACAGAGAAGCAGCAGAGATTTGGTATGTGGTTTAAGCCCAGATCACTTTCTGCTGCCCTCCCCACAATGCCCTCTCTATCTCCCAGGTCTAGCAACTTATTTCCCACTTGCCTTCGATGTGCCCGAAGGGCAGACTTTGGGCTGCTTGTGGAGCCTGTCTGTGCGGATTGATCCAGCTGTGCAATACAACAAACTGGCCAGCGTGGTGGGCTGCTGGCTTGCAGGGATAGCACATGGGATTTTGACCCATGGATAAGTCATGAGTATTTTGAAGAACACGATTTCACTGGGGAGCAGGACGCACCTGGGCGGTAGGCTGGTGGTGATGCAATGCTGGGACCCCACGGGGGTCATCGAGCAGTTGTATAAACCAGCCGTGAGTGCCGGTGCCAGATGTGAGCCCTAAACATGCTGCGTCTCTGTACAGAAGTGGGACTGCTCTCATCCCAGGTGGAGCCTATCAACATCTATTGGGTTTATGTTTAGCCCTTGAGTGCCAGGCAATATGCTGTGAGTGGTGAGTCCTACAGGCAGCATTTCCTCCAGGTATGGAAACTGTGACACCGAGTTTCTGGATGTGTTATTTTCTCTTCCATCCTTGTTTAAATTGTTTCTGCTGACCGGTGTTTACCATTCCTCAGCCTGGGTAATATCCATTTCTGGTTTTTGTGGCAAGGGGGTGATGTTTGCCAAGGTTGCTAAGTGTTGGGCCACTTTTCCTATTGATTATCACAGTTAGTTAAAACAGCTCCAAGGCCACTATTCCCAGTACCAAACTGATCTGTAACAGAGCCTGGCACAGTTCGTGGCCGCCAGCTTCTAGATGATAATTGCAACTTAATCTGTTTCAGCCCAGCATCCGTCGAATGGCTGCCCTGGCTGAATAGCTCGCCCTCCTCTGATAGATGTTTGCTCCACTGCTTCATGCAGACAGAAGTTCAAATCACTGCAAAGTGCTGCAGTGGGGAAGATAAAAAAACAGAGGTACTTCTGCTAAGCTGGGCTGGAAGGTAAAAAAGCCCTTTGCACAGGAACCAAGTGGGAATCAACTTGTTCTTGTTTATACTTCTGGTCCACTCAGCCTCCTGTGGGAACTCCTGGTTCTAAAATTTAGTTGTGTTGTATGGACAAGTGCTCGTTAATGCGCTCACTGGCAATTGCAGGGATGCCTTCTGTAGAGGCCTGAAAAATATGGCAGTTGATCATCGTTAGCGTGCAGCCGAGGTAATGGGGCATTCAAGTCAGTTGCCAGAGGGAGGAGCAGAGTGGCCATAATTTGTCTGAGGGCTAATGACAGTCTGTGCAGGATACCTGTGCTATTGGATCGAGAGAGCTGGACATAATATAAAGCCTATTTAATGATACAGAGCATGAACTGTGGTGGTGGTGTTAGCCTGGCCGGTACTTTTGCAAGTGCTCAGTCTATGGATAAAGTAGCTAATGGTAAAAGGGACATACTGTGATATGGAATATATGTAATATGTTAGCTGGTAGCAGAAAGCATGAGACGCTCTGTAAGGAGCTGGTTAAGTGTACATAAAGCGGCGTCAGAGCTATGGTTTGGGCTGGTATAGTCACTGACTAGCAGTACTACACTTGCTACCTGTGTATTGCCTCTTGCAATACACTGCGTGGTTGGGCAAAGCAGTTTCTTAGTTTCTTTGAGAATCCTCACGCACTTTAAGCCACTGGTATGCACTCACAAGTTATTTAAAATGTATGGGGTATATGTCAGTACTCTGCTCTGTTGTTCCTTCTTCCTTCCTAGAAAAAAATGCCAGCTGCCTGGCACATTTGTTAGAGTTGAGCCCATTTTAATCAGCCTGTGAAAATTCATGAAGTTAATGAGCACAAATACACTTTGATTTAAAAAAAAACCAAACCAAACCAAAACAAAAAAACCCCACCCCGCCCCCTCTCACCTATCAACTGTTATTTACACTTTTAATTTGACAAGGGCAAAGGAAGTCCTCTCTGCTTGCAATTGGTGTAATAGTTTTCAGACCAAAAGAAGTTTCTACATCAAAAGTATATATATACTTAGAGATTTCTGAAGAAATTTCTGATGAATCCTAGACTTTGTCTCTACTACCAACTGCACTGGTGTTTTTAGGCCCTGCCAAAGCACAGGGGATATTATAATGCAGAGCCTTGCCATTAAAAGGAAGGTGATATTGAAGTTAGGAGTGCAATGAAATATCTGGAGAGATGGAAAGCTCTAGTTGAAAGGATGCTATTATAGTCCTTTCTGAAAGTTATCAGTACAGAAGGGCTGTTTTAATATACAGCACTAGTTTCAGAGAGCATCAGATTCCTGACACTGTCATTAGTCACACCGCTCTTTCATTCGGGGCGGCAATACTTCATTTTCTTACTGTGCGCTGGTAGACTTTTTTATTTCAAAGAATTTCATAGCTCAATATCAACAATCGAAACTCTGCTGATCAAACACCAGGATCTCAAAGGACTTTAGAAAATTAACGAATAAAACCTCGCAAGTGGCATGTAGTGTGTGTGTTTATGTGAGAGGAAGAAAATAGGCGCCCATTACAAACAGCTGTCTTTGCAGAAGACAGGGAAATCACTGGGAAATCTCCACCACGGTCCGTATTTTCTCCAAGGCTCCTTTTGCTTAACTCTGCAGTGTCTCTGCCCTTTTCCTGGGGCTGGGCTGTCATTTGTGGTAATTGCTACAGCAGCAACACAAACCAGTTGTAAATGTGACCTGTAAGGAAAACCAATCCCTTAATGAAAAGCAAAGGAAACTCGGGGAAGCACAATGTCACCCTGCGTGCTGAAACTTTGATGGGCCTTTTGGCTGATTACCGCTTACATCTCCTGAATTTCTTATTCCCACTCACACAAGCCCTGTCAACACTCGGTAGAAGGGACAGGTAATTCACTGCCAGCCCAGCTTCCTGGAGATAACACCCTATTTCCAAGTGAGGACAGATACACAGTAGAAGAACTGCCTTAAGCCCTGTCTATGTGGAGCTTTCATTCTCAGTAAAATCAAAGATGTGCTGGTACAAAATTATTCCTATGAGCAGTTGACATTGACCCAGGAATGAACCGTGGCTCAGTTTTCAGCAGACATGTAGCAGCCCTGAGAATATTGTCGCCTTCTGGACAACCAAAAGGGCTGTTCCTATTTAAAATGTATATTTAGCAACCTCAAACTGAAAGAATAAAATAAAATGTGGGTATCTGTCATTGCTAAGAATGTATTTTTAGTTCACTGATCTAACGTAGACAGTTGTGGTTTTTCCGTGGTGATTGCATAGTAGTCCTGCAGCTCAGCATTAATAGAGTTGTAAAAGCTTGTGCTTTGGGTGATGAAATGCTCTTTCTTAACTCCTGTGGCAACCCCACACGCGCAGTTCAGCACAGAGAATATCTGAAACCTGAGGTCAGGCGAGGAGAAATCTGCAATAGGGTTGTAGGGCAGAGCTCTGCAGATACGAAACCTTGCTGTGGTGCAGGATTATAGAGATGTTAGGGTTCATTAACCAGAAAAAACCCACATCAGTAAAGCGAGAAAGAGGTTTGGTCTTTGCATCGGCACTTTGGAGGTGGGATGCAGGGTAGGCAAGGGGCAGAGACGCCCACCAGGAAGAGTTTTGTCAGAATAAGCAACCCCCAGGATGCATTTTGACACGCCGATGGATGTCTGGGCATGGAACAGCCTGAATTTATAGCAGTGATCCTGGCCCGCACAGCTGGAGCGTCGCACTGTGTGTCAGCCACCGCTTGGTGCGTTGCGAGCTGTTTCTCCATCACTGCCTTTCATTTTCCTGGAAGTAAAAATTTTATCACGCTATAAAGGAGATAACTGAGGGGAACCTGCTACTAGCAATTTGCATGGAAGTTTGTATCTAATTACTGGAATGTCATTACTGAGGGTAAAAGCATGAGAGGATATATGAAAAATACACACATAAAACCTATTGGGCTAAAGGGCAGTAGCTATTTTTGGATGAGCAGCTTTGACTTTTAACAGGAAGAAAAAAACCCCACAGATTTATTGTTAATGACAGCATAAATGCAGACTAATGCAATTTTAGAGTTCAATTAAAAAGGGAAATCTTGAATTTAAAGGTGATTCATTGTATCATCTGGTGAAATACCTGACAGAAGGCCGGAGGCAGAAAACAGATTAGACTGGTGCCTTCCCACAACCTACTCATCGCGATGGAGCCAAGACGTGTGGCGACTGTCAGCCCTTGTGAAAGTTTGGGATACGTCCTCATCTTCTGCTTTTATTAACTAAAGCAACGTCTTCCTTGTGCAGCTGTAGGTGTGGCTTTTAATGAGCCAACGAACAGCCGCATGTATAATTTGTGACCGCGCTCTGCCTTATTTCCAGCAGTCATCCGGCTTTTACTAATATTTGGCACCTAGAGGGGAGAGGCGATAGGTGAGGACGTTACCAGTAGAGTTACCGATGCCGAACAACTTCCGTGGCGGAAGGTTTGTCAGGCCCTCGCTGGCTCCCTGCCGTCCCTGCGAGGCGTGCGCGGTTCGGGGCTGCGCAACAGCAGAGGCGGCTTACGTGGGGTTTGGGGGTGTTTTTCCCCTGCGTGCGGTGTGCTCGTACGGTGAAACCTTAAAGAGATTGAGCACGAGCATCCTGACAAGCAAGCAGCGAGCGGATGTTGTTATCGGGTGGTGTCGGCTCAAGGAGCCTCCCTCGTTACGGGGTGCCTGCGCCCAGGGGCGGCAGCGGGGCTGAGGGGTCTGTGAGGAGAGGCTGGGGCGGGCACAGCTGGTTCTGGCCGGTTCCGGCAGGTTCTGGCGGCCCCGCAGCCCGGCACAGCCCAGCCCCCCCAGCCCTGCTGTTGGCGCCTCGAGGAAAGGGATGTAAGGAAGGGGAAGAATGCTGGAAATGTGAGGAAAAAAGTGCGAGGAACAGCCCTGTCAGCACCGAGGTGGGGGAGAGGAGGAGAAGGAGGAGGCGCTCTGGGCGCCAGGGCCATGGTGGGGCGGGGGAAAGGGCTGGGGAGGAAGGGGCTGTTACGGGCTGACCATAACCCCCATTCCACACCCCTTGTGCCACCGAGTCAGGAATGAAGGAGTCAAGTTGAGCCTGGGAAGAAGAGGGGTGGGTGTTAATTTTTGTCTGTGTTTCTCACCATCTAACTCTATTTTAATTGGCACTAAATTGAATTAATTTTCACCAGTCGGTTTTGCCCATGACAGGGATTTGTAAGTGATCTCCTTGTCTTTATCTCCACCTACGAGCTTTTCCATGTTATATCTCCACCTACAAGCTTTTCCTTGTTATTTTCTCTCCGTCTTGTTGAGGAAGGGGAGTGAGAGAGCAGTTGGGTGGGTGTCTGGCAGCCAGCCATGGTCAATCCACTCCACAGGCAAGCTTAGAAGACGAGGAAACACTCTGCATGTAGTTCATCCAGGTTGTTTCTTTTTCAACAGGAGGAAGTTTGTGGCTGTTTGAAGGGAGAGTATCTTCAAAGGCTTTGGAGCTCGAGGTCTGCATCTACAGGAAAAAACAAATCCTGACTGATGAAATGTGGAATGACCACAGGTATGTTCCCACTCATCCTGCTAACGATTACTTTTCCTTGTACGAGCCATCGCCTCACAGCCCCTCGTCTTCCTTGTGCCAGTGTGGGAGCAGACCCTCCCTGCTTCAAAGATGGGGGCTGCATCCTGGTCTTGTCTGCAGGGACTGCAGATGGGCAGTCTCTTCTAATTGTCCTCTCTTCTCTGCCACCCCAGGCCACCTGGCAGGGCTGGCAGCTCACTCCTTGACACTATCAGAGGTGCTCTGCCTCATCCTTAAAGCCTTCCCACTCTCTTCCCATCTCTGTACCTGGCCCTTCCCAAACCCCCAAAGCAGTTTCCATGGGATGTCCCTGCAAAAACCTTGCTGAAAGCTGAGGACGAGCTGCCATTCCCATCATCTCTGTCTGGAAGGTTTTTCTATCCTGCTACATGTTTCTTTGCTGCTCTTTACGTTGTGCACCGGGGGATACTTTTGGCTCTAGCTACAGTATTGACATAGGCCGTTTTGTATCATTTTGGCTCCTGGTGTTTTGCATCCATGTTACAGCTAGTGCATGTGTGAGCTGTTTAATGTATCACTGAGAAGGTGGTTGCACACATACATTTGCGGACATTTTTTCAGTTTTCAAAAGAATAAAAAAGTATTTTAATGGGTAAATGAATTAAAGTTCCTGGAAAAATCTGTTTCTCGAGCTAATAATCTGAAGTCTAGATAAGAGATATTTAGCTGGTATTTAACAGTTTCAGTGAAACAAGTGAAAATGTCTTCAATATAAAACTGCTGGTTCCATATTAACAACATAAATACAGTGCTCCATATCAGTAAAGTTACCGTTAATGCCACTGAATGAGTAAAATATTATATCTGTGACATACAAGTAATAAGGTAGAGTAACACAATCAGAAAAGAAATCACACTGTATAAAGAGTTCTGCTTTATTAGAGTTGTATGGACAGATCAATACACATCAGTTTTGCTTTGTTGTATTGTAAAAGTGAAATGGTGCCTGTGCTACAAGTATATGATTCCAGTTACATAATTTTGTAAAAATAAAAAGTACAGAGCTTTGGACAGCAATCATTTTGTAAAAAATAAAAGTACAGGACTTTGGACAGCAATCAGATGTCCTCCAGAAGATGCCCTTACAATCCAGAAAATAACAGGGTCGTTTTACAGAACTTCCTACAGAACTCCTTGTGCTGTTATGTGAATTCTTCGTTAATCTTCATCTACATTTCTTTCTAAGCAGAGGTAATCTATAACACTCAGCCTTGAGTATTACTAAGGGCTGTGCTCACAGGCTTAGCTTTTTTTGGTGATTCAATCCAGTAATCAGTCACAAGTTATTTAAAGCTATCTGCGGCCAGCGTGTGTGGAGCGAGGTGCAGCATAGTAGCTGTTTTGTTTTTATCAGGAGGTGAGTCTTTTGCAGAGAAATTTGAAAAAGGCAAAGGTTACCCATGCACTGAAAATTTTATGTCCTTCGTGTTGTCGATAGAGAATGCAGGTACTAAGGAAATAGGTATGTTTTGTTGGAGCATTATTTCTGTATTACTTTTCACCTTCCAAGTGCCCAACAGCATTGCGTCTGTGACCGTTTTTGAGATACGAGGTACTGGGGTAAAGTCTCCAGGCAGAAAGTCTGGTGGAAGAGAGGAGGAAGGAGCTTGACTGATGTGAGCTGCAAACCGTTTCCCCAAAAGAGACAAACATAAGCTGAGTGAAGCTTTACAAATTATGCTGGCTTGCTGCCAAATTCTTGTGCTTGGGTAGTGTGGATGTGCATTGATTGTGTCTCCTTCCCTTCTCCCCTTCCCTAGATTTCTAAGTACTAAAAGCGGGAAAGACTTACTCCTGTTCTCCCCTTTTTGTACTGCTTTTCCTGTTATTGAAGTTGCTCTGTAGCAAAATGTAATAAAATGGTGAGACTCTGTCCCATGTGGTTATAGAGCAAAGTGACTTTATACTGTCCTCTTTCCTTCTTGTTTGTGGATATCTTGGAGTCAAGTATCTGATAAGACCCTAAACAGCTCTTGGATCCAACTTTTCGAAGTGTGGTGGGTCAGTTTGGGGAAAAAGGCTTGAAAATGCAGCTGGGGCACACACAGCAGTGTCTCAGTGCCTCACTTACGGAGTGAGGTAAGAGACTGCAGATAAATCAACAATTAGAGCTTAATAAAAACTAATGTCATTGCAACATACTCAGAAATAAACAACATCGTAGTTTCACGTGCAATTGATTTTGGTGGTTTTTTTACATTCAGTTTTGGTGAGGATGTTTTTATTCTCAAGGATGTGTTCATGTAGGTAACCCACAGTGAGGAATCTGGCTGTATTATTACTAGAAAAGGGTGGGATTCATGCTTTTATGATAATGCGTAAGAAGCATAAGGTGTATCCAAACTATATTCAGAAGCAGAACCCGTTGCTCTGTGGAAGCACAAGCTGAGCAAAATCACATTGCATAGGTGTGCTTCTTGCAATAGGAGTTTCCTAAGTTGATTGAAACGGCACGCTGGGTGAGCTTCAGGGGCATTTGGTACAAACAGCTCTTAAAAACCCATTCCTTGGCAGAAACAATACGTATTGCCCCGTAGTGTTTTATTCAATTGAGCTATTGACCATGGGACTTCAGAGTTGCCTGCTGCTCACCTGAATCTTGCAAATCTGCCTTTGAATTGAAAGATGGAAAATAGCTAGTCAGAGCTCTTCCTGAGCTGTTAGCATTACAGGATCTTGGATTCCCGTTAGGGAATTCCCATTAGGAACCCACCTGTGAGTAAAGGCTACCTTTTTTTGCTGCAGTTTCACTTGTGCTCTCTTTCAAAACCTGACTGTTCCTTTCCAAATGAGTGTATCTGCATATTACCGTGCCGGTAAAGTTGAAGACATTTGGGATGAGAAATGGAGGCAAACGTCTTAATTCCGTGCATACCCAGGATTAGGGATGCTTCTTAAAGTGCAGGCTGAAAACATGGCAGAGGTTTAACCCCTACATAAGCACAGTCAGTGTAGGGATAGTCAGCAAACTGCACATTCCTGTTTGTTGTTTTTTAAAATCACTTATTTACAATCAAGCTTCTTAAGTGAAAGATACGTCCTTCCCGCCTTGATTTTTATCATGATAACCAGCTTGCTCTTTTTAATACATGATCAACAGCGGTTAATACTGTGCAAAATGATGAAGAGACCAAATGAATCCATGTGTGCACAATTAAGTTTATAACCTGTATGTAGTGTTTGTAAAGGCTTTTCTTAAGCCCAACTCAATTTTTTTTTCCAGTTGGTTCCTAGGAAACAACAACTGAAGGTATTTTATGCTAGATACAGGAATGTATTATTAATTACCGTTGTTAATGTGCATATATGCCTGAATTGCAAATTAAGGAGTTTGACTAGACTTTTTCAGAGGCAACAGTATTGATTGGTCCTTATTTTTCTCTTCCCTGGTAAAAATTAAATCTTTTTCTGTAATGAAGGTGACCCTCTAACAGATTAATCTAAGTTTTAGCATGATATCCTTTACAAAGTCTCTACTAATCTTTGAAATTAAGACATCATTGATGTGAGTAGAGGGGAGGAATACTATCCCTATTTTTTTCTTTACTCCAGGCAGGTATCTATGACTAAGGTAAAAAAAGGGCAATGCTTTTTAATGTGAAGGGTCTTTGTAATGTAAATACATATAAACACAAGGATTTTTTTTTCCATATCAAAGCCTGGATCTTGAGGGAAACAGCAGAATTGCAGAAAAATGCAAAATTTGCAGAATCCACACATTTTTGTGTCTGTTACTTTCTGATGTCATTGAAAGAGTGAAATATGAAGAATACTTGACGTGAAGCTAGCAAGATCACTAGTCCACTGTTCGTAAAAGCCTGTGCAGTGTTTCCTTGCTTTGAAGAACACAGATTTCTAAGAGTTATATGAGTTTTCAAGACATCATCTGTTTTTGATGATATCAGACTAGATGACTTCAGCTAAGTCTTAGCCCCTGATGTTCAAAATTTTGTGAAGGAAGGAGGCTGAAGGACGATTAGGCAAGGCTTTACTCTGGGCTGTTTGTGTTCATATGTATTTGCTATTTTTTCAAGTTTGCTATTCCTAAATTAGAGTTCATATGTCTCTGCCCAAGCTCTTTCTACTACATCCTTGTCCGTGATGTTTTATGTTACCACCACTGTCTTCATGGTCAAGGTAAATGATCAAATTGTCTTCATCTCCAGGATTTCCTTCTTTTCTCACATTTGGGTCATGCGGGAAATTAAAGTGTGTCAGGCCTCGCAATAGTCTGTACTATTAAAATGTTAGCAGGAGGCCTCCCTTAGTTTTGGTCCCTGGATTTAGCATAGCCCAGGGACAGGTCCCAGCCGACGGACTGCATGTGACCGTGTTGTTTGGGATATTAAGAGTTCAGCTGTTTGGACACAAGGCATGCAGTGACAGGTGGTGAAAGTGGGCTTTTTTATTTACCAGTACAGGATGGAATGTGCACCCCAAATTGTCACAACATGCTGAATAAAATTTCTAAATTCACATTGTCTCTCTTCAGTCAAATTTCTTAACTGGGATCCAAACGTTTCCTGTCCCAGCTCTTCCATCTCTGTTTTTCCATGTTATTAACCCAGCTAAGCTATGCTCTAGCCAAAACACTGATAGCAAAATTTTCATACTTGCCCTTCATTTTGATCACAGTTCGTTCATGTGGTTCACAGTTCCACTTGTCCATGTCATTTCCTGTGCCTTGTGCCAGTGCTGGTGTTCTCCACTCCTCCTTTAGTCTTTTCCCTATATCCCTCTTTCCTGCCTCACCAGGAATTACCTTCTGAGCATGGACACCTTTCTGCAGGCTTGTGGGGAACCACTCTACTTCATTCAAATCCCTCCTGAAAATGTCTCTCTACTCACAAAAGCAGTAAGTGGGAAGGAGGAGGACAACAGAAGGCAAAAAGGTGGCCAGAACCAGGAGATGGGACACAAAGTCTTTGCTGAATAGCACTAACACTCATCCATCCTTCTTTCCTCAGTTCCTTGTTTCTTTACGAGCGATACTTGTGGCCACGTCCAATTGACACTGAGACTAATTTGGAAGAAGGTGACTGCATGTTATACACAACTACAGTCCCCTCGGTAATGCATTAATGGGCTGTTCCAGGAGGCATACAGAAATTAAACCATCCTAAGGCTCCCCTGAACCCATTACAGGGAAGCAAAGGTTACTTTTTCCCCATCATTGCAGCCCCCTCTCAAATGACCACGTAACAGAGGATTACCTGGAAGTGAAAACACCAGGAAAAAGCAGCAAAGACGATTTATGTTGGACTTGGTGATAATGACTGGCTGTTGGAGAGTCTCCTGTTCACAAAACATGTGTTTCTTCTCTTACCCACGCTTATTATGCCTTGTCATTTGTTGCCAAATTATTTATTTATACACCATCAGCGAAAAACTCTGTTCTCCTGATTGTTCTTTGCAGTCCCTTAGAAAGCAGAATGATGCTGCAGAGGGGAATAATATGCTTGACAGTGTCTCACTGCCCTGGTTTTGCCTTCCAAAAACCCTGTGCCCCGTGAAACCCTGTGCCCTAGCTGTGCTAGCACGTCAATGGGGATGGTCTGAGCTTGTTCGGTAAACGGCAGATTGCTAGTGACTGCCTTTGGGTGCTCACCCCTCCGGCTAACCTCCTAAAAGCCACCAATAAAGGCAGGAGGTGCAGCTTGGGCAGTAATAGGATATAGATCAGTGTTGAGGAGGTGTTATTGGAGTGACCCACCATGTTGACTGACCAACTTTTGGTGGAAAATAGCTATTCCAAATCTCTCTCTGCCACCGTTTGAGATGTGTGGCATAAAAATTGAGGAAGGCCTGGCTGCTCCCACTTGTCCAAGTCCTGTTACAGTATGATTGGACATGTGCAAGAAACTTAAAAGAGGCTTTCGCTGTCTTTGCTCAGAGAATCGTAATGTCACCCCATAACGGAGCCTGTGACTCAAGTTACCGACCTGCCAAGAAGGTCGTCTCCAAAGTGGGCCTGCAGAAAC
This sequence comes from Calonectris borealis, assembly GCF_964195595.1. Classification (NCBI taxonomy): domain Eukaryota; kingdom Metazoa; phylum Chordata; class Aves; order Procellariiformes; family Procellariidae; genus Calonectris; species Calonectris borealis. Next base: position 5,388,512 of record NC_134318.1, on the reverse strand, counting down.
ACTGCATCTCTGTGCTGAGTCCTGCAGTTTGAACAGCACCAGATCACTCGTGTAAGTAGATGTGTTCATATATACCTGAGATCTTGTCAGACACCCTGAGTCAGAAGAAAGTTAGGCTGTTATCTCTGTTTTAAAACCTTTTTACGATTTAGCCATTCAGTCGTTCTATCTAGAAACTGTCTGAAAGCTTATGTAGGAGAAAGGCATGTCTGAGAAGAGCACAATAAAAGCTGAGGTGTGAGAAGCTATTGTTCAGCCGCTGATAGAGAGACATGATATGCTGTGAAGCTGCAATGAGAGATTTTAATAGACTCTTTAGAACGCTGTGTCTGTCTGACGCGGGTGTGCCTAGCACTCTTCCAGGTGACCAGACTATTTTCGTGAATCCAAGGGTATGTATTTGTGCTCAAAGCTTTCTATTTCATGAAATAGTTGATTTTGCAACATTTTTAATGTTTGCAGCGATTGAACAGGATTTTGCATTTTGCACTTGCAAGGAACAGGTGAAATGGATCTGTCTGGGATTCATATCTGAAAGGAGGTTTTTGGGGGATTTCTTCTACTAAATTACTTCGATTTTCTCCCACTGCTGCACAAACCGCAGATTTAATTTGCACCAGAGCTCTGCTGGGAAAAAGTGTGAAGTGGAGAGAGTGAATCCATATCTTTTCCAACTTGCTGAGGCTAAAGCCCTCTCCCAGGATTGCTCTGCCTTTGCTACCGGCCCTGCTGCCTTCCTCTGCTGGGGCTTTCCCTGGTATAAGTTGTGCTGCCTCTCAGAGAAGTTATCTGTGCTCTAGTAGCACCCATATTGATTTGTCTCAGTGTATTTTGAGCTCGCTTCATATTTGAGACTTATAATTTTAGCTGTGAAAGAGAGAGATGATGTTCCAGAATCCAGCTTTATTGATCTTGTTTTTAAAAATGTCTGGATGTTTGTGATCTGAAACAGATATGCAAGGTCACAGTTATTCAAAACTATATATTTTATTTTCCCTATTTATAGCGGCTGTACAACAGGCTAAATGTTAATATTTTTGCAGCGATATATGGTAGCAATGTTGAAGCAAGCAGCATAACTGTTTCGCATATTGTTCAACTATTTTTCCTGATTGATTTCTAATTTACGATTTTCTGAAGAATTGGAATAAAAGATGCAGTTTTCTGAGCTTTCAAATGCAAACTCATTTTTAGAATGATATTCAAATATTTTATAGCTACTGGATTTATACATTCTGATATATTTATGATGATATGTGTGTCAAGGCAAATCTCTTAAGTATAAGAAAAATATCCGAATTTGCACAAGTAAATGAGGTGGAATATTCCAAAGTAAATATAAAACCTGATGACATGCCATGTTTGCTCTTTTCATTACAAACTGAAAGACAAATTTTTTTTGACAATATTTTAAGGTTCCTGAATTTTTGAGTAACATTTCATAAACGAATGTAGCTTCGACAGTGGCTATATGCAGAAATGTGGCTTTGCTAATGCTTATTAAAAATATGTATATTCAGAACACCATAACAAAATTGATTTATATGAAATTATGAAGTTAATTCATAAACTAACAATGGAAAAGTAGGTATTTTTTTATAGTATATGTTAGCCACCCTTGTTAGATTTTGCAAAAGCTTTCCAGTCCAACATATTTAAATGGAGTTTAAATGAGTTCATTCCTTAACTGTCTTCAGTTAAAAATTTTACATGATGGTTTCTCTGGGAAATAGCAAAAGAGGCGACAGCAGTACTTCGCTTTTCATCAATATATAACCATCTTCTATTGCAACATGGCTTCATCTTCTTACTGGAAGAGTTGTCTGTCTGTTTCAATGTATTTAAATTTGAACCCTGTGTATTTTTGAGCCCTTTTGGAGTAATAACTGACGGACTGATTTTTCCCATTAGTGATGTTCTTGCATACTTCCAAAATAAGATCCCACATGTGGGATACCACATTTTTTCAGGTTTTGGGTCTCTAAAGCTACATCTCCTTGGAGATAATGCTTTGTCCTAAGCCTGGTGTATCTCAAGAGTCTTTGCTGCCATAAGATCCCTTCTGGTAAGGTGCTTTTCAATATACACGAAGAAAACTGGTGGTTTCAGGAGTCATTCGGCATCGCCAGTCCTTGCTGGCTGACCCACAACTACCCCACTCTGATGTACCCCAGTGCATCTTGGCAAGTGGCTTGAGCACAACTATCACTCAGCACTAGTCCAATTTTCAAGGTGAGTTCACAATCTGGCAGTCTTATTTCAGTGTGGTGGCTACAGCATAAACCAAAGGTCATGTTCCAAATTAATGCAGAGTAAAAATCTTTGCACAATAAAAGATAATTCACCATCTTGAACAAATATATCCAGTTTACTGCAGTTTCCCCACAGAGATTTCTCGAAGTTTCTGAGACGAATATAACATCAGAAATAAATTTTGCAACAACATGCGAAAAAGATCGTTTCAAGTGGGGAAGCTGATATGCAGGAGGAAACAAGCTAAAGATTTCTGATTTCCAGTCACTTATGTTAGCAACTAGAATAAATTACCCTCTAATAAATTGAGGTGCATATTGACTGATAAGCTCTAAGTGATTTTTATCACTTGGGCAGCATAAAGCAGCCATTGATGCTTAAGTTGGGTTTATGACTGTTGTGCTTTGCCAGCATGGAACAAAGAATCCCAAATAAAGGGCCTGCTGGCCTCATCTATTTGTGGAGTTGATTGCTCAAGATAAAGCGCTGCAAATTAGGTATAACTAATTTAATCTGTTTAATGTAGGAAAAAAGATAAGATGATGGCAACTATGTCTGTCTCCTTTTCCTTGCAGTGATGTTTCATATCAGATGCTTCTTAGTTAACAAATACATACGGCTCCTTGGAGAAACTAAAGTGTGTAATTCTTTTTATAATGAATTGCTGCAGCTCCAAATAAATGTGAGATCCTCCATCAGCTTTACGGTAAGATCTGAGTCACTCTGAATTCTCTTTCTTCCAGCAACATATATCTAAAAAAAAAAACCACCAACATTTTGCTGCCCAGTGTTACAAAATCAGGGTAGTGCTGAAGTGGTTGCTTTCATGGTGAGAAAATCTGCCATCTTTAGGCACAAAATAAAGTTAACTACGATATATGTTCATGTTTCACATGCTAGAGACATGATTAAGAAGTCAACGCTGCACCTGTTAGACTGGAAGACATGAAACAGTCCTTCAGTGTCTGCTCTGGGGTAGCAGAGAGGCTTTCCTGAAGGAATTTTAACTGAAAGCTCATCTAACTGTCTTAGAAACATAAAACCATTTGAAAGCAGTTATCTCATATACTCTGAGGCTAAATTTTGCCCTGCAGGAATATGTTTTGATGCTTGCAAAGTGATAACAGCCTTTTGCTTTATGATATACCAGTTAATTAAAAGATAAGTGCTGTTGCTTTGACTGATGCTTTTATAGAGACTGCCATTTTTGTTAATGAACTTAAAAGTAAGTTGATCTACATGTTGCGATTAGATTTCCACTAAAGGTGGATATATAGAAAACTGCTGAAGGTGGTAAATCTGCTTGCAATTTATCTGTATTTTTCAAAAGGATGAAAACAGATGATTTTGTTATCGTTTTTTAATCAGTTTTATTGCTGCACATTCTTGTGTCTGTGAGGGAGTATATAATTAGAGGTACGAGGCATGGCATAATGAAACATTTTATAGATATAATTGATTTTACATTGTTTCAAGGCCTCTCTCCATTGCAGAGTTTACAGGGTTGTGGCACTTCGTTAGAGACTCTAGCTTCAGCTGTGTGGGGGATGCGGAGCCTGATTCTGAAATATTTGTTACAGAGATCAGCAAGATTATAGTTTGCATCCAGCAGTTGGCTTTTTTTAGGGGAAACAGGACTCACTACCAGGAATTTGTGGACATTGAGTCTCCCAGGCTGTCATTTATTCACTCTTGTTATCTCTGTGTATTCCTTTTACAGTTTATAAAGTCAGAAACATCCTCTACAGACTTTAAAAATTGGAAGCTGTATTGCTGTATTGTATAATAGCTCCTAATGCTGTAAATAATGACGTAGTTGGGTATTGAAACAATGTATGGTTAGTCAAGGGAGGATTTTTGGTTCGTGTTCAAAAGTATCTTAGCAGAGCAGTATTTTTCCTTTTTGCTTAATTTTCTGTTCTGCTGCTATGAAATCCTGCATGTCTCCAAGGAAGTGGCCATTACCTTCATGTCCTCCTTACAGTAACAGGGCAGAAGATTCTTGTCACTGTATAGGGCAGAGCTAATCTACTAAAATCTGATGTTTGTAACCCATCCAAGCAATTAAATTGGCCAATGAGGAGTTGTAGGAAGAGTCTTCTAGAGAGCAGACTCTAAGGAGTTTCACTTCATACAGTGAAAATTTCAACCCTTGAAATCATCAGGAATTTTGTCATTGATTCCTGTTGGACTAAGAGAGTTGAGCAGTTGTCATTCTTCAAGAACACAAACACATTTGGCACCAATGTAGGAAATCACTAAACCTATTCCTGTCTAAACCTTTACTTGAAAGACAGCGTTTTACCCGTTTCATCTGTAGCTGGTCACTCTTTTGACTTGTTTAAGTTTTCATTTGTGTAGGCTTATGTTAGGTTCAATACCAGGGGGAGCGTCTGGATGCAAAAGCACTGGATTCAAGGCTTATAACTTCCCACCCTGAACCGTGCAGCCTAGGATGGGATGCCCATGCACCCAACGGATGGGCCTGTGCATCGCATTTGTCCGCTCCCAACTGCACATTCATTTCTGGCTCTGCCAGTCACCCCACTCGCCTCCGTGTCGAGGAACAGCCATGCTCTGTTTCGGTGGTCTCGAGATGCTGCCCTGGGAAGGGGAGTGTTAGGCAGAGGCTGATAGGGTTGTCCCTGTCATGCCTCCATATAGTATATGGGGTATCAGTGTGCAGTGAAAAGGCCCCAGTCTCTAGAAAGTGGGCAGTGTGTGCCAGCTAGCCCCAACCCTCATGACTCTGCTTGGCTTGAGGTTATTGATGTCCCCAGAGAGACCAGGATGAATAAGCTGCAACTGCAAACTTCTGCTGCTGTAGCAAGGCGCAATGAGGTGACTCCAAGGCACTGAAGGATTCCTCAGTGCAGGCATCTCCAATAAGGAGAGTTCAGCCAGGAGAACATCTATCCTCTGGTCTTGCAGCCCATAATAGGTGTGTTGGGGTTTTTTGGAGGACGGTGGTGATGCTTATGAAATAAGTTAAACTATGTTATGCATGTTTGAAAGCTAAGTGCACTCAAAAGTGCACTCAAAAAGGCTTGCAGGAACAGGGCCAAAAAAAGACTATTTTCAAAGGTACATCATAAACCTCATCTAATACAGTCTCAATATATTTTCACATTCATACCATTATAAACAGCCATCATTTTTTTTAACCAACCATTGTAATTTTTTCACAGGCACGTTGTCTTTACACTGCTTTATCTTTCTCTTTTAAAGACAAAGCTATAAAAATACTAATAAAATGTGGGGAGTTTTCCAGGTTTTTTTTAATGAATGAGTAACTTATTAGAACTTATGCAGGATATCATTCAATTAAAACCTTGTATGGGAAATACTGGGTGAGGATGTGTGCTCACGTACCTTGAGATATTATCCCTCTAGAAGGAGCTATGCAGTGAATACTTGGTGCCTTTGGTTGCCTGAGTTGAAGCTATGACCACTTCAGAGATGGCCGCAGAGTGTTTGAGAATTTAGTAGCGAGTTTCTTGTTTGTCACACTGAAGTACAGGTGTCTGCTCAAGAAAAAAAAGTTATTGTTTTCTTGGAGGGGTGATAAGCACTTAGAGGATCAAATTCATTCTGAAATCCTTCTATTGACTTCAACTAAATGATTCAAGGATGAATTTCAGTCTTCCTCGCTTAGTCCTTTCTACCCTTTCCTCCTCCCTTGTGTATAGCAATATACAGTATAATTTGGCACGGCTGTGTGGTAAATCGGTGTTGTTGGCTTTGGGATGCTTGTCGGTAGGCCGCAAACTTTTTCTTCCCTTTTTCTTGTATGCAGCTTTGTATAAATATATGGTCCCCTGGTTTAAGATAAAATTATATCATAGGAATGTCTGTGGAATCAGGAGAAAAAGAATTTTCAGTCTTTTTGGTCCAGCGATCATTAAAGTAATCAGGAAAACACAAAGGATTAGATTAATAGGAAAAGTCAGAAGATAATTTTTTTGCCATAAAGCATATTAACTCACAGAAAACTTCAGAAGACTCAAAATCACGTGATGGGAGAGGGAGGGAAGGAGGAGAGGACTCTTCTGAGAAGGCCAGATTTTGGAGATCTAATCGTACAGAGGATCTTCATGTGGGTTCTGGGTTTCTTCTTCGTCTACTTCTGAAGTTCTGGGTTTTTTTCCGCCCTGGAAGTGCTGTCATGAAGAGTAACAGTGTGTAACAGATTGGGAGAATAATAAACAGTTTAAGAAGTGGGCAATGAGTTGTCTAAGCTGGGTAGATGTGCAAACGATTACCTGTAAGAAAAGAATCACAGAAAACCCCTTTTTGTTCCAGGCAAATAAAGGTATCATTTTCTGCATAGGTGCATTAATTAGGTAGAGTCAAATTTTGTGACAGGGAATTAGAAGAAACAAAAGGCTTCCTGTAATATTATGTCAAAAGGCTTATTGTGATTCAGAAGAAAGGTTTAGATGTCACTCTGGCTTATGACACGTTATTGTCTTTTCCTTTTGGTGAAATACAACAGTGGGATGTAATTATTGCCTTAGTAATGTACCTTGTCCTGTAGTCATCTTTTTCCCTTGAAATATCTTATGTGAGCTAAAATGTCCCGTTATAATAATGACCCATTGCAGTAATAAAATTGTCAGGCCAGGTGCATGATTGACCACTTCGTATTGTTGTAACTGTCCTTTTTCATATCATATTAGTCTGACTTTATTACCATTGTGCATCATGTTTATGGGGACACCATAAAATTTGGAGGCAGTCGCAGTGTATTTACCTTCCCCCATTCATCAGCGGGGGCTGTTTTTCCTTACTCTTCAGATGTTGTAATTTGTTGAACAAGAAGTTCTTGTATTATTATTTTAATGTTATTTGAACAGAGATAGGGTTTATCAAAAAATACAGACCTAATGTTTATGAAATCAATTTTTAGACTGTGGCCCCAGCTTCTTTCTAAAGGATACACTGGATTACACTGTACACTATACTCCGTACTGGGATTACACTGGCACAGGTTGCCTAGAGAGGTGGTAGATGCCCCATCCCTGGAAACATTCAAGGTCAGGTTGGACGGGGCTCTGAGCAACCTGATCTGGTTGAAGACGTCCCTGCCCACGACAGGGGGTTGGACTAGATGACCTTTAAAGGTCCCTTCCAACCCAAACTATTCTGTGATTCTATGATATTTGTCTGCTTGGTAGAAAACAAAGCAGTTTCAGCCAGAGGACTGGTCCTTCATGGTTGACCGACTGTTCCTCTGGAGGTGAAAGTCTCGTAATGGCCTGACTTCAGGCAAAGACGTGAGTCAAAGTGCTACTTTTCAGGTGAACTTCCTTGTCATCGCGTGTGTCCCTCAGTCCATGCTGCTGGAGCGGTCTGCGTGGCACGGCTTGCTTGCATATACAGACAGCAAGAAGGATGCTGCAGCCTACTCGCTGGGGTGTGTGGGCTTCCCTCCCAGTGGTAGCAACTGTTTAATTATGCAGTTCTTAATTATGCATCAGCAGAATTGTTGATCTTCCTGGCTGAGAAACCCTCTAGGCGCATAGCTAAGCCATTCTTCTGCCGTTTTGGGCAGAAAAAGACATGAAATTCAAATCTTCCACAACCTGCGTAAGTGTGCTAGCCACTGAATGGGAGGGTAAAGTCACCTGCTGCTTTCACTCTGTTTTGTTTCCCCCAGACAAAGTCTTAGACTGAGTTTAACACAGATTTTCAAATAGTTTTGTGATGATAAAAAACACGTTTGTGGCAGACTACTTTTCACCGAAGAAGATTCACTTGGATCTAATCTATAGGATGTAAGGCAGAATAGCCCGCGTGCAACAGAAGGCTGTGGTTCTCAAGGTCAGGAAATGCAAAGTTAAGGTTGGTAATGAAAATGCCATCTCTGTTTGATGCTGTTTGCTTAGAGCTTTGCAAATTAGTAAATTAGTTAGCTGTTAGTAACTACATTGCATTATAAAAAGAAATTGCTTATATCATTTTACAGTCATCAAGATAGAGAACAGCTTCATTTTGAGCTCTGCTGCTGATCCCCTGTTCCTGTTTCCAGTCTGCATGAAGTATCTGAAAAGCTGCTTGGTTGCTCTTCGGGGACTGGCTGCACTCCTCTATCATATGGGAAAATTCAAAATCACTGATAATAAATAAAACCTGGATAGTATGAAGCTCAGTAACAGCATGCAGAGACAGCAGGAGCGTCTGCACTGTACTTCCCAGTATACTGGGTTTCTGGTGGGCTCATTTTCTCAGGCACAGTGTCACCCTTTGCCAGCCCAGCAAACAATATTTGAGCCTACAACTAAGATTCACTATCCAAGGGGATGTGGTCATTTGCTTTTATGTACAAACATGTACTTTCTGTTTCTCAAAACATTCCCAAATGCTTCAGGGGTTTGTAGGGAAACTGCATGTCTTTTTTTTTTTCTTCTCAAATGACTAGTAGCTTGGTGCTGTGTCCCCAGAAAAAGACTATGTAAAAAATCAATTGTTTTGGATAATTACAATCATTTCTTGGATTTGTGATTAATGGTAAAATGAGATTGGAGAAAGATGTACCAAAAAAAGAAAGTAGGAGGTGGCGTACCTTAGGAGAAAAACATACTCGTTTAATTAAAAGTGTGTCTTAAATCTAAGAAGCTCTACAGAGCTTGTCAAGGACTGACAAGATGACTTTGGGTCTGGAAGATACAGCTGGTCTTCAGCTGGTAGCATAGTTTGACATTTATAAATCTGCTGCTCCTGTACTGGAAGTATTTTTGGAAGTAAATTAAAGGGTTTTGGTTCCTATGTCTGATTTTAATAGGCATAGCAACTTTCTGGAATTTTCTAAGTAGAGTTTTGATGAAGACGACTGTTATTTTCCTCCTTCCCCCCATAAGTCTTTGTTACGGTCTTTTGTGCTGTTGTTTTGACATCAATGGGAAGCTATGCCTTAGTACAGCTTCCTGTATATTGTATTCTTTTTCTTTTGTGCTCTAAATCTTCCCTATGGTTTTAGTTATATGCACAAGTGAAGTGCTTTTTGAAAAGCTACAGGTCCTTATTTATGTCAGTGCCAGCTTTAAAGAGCTTTCCGATTTAAAGAAAAAAACTATTTGGAAATCATTTTCTCCTTAGTTTGCTTTTGTGTTTCTCAGGTTGTGTCACCTGCTGAGTTAAGTGTATGTGATTGTGGGGAGGGAACGCTCTCTCCCTACTGTACCTGAAGCTGCGCAGCCAAGCGGCCCTTCCTTCCCATCACGACTAGGTTCCAGTGTAGTTAGTTTGTAGCCTTCAACCCTGAATGGTGGAGGAGTGTGTAAAAGTGAATGGGAAAGGAATATTTTCAACACCCAGAAGAGATGGTACAAACTGTAAGTCCGGCAGAAAGGTTTCACTGTGGTGCCCCATGAAGGAGTAGGTTACTACAAGGAAGGATGCAATCCCTTGGATTTGCATCTCCTGCCGATGTGTATGGTAGCATTGCTGGAGAAGAAATCTGTGTTGGGAGCTGCCTGATGGTGACTCCCATTGGAGATGCAGGACTGTCTTAGCAGAAAACCTCCTTTCCCTGTAAATGAAAGAAACTATTTTTAGGGACTTGTAGTATTGGTTTGGCTGTGGAAGGTAAGTCAAGCTCAGGAAGGGAAATATCTTCTGGTCTCCTAAGGCCCTCTTCTTTTTTTTTTTTTTTTGTTTTTGTTTTTGTTTTTTTGTGTCCCAAAGGCAGTGAAGCCCACTTCCCTGTATGTGCTGGTAAGGAGGAAGGAAGGGAAAAGTCCATAAAATAGATTATTTTTATCCGTATTGCTTCTGGTAGGTTTTAACAATCTTGAATGTAGATTTGCCAGCCTCCAAAAGTTAACTGACTCCTTATAACTAGACAGGAATTTATTAATATAAGTTCCTCAAGGGAGTAAATTTAATAGAAGTGTTAACTATTATCAGAAGCACATTAGGAGGAATTCTCCAGGTACTGCAATCTCTAACCATTACAACATTTTTTTTAATTCCTTTAAGTTGTTCATATGACATGTTCTTTATTATCAGAGTCTGATTAGACAAGTTTAGATAAGTCAGAGCTGGGATTTTTAGAAGAGTAACAATACAGGTTGTTTACAACACAATGACCTCTTCTGCCTCGTTGAAGTTGAAAGAGAAAAAGAAAAGATGACCTAGACCATTTTGAGAGCTGTCAGAAGATAAATGAATAATTTAAATTCAGTTTAGTTGAAATCATTACTACATCATGTTATCTTTACACAATTAGTTTGTTGTCAGTTCATTTTATTTTTATAATGATGTATATAGTTGCAGCTCTGGAGATAAAGTCACAGAAGTGACTTTAAGGAAGTAGATTTCTTTTGATAGAAATGCAGAACTGCAATTGCAGAATAATTTAGGTTGGAAGGGACCACCTCATGCTTAAAGCAGGGCTAACTTCAACATTAGGTAGGGTAGTTCACAGCTAGGACCTGCTGAGTTTTGAGCATCTCCAAGTATGGAGATCCCACAGCCTCTCTGGGCACTTTTCACACTGTTTGAGCAATCCATGAGGAAACATATTTCCTAATATCTAATCAAAATTTTCCTCACTTCAGCTTGTGCCTGTTGCCTTTTGTCCTTTCTGAGAAAAGCCTGCTTCCTCCCTTCCTGGTGCAGAATTTTACCTGTCCCTTAAGGAGAGAATGACTAGTGGTGAGTGCTTCTCAACTCTAGAACTGTGCCAGTATTGACAGCTTTATATCATGTGACTTAATCCAGCTGAACTGGCCCATTTTAATGAGGGTTAAACTCCTTGAACTTCTAATTTGGTAAAAAATTAAAACTTGAAGAGAATAATGGTTCTTCTGCCTAATTCAACAATACTGCTTTTTGCGTGCTTGCAAAATAGAAAGGAAGAGAAACCTCAGCTCACCTTCAGTCATCCTTTTTGTGGCACGTTCTGTATTACATCTCTGATCTTCAGAGCAGGGCAGCTGGCTAGGTGCCTTGCCTCTAGCTACCCTGGATGTTACAGGTACAAGGAAAAAAGGAAGATTCTTCTGTGGTTCCTGCAAAGGAACTTCCAGGTCTGTGGACAGGCTTTTGAATCTTTTTTTCTCTGCACCTGAAAAAATGGATGCAAACCCCTGAAGTTTCTGGAGTAAAAATAAGAAGCTACAAAAAAGGACAGGAGGGTGAAGTGACAGTAATGAAAAAAAACCCCACAAACCTAACCACCCATAAATGGAAAGAACCATACCCCACAAGGCTGTTGTAACAAACCAGGGACTAATGTGTTTCTGTGTCCAAGGTGGCTGGGACGAGAAAGACAATTTGAGAAAACTATTAGGAAAAATTTTAGAGGAATAACGAAGGTGAGCAAGCTGATGCGTTTACTTGAAGAGAGCATCCATGCCAGAAGGTCTGTCAGGAATAATGTAGACATGGCTGCTTTTGCCTTGTGGAGCACGGAAATGAGTAAGGTAGCGTGCTGACGCCCACAGCACCTGTAACTAGAACTGTAAAGGAGGCTTCCTCCCTTTCTTCTTCCCTCCCCCTCTCTTTTCTTTTTCTTTTTCAACTGAGACACTGAACAAATGCAGCAGTTGTCGTAACTGGGTGATTTCTTTAGACTTGACTAAAGAGTTCAAGCCATCTGTGGTCCCATCAGAGGAGTAATGGGCAGAAGAGTACTATTTTATTGTATATATTCAACTTAAAAAATTCAATGCAGAAGAGAAATATGTATTTTCTTACAGTTCCTCTTTGGCAGAAGCAGGCTATTATTTTTGCATGTTCTACAGATTTTTTTTTTAGAAGAATATAGCAAGGAGAGAACAACTCTTTCTTTTAAATTGTTTGGCAGAAATCCTTTTTCATCTAAATGAGTAGCAATCGCTCGCAGTCCTGGGCATGTGGGATAATAAAATGATACAGCAAGGTTTGAAACAGGGATGGGAAGTTATGAAGACAAAGAGACTGCTTCAGATCTTAGGGACAATGCAGATATACTGGTAGCTGAACAAAAAGTTTTGCAAACAGTTGTGTAGCTGCTTCTCTGAGTCCTGGGTATATTGGCAGCTCTAGAAATGGAGGGATCTGTTGAGAAGATGGTGCTTCATGTTATCTCTATCCTGCAATCAACTGAGTTATATCATGCAAAGAAATGTTTGCGCACGTGAGTGTCATGAGTAACAGTGGTTCCATATAAACAAATTAACTTCTCTGTATTTGTATAACGAAAAGCAGATCAAACTGGAAAAGCTTAATTTAGGCACACCAGATTATACCTGTAGTAGGCATTTGAGGACTGATAAATTGCTGTGGCTTTCCATGCTCTGCCCATTTATCTGGACACTGAAATCCAGAGATGGGTGAGCTTGAAAGGACTTTTCTCATCAGCTTTCTTATAACACAACTTCCTAGGCTCCTTTATTTTGGAGATTGTTTTTGCATGTGACCTCGTAACACAGTATTTTTTTAATATCTTTTTTAATGTAGCCACAGGCTCTGATTAGAAACTACCTGACCTCTCTGCAGGAGCTAAGGCTGTGGAAATAAGAATGAGAGCGCTGTAATTTTCTAAAGTATGTCAGTGTTTTAGAGTGCGGTTTTTTGTGTTCTTCTTGGATAGGTATTTGTGACACTCCCAAAGGCATAGTACGTAAGTTCTCTGTATTGGTATATCTCGATCAAGACTTGCAACCTTAGTATTTAGAACTTAAACTAACAACTTGAAGACTCCACGGCTTATTCTTCTTTTTATTTACTTTTCCTAAATAGGTCACGTTGTTTTGAGTGTCCAATCTGAAATTTGTGCCTGTGTAACGTTTGTCTTCATTGAAACTTTACTAAATGGGAATTCACTGCAAGTATTGCCTGTGTGGCTCATGCTGTCAGAGCACTGAGCTGGGGCCAAAAACAGGTAGGAAAAAAAAAAAATGATGGGGGACAAGAAGGAGCTTTGGGTGCAGCCTCTTTCTTGGATGAAAAAATGACTTGAAGTAAATTCAGCTTCTTGAAGGGTAAGATTTGTAGAGAAAAAATAGGCTTAGTTTTAGACAATATTATTCCTAGCTTTCCTAGTATTTGCTAAGAAGCTGTGTATATGTGCTGCTCTCAATTTTCCAGCTTTGAGCGGAGTGGCATTGTGCTCTTCAGGGCTCAGCCCGTTGCCATGGATTCTAATCAAGGTTTTAATGGTGATTTTTTGATGCTTGCATTTCAAGGAAGGATAAATGAGCCCAGTCTCTGTGAAAACATCATGTCTGTTGTTTTTATTGGGAGGATCTGCTCCAAGGAAAGCAAGATAAAAGCCTCTGGACTAGTTTTGCCTAAAATAAATGTTCTCCCCTCTCCTCTTGTATCTGGTTTGGCTAAAAAGTCAGAGTGCTAAAACCTTCCCTTGCTCAAGCACTTCTATTGCTATTTTATGTTTAATAACAGTACTATTTCTTATTTGTAACCTGACGTTTTTTACATTAACTTTTTTGTACACAGCTGTCTCTTTTCAATTTGCTTTTTAGTTACATTGGATTGTACTAGTAATAACTTACCTGTCTGCTATGTGTGCCAAACCCTTCAGTATACTTTGACTAGCTACTCCTAATCTTAAAGAATTTGTTGTATACAGTATGTTGTACTGATTCAAATTAGATATTCATTTGGTATGATGGAGAAGGACTTAAATTTATGCAGAGTCCTATACTTGAACTGGGCAGAAATTGTAATTTGGTGCTGTTCCCCCTCCCCATACACACAGCCTGTCTTCACTGAATAGCTGAAATCTGGGCAAAACAGTTTTGTCCCATGTTTTCCAGAATGGCCTGCATACAACTGCAATTGCAGAAATGTGACTGTAAAAACCCATCTCCTTTTTGCCTGTAACTACTGATTTAGTATTCATGGATAAGCACATATTTAGACATTGAGGTATCGTGTTATATCATTTTTACTGCTTCAAGAGGTGAACCATATTACCTATATGCTACAGAAGACAGCGTGTTGATTTAAGTGGACATTTTAGATTGAAGTCTTCTCTTTGGGAGGATGTCGGTCTGTCTTCCCAGGTGAGTCTATCTGTGGGAGAGAGAAGAGTTTGTTTTGCTCTTTTTGCATCTCTCATCTTGTCTGTACCTATTTTTAGACAGATGGAGTTGCACATTCTGGCTGCGGCACACATTCTGCAGTGACTCCTTGTTCCTGCAAAATGGCTAATTAAGTGAGAGACAACTCTGGCAGGAGTGATTTACGCCACGTGAACACGGCTCAGACTTCAGAAAATACTGGCAGATTCTGCCAAACTGTCAAGTTATCAAGTTGTTTGCTTTTTGCCAGGCTTCATCAGTGATCATTAGCTTCGTAGTCTGGCTGAAATTCTTTCATTCTGGCAGAGCGTGAAATCAGTCTCTGCTTCTCATTTTCTCTCTGACTCTTGCCATTGGTGGTAGCCTGACTCGATACAGGCTGATGATTGATAGCAGCAGAGAAGTGGTGCTCAACAGCTGAGTACACAGCCCTGTGCTGCAGAAGATACTATGTTCCATCGTAAACATTTCCATTCTCAAAATTTAGAAGGCACTGGCGGAACTGGGAAAGCCTTGCCTGCATGCTTAGCCTCTAGGAGCCTACTGCGGTTAAGCCACATTGCATCTGTTGAGCTTCTTTCTAAGTGAGGTAAGGAAAAAGTCTGCATTTTAAACTCCATCCTCCCTTGGTCAGGACGGTTTTCTATTATTATGTTGTACCATGGGGAGAGGTAAGCTTGCGGGTTTACCTACACGTAAGAAAAGATGTTCGTAAAAACTCCCATGCTAAACGTCTGAGCTTTCTCTGTCTGGATGTACAGACAAATGCTTTCCTTGCTGTCTTCTCCTGCCTCTTCTCCCTTTTGATAAAAGGCTTGTCTCCCTGTGTCCTTTAACTGATACAATTTATCTCACTAAGGAGAAAAAGGCAGCGAGCTAAAAGGGCAAGTGAAGACGAATGTGGAACACCTCGCCAAGAGGTGTGCAAACAGAGGGGAAGGACGCTACCAGGTTGTCGTGCATATATCTGAAGCACAACCAAATATAGCATCGTGTACGCACTAAAGCAAGGTTATGCAGGCCTGAAAACTATAGAATCTGATTAGGTAGCCGTTTATGTGACATACTGGTGAGTTTGAGAGCATTTCTGATGAACTAGAGTACAGAATGCTCGCAGTCCATCAAACAAAGGTCTACACAAGACGCCTACAGTATTCTACAAGAAGGAGATACAGATGAGGAAATTTCCCCAAGAAGTAATGTGAAGAGCTTACATTGTACAGCTGGCGATCTTGAGTATACACCTAGGGTATGGAAAAAGCGATTAACCAATTAAAAAATGTTGATTGGAGTTTTTTGATAGAGACACCCTTCATTTTTCTACTGGTTATGGCCTACAAAGAAGAGATTAAATGTTTATAAAGGAGAATCCAAGGCTTGTTTTGGGCTGTGGGAGCTAGCATGTGCTTTTTGAGCACCTTCGATATGGGTAGCCACTGTCTCCATTTGCAACCCGAGACTTTAGCGGTATTTACCAACTTAAATATTTTTACATGTGTAATGATAGCTTTTTTTTCCAAGCAGCAGGCAGTGACTAGACACAGGATAATGGCTTGTATGCTCACTTAAGCCTTAAAGTGCTTTTTTTTTTAGCTACTTTTGGCCACGTGTGAGTGCCTGGCAGGTGGAGTGTGTACTGCTCGCAATTGCTGGGGCTTCGTGCAAGCAGCTTCTGGGGCGGGTGAGTGTGCAGTGCTTGCCGTGCTGAGCTACATGCATTCCTGAAGCTTTCCTAGCAATAATAAACAATGCAACCAATATTATTGCGATTTATGGAGTAAGCCGGAAACCCTCATGTGAGTTACAGCCTTGATGGCTGAATTGCGAACGCAATTATTCTTCTATACATAAATATGCAGTGCTGTCCCAATCAGTTATGCTACATCTGAAGCCTTGGGAATAAAGAAGCATTTTGCTGCTGAATAACATACACACGGAACCTTGAATATCTCAGCTGAAATGGTAAAAGAAATCTCATGCCAGTAGTCTCCAGAAACGAGCTAGATGGATTTCTGCTTTGGGTATTCTCCTGCATGCTCTCAAACAGAAAGCAGATGGGTAATGTGGTGGGTGAAGAGACAGCATTAAGCACCTATATTTTAAACAATAAAAGATCTTTTTTTTTTTTTTTCCTCTTTACAGACAGCTATTGTGTGCTTCTCATTTCATTATTTGTATCAGGCTTTCTGAACAAGGTATTTCTGTGTGAAGAGGTTTTTTTTAAAGGTGTCATTATGAATTTCTCAAGAAAACTTTGGAACAAATTTTTATCCTTTATTGAATTGTAGGCTATATGCTAGCACATTATACATGGATATCATTCCCAGTGAATTTTAATTTCAAAGCTGCACATTTACTATAAAATCTTGAAAAACGCGAAGGGCTTTGGTTATAATGGGCTGCTACCCACTAGATGAACTTGTTTAAGGTCTGTGAGGTTTCTCACTTTTCTGTCTTCTGCTGCAGAAGTACTGTCTGACACCCCCAGAATGAATTAATCAGCTTTCAAGCAGTAACATTGCAAGTCACCTTGCTGCCTTAAATCCATTTCATAAGCCTCTCTCAAATTTCTCTGGCATATCCTTAGCTTGAATATAGGACCACAGAGACATTTAAGTCTTCATCTATCATTGTAGACAGCTGTCTTAATTGAATCAGCTGGTGGTAGCATGAAAAATTTGGCATTTTTTGCTTTTGGGTGACTACTTTCCTGCCATTATTGTTTGTGATGGCTGAATCTCTTCCGAAGTTTCAGTATGAGCAAACTCTCCTCTGTTGCAGCAGGTTATCAAGGCTCGGAAGGACTGTGGTCTCATTTTAGTCTGTGTAAGCCAGCTGAATCATTTAAAACAAAACACAGAGGAAATTTTAGAGACTCCTCAGAGCCGAAGGAGACAGGGAAGTCTGCCAGGGTGGGGAGCAGCTCTGGCTCCTCACTCAAGTTTTGCCTCTTATGACTTGGTTTAAAGTCTCATGGCATAGATGATGTCTCTGAAACTCGGAGCCATATTTATCCCAATGCATGTAACTGAGACATCTAATCGCTACAATAGTCAGGGGGGAGCTGTACGCGCACATTTCTGTGAGCAATTCAACCAGTTCAGATCTGAAATTGTTCTGTCCCTCTAAAATATTAGAGTGAATGTAAGACAGGAACAATTCCAGCTCTTTAGGTAAGTCTCTAAAGGTAGGAGCCAGGCATGATCCATCTAACTTGCCGAAGCCCTCGTGATTGACTGCATTTCTTTTATTTTAACCGAAAATATGTCCACTCTTAATCTTATCCATAAGGTTAACCATAGATTTTCTTTGGATTGTTTGATGTTAAAGATATATCACCAAATACATCTGCTTTGCAAACATCTTGTAGCATCAATTTTTGTGTGTATCCCGCTCCTCCCCCCCAACCCCCTCTGTAAGCAAGCTGTCTTATTGCTTCTTTTCTAAAGTGCTTTACCTCTGCTACTATTCTCTGCTGAGCCTACCTCATCTCATTTTATCCATCTCCTACGGGCACCAAACTCTCAGCCTGCCATGTTCAGTCACCCAGCTTATTCATTCTCATTTTCTTGATTGCTGCTTCACTCCTGTGTGGTGGTATGGGTCGTGCAGCAACGCTCCTGCAATGCTTCTGCTCCCCTGTGTTCATCATCCACTGCAATATTCTGTCCTACAGTGTCTCTTCTCTTGTCCGGAGGTGTTATACAGCCTCTTGCTGTGTCTTTGATTATTCAGACCCGGGTAAGGTCCTGATTCAAAGTCTCTGAACTGAGTGGCACTGCTCCTATTAAATGCCAGTGATGCAGAATTACAGGCCAACCATCAATAAATGCCAGTATGGCCAAAATGTCATGCTTTTCCCCTCCCTCCCAGCTTATATATGTGATGATGTGTTTTAGACTACCAATCATCTATAATCAAGAAAATGGAAGCAACTGACTCCCTAAATGCAGTGTTGGAAAAATATTACTAGAGAGCTGGGCCAAATGTGATATCCCTCAAAAAGTAATGAGTAATTTTAGCTTCTGCTGCCACAAGATGTAACAGAAGCATCCTCCTCTTTTTTAAGCATAAAAGGTCTTTGCTTTGTGGTAGCTGCATTGTGTGCGTATGTGTTTTAAGGCAATTTTCTCATAGGAGTACCTAGGAAACAACATTTCACTAGCAAAAAACCCCAGGTTTTGAATGCTGTATATATCTGTGATATCCTGACGTTGTATAGCTTCATGTTGTCTAGGCAGTCTGTAGAGTCATTTGCATTTGTAGGAATTGTGTACTTTCAGATAGGAATGACACGGTCAGTAGTTTGGCTGCTAAATGGCCTACAGCAGGAATTTTATCTTCT